>NC_080755.1:42093567-42774567 GCF_020826845.1 Diceros bicornis minor
GTCAAAGGCCAAGACTTGATGCTTTAGAAAGTCCAATAGAAATATAACATGAGACACATATGTAATTGAAAGTTCTCCAGCAACTATAATGAAAAGTAAAAAAAGAAAGATGAAATTAATTTTAATAATATATTTTACCTAACTCAGTATGTCCAAAATACTGTCATTTCAACATTTAATCAACATAAACAATTATGATTATGAATGCAGTATTTTTTTATTGATGTCATAATAGTTTATAACACTGTGAAATTTTAGTTGTACATTATTGTTTGTCAGTCACCATATAAATGCATCCCTTCACCCCTTGTGCCCACTCCCCAACCCCCTTCCCTGTGGTAACCACCAAACTGTTCTCTCTGCCCTTGTGTTAGTTTATCTTCCACATATGAGTAAAATCATGCGGCATTTGTCTTTCTCTGTTTGGCTTATTTTGCTTAACATAATACCCTCCAGGTCCACCCATGTTGTTGCAAATGGGATGATTTTGTCTTTTTTTATGGCTGAGTAGTATTCCATTGTATATATATATATACCACATCTTCTTAATCCAATCATCTGCCGATGGACACTTGGGTTGCTTCCACTTCTTGACTATAGTGAATAATGCTGCAATGAACATAGGGGTGCATAAGCCTCTTTGGATTGTTGATTTCAAGTTCTTTGGATACATATCCAGTAGTGGGGTAGCTGGATCATAAGGTATTTCTATTTTTAATTTTTCGAGGAATATCCATACTGTTTTCCATAGAGGTTCCACCAGTTTGCATTCCCACCAGCAGTGAATGAGGGTTTCCTTTTCTTCACTTCCTTTTCTTCACATCCTCTCCAACATTTGTTACTTTTTGTCTTGGAGATTATAGCCATTCTCATGGGTGTAAGGTGATATCTTACTGTAGTTTTGATTTGCATTTCCCTGATGATTAGTGATTTTTTTTTGTGTGTGAGGAAGATTAACCCTGAGCTAACATCCGATGCCAATCCTCCTCTTTTTGCTGAGGAAGATTGGCTCTGGGCTAACATCCGTGCCCATCTTCCTCTACTTTACATGGGATGTCCCCACAGCATGGCTTGACAAGTGGTGTGTTGGTGTGCGCCCGGGATCTGAACCTGCGAACCCGGGGCCGCCGCAGCGGACCGTGAGCACTTACCTGCTATGCCGCCGGACTGGCCCCATAGTGATGTTGAACATCTTTTCATATGCCTATTGGCCATCTGTACATCTTCCTTGGAGAAATGTCTGTTCATATCCTCTGCCCATTTTTTGATCTGGTTATTTGTTTTTCTGCTGTTCAGTTGTGTGAGTTCTTGATATATCATGGAGATTAACCCCCTGTCGGATATATGATTTGCAAATATCTTCTCCCAGTGAGTGGGTTATCTTTTCATTTTGATCCTCGTTTCCTTTGCCTTGCAGAAGCTCTTTAGTCTGATGAAGTCCCACTTATTTATTTTTTCTTTTGTTTCCCTTGTCTGAGTAGACATGGTATTTGAAAAGATCCCTCTATGACCAATGTCAAAGAGTGTACTGCCTATGTTTTCTTCCAGGCGTTTCATAGTTTCAGGTCTTACCTTCAAGTCTTTGATCTATTTTGAGTTAATTTTTATGTATGGCAAAAGAAAATAGTCTACTTTCATTCTTTTGCATGTGGCTGTCCAGTTTTCCCAGCACCACTTATTGAAGAGACTTTCTTTTCTCCATTGTGTGTTCTTAGCTCCTTTGTTGAAGATTAGCTGTTCATAGATGGGTGGTTTTATTTCTGGGCTTTCAGTTCTGTTCCATTGATCTGTGTGTGTGTTTTTGTACCAGTACCATGCTGTTTTAATTATAGCTTTGTAGTATGTTTTGAAGTCAGGGATTGTGATGCCTCCAGCTTTGTTCTTTTTTCTCAGGATTGCTTTAGCTATTCTGGGTCTTTTATTGCCCCATATGAATTTTAGGATTCTTTGTTCTATTTCTGTGAAGAGTGTCGTTGGGATTCTGATTGGGATTGCATGGAATCTGTAGATTGCTTTAGGTAATATAGACATTTTAACTATGTTTATTCTTTCATTTCTTTATGTCATCATCTGTTTCTTTCAATAATATCTTACAGTGTTCATTGTATAGGTCTTTCATCTCCTTGGTTAAATTTATTCCTAGACTCTTTATTCTTTTTGTTGTGATTGTAAATGCGATTGTATTCTTGAATTCTCTTTCTGTTAGTTTGTTATTAGAGTATAGAAATGCAACCGATTTTTGTAAGTTGATTTTGTACCCTGCCAATTTGCTGTAGTTGTTGATTATTTCCACTCGTTTTCCAATGGATTCTTTAGGGTTTTCTATATATAAAATCATGTCATCTGCAAACAGCAAGAGTTTCACTTCTTCATTGTCTATTTGGATTCCATTTATTCCTTTTTCTTGCCTAATTGCTCTGGCCAAAACCTCCAGTACTGTGTTGAATAAGAGCGGCAGGAGTGGGCACACATGTCTTGTTCCTGTTCTCAGAGGGATGGCTTTCAGTTTTTCCACATTGAGTATGATGTTGGCTGTGGGTTTGTTATATATGGCCTTTATTATGTTGAGGTACTTTCCTTCTATACCCATTTTGTTGAGAGTTTTTTTTTTTTTTATCATAAATCGATGTTGGATCTTGTCAAATGCTTTCTCTGCATCTATTGAGATGATCATGTGGCTTTTATTCCTCGTTTTTTTAATGTGGTGTATCACATTGATTGATTTGCGGATGTTGAACCATCCCTGTGTCCCTGGTATAAATCCCACTTGATCATGATGTATGATCTTTTTAATGTATTGCTGTATTCAGTTTGCCAATATTTTGCTGAGGATTTTTGCATCTATGTGCATCAGCGATATTGGCCTGTAATTTTCCTTCTTTGTGTTGTCCTTGTCTGGCTTTGGTATCAGGGTGATGTTGGCCTCGTAGGATATGTTAAGAAGTGTTCCATCGTCCTCTATTTTTTGGAATAGCTTGAGAGGGATAGGTATTAAATCTTCTTTGAATGTTTGGTAAAATTCTCCAGAGAAGCCATCTGGTCCTGGACTTTTATTTTTGGAGAGGTTTTTGATTACTATTTCAATCTCTTTACTTGTTATTGGTCTATTCAGATTCTCTATTTCTTCTTGATTTAGTTTTGGGAGTTTGTATGAGTCTAAGAATTTATCTGTTTCTTCTAGATTGTCCAATTTGTTGGCATATGAGTTTTCATAGTATTCTCTTATAATCCTTTGTATTTCTGTGGTAACCATTGTGATTTATTTCTAATTTTATTTATTTGAGGCTTCTCTCTTTTTTTCTTAGTGAGTCTGGCTAAGGGTTTGTCAATTTTGTTTTTCTTCTCACAGAACCAGCTCTTTGTTTCATTGATCCTTTCTATTGTTTTTTTGGTTTCAATTTCATTTATTTCTGCTCTAATTTTGGTTGTTTCCCTCCTTCTGCTGACTTTAGGCTTTGTTTGTTCTTCTTTTCCAATTCTGTTAGGTGTAGTTTAAGGTTGCTTATTTGGGATTTTTCTTGTTTGTTAAGGTGGGCCTGTATTGCTACAAGTTTCCCTCTCAGGACCACTTTTGCTGCATCCCGTATGAGTTGGTATGGTGTATTTTCATTTTCATTTGTCTCCAGATGTTTTTTGATTTCTCCTTTAATTTCTTCAATGATCCATTGGTTGTTCAGTAGAATGTTGTTTAGTCTCCACATCTTTGTCGCTTTCCCAGTTGTTTTCTTTTAGTTGATTTCTAGTTTCATAGCATTATGGTTGGAAAAGATGCTTGTTATGATTTCAATCTTCTTAAATTTATAGAGGCTTGCCTTGTTTCCCAACATATGGTTTATCCTTGAGAATGTTCCATGTATGCTTGAGAAGAATGTGTAATGTGCTGTGTTTGGATGGAGTGCTCTCTATATATCTATTAAGTCCATCTCGTCTAGTTTTTCATTTAAGTCCACTATTTCCTTGTGGGCTTTCTGTCTGGATGATCTATCCATTGATGTAAGTGTGGTGTTAAGATCCCCTACTATTATTGTGTTGTTTTAAATATTTCTTTTTAGGTTTGTTAATAGTTGCTTTATGTACTTTTGTGCTCCTGTGTTGGGTGCATATATATTTATAAGTGATATGTCTTCTTGGTGGAGTGTCCCTTTTATCATTACATATTGCCCCTCTTTGTCTCTCATTACCTGTTTTATCTTGAAGTCAACTTTGTCTGATATAAGTATGGCAGCACCTGCTTTCTTTTGTTTGCCATTAGCTTGGAGTATTGTCTTACATCCCTTTACTCTGAGCCTGTGTTTGTCTTTAGAGCTGATATGTGTTTCCTGGAGGCAGCATATTGTGGGATCTTGTTTTTTAATCCATCCTGCCACTCTGTGTATTTTGATTGGAGAATTCAATCCATTTACATTTAGAGTGATTATCAATATATGGGGGCTTAATGTTGCTATTTTATCACTCATTTTCCAGTTCTTTTGCATTTCCTTTGTTTCTCATCCCACATGTTTTGGATTACCAATTTGGTTTGGTAGTTCTGTATGATGGTTTTCTTAGTTTTCTCTTTATTTACCATAGGTGTCTCTATTCTGTTTATTTGTTTAGTGGTTACCATGAGGTTTGTATAAAAAATCTCATAGCTGAGATAGTGCACTATCTGATGACCTCTTATTTCCTTAGACTAAGTCGATTCCGCCCCTTTCCTCTTCCCCTTCTAAGTTATTATTGTCACAACTTATTCCATCTTGTGTTGTGAGTTTGTGTTTAAAATGATGAGGTTATATTTATTTTTGGTGTTTTCCTTCCCTTGATATTTAGCGTTATAATTGTTGCCATCCTATTCTGATAGAGAGCGGCAATTTTTCTGATTTTGTCTACCTATTTTTCTCCTTGCTCAAAGCTTTGTATGCCCTTTCTCTCTCTTTTTTTTTTTTTCCCAGCATGAGGGCCTTCTTGAGCATTTCTTGTAGTGGGAGTTTTGTGGCAATGAACTCCCTTAGCTTTTGTTCATCTGGGATAGTTATTATTTCTCCATAACATCTGAAGGATATTTTCGGTGGATAGAGTATTCTTGGCTGAAAGTTTTTGTCTTTCAGATTTTTGTTTATATCATTCCAGTCTCTCCTAGCTTATAAAGTTTGTGCTGAGAAATCAGCTGAGACCCTGATAGGAATTCCATTGTACATTATTTTTTTTGTCTTCCTGCCCTTAGTATTTTTTCTTTATCATTGACTTTTGCCAGGTTTACTGCTATATGCCTTGGAGAGGGTCTTTTCATGTTGCTATATTTAGGAGATCTATTGATTTCATTCACTTCTATTTCCAGCTCCTTCCCTAGGTGTGGGAAGTTCTCAGCTATTATTTCTTTGAACAAGCTCTCTGCTCCTTTTCCCCTCTCTTCTCCCTCTGGAATACCTATAATCCTTATGTTGCATTTCCTAATTGGGTCAGATATTTCTTGGAGAATTTCTTCATTTCTTTTTAGTCTTAGCTCCCTCTTCTCCTCGATCTGGAGCATTTCTGCATTCCTATCCTCAATATTGCTGATTCTTTCCTCCATATTGTCAGATCTGTTCTTTAAAGATTCCGGATTTTTCTTTATCTCCTCCATTGTGTTTTTCATCTCCAACATTTCTTTTTTTTTTTTTGTTTTGTGAGGAAGATCAGCCCTGAGCTAACATCTGCCAATCCTCCTCTTTTTGCTGAGGAAGACTGGCCCTAGGCTAACATCCATGCCCATCTTCCTCCACTTTATATGGGACGCTGCCACAGCACGGCTTGACAAGCGGTGCGTTGGTGTGCACCCGGGATCCAAACCGGCGAACCCCAGGCCACTGCAGCAGAGTGTGCGCAGCTAACCACTTGTGCCACTGGGCTGGCCCCCATCTCCAACATTTCTGATTGGTTTTTCTTTATAGGTTCAATCTTTTTTGTGAAGAAGTTCCTAATTTCATTGAACTGTCTATCTGTGTTTTCTTGTAGTTCATTCAGCTTTTTTATGATAGCTATTTTAAATCCTCTGTCATTTAAATTATAAATTTCTGTGCCTTCAGGATTGATTTCTGGGTGCTTGTCATTTTCCTTCTGGTCTGGAGATTAAATATATTTTTTCATACTGCTTGAGGGCATGAGGTTATTTTTCCTCATTCTGAAAATATCTGGTTGCAGCTTCCACCTGCTGCCACTGGGTGGGGGTCAAGAGCTGTGTATTCTGAGCCCACAACGATCCATGGGCGCTCTGGCTGACTGGGTGTGCTGGGGCTCCGGGTGGCAGGAGGGGGCTCTTTCTTTCCCCTGCCCGATCCCGGGGGCTTCTTGCTCTTCTCTCATTGTCTGCTCTCCTGGGGTGCTAGGGTGATGAAGGCACCCCTGCAATAGTTCATTCTCCTCCATATGGGAATTTCCCACAGGCTGTGAGAGAACTTGGAGAGCGACCGTTTTCCCGTGGAGGGCTGTCCCCCGCCCCCCCTCCCCAGAGAGTCACGCAGCCCCAGTCCCAGGGTCGCTGTCTTTGGGGACAGAGACGAGTTCTCCTTACCTCCTTCCACTTCCTCTGGGGGTACCAGCACCTCCACCTTCAGATGTAAGGCTGCATGGGTCTCTCAGACATCTTTTGTGTTGTGTGAATGTCCTCTGTTGGTATATGAATGTCCACTTCCTTGTATCTTAGGGAGGGAGAGTTTAAGGGGGAAAGCTCACTCCACCATGATGCTGATGTCACCCTGAGTGCAGTATTTTATATGTATTTTTTGTTCTAAGTCTTTTCAATCTGGTATGTATTTTACATTTACAGCACATCTCAGTTCAGATCAGCCACCTTTCAAGTGCTCAAGACCCACAGGTAGCTTGTGGGTACTTTATTGGCAAGGCTAGTGTGGCAGAAAGGCAGAGGGAAAAGAGGAGGGTGGTTTGAGATAGGGTGGTGCCCCCTGCCTACACTAGCCCATGGAGGATGTTGTAGGCCAACTGAAGGATCTTAATCTTGAACCTGAAGCTAAGGAACGGTCAAAGCATATTAAAGGTCCTAAGAAGTTCTGCGTAGAAGAAGCCTGTTTTAGTTTGTTTAACTCAATGTTCCCATATTTATTCCATGTAACACCTACTCACATCCCAGGACTACACATTGGGAAATGCTCTAGCCTACTCTTTTTGGAGGAAGTGTTGCTACTGATTGATAGAAACTTCAGTAGCTGGGGACCTCAGGCCTTTGAATTTATCAAAGGAGAGCCAGGTTACTTTAATTCCTGCTTGTCACCCAGGACTAAGAACCAAGTAAGCAGAGGGATATTACTCCTTTGAAGGAGGCTTGGTACTCCCTTTCCAAACTTGGTAGGCAGTAAATAACTTCTGCGGATCCATGTGCCAGCCAAGAGTTGAGACTTAAGGCCTTTCCATTCTTTAAGGTCTTCTCAAGCCCCATCTGCACCCAACAGTTTTTCCTATCAGTTTGATTCACTTATATTTCTTCTCTTCTCTGAATGTGGCATGTATAGTTTAAGTTGTCATTTAATTACATTTTCCACTTCTTTTTGAGTTTCTTATAGCATTTAGAATAGTGCTGGGAATATGACAAATGTTTAAGAAATAGTTGAAGGGATCAAGTTTGTGCTTTTTTTTTTTTCTTTTTTAGAACCAATGGTAAGACTTTATTTCAGAATTTCACTAAGTCCAATCCTCTCAGCTCTCCATCATCTTTTCTGTCTTTGAACAGAGAGAGGATGTGAGAAAAGCACTGATCTTGGAATCAGAAACCTGGATTTGTGTTCCATCTCTGCCTTTTTATCAGCTGTGTGACCTTGAGCAAATCAGTTAATCTGGCTGGGTCTTGGTTTCATTATCTGTAAAGTGAGATGGTTGTACTAAATGACCTCTAAGATTTGTTTTAGTTTTAACACTCTAGATCTATGCTGTCCAATATGGTAACAATTAGCTACATGTGGCTGTTGAACACTTGATATGAAATGTGGCTAGTCGATTTTACATGTGCTATAAGGGTGAAATACACAGTGGATTTCAAAACAAGAATGTAAAATATCTCATTAATAATTTTTATATTGTTGAAATATACATGTTGAAATAATATTTTGGATATATTGCATTAAATAAAATATATTATTCAAATTAATTTCACATTTCTTTTTACCTTTTTATGTGGCTACTAGAAAAGGTAAAATTACATATGTGGTGCTATGGACTGAATTGTGCCTGCCCAATTCATATGTTGAAGCCCTAACCCCCAAAGTGATGGTGTTTGGAGATGGAGCCTTTGGGAGATATTAGGTTTAGATGAGGTCATGAGGGTGAGGCCCTAATGATGAGATTAGTGCCTTTATAGGAAGAGACTCCAGAAAGCTTGCTCTCTCTTGCTCCCTGCCATGTGAGGACACAGTGAGAAAGTGGCTATCTACAAGCCAGGAAGAGGGTTCTCATTAGAACCTGACCATCCTAATCTTGGACTTCTGGCCTCCAGAACTGTGAGAAAATAAATTTCTGTTGTTTGAACCACCCAGTCAGTAGAATTTTGTTACAGCAGCCAAAGCTGACTAAGACATGTGGCTTGTATTATATTTCTATTGGCTAGCACTGGTCCAGATGTCTGGTACCTCCCACATGGAAGTCTTCCAGTACTTTTAACTTTCTACGTTGTGTCTGTGAGAGCAGGGATGGCTTCCTGAATATTCCTTGGGGTGCTCAGCCCAGTGTTTTACCTCCAGTAACTGCTCAATAGGCATCTGGTGGTTAACTCATCTTCTTAATTGTAAGCATCACAGTCTTTGGCTCATCTATACAGAAGAGGAACTCATTAAAGGCATAATAGGTAGAACTCAGAATCCCTGCAGGGCGAAAGAACCAGGCTTGGAAGACAACACTCAGGCGGGCTGCAATGCGCAAATCCCGTTGCTGCCCCCAGAAAACCAGAGCTGGCTGCCCCTGCTGCTGCTCCGTTGGCAGAGTGGAGTGGCTATGCACTTCTAGACTCACTAGCTTCCAGTTCAGAGTTTGATTGGCTGAGTTTAAATCAGGAACTCTAGCTGCAAGGGAGACTGGAAAGGTATGTGTTTGCTTTTCAGCTTCTGTAGTGGAAAGTGGTCTCCTCTCACGAGAGGGGGATGCATTTCTCTAAAATAGGAAGGTGTCTTCAGAAGATGGGCAGCCAAAAAGAATGATCAGAGTCCTTTCCTAGAGTAGCCCAAGACCCTGAAATTTTGACTGCAACACAAACAGATGGTTCTGCTGAAACTCCCCAGGCAGGGACTTCCTCCACACTCGAGGCTCCCCAGGTAACCTCATGGTTCCTCTGGAAAGTAGGAAGCATAACAAACAGTTGATGTTATACACTACTCTAATGCTGTGATTGTAATTTCACTATGTCATTTGGAAGTTCTCACATGGTATTTTCATATAGAGACACAGGAGGGCACTGTAACCAACCAGCAATACAACTTAAACGGCTTCATAGCCTTGGCAGTTCAAGAAATGGATGTTGATTTTGTCAAATCTGTTTCTCTCTCTCTCTCTCTCTCTCTCTTTCAGGCAGAATAACCAACTTTGCAGGAATACCTAGCTCCCCTGGGGGATCTCACTTGTGACAAGGGCCCCCAAGACACACCCTTCACACTGTCCAGTTAAGGTTCTAGGGACTGTGGCTTTGAGCAACTCAGCAGAAAAAGGGATTTTTGGCTCACAGGTTACTGAAGAGATGGAGACGTGGTTCCCAAGGGCTCATATTTAGAGGTCGTCTGGCTAAATCAAACCGAGAGCAGAGAGAGAGACCTGGTTGTCCAGACTTTCTTCAAACCCGCAGCCTGTGCCCATGATTCAGTTTTCCCGTCTGTAAAATGGAGATAACACCTGGCTTATGTCTGTACAGTTTGCCAGTGGAGAAAAAGAGCGGGAAAGGGACGGAAGCAACACACCTGGGGGTACCATTTACCATCCCATAAAGCGCATTGAGTTTTACACTAAAAAAATAAACCCAGCCTGCCTCTCGTTAATGAATTATAGCACGCAGGAGGGACAAAACGTGCTCTGCTGGCAGCCGGAGTAACAAAGTAACGAGTATCAGCAGGAACAGGACCTGCTCCTCCAGACTGCTTTCCCCACACAGATCTCCCAGGCTGGGGCCCCGACACCAGGGAGGAAGGGCCGCGGGGCCGCTCGGGTGGTTTTCCTCCCCCAGCAGGAGCGGGACAGGTTCCCGGCGACGGCGGGGTTACTTGCGGTCAAAGGTGCAGTGTCGCAGAGCCAGCTCTGGCCGGCTGCATGGAGGCGGGATGGTGCGCAGCCCGGCCGCGGCGCGTTCTACCTCTCCCACCCGCTCTGTGTCCCCAAGGGCTGTTGAGGCGCAGCCGCCTCCCGTTGTCCCGGCCGCCGCTCAGCTCTGGCTCCCCTGCGCCATACGCGGGTTCCCGGCCAGGGTGTCGGGCTCTCGCCGCCCTCGGTCCCGGGGTCCCGCGGACAGAGCTGGAGCTCACACCCGAGAGAGGAGCAGGGACGAGGATCAAGAGAGGGAAGGAGAGGAGGGAAAAGATGATGAGGGAGAGGAAGGGGCTGCTTAATTGCACTCAACAGGTAGTTGCGCGCGTCGGCCGAGATTCGGCGCTGGTCACGAGTCTGAGACCCCCAAGCTCGGCTCACTGTTCCCTTTGCGGACTGTCGCCTGGTATCCTTCTAGTCCTCCACCCCCAAGGTAAGAGAGCGCCTACCACGTGGGAGGCGCCGCACTAAGCGCTGTACTACATTATCTCCTGATTTCTCCCGCGTCCCTAGGCGGCAGGACTGTTACCATCCGCGTACTGTGGACAAGGGAACGGCCTTGGAGAAGCTGGGTGGCTTGCCAGGAGTTTTGCAGCTAGTGCCGGAACAAGGACTCCGAGAAAGATCTGTGCGATCCTGAAGCCCCGGCCACAGCCCACAGCCCCTCAGCTCTACCGGCTTATAGTCCCATCACGTTGTCTGCACCTGTCGCGAGCCTCGCTGGGCGCGAGAAGAGGGAGAAGAGGAGCAAAGGGTGACCAGGTGGCTCTCCCCCATCAAGACCCTTGACCCGGGGCGAGGGGAGATCATTTTGGGCGAGGGGGTGGCTTTGCGCCTTGGAGAGGATAACCTTCCTTCTCCAGGGATCGAGTCTCCTGAGGGCGCAGGGTTTCGTGACAAGAACCCCTCGGGGGCTGCAGAGGCAAGCGGAGGGTCTAGGGTCCGAGAGTGGGCACTAGGAGGAAGTGGGGTGGCAGGAGGGTGGCCGCCCGAGAAGCAGGCGCAGGAGGAAGCGAGGCTGCGCGTGTGGAGAGTCCACGCGGTGGATGTGCGGCACTTTCATTCAAACTTTGGGAAGCCTCGGTTTCGGCGTCAGTGAAGGTGTAACCAATCAGAGTCCGGGGACGGGAATAAATTATGCAAATAACCATCTGGCGATGGGTCAGATGACTCCGATGCTTTAAAAACCTACCTCTGCGGTGTGACAGTAGCTAGCCCTGGCTTCCCTGGCTGGCCGCACGGGTGATGGCAGATCTGGTTCTGGTTCAAGCTCCTTCACACTCCTCCCCATCACCCCGCGGCTCAGTTTAGCCAAGTTTTCATCTTCCACCGTCTCCACTTTCAACTGTCTAAGCCCACCACTCTCTGGTCGAGAGAAGGCTGCCCACTTCGGGTCTTACCAGCTCTGACTGCTGGAAACCCCGAGAGGTGTTCTTTTTTTGAAGTCCTGTTTCGCGGGAGGGGGCGTGGCGGAGAACGATGAGAAAGTCCGTTCTTCTGCTCTGCCTCTGGAGCGTCTATTGTTGCTTTGCCGCGGGAGGCCCCGCACCCCTTGGTCCAGAGGGCGGGCTGCAAGGTAACGTGCACTTACTTTATTTACCCCCTCCCACTTGTTTTCTGTGCCGGGCTCCCTCTGTCTTGTCCACTCTTCTTCAGTCCCTCCTCATTCCTGCGAAATCCTCCTTCCTTACCCGCTGCGCTGTCCGCTTTCTCCTAAGCAGCCTTGCAGTCCACTTGTTCCTCGGCGCTTCTGACCAGGGCATCCCTAGCGAGACATCCGGGAGGCCGCAGGCTGGCGGGTGCGCTCGCCCGCGCTCGCTCTCGCCCCACCCCTTTCCGTTATGTGGTTCCCTTAATCAGCGCTGTCCAGTCAGCCGAGTTGGCTGTCAGCCGGCTCTTCACCCTGGTCCTCTTCTTTGGACCTGGAGGTTTTCGCGGCAAGAATGTTGTTAGAAAGACAGCTGTCGTTTGGTGCCCTTCCTTTTAAATTCAGTGTAGGTGTTTTGAAAGTTAAGGTGGCCTGGTAGCTGGCTGTGGTTTGATTATGCTTGCAGGGACCACTTGGTGAGTAACCTGTGCCCAGCAGCTGCTGGGCTTATTCCTGCAGGTTGCCATCCTCCTCCTCCCCAACAGTCTTTCTAACCCTCCCCCCACCCCCACCCTTTCTACTTTTCTTCACCTTCCTCCTTCTAGCTGCTAACTTTTCCTTCTCCTGAGTTCTGCATGGCAACTTCTTCCATTGGAAGAAGCCTGCCCTGGAGGGGTGAGGGTAGCCTCACTCAGCGGGAGTACCACGTCAATTAAGCAGCGAGAGCGGGGAACTCCTAAACGACACCCCATTATTTAATCTTCTACTATTCTGCTGAGGTTGGGCCAAATAATGTTGATTCATGTCAGCTTGTGTACATTTGGGAGGGTTCATTTGAATGAATGAGAAAGTCTTGCTTTACTCGACATGTTGCCAACTTTCGTGCTAATCGAAGAGTGCCCTGGGGTAGGTTGCATCTCTAGTTCCTCTCCTGTAAAATGCGAACGCTCCGTCCAACTTCTGTGTTCTGTGATTCTGAGTATTTGTGGGGCGTTTCATTCATTCAGAAAGTATTTATTGCATCCTGCTTAGTGTCAGTCACTCTTCTAGGAGCAGGGGATACAGCAGTGAACAAACAGATGAAAACCCCTGCCCTTGTGGGGCTTACATTTCAGGGGTGGGAAGACAGACAGTAAACTAATTAAAATATACAGATGGTATTCAGTGTTATGGAGAAGAATAAAACAGAGGAGAAAGGTCCAGGGTGCTGGTGGGAGAAGGTGGTGCAGGTTTAATCTGTGGTTGGGCTTCCCTCACTGAGAAATTGACCATTGAGCAAGGGACTGAAGGAGGCGAGAGAATGAGCCACGAGGACATCTGGGTGGAGAACAATCATCAAGTCCTGCAGGTTGAAGTGACCCAAGCGGCGAGTAGTAGGAATGAGGCTAGAGAGCTCTGGGGTCAGAGCAGACCAGATGCTAGGGTGAACCTTCTATGTTGATATGTGGGTTTATCCACAAATGTCTCCCAGGAAGCTGGCAGACTCCTTTTCCTTCTCTCCTAGACTTCCCCATCTGGTCTCTGTGTGAGTGGCTATCTGGGTGGTAACTGGGGAGTTGTCAAACTAGTTATGTCCATGGTTCAAATTTCTGCTGGTCGGGGCTTTTGTTCTTGCTTTAATGACAAAGTTCTACTTGTGTGTATTTAGTTGCATTTTCTGGAACCCTATCCTTTTTACATCTGGGGTATTCTTTTCCTCTTCCTGCCCCCTTCACCACCACCGTTACCACCACTCTTGTCTCTCTTTCCATAATTCTATTTGCTTCTTAACTCTGGGAGAAATTAAGCTCCTGGGATAGTCATTTGGTATCTTTTCCCTTGATTTCTGGGTGACAGGAGAGTTTAATTTTCTAATTCCCTAGCCCGTTATCAAGGGATGGTTTCCTGGATGGTTGGAAGAGTGCTGGATGGGGTTCATTTGTGACCGTCTGAAACAGTGTAGTGATGACAATGCCTAATGTTAAAAGGCCATAGGGACCATCAGTGACATCGGCTGTGTTTTGGGAACAGGGCCATCTTCTAGATGGCACTGTGTGGAATAGCGAAACAGTATGAACTGCTCTTATGAGTTTCTTCATGGCTTCAGCTATTTACTTAACAAACTAGAAGAATGCCTGGCACATGTCTTGCACTAGGAGGAGCACTGAGGATGCCTGAGGTCTTTGGAGTAAGTGCTGGAATCGAGACGGGAACTCTAGGGGAAGCCCATTGTATAATAGGTTGACCTTCTCACCTCCAATTCCAAAATCCCAAATCTCTCAAAATTGGAAACTTTGTTTGGTCACTTGTTTGGCAGCAAGACCTCGCCTTACCTGACCTGAACTCTTTTAGCAGCAAAAACTGACCTGAACCAACAGGAGGCTATTTATAATCTTTATTTTTGCCCTGGAGAGTGAGTAGTCATGGATTTTCCTGCAGACATATTAGAGTGTTTGACGAATGAGGAATGCCCCAGACCATGCTGGATATATGGTATATGTACCATAATGCCTTTCTAAAATCTGAAAATTTCTGAATTCAGAAACTCAACTGGTCCCAAGCATTTCAGGAAAAGAACTGAGGACCTATACTCTAAAGGTATTAACTTGAGGAAGGGAAAGAGAACTTGTTTTGATAGGGAAGAAGAACGAAAAGCAAGAGAGACCTATTTATTTCAAACTCACAGTAATTAATACTAGTGATTAATTAATACTCTTAAATATAGATGAGATGTCCCTTTTATAATATCTTTGCAGCTCTTCTAGGAGGTGACGAGGAGACATTCAGCAGATGTGAAAACTCAAACCCAGAGGGGTTAAGTAATTTGCTCAAGGTTGAGCAATAACTAGACCCCAGGTCTCTTACTACTCAAGCCCGCTAGATGCACCCACGCCCTGTTTTTTTTTCTCCCCAGATGAACTCCACAAATCTGGGGATGTACAGGCTGCTGCCAAACCATCTGTGAAGTTTAACCTCGTCACCTCTGAGGACCCGGAGCACGAAGGATGCTACCTTTCTGTTGGCCATGACCAGCCCCTGGAAGACTGTGGCTTCAACATGACAGCCAAAACCTTTTTCATCATTCACGGCTGGACGGTGAGCCTGGGAGAGGGAGCTCCGAAGCTTTACACAAGATTTGGTTTCCTTTGTTTTGGTACATTAAAAAGAATACTGGTGCTTCCAGATTCCACTCTCTCTCCCCCTCTTTTCTTGTGGGCTGCTTGTATTTCAGACAGCTGTGAAGAATGTAATGGGCACTCGCTGAGGGGGCAATCTGGATTCCAGCAGGGTGGTATTTAGTGCTGGCACACAGCGGGCTTTCAGAAAGTGGCTCTCCTGAGGGCAGCAGCCCCGCTCCACTGGCTCTTAAGGACCCCTCTAATTATACTTAATTACATTGGTCAACCACTGCCTCATGGGGGCCAGCCCTCCATAAGAGCTGAGCTGAACTGAAGCAACTTGACTGGCTCAGAGAGTCTATGAGGAGCCAGCTGGCCTGGATTGCTGGCATGGCGCCCTCCTGTTTGCATAGAGATGGCTCCGTTTAAAGGCAATGGGGCTCTTTGTATCCCCTAGCTGAGCAATTCAGATTGAAAGGCCCATGACAAACTTCAACAAAAAAGGGCTTTAACGCTGGCTTCAGAAGCTTTTGACCAGCGAGGGATTTATTCATTCATATAATGACAGCCTGTAGGAAAATGGCACTATTAAGTGAACAGGTTTCTGCCTCGGCTAATTGGGAGGGGATGTTCCTCCTCTTAATGATGAGAAATTCATATACGTTACATGCTTTCTGGGTCTTTAGGTCTATCACCAACTGTTGGGGTCAGGCCTGGGGGGAAGTAGGGGTGGGTAGGTGCCTACCTACCTGATGTGATTGAAGAGATGATTAAGGGCCTGTCCATCTATCCTCATCCCACAGCCCACGAGTAGAATCATGCATTTGAACCTTTTTGAGGCCCCCTATCAAAATGCAAATACAAACTGCCTGCAATTTACAAATGGATTGCATTCCAGAAAGTTCTTTTGTAATCTGTTTGGAACTTGGAACAGAAGTTTCCCATAGAAGCAAGATTGTAAACGTCGTTTGGGTTCCCAGGCCAGACACAGAAAATCTATTTATCTAATAATGTACTTGTGGATAGGCTTACAACTGGACCTAGTCACCATTTATACTTTGTTTCTGTGGGAAAATGTGTTCCGAGTTGTAATTTGGGATTCCAGGAACAGATCTCCCTATTCTGGCTTCAAAAGGAATGGCAGAGATGGGTTGTGGGAAGGGGTCATTTGTTAACTCTGCATTTGCCTAGGAGATAGCATCTCCCTGCATCTCCGAGAGAGAAGCTGAGTCTCCAGGGCAACCCTTCCCAGCTACCTTTGAATGATGGACCAGGCCACTTGCCTGACTGTGAGAGAGACTCAGGCTAACCTCAGGCCAGTATTGCCACCAGCACTTATCTCATAGTTTCCCTATCAGATAAGGGGGCAGCAGCGGAGGACACCAGCTATGAAAGTTTTGACGGGAAAAACTGGAGATGTAAAGAACAATGGAAGACAAACACCTAGGCAACAATCCTAAGTGCCTGTGGCTGGCCCTGCTCATGTGCAAATGTGTGCTCCCTGAGCCACCAATGTGAATGTTCTGGAATCTGCTGGGGAGAGGGTCATGGAACTGAATTCCGTATTCCTTAGGATTTCTGAAATTTGGAAGAATAATTTTTGAACAATGCCCTGTTTTCTCTGCAGTTGAGCGGCATGTTGGAAAACTGGCTGTACAAGCTCGTGTCAGCCCTGCAGGCGAGAGAGAAGGAAGCCAATGTCGTGGTGGTCGACTGGCTCCCCCTGGCTCACCAGCTTTACATAGACGCCGTCAATAACACCAGGGTGGTGGGACACAGCATCGCAAGGATGCTCGACTGGCTGCAGGTAACGGGATGGAAGTCAGCTCCTTCCCTGAGCGGGATCTTGAACCCGAACCCTCTTAAGAAACACAGGACAGACTGTGCTACAGTGAACTTCAGGAGTCGGAGAATATCTTTGGGATTCAAATTTTTACTGAATTAAGAGTTGCTTGAAATACTTGAAAGCTGGGACTTTTAGAAAGCTTTTTAATTATTGATGTATCTCTGGATGTTTCCTGTTACTTTATTTGCAGGAAGAAAATTTGCCTTATGGGTCACTACTTGCTGATGCCCTTAGGTTGGGAATGGTCAGGCACCAGGACCAGCCTGTAATCTCTTTTGTTTAATAATTTTGTTTATTTATTTATTTTCCCCCCAAAGCCCCAGTAGATAGTTGTATGTCATAGCTGCACATCCTTCTAGTTGCTGTGTGTGGGACGCGGCCTCAGCATGGCCGGAGAAGCAGTGTGTCGGTGCGCGCCTGGGATCCGAACCTGGGCCGCCAGCAGTGGAGTGTGTGCACTTAACCGCTAAGCCACGGGGCCGGCCCCCCAGCCTGTAATCTTAAACAAGGATGTATGCTCTTGGTTCTGAAAGGTGGCTGTCCTGAGGGTGGGAAGGAGGTTGGTTCAAACAAATGCAGCCTAATGCCTCCCATAAAATATTAAGGTGGAAAACAGATCTGGAGGTCTTAAATTTACTTTTTGTAGGTTAATGATTTGCCTGAGATCGGTGGACTTAACTGAGGGCAGGGGTACGCTGGCAGAGTGACCCAATTATCTGGGCAATTCCAGCCTGACCTTCCGGAAGCAAAAGCCCATGGAATCTGATGGATTCTGGCAGAATTCAGGATTCTCCAGCAGTCCCTCCGTCCTCTGCCTAGGTTGCTTTGTAGAGCTTGGTTCCTGAGCCATGGGATCAAATCCCCACCTCCTCACCCCCCACTAGCTCATGCCCTGTCGGGGTACGATGCTTCAGCTCTGGGGTTCCAGGCAGGCTTGTGGTGAGGAGACGGGCAGCTCCTGGGCTTAAGAGGGTGGGGAAGGAGCATCCTGCTGCAGGCTGTGGCTGGCACTGAGTCTCCAGTGAGCCTGGTGGCTTTGACCTCCACACTGCCACCCCTCCCCCACTTAGATACTGCCAGAAGGAACAGAAGCATGTAGGGGAAATGTCAGGTATGCAGCTTCAAGTCACAACCTCCACCCTGCCCTCAGCACTTGGCAGTTGAAGTGTCACCCAGTCTTTTGACCTCCCCTTACCTGGCTATTTCCCATTGCCAGCAATGCCAGCTGTGCCCCGGGAAGCCTCTGCCCCTGGCTCCTGCGTCTCCTCCTCGTTGTGGGTGAATTGTTGAATTGTTGGTGATCCTGTGGGCTCAGGACCACACTCTTCACTCACACAGTTTTGTGACTCCCTGCAGGGGAAGGATGATTTTTCTCTCAGGAATGTGCACTTGATCGGCTACAGCCTGGGAGCTCATGTGGCTGGATATGCTGGCAACTTCGTGAAAGGCACAGTGGGCAGAATCACAGGTAAGCTCTGCTGCCTCCACTGACAGTTGGTCCCCAGGCTCCCTTGGGGGAGTTCACCTGGCTTTTCCGAACCTGTGTGAGTGAGCCATAGAGGGTTAGCTTTGGAAGAAACCTGGAGAACATCCGGAACTTTTCAAATGTTTTTTTTTTAGTCACAGAACCCTTTTTTCAAAAAACTTGTTCAGGACCCCAATATGTGAAACAGACAGAAGGGATGTTCTGGTCAAAGCTGGGTATATGTGGGTAGTGATAGCCTTGTTCTTTGGGCCTTCCCTTTCTCTAGGAGAATCTTAGGGTCCCAGAGCACCAGGGAGCACAGTTTGAAAACCACTGGTCTAATCCAACAGGTGAGGAAACACCTAGGGCTTTGGTAGTGCCGTGGAGTCAACTCCGACTCCTAGCGACCCTGTGGACAGCAGAGCGGAACCCTGCCCTGTCTTTTTGCACCATCCTCTCACCTTATGGCCCTATACCAGTCAGTGCTCTGCTGCTATTCATAGAGTATTCATGCCGATTTTTTCAGAAGTGGTTGGGCAGGTCCTTCTGCCTAGTCTGTCTTAGTCTGGAAGCTCCACCGAAACCTGTCCACCATGGGTGCCCCGGCTGGTATTTGAAATCCCTGCAGCATAGCTTTCAGCATCACAGCAACACGCAGCCGCCATAGTATGACAACCGACAGATGGGTGGTGTGGTTCCTGGGCCACGGTGGTGAGTGGGCGGCTGCAACACCCAGGGGCAAACAGCTAATAACTAAGGGGCAGGACTGGAATGGAGCCTTGGCCTACGAGCCTCAGGGGCTCACTTCCCATCTCCACCTGTGATACTCCAGGACCTCAAAGGAAAAGAATGAATGGGATTCCGGTTTGAATTCTGTCTCTGATTTCTATTTCATCCTAGAAAGAGCCAAAGGCCTCTTTCCAATGATTAGCTGGCATATTTATTAGTGATAATTATGTGTTTAGAACGGGTGGTTAAACTTCATCATTAAAGAGATCTGTCTTATATTGGTACCCAAGTTGTCAATAGAAAATTGAGCCTTCCATCTTAGTGAGCTTTTGATGTGAGAGTTTGGATTAAATCATTTAATGATTGTAAAAAGTGAGAAAGACTCTCTTCCTCATTTTTGGGCCCCCTCAGATACATACACAGGGCTTCCTCTAGGCTAAAACTAATGGTAAATTTCTTGCCTTGAACTTTTATCCTCCTTCCAGAATTCTTCTATTTGTCTTCACTCCCAGCTTCTGCCTCACCCCCAGCATATTATGGGCCTCACTGGTCACCTAGAGGAAGAGAGTTGATCCATTTCTTTCCTGGCAGTGTTTTCATTTTAAAACAGGACTCAAGTAGAAGGGAGTCCTTAGCTAAGGAATGATTTAGTAAAGGTAGAATTTCAAGTTTCAGCAGCAAGCTGGTGGGGTAGATTTAAAAATGTATATATTTGTGAGGTTTTAGTGGCCCTCCTCAAGTTGTTGTCCTGGGCTTAAGTTTAATGTGTGCACGTGCACACACACACACACACACTCCTTTAGATCCAGCTATTGGATTCAGCATAGCTTGAGAGCTTTATTTTGGATTACCAAGACTGCGGGGCCTGAGCTGTTAAGTGGGCAGTGATCGTGCGGCCACACATGACTGCTCATTAACCCACTGGCGCTGGAAAGCTGTGCACCCTTAAGCCACTCTGGGTTCTATTGTGTTAGCACCTCCTCCTAGCCCCCAGTGAGAGGCAAGATGTTTCAGAGCCGGGCCAGCTGTGTTCAAACTGCAGCGCACACAAGGCCCCCGCCAGAGCGCAGGGGCCCAGGCTGTTGTTGGCAACAAATGACAAGCTGCAGGTCCTTCCTTTCCCTAATTCTAAATCTGAAATGAGATGGAGCTAGTGAGGAGTGTTCCAGTTCTTTCTCCCTGTCTGTTGGAGTGGGAGCTGCTGAGATGTGGGTTTCGTTGGCAGAATGCTAATCAGTGCTCCGTGCTGTCTGCAAGGAGCATGGGGGCCCGCGTGTCCTGAGTGCAGCCCCTTCCCTCCGGCCTTTCTCTGTGGAGCAGGGGCCTGGGGTGAACATGACAGGAAGGAGTGGCCTCTGTCCAGTTGCCAAGCAGCACCTCGGAGGGTATTTGGATGCATGCTGTTGTGTGTGTCTGATGGGGGAGGCTTGTGCCCTCTCCTCTCCCCTCAGACTTCCCATGGGCCTGGTGGTCCTGACTGGGAAGAGGAGCAGAGACTGCAGCTTGTGTGGGGTCCTGAGGCTAGTGATGCTGCTATGCAGAGGACGGCAGGGGGTCCTTAGCCTGAGACCTGCAGGGGATACCTGAACCTCTCTCTTGCTTAGATCAGAGAGCTGTGGACTGGGGTTTGCTAGGATTTACCCTCTTAGGCTTCTGAGGGAATTCTGCAATGTGGGAGGGAAGAGGTCATATATTTCTAATTGAACCTGTGTCTAGTTAGTTATAAACAAATAAGCCAGCAGATTCATTCATTCAAGAAATATGAATTAAATGTCCACTCTGCAGGCTCTGGGCTAGATGCCACCTAATGTCAAGTACCTAATGTGTGACAGGTACTCCATGTTATCTCTAAGCTGCGTAGCAATGAGGGTCCTTTTGGCTTCATTTTACAGATGGGGAAACTAGGACTCAGTGCTTAAATAATGGGCCCAATATCTCGTACCCTAAAGAGCAGAGCTAGGAGTCAAACCCACGCCATCAGATTCCAGAGCCTACACCTAGCCACTGTGCCATTCTGCCTCTGTTCTGTTGGTAGAGACAAAGTAGCTGTTGCAGTGCAGCAGGCTTTGCCCTGCCAGGCCAGAATGCAGAGGCTTTCCTGTGCATGTACGTGTGTGCACATGAGAACGTGTCTGCATGTGCACGCGTCTGTGTATTCCATTAGCTGGACGGAACACCTTTGGAGGAGTCTGACTGAATGGAAGAAGGCGTGATTCTCCAACTTATTTTTTTTTTTGGAGGGGATAACTTCTCCCTCCCATTCCTAGTTAAAAAGAGTAAATTGTACAACTTTTCCCCAGAGTCTGTGGGTCCTGGCTATGTGTCAGGCCGGGTCAGTCTGGGTAGGTGAAGGCTCAGCCTGCCTGCCAGCCGGCCTGTAGAGAAGCCCCATCAGCGGCCTGCATTCCTCCAGCGCAGCTTGGTTTCCATGGCACTCACTGTCTGGTGGAGACTTTTGTTCACACCAAGCAAAGAGCCCCTCTCTTGTATTGCTTGCAGAGCAGAATGTTCCTCTTCTTTTTTTCTCCTCCAGGGGACATAGCGAGAGGCAGGCAGAGGCTGCCTGTGTTAGTACTGTGGTCCTTGCAGCCTCTAAAGAGAGTCATCGTGGGCGATTCAGGGAGGACACTGCTTTTGTGCCATCTTTCTTTCGGCTTCTGGGTTAGGGATGAGCCCCAGGCAGCTTGGGCTCCCCTTCTGCCTCCATCATACATAAATTTTTCTAAATTCCTTCTGGAAACTATTTCAAGTTTCAATCTCTACCAGCTCTGATGAGTAAGGAGTTCCACAAGTTTACTGTCCACTCCAGACAATAGCTCTGCCTTTTGTTTATCCTAAAATCAGCCCTCTCAGGTCTCGCGATGTGCTCCCTGGTTCTATTGCACTGGGGTCTGGGGAACATGGTTCCATTACCCATCTCCTCCTTTCACCACTCTGTTCTTGGTCATATCTCTTCCCCACCATGGTGTTTCCAGATCAGGGTTTCTCAACCTCAGCACTATTCACATGTTGGGCCAGATACTGCTTTGCGTGGGAGCTGACCTGAGCATTGTAGGGTGTTTACCAGCATCCTTGGCCTCTACTCACTAGATGCTGGTAGTTTCCTCCCTCCGTTTCCACTAATTGTGATGACCAGAAAGGTCTCTAGACATTGCCAAGTCACTCCTAGTTGAGAACCACTGTCTGAGACTAAACTAGACCCCTCGCCTTTGCTGTACATATTCTCGTCTTAACTCTCTCCAGGTCCTCTCCCTGTGTCAGTAGGGCAAAGACCTCCTAGGTTGGGGTGAATTTGGTTCCTATAATTACTTGGGCTTGGTAACAGTAGCGAGTATTTACATTGATAAGCACTTAATCTCTCAATATCTCACATGAACTGTATGAATTAAGACATTCAAGTTTCATTTATAGATGATACTAAATGAAGCATGGAGAAGTGTTTCAAAATCTGGTCCACAGACCACCTACTTTTAGGATCACCTGGGGAATACATATATATTTCTGGGCTCCACATCAGACCTACCAGTCAGAATTTCTAGGCCTTCAGGGAATCTGCATTGTGTGACTTGCAAATTCTTTTTTGAAGGTTTTATATTCATATGGTTCCAAAATTAAAAGGCAGTGAAAGTCTCTTACTGTTGCCATTACCTGTCCAGTTCCCTTCCCTCCCCTCTCCCCCGACACGTATACACACGGGTAACCTGGGGCTTGTGTGTCCTTGCAGAGTTTTTTATAGCTACATAGTGGAATCTGAATTTTTAACAAGCTCCCGAGTGATATTTGTGCTGTTTCAAATGTGAGAACCAGTGCTCTCTACAGAGCTGATTGCTTGTTCAATACAGAAGGTTTGTAGGCAAAAAGGTTTTCTCCCTGTGGCTGCAAAACAGAGGAATTCTGGAGGCCTGGGATATAGATTCTCAGTGTATTTGGTGTACCCTCCTCTCCTGCCATTCCTCCTCTGGGCCTCATTCATAACTAAAGGAAGGGGAAGAGGAAGTCCAAATATAGATAGCTCAGTTTGGGGAGACTCAGTCTTCCCTCTAGAAGATGTAGGTAGCTTAGTTATTCTGTAAAACTTCTGCTAAAATTAAGGTTGTAGAAGGCTGTCAGTGGCAGAAAAAATGGGATGAATAGCTTTGTTTCAGCCAGCCCCAGTTCTTTACAGAACTGCTCTAGTTCTGACAGTCCTCGGATCCACGTGTTAGTTGAACTTTGTGGCTGGTTTACCGAGTCAGCTGAGCTGTCAGGACAGATGAAGCCTTCAGAAGAAAGCCTGTAAGTTCCTCTACAGCAGGCACCACGCTGTTCAAGATTCACAGGGCTGGGACATCTTCATTCTGCACAGGCTGACTTAACTTTAAGTCCAGACTCATTGACTTGGTGCACCTGACATGGTCGATCTTGCTCCCCCTCCTGCTGTAGGTTTGGATCCTGCTGGGCCCATGTTTGAAGGGGTGGACATCCACAAGAGGCTGTCCCCTGATGATGCAGACTTTGTGGATGTCCTCCACACCTACACACGTTCCTTTGGCTTGAGCATCGGGATCCAGATGCCTGTGGGCCACATCGACATTTACCCCAACGGGGGTGACTTCCAGCCGGGCTGTGGACTCAACGATATCTTGGGGTCAATTGCATATGGAAGTGAGTTCCTTATTTTCTGCTTAATGCGGAGTGTTGACTCCATTATTGCATCTCTTCCTAAATCAGCCAGAGCTGATGTCCTAGTGACATTCATTTTATTGTTCTCACCTCAGTGGCCCTCCAACACTGTTTGCAGTTCATCATGCTGCAAGCCTATTAACGGCCTTCCCATGGTCTCTGCTTTGCTTTCTCATGCTTTGAAGTTACAGTTATTATTGATTACTTTCTTTTTATAACAAAAGGAATACTTGTTTGTTGGGAAAAAAATCAAGCAGTATAGAATTGCGTAAAGCAAAAAGTAAAAATACTCCCTCACCTCCCGTTCCCACGCCTACTTCCACTCTTCAGAGGTAGCCAATATGAACAATTTCGTGTGTATCCTTACAGCATTTTTTCTTTGCAAATTTATTAGTGTGTGTGTGCATGTGTGAGTGATTATATTTTTCAAAATCACATTGTTCTGCAACTTTCCTTTTTCAGTCATGATAGATATTATGGACATTCTCAAACATCATAGCACATAGATCCATTTACCTTATTTTTTTTAAAGGCTGTATAGTATTCTTCAGCATGGATGCACTATGATTTTATTTTTTATAACACTTAAAGGAGTAAAACCAAGGCGCTGTCTCCATTCACTTACAATTTATCTTCTGGGTGCCCGAGCCTATTCCCAGCACACTTGGCCTGAACTGAATTTGCTGCTAAAAGTGATGTGTGGCCCCAGTGACCAATCTCTTTCTGGGTTTCTCATTCATTCACTGCCTTGGATTCTGGCAGCATTTCTCAGTCTTGGCCCCATCAGCTCTCTCTACTCTGATGCTCTGCCCTTTGGGTGTCCCACTGTGTCACCTAGTCTTAAGACTGTTGCCCTCTCCCCATGTAATAGTATCCAAGTAGCCCCTGCTGGACTTGGAGGTCCATGCAAGGAAAGTTCAGCCCTATCTCAGGGGATCAGATGATGGCATTTCTTAAGGCTGTTGGTGTTAGTGAGGGAGGGGTGGGGGTGGCTTTGCCAAATTTTTCTTAAGGTCCCAGGATTTACTTAAACTATTGGCTTTGGTCTTGGGTTATAAGAAAGAATGATGTACTATGGGCCAGAAAATCCAAATTATACTCCTAACTTTGCAACCAACTGACTGTGTGACCCTGAGCAAATTACTTCACCTCTATGGGCCTTTGGGTCATAATCCATAATTGAAAGGATTGGACTAGAATGGGATTGGCAAACATTTTCTTAAAGGATCAGCTAGTAAATATTTTACACTTTGCAGGCCATACAGTCTCTGTTTCAACTACTCCACTCTGCTGTTGTAGTGTGGAAGAGCCAAAGACAAAGAGTAAACAAATGAGCATGGCTATGTGCTAATAAAACTTTATTTACAAAAATGGGGCCAGCCTGCAAGCTGGAGTTTGCTGAGCCCTGGACTAGATGGTGTTTAGCATCTGACCCACTCTCAGCATTTTGTGACCACACAACTCTATCACGACTTAGTGACTCCTGCTGCACAACTGGTCTTCATCACCCTATTTAGTGCTTATTATATGTACTTTCTTGGTCTTTCTTGCTTTGTGTGTATTAGTGCTGTCTTCCCACCTGGAGAGCAAGCATTTAGATGGCAGGAACGGCCTTCGATTCTTCTATATTCTAATGGGAGCCTGGCACGTCACTGGGCATGCATTAAGAGCTACACAAACAAGAACACCAACAGTAACAATAAAAGTAGTTTTTACTGATAGAGTGTACAGTACTTATTGATTGAGCGGGTGAATCATGGAGAAGTGGCTCATCCCATATCTTCTCTGTCTCTCTCTCCTCCAGCAATTGCAGAAGTGATGCAGTGTGAGCATGAGCGGGCAGTACACCTCTTTGTCGACTCCCTGGTGAATCAGGACAAGCCGAGCTTTGCATTCCAGTGCACCGACTCCAACCGCTTCAAAAAGGGAATCTGTCTCAGCTGCCGGAAGAACCGTTGTAATAGCATTGGCTACAACGCCAAGCAAATGAGGAACAAGAGGAACAGCAAAATGTACCTGAAAACCCGGGCGGGCATGCCTTTCAGAGGTAACCCTCAGTCCCTGCCCGCTGTGCCATGAGGAAGGTCTTCATCATTTCCCTCCTTCTAAATACCGCATTGTAGAACAGGGCACATGCTGGCCTAGGCTATGTGACAGGCATAGGTGAATCAAATCATTGCAAATCAGATTATGTTGGCCTGTTCTAGGAAAGTTAATCTTTAAAAATAAATGGTGGGGACTCCTTTTGTGATGTGAATCATCACTCCATGATTACAATATCAATATCTTAAATTTCTATCTTGCATTTAACTTTTCAAAGCTGTTTCATATTTGTTTTCTCATTCGACTATCGTAATAACCTGGAGTAGGACAAAAAGGGGTCAAAATGATATCTTGTATTTTTATGACATATTATAAACCATAAGGTTTTTGTGGGTATTATTTTACATATGTGGAAGTTGAGGCTTGAAGAAATTAATACCTTGGTCCTTAATTCAAGGTTACATAGTTAGAAAGTTGCCCAGAATTCCCAAAAGGTCCCCCAAACCCCAAGATCAGGGCTTCTTCTATACTGCAGTGCCCTCTTATGCCATTGGGTAGAATGAGACCAGAGGGAGGCTGGAGGCGGGGCTGGACCAAAAGGATGTCAGTCCCTAAAATTCAATGGGCTGGGTGACTCATTTTGGGTCAGGGTGCCCTGAGATGACAAGCAAGGCTCACAATGTCTTTGTTCTGCTGTCTCTGCAGTTTACCATTATCAGATGAAAATCCATGTCTTCAGCTACAAGAATGTGGAAGAAATCGAGCCCACGTTTTATGTCACCCTTTATGGCACCAATGCAGACTCCCAGATTCTGCCTTTGGAAATGTAAGTCATGAGTTTCCTTTGCTGGGTTCATGACAGAGAACAAGTTGGTTTGAGAATGAGAGAGAGGATGGGAGTGTGTGAACAAGTGCAGGAGAGAGTAGTCGGAGTGCCTGGGGGAGGAGCTGGGTGGTTCCAGCGGGCCTCTGCATCCTCTCTCCCGCTGTATGCTCTTCGCCAAGCTGTTGACTCAGAACATTTCTGGGAGGGAAGCTCTCAGGATGAATCAGCAGTGTGAGAAGCTGCTGGATCAGCCGGGCAGAAACTGCTGTTTCATTTCAGGCAATACCTGACACCTGAGGCTTTAGGAACTTCATAAATGTCATCCCTGGACCATTTCTAATTATCTGTGGGAGGGGCACATAGCAATCTGTCTGTGTTTGTTGAGCACTCACAGGGTACAAAGCCACATGCTGAGTATTGTTGGGATTGCGAAGTAATGTCATCAAAGTACTCACTCTCAGGGCTCAGGGTCTAGTTGGGACACCAGGTTTGTACGCACACACTTACGCACACAAATGTCAAATGAGAGGGGCAGGCAGGAGGGGACTATGAGTTCCAAGGGAGACAGGTGCTGAGAGCTGAGGGGAAGAGGACACTGTTGAGTGGGGATGTGACTTTTTTGTGCTTTCTCATTTCTGTTCTTTCTTGGTCCTGTCCCTGCAGGAAGTAGCATAAATGGGGAGATGCTCAGGAATGGTTTTGGTGAGAAGCCAGTGTGCTGTGGGCAGAGTTTTTTCTCTGTCAGCCTGGAGCACAGCTGAGCTTCTGCCTTGGTCCTGCTGGGGAATGTGGAGGGCGTGGGGGAGGGCCCTCTCGCTGTCAGTGTGGGGCAGGTGGTGCCACTGCGTCACCCCTGACGGTGCAGAAGTTTTCCAGGTGGCAGGGGAATGAGACCAGCTTCTCTCTCCCCTTGTAGAGTGGAGCAGATCGGGCTGAATGCCACCAACTCCTTCCTGGTCTACACCGAGGAGGACTTGGGAGACCTCTTGAAGATCAAACTCACCTGGGAGGGGACATCTCAGTCCTGGTACAGCCTGTGGAAGGAGCTTCGCAGCTACCTGTCTCGATCCCGAAAATCGGAGCGGGAGCTGAATATCAGGCGCATCCGGGTCAAGTCTGGGGAAACCCAGCGGAAGTAAGTGCCTCACGACCCTTTTCAGCCCCGTGTCAATGGTGAGCCGAAGGCGTGTGCCTCTGCGGTGTCCTTTCCTTTACTAAGCACGCACCTTCAATCGTTCTGTATGCAGAGCAGAGGGCAAAACCTCCAACACCGATGCCAGGAAAAGTGAATTCCAGATCCAGGGCTCTGTCAGCTGCTGTGCCCCTTGTGCCCAGATCACAGGCCCTTGGCTGAGGGGGAGGGGCAAGTGGGCACTGGAATCCAGCCCTTGTTCTGTTTGCCAAGCCCTGTGTTGGCCCGGAGGAAAGGAGTCTTCTCCTGGCCAGGGCTCTTGAGGAGCACTGCCTTGCTAATCCGTTTGTTCGGGGGTCCACGCAACCAAAAGTCTTTCTCCTGTCCAGAGCAAACCAGAGTGTCAGGTCTCGGGAGCCCCCACGGATGAGGTCTGTGGGAGGACCTGGTTTCCCTAGCATCCTGTTTTCAGAGACTTATATCTCTCTTTCGGAGGCTCTGAGTTAAGGACATGGGGAGGAGTCCTAAGTCAAGTAACAGAGAATCCTCGTTGGCATGCCTCTATGCCATGGTGGGTTCCCATGTCTTTTAGCCCCAAGCCTAGCATGAAAAATCCAGACCTTTATATATCAGCCCCTAAAACCATGCCTTGACTCTCTGAGCAGGCTTCTTTCTAAGTAGAAGCCGGGGAAGCCTGGGAGACCTTTGTCAAGAGAGGAGGGTTTCCTTGACCAAGTCCTTCAGCAGGCCTCTGGGAGGTCACCGCCAGCCTTGGGATGGTAGGAAGCAGCCTCCACCCTCTTTGTACCTCATCCAGCCTTTTCTCCATCACAATTCTTCATATGTCCTGTTTCCATCCATCACATGGCACAGCTTAGCTATGATGGGAGTGCTTGGGTCCCTTGTCTGAGTGATTCTGGTCTCGAAACCTGTGAACTGGGGGGTGCCAGCTGGGGAGCTGTTAGCACCAAGACTGTGGTCTAGATAACTGTGTGTCTTTTTCCTTCTCTTGGTGCTTGTAAGTGCAGCCTGTACCTATGGATAGCGGAAAGATGATCATTTTTATAAAATATTTCAAACATAATAAATCTGAAGACATAACAAATGTAAACAATTTTCCGTATTGGTTTCAGATATAAGATTTTAAAATGTAAAACATTACAGACAGAGTTGAAGCCCCTTTGTGCCCTTCTCCTGTCCTGTTCCTCCCCTTTCAAACTAAATGTACTCATCTTTCAACATTAACTCATGGTAGTGTGTTTCCCTCCTTCATAATCTTTATGCCATTAGTACTTCTGTTCGTATATGTATAAACAGCATATAGAATTGTTTTGGGTGCTTCTGAACTTTACATGAGTGGACACATCCCTTAACAAGTTGCTTTTTTCATTCAACAGTGTTTATGAAATTTGCCCAATACATATAGATCTAGTCCATTCACCTTTAACTCCTGTATGTAAACTGTCATTGTATAAACAATAGTTTCACCATTGTTCTGTGAATATTTAAGTTGTTGCTACTTTTTTGCGGTCACAAATAGTGCTGAGATGAACATCCTTGTACACTTTCCTTGTGCACGTGTGTGAGGGCTTCTTTGGAGCAGGTATACTAAAAAGTTGAATCACTGGGTTATGGTATATGTATTCTCCATCTCGATTAATATTATTACATCCCTCTCCAAAGTACTTGGACCAATTTTCAATCTCAGCCACAGAGTAAGAGTTCTCCTTTCCCCTCCTCCTCACCTACATTTGGTGAAACATGCTTGCCATTCTGTTGGGTGTGAATTGGTCCCCTACCACATGTTGTTTTAATTTGCATTTCCTGATTGTGAGTGTAGGGGGTCACATTTTTATGTTTATGGGCTGTTTGGGCTTCCTGCAAAGATTCTTAAAGCTGTTATGAATGTGGCTTTTGTCCCTCGGGTCAGCATCAGGGTCAGGCGTCCCATACATTTATTGGTCACGGAGTTATGCTAACTGCACACCACCAAGGCTGAGTGGGGCAGCCCACATGGTTTGGCTGTAAGTTATAGTTGAAATGGTTATTAGACCACTGATTCTTTCTGTGATCTTGGTTATCCATTTGCTGCATCTTTGATTTTGACTCGCAGCTGAGTTCCAGTTACGCTTGTCAATGTATATTTATGAACACCGTACTGGAGGTACCTCAAGTTTCTCCATTCGAGGAGTTTACAGTCCACCGTAGGTGTAGGAATCCACAAGCAATTAAAGGCAGTGTATAATGTGTTAAAATAAGACAAAACATTCATTATTAACTCCATGCCATAAGAAGTAACGACAATAACAAAAGCAACATTTATATAAGGATATGCTTTTCTATTAAGTTGAGAGCTCAAGGGCTTGGGCAGTCAGGGAGGCTTCAGAGAGGCCACGCCTTTTGATAGACAGAGGAAGGCGGAAGAAGTGTGATTAAAGGTGACATGAGCCAGATCGTGGAAGATGTCAAGGTTTAGAGTAGCGATGGGGAGTTCTGAAGGTTCTTGAGTCAGGGTGTGGCATGATGACGACTTCTCTTTTCTCCTTGCTCCCTCCAACTTGGATCCAGAAAGCGCCATCTGGCTAATGCACAGCCATGTACCTCCCCCTAGAAATTTGGCTACATTGGTTTCTTTTTCCTCTTAGATCGACTTTTTGTGCAGAAGACCTTGAGAACACCAGCATATCTCCTGGCCAAGAGCTCTGGTTTCATAAGTGTCGGGATGGCTGGAGAATGAAAAACGAAACCAGGTAACCAGGACTTTCTCATCTGTTCATGCAGCGCATGTTGGTGGGTCACCTAGCACGAGCTGTACATGGGTCTGGGCACTTAGGACATAGCAGTGAACAAAACAGATAAAAACCTCTTCCTTTATGAAGCTGACCTTCTGCTGGAAGGAGACAGACTGATCAGTGAGGTGTGTAGGATGTCGGAGGGTGTTAATGTCCCTTTGCCTCTTGTTCTGCCTCACCTTGTAGGTGTCACAGCCTGTGGTCCTGCTGGAATGAGATCTTTCAGTGACTAAGTCCCTGGGGTGGGTGCCCATGCCCCTGTTTTAGATTGATCTTCTCCATAGTGACCAGGGCTGTGGGAAGGTGCCAGGGTTCCTAGCTTCCTTCTGGGCGCCAGGCTGGATTAGGGTGGGACATAAAAGAGATGCACAAGATATAGTCCCCCTTTTTAGGTTTTCTGGACCCCGGTTGGTGTGAGTGGATATGAGTGGGCAATTCTCCCCCTTTTGAGAAGCAGGAATGCTCGTGTGGGTGGTGCTGAATCAGACAAACGGGTCACCTTGCTTCAGTGTCCCATTGCCCCATGCTGGAGTGCCATTGTTTCAGAATTGGGGAAGGCTGATCTCATGGTGTGAGGCGGTGGGTGCATCCAGAAGGGGAATCTGTCACACACCCTCTGAGCCTAAACCCCTGGGAGGTGGAGGCCCCCACCCCTTGCCCTAACCAAGGTAATAATGCCCTAACTGAGATAATAATGCTGCTGCCATACACCGAGCATGTAGTGTGTGCCTACCTGCATTCAGTGCCTTCCATACGTTATCTCATTTACTTTTATCATCAACCCCGTGATGCTGGTATTAATCTGTGTACAGTTGAGAAACCTGAGGCTCAGAGAGGTGAGGTCACTCTTTCCAGGTCCCCCAGCTGGTGATGGCTGAGTAAGGATTTGAAGCAAGTTGGTTTACTCTAAAGCCTGTGCTCTTTCTTGAGTGTGGAGGTTCCAGTTTCTCAGATAAATCACCTCCCCTTGATCTGGGTATCAATTATCAAGCAGCTGTGCCCATGCTGAGGTCCCCTGTGATTAACCGTCCGCCAAGCCTGAGGGCCAGGCTCCAGCCCAGCTGCTCTGTCTCCTGTTCAGAAGCAACAGCATGACCACAAGTTCAGTGATTATAGCACTGTGGGATTCTGAAAACTGCCCATCTAATTAAGTGACTCCATCTAGTGTGGGCTTGTATGATTTTCTGCTATAATAATAATTTTAATTCTTTACATTTGTATTCAAATTTATACCTTTCCAAGTACTTCCACATATATTAACTTCATTGATCCTCAGAACAGCCATATAGATTGGACACGCTCAGGAAGGATCGCCATTCTTATGATAAAATATCTTACGATGAGATATGCTACTCTTCTTTTCTGCTCCAGAACTTCATAACAGTTGAGAATGATATAACTCGCTTCATACTACCTCTTTGAAAAAACAAGTCGTCCTTTCCTTTACTCTCAAAGGAACAGAAAACAATAGGAGCCCCAGTAATAAATTAACACTAGGGAGTCGTGACATCCCTACACATATGTTACACCTCAGTATTCTCTCTCCTGACGTGGATACTGTTTCCCTATTCACTGACAGGGAGACTGAGGTTCTGAGAGGTTCAATGGTGCGTTAGTGTAGCTGAGACTAGAATTAAGATCTTTGACTCTGTCTTGCCCCCTTCCTGCCATATTACAGTCTTTCTTGTATTTCTAGATCAAAGCAAAGAGGACTTGTTAAAATAGTTCTCCCTGCAATTGTATTTGTTCATGTGCTTGTGTACGTGTGTGTGTGCGTGTTGCAAGTGAGTATTGTGCTAAACATGTAAATGCCGGCACTGAGGTGTATGGAATCAGGAACCCAGAGAGGGCTCTAGTGTGGTGTTTCTCGGAGTGAGTCTGTGGCTTGTTGAGGGAGGGGGAGAAAGAAGCACTCAGGACCTTTTTCATTTGTTCTGAAAGAGAAGCAAGTACAAGAGTTGGATAGGTATGTAAGAAAGCTTGGTCTTGAGGTAAACAGAGCACACCCTCAATACAGGCTTGCATGATTGCTAAGCCAGCTAATGAACACCCTTCTCACACGGTTCCTTTCAGCCCAACTATGGAGCGTCCCTGAGGGTGCCAGCAAGGCCCCCCGCCCCTGCCTTCTAAGCATGTGGAGGAAAGTTACTGCTGAGGACCCGCCTGACGGAAGGACCCCTCTTGGCCTTGACCCTGGAGCACTGGGAAGAGCCTGCTTGCTGGGCTAAGGACCTTGCCTCCCATGACGGCTGGGACTTCTCTTCGGAGAGGGCCATGCACTGCTGTTTCTGCTGTTCTGCTGCTGCTCTAGAATAGCTCTAACTCCAGATCTGTGTGCAGATGGCTAAATGCCCGGGCCCCTTGTGCACACCAGGCTGGTTTCTAAGTGGCCAGATGAGCCCGTACTTTGCCTGACAAGGAACACTCACTCTGAAGTGGCTGTGTGGAGGGCTGTCAGCTGCTTGACCTGACTTGAGCCATAGTGAGAGGTCTTTCTGCTGGGACCTGATTCATGTCAGGATGGCAAGCCTGTGACCTGGTTCACCCAGAGAGGGGAGAGTAGATCTGGGCTGGTGCTGATGCCGTCGCTGTTGGGGTTCGATGGGCTGCATTGATCAATACTGGGTACATTTTAGACATTCTGTCCTGCTCCCCAACTCACTCTCTAAAGCACTCATCATTGGCTTTCTTATTTTTCCGTTGCTCATTTTCTGATTGGACAAATGTTTATTAAGCACTTAAATTTAACTGGCACGTGGCAGTAGACACATTAGTAAACCTCTCCAGACTGTCTCCTCCTCATCTGGGACCTAATGGTTTTGGAATTTCTAGACCCCCTTCCAGTTTAGAAAATTCATGGATATACATGTGATGAAGGGCACAAAGGGCATTGGGAGGGCTACAGGATGTAAGAGTTGGGGACCCTGAGGCTTTAAGTGGTTTCTACCTATTTCTTCTTAGTTAACGTGTGTGTTCCCCCTAAGTGTGACACATTTGATCAGTAGCAGAGTAGCGAGCAGCGTATCATACGTGCTGGGGACAGAATGGTGGCCAATTGCCAAATATGCTTGCTTCGGAGGACAATCTCTTCTGTTTAGGAAGATGGAAGCTATTACATATGTTATACATATCTGTTTATACAGAACCAGCACCTGTCAAACAGAGCTGGTGCTAAGATTTAAAACAAGGCTTTTTCCTTCTTGGAATATCTTGTTCTAATACCAGTGCCTTTTCTGGGTTAAACTTCTTGGAAAAGCCTCCAATTCAAGACCTTGATTTGAATTAATAGACATGAAATCTGAGAAACCCTTTTATACTTTTCAAAAGATTTGCATGTGCATCACCTAATTAGGGACTCAACAGGAGGTGAGCTAGGCAGCTATTATTATTTCCATTTTACAAAACCAAGGCTCAGTGAGGTTCAGCCACATGCCTAGAGTTATATACCAAGTTGGTGGCGGAGCCAGGCTGAGGACCCAGATTTCCTGGAGGCAAAGTTCTTGGTATGCTCATCTCTGCAACTTCATCAAGACCTCTACAGCCATTTCCCATCAATATGTCCCACACGTGACAAAGAAGGACTTTTTTTCAGAGCCATCTGTAAAACTCCAAGCCCTTTTATTAACATATAACCAGGAGAACAACTGTGCCAAGGGGTTGGGTTTTTTATGGATGAGATTTATCTGGAAGGAGATGTGATGTCAGGTGGGGGGAAGAGCGCTTTTCTTTGTACTTAGGTTTTTAAAGGACATTGTCTTAATCTGTATTATGCCAAAGTTGTATCATTGTTCAATGCCAAACTTCTCAAGACATAACCAGTCAACTCTTAATTCAAGGTATTTTCTCAATCCAATTGTGGCTTCTTCTCTTGCTTCTGTGATTGCTTTCTAGCCAAAGTGAAGCTTGTATTATTGACTGTGCATTCTGATTACTTCTAACTTCTGTTTTCAGTCATAGAAGCCTTGGGAATCAAATCTTCGGTGGGTCCTGTATTTATACATTTGTCTTGAAGCCTTGTTTGTATATAATGATGCTTTTTTTTTAATGCTTAGAACACTATTTATTTCTTGAGTGTATATAATGTATAAAAACAAATATATGGTTAGTTTCTATTTTAAGATTAACCAATTTCAAGATTAAAATTTTTAAATAGCAAAATAATTAAAAAACCACAAAATTCTTAGTGGTCTGGCAGCTCAATTCTTAAAATTTGAAAGAATTTTGGCTGCTCAAGCCTAGACACAGAGTTACTTCAATATAAGATATATTCTCTGTCTGATACTAATTATTGGCAGGAAGTGGACAACAACTCCTTTCACTCAAGAACAAGAGGAAAAATTATTTGAATCACAGTAGAAATTCCTGAACGTATGTATCAGGAAGAACTGGGAGGGTGGCTGGACATTGGGGGACATTAGCGAGGATATGGGTTTGGTTGCATGGGACCTAGTGACTTAAGGTTCTGCTCCATAAAGCTAAGAGGGGTCCAAGCTCTTAGTTTTTTGCTGTGCCATCCATAGGATGTTCCCCTCATCCCCACAGTCCAAAGTGTCCCCCATTCGGTTTCCTTCCAGCCCATGGAAGGTAGAAAGGGAAAGGGGGCACATTTTCTCTTAAGAGCATGACTGAGAAGTTGCCTACATTCTATTGGCCAGAAATCACTCATACAGTCACATGGGAAGCTGGGAAATCCTATCTTTATTTAGGGTTCCCATGGGCCCAGCTGAAAGTCCAATTCTATTTATAAAGAGGGAAATTGGATATTGCCATCTGTTCATCACGAATTAATTTTTATTCCCTAGGGGTGGGGAGATAGACTAGGGCACCTTTTAAATCATTCAATTTTGTAGTCAATTTTTAGTAATCTTAAACTGATCTATCACTATGAAGTTTGACGAATTACCTCAATTGGACTTTATTTCTAGTCTTAAATGTTAAAATGTTTTAAAATGAGATGAAACTTCTCTGAAAGGGGGCTTTATGATGTGGAAAGTGGCTGCTCTTTTCCACCCATGACACTTTGAAATACCAGACTTAATCATGGCAGTAGGGGAGGGATTGGGTTAGACAATAAGAAGTATGTTCTTAATCTAATTACGGTGATGAGGAAAGGGCAGAAATCTCCTCTCTGGCAGAGTAAAGGCACTTTTTGAAATTGCCAAAGGTAGAGTCATAGTCTGGGTGACTTCAGTGTGTCTTGTCTGACTTGGGAATTCAGTGCCACTCCTTCACTAATTAGAGTCAGGGAACTTCCACAGCACCTCCTTTGACTGTACAAACAAATGGAAGCATTGAACTCCTTAGAAGGACGGATGCCAAGCAGGTACTAGAACAGCCATTGTTACCCAATGTGGTATTTCTAAGTTATTGCATCTGTGTTCATAGCTACCCCCAGCCCTCTGCCATGGAAGATCTAGGAGGGCAGATATTTTTATCTGGCTTGCTTGCTGCTGCAGCGCTAGAACCTAGACTGGTGTCTGGAACACAGAAAGTTGTCAACAGATATTTAAATGAATGGATGAAGGTAAGCACAAGAAATCAGCTGCTTAAGCAGGCAGTAGGGGAATTGGGAAAAGAAAATTTAACTTGAAGTAAAAAAATCCCGGTATTTCACTCAGTATTACATGAGCTTTAGGCTAAATATAATCTTTCTAAGCCTTTGTGTGCTCATCTGGGAAACAGAGACAATACTTTACAGGGTTGTTGTGATTTTTAAATATATATATTGAAGAAAAAGTATCAGTGTTTTATAAACATTTGAGTTAGAAAAGGAAAAAGATAAAAATAAAATCCTTTCTATGACTATGTGGCAATTTTATATATGATAAAGAGACTCTGTTAATCATTGGGAAAGGAATGGATGGTTAGACAGATGATGCTGGGAAAGTAGGCTCATTAAAGGAGAAACATATTTTAGATCCATCTCTCACACCGTATACAAAGATTAATTCCATTTTAATGAATGATACAAATGTGAAAGAAAGCCATAAATCTACTAGATATAATGAAATGCATATTTGAAATCTGGATAAAAACTAAAAAATATATAAATGTCATGACCGAAATAATAAGAAATAAAAAATTAGAATAGATCAACAAATATTAAAGAAACTGAAATGCTAATAAAAGATTCTTCTTTACCCCATTTATTAAAAAAACTCCCTAGTCATAGAGGCTTTACTGGGAAGTTCTACCAACATTTCAAGGAATATTATAATCTCTAACTTACACAAATATTTCAGATAATAGAATAAAATAGAAATCTTCCAAACTCATTTATGAAGAAAATTACAGGCCAAATATTCTTATGAACATGGATGTAAAAATTCAAAATATAGCTACTCCTATGGGCTGAATTGTGTCCTGCTCAAAACTTATGTGTTGAAGTCCTAACCCCCAGTACTTCAGAATGTGACTGTATTTGGAGACAGGGCATTTAAAGAGGTAATTAAGGTTAAATAAGGTCATATAGGGGAGCCCTAAGCCAATTTTACTGGTGTCCTTATAAAAGGGGAAATTTGGACACACAAAAGAGACACCAGGGATGCACACGCACAGAGAAAAGGCCATGCAAAGACACAGCAGGAAGGCAGCCGTCTGCAAGCCAAGGAGAGAGGCCTCAGAGGAAACCAAATCTGCCAACACCTTGAACTTGGACTTCTCCAGAACTGTGAAAAATAAATTTTTGTTGTTTGGGCCACCCAGTCTATGTTATTTTGTTATGGTAACCCTAGCAAACAAACACAACTACTGAATCCAACGAGTACTGAAAGGAATATATCGTGGTCTTGGTTCACGCTAGGAATGCAAGAATGGCTTATTATGAGAAAATCTATCAGCATAATTCATCCAATTAATTTACTAAAAGAGAAATTCCACATAATTATCTCAATAGATACAGGAAAAATATTTCATAAAATGTTCAGAACTCTCCTATTGATAAAACCTCTTTACCAGAAATTTACAGGAAATATCATACTTAATGAAGAAACTTTCGACTCACTTTCTTCAGGTTGGTAAGAAGACAAGGATCGCTGCTATCATCCCGACTGTTTAGCATAGTACTGTATGTCCTGGGCAATGCAATAAGAAAAGAAAAATAAAATAAGTGGCATATGATTGAAAGGAAAAAAAACCCTCTCTTATTATGCAGATTATACAATCATCTACACAGAAAACCTAATAAAATAAATAGACTAATGATTAGAAATAATGAGAAAATTGGGCAAGGTTGCCAGATACAGGACCAGATAATAAAAATCAATAGTGTTCCTTTTTACCAGCTATTATTACCCAGAAAATTTAAAAGAAAATAATGTTCATAATAGCAACCCAAACCCTAAGGAATTCCAGAATTAATTTAACTCATATTATACAAAATTTTTATGGAGGAATTCAAGAAACCATTAGAAGTCATAAAAGGAGATCTAAATAAATGAACTTTTCATGGATGAGATGGTTTAATACTATAAAGAGACCAAATTATTTTGTAAACTCAGTGCAATCCCAATCAAAATTCTAGCAGCATTTTTGAAGAACTAAAAATTTTATTTTAAAATACATATGACATGGTAAAGTTTATAAACATATATTTCAACTTTGAAAAAGAAGAGTAAAATGGAAACTTTTTTCCTAACAGATATTAAGACATACTATAAAGCCATAGTGATAAAAAGAGTCTGCTATTGGTACATAATCAGTCAAACAGGTTAATGGGATGTAATAGAGAGATCAAAAGCAAACCTATGTATTTATTTGAACTTGCTTTTTACAATAAATGTGGCACCACAAAGCCATGGGGAAAGGTAGCTTATGTAGTAGATGGTGTTGGGAAAATTGGCTTAATATATGGAGAAAAGTAATATTGGGTTCCTATTTTACACCACATAAAAAAGCAGACTGCAGATGGATTAGAAGCCTAAAATTGAGAGGTAAAACTATAAAGATAATTAAATAAAATAAGGAGAGTATCTGAGATCTTAGAGTAGCAAGATTTGTTAAATAAGATTCCCTAAAGTGTTAACCATAAGATTGAAAATTGATGGATTTGATTACATCAATATTAAGGATTTCTGTTTGACGATAATTACGACGCTAATGAACAATAATAGCCAATATTTTCTGAGTATTTACTATGTGCCAGGTTCTGTTTTAAGAGGTTTACATATAACTCATTTAATTTTTACAACAGCCCTATAAGGTTAAGTATTATTATCATTCCCTTTTTACAAATGAGGAAATAGAGGCACAGAAAGGTTAAGTATCTTCCCCAAGTTTACACAGCTGGTAAGTGGCAGAACCAGCATTTGATCAGGTAGTTTGCTCCGAATTTTGTGTTCTTAATTTTATATGAATAAGACAAAATTAATAGACAGATGGCAAACTTGGAGAAGATATTGTGACATACAAAACTGATAAGAGATTAATATCTAGTATATACAACTAACCTATGTAAATTGACAAGACACACAAAACATGCAGGATTCCAATAGAAAAATGGGAAAGATATGAAAAGAATGGCTAAGAAGCATATGAAGAAATGCTGAAACTCATAGAAATTAAATAAATGTGAATTACAACAGTGAGGTACTACTTTATACTATCAGAATGGCAAAAATGAAAAATGGATGATATCATGTATTGGTAAAAGTGTTCAGAAATGGAACCCTTATGCACTGCTGGTACTGACATTTTGGATAATAATCTAGCTGTACTTAGTGTGTTTAAATATATATATAACTTGTGACATGGCTGTCTCAATCCTGTATATATACCCCAGAACTATTGTCACATTGGTCCCTAATTGGATTTATATAGGGATATTTATACCATCATTGTTTGTTATAGTGGAAATTTGGGGGAACCTAGGTATCTATTGCCATGTAACAAATTATCACAAATTTAGTGGCTTAAAACAACCCCCCTTTATTATCTCTTTATTACAGATAAATCTTTATATCCTTATTATAGAGATAATAAAGAGGTATAGGTCAGGAGTCCAGGAACAGGTTAGCTGGATCCTCTGCTCAGGTTTTACACATGTGCAATCAAGGTGTTGGCTGGGGCTGTAGTCTCATCTGATGCTCAGGGTTCTTTTCCAAGCCATGTTGTTAGCAAAATTCAGTTCTGTGCAGCTGTAGAACTCATGGCAACTTTCATCTTCTTTGAGGCCAGTAAGATAAGCATTTCTCTGCTGCTTCTTCTTTTAAAGGGCTCAGCTGACTAGATGAGGCCCATACAGGATAATCTCTTTTTTGATTAACTCAAAAATCTACTGACCAGTAACTTAATCACAAGTGTGACATTCCATCATGTCAAAGGTTCTGCACATACTTAATGGGAAGGATTACACAGGTATACTCCAGAGGGTGGGACTCTTGAAGACCATCTTAGAATCTGCCTACCACACTAGTGTCCTTGCCTAGGGGTATGGGCAAGTAAATGTGGTGGACATGTTCTAGGGAATACAATACAACATATAATAGGAGCCCTGAACTAGATGCGTCTTGGCTAGATCCTGAAAACCGTTAAAAGAAAAAGTAAGCAATAAAGTGATGTTTATAGTGCAGAAAATTTTATGTAAACTAAAATGCATACACTCAAAATAACACTATCTATTTTATAAGAATATACATCAAATGTGTTAGAGTAGGTGCCCATGGTGGAAGGGAGGAAAATGAAAGTTGGGATTAAGCAGAGGGTGGGGAAAAAATAAAACAAGAGAGACTTTCATCATGGTAGAATGCCATGACCTGAGGAGAATGGATAATTCAACTCTCTGAAGCTGAGGTCCAAAATAAAATAACAAAATAAAGTGAAATAATTAAAATAGAAACTATATTCTTTGACACAGTCCTCTCTTGCTTGTTGTCCACTGTCAATGACCTAGAATGATTCTAAGCATGAGCAGAGCAATTCCTAATATACTGTACAGATCGTTTCAATGGTTTCTTTTCTCAAAGCAGTTTTCTCAGGATGGCTGTTGGATTTGCAGGGTCCATCATGCAGAGGCAGAGTGCAGGTGTAGCTGTTTCTGGAGGGGAGGGGGAGCGCCCTGGAGGGGTCCAGAGGTGATGCTCTCTGCAGGGGTAAATGGGATGGTGAGACAAACCACACAATCTGACCAACTCTGCCTTGTCTAAAAGAATAGAGCCCTTTTATTTATTTATTATGAAATTAGCAATATAAATTAGCAAAATCCTATGAGAATTATAGACAGTTTCCAATTTATGAACAAAGTTCATATTTAACTGAATGTTGAGAATGTTCAAGCTTTCCCCATAGAAACAATGCTCTAAACCGTAGTTATATTCCCAGTGTTTGCCAGACCACACACAATATACAGCTGAAATGCAGTAGTAACAGAACTCATTGGGTCCTGAGTCTTGGGAATCAGGATGTGAGAGGAGGAGAAGGAAAAGAAGGAAGACTTTCAAGGTCAATTCTAGTTAAAATATTTAAGTAGACGAAGTTCATATCTGTCAAACTCTGACATTCCTTTCTTATGTCTCTTGCTTTCTTCACTCTACATTATATCAGGAGTATTTCCCTTGTTGCAAAAGAGCTTAATGATCATTTTTCAAATGGCCACAGAAAGTTCCATACAGTGGGTGGACCATCATCCTTTACTTAGTGGTTTCTCTATTGCTTTCCTTTTCTGCCCCTTTGTTTCCTTGGTGCTTCCTTTCCTGGCCCCTATTACACATTCTCACATTGCTCCAAGCACCTCCTCTCCCATACACCTCAAGCATTCCATTTTCTAAATTTACTTGACTTTCTTCTCCCTCAACCCAAGCTCTCATTTATTCAGTGTGGCTGACTTCCACAAGGGATGCGTTGCAAGCTTTTAGCTGAACTCATTCATGCTTAGGTAAAAATGGCTAGTAGACCTTTAACCAGTCCAGAGTTATCTGCATGGTTAAAAGAAGATGCTTGTTAATCCAAATTAATCTTTGATTTGCATTGAGGCAGCAGAGCAAATCAAAAGGCAAGTTTTCTGTTAGGGTAGAAAAACATCGGGTCAGGGTAGTCACCTGATAAATAAGCTAGTCCTGCTTTTGCATTGAGGCAGCAGAGCAAATCAAAAGGCAAGTTTTCTGTTAGGGTAGAAAAACATCGGGTGGGGGTAGTCACCTGACAAATAAGCTAGTCCTGCTTGGGAATCTTTCCTCTAGTCGAGTCTCCTAAGATATTGCTGGTTTTCACAGTTGGTTTTGTTCCTTCACTCTTGATCTTGAAGATTCTCTACGCACCAGCGTATGTTTTTTCCTCCTCTTCCACCCCAGTGGTCTCCATGGCAGTAGTAGTTGCCATGGAGATGTGCAGAGAGGAGTCAAAACTGTCTTTTGTAACTGTGGGTTTTTCTACAAATCGGGGATGGTCTCTCCTAAAAAAAAATTAATAAGTGAAAAAAAAGGAATAAGAGTATAGCAAATATAAACTAGAGTTCAAGTCGTTTGTTTTCCTCAATGTCTGAGGTTAGCAATACCATTTCATCATGACTTTCTTCATGTCATACCAGAGCATGTATGTGTTGTGGTGGGACATTGGAAAAGTCTAGAAGCTAGGACAGTTCTAAGGCTCAAGGGCTCAGGCCCATAGGTCAGCTGGAGCAGCAAGGAGCAGAGTTATCTGGACCAGTGCTAATTATCTCAGCCCAAAGGAATCCACACTCTTCCTCATTTATGCTGTCACAGGAGGCGAGTGATAATCGTTAGATGCCACATATCAACCTTGGAAGTGTCGAGGCTGGGAACAGAGGCTGGGATTATCTCACTGGAATGGAGAAGCTAAAAGTACACTTCAAAGTAAAAATATCTTCACTTCTGCCCTGTCATTATCCCAAGACAGCTTCAGTGGGATTATCATGAAGCCAAAGCCTCAACTATTTATTGGGAGGGAGGGCATTCCATCATGACCTCAACAACTCATTTTTTTTTTCTGTCAAAGATATCAGTCCTACTATCTGTCCTGTGTCCTTTCTTAGATAAACACATATTTCTTCTTTCTGACTAGGCTACCCCAAACTCTCTAAACAGGCTCCTTTTTGGCCAAAGAGAGTTTTTCAGAAATACGGCTTCACAAACCCTGTAGTTCATTTCCCTGGAGACTGCACTGCTGCTGTCTCTCCCTCCTTCAAGGCAGGCTTTTTCACCAGTAGTTCCTCTTCTCTCTCTTTGTCTCCTGCCTTCTCCCCCCTCTCCCCCTCCCTCCCCTCCTACTCTTCCTCTTTTTCAGACAGTTTCATTGAGGTTTAATGGACGTACAATATGCTGCACATATATAAATCATGGAATTTGATGTTTTGATATATGAAGTCATCATGAAACTGTAAGATCATCACCACAATCAAGACAGTGAACTAATATATCAATCATCTTCAAAAATTTCCTCAGACCCCTTTGTAATCCTTCCTACTGCCTTCTCTTCAGGCAATCACTGATCAGCTGTCACTATAGATTAGTTTTCATTTTCTAGAATTTTATGTAAGTGGAATGTGTATACAGTGTGTTCTCTTTTTCTGTTCACCTTCTTTCACACAGCACAATTATCTTGAGATTCACTCCTGTTTTTGCACATATTAGTAGCTCATTCATTTTTATTCCTGAGTAGTACTCACTGTATGGATATACCACCAGTTTATCCATGTGCTTGCTGATGAACTTGGAGTTGTTCCAGTTTTGGGCTATTACAAACAAAGCTGCTGTGAACATTTGTGTACAAGTCTTTGTATGGACATATGCTTTCATTTCTCTTGGGTACATATCTAGGAATGGAATAGCTGGATCATATGGGAGACGCATGTTTAACTTTTTAAGAAACTGCCAAACTGTTTTCCACAGTGATCGGAAACGTTCCCACTAACGTTGTATGAGAATTCCAGTTGTTCCACATCCTGGTCAACACTTGTTATGGTCAGTCTTTTCAATTTTAGTCATTCTAACTGGTCTGTCATGGTATCTTATTGTATTTTAATTTGCATTGACTTAATGACTGATGATGTTGAACATATTTTCTTGTGCTTATTTGCCATTCATATATCTTCTTTGGTGAAGTATCTCTTCAAATCTTTTCCCCATTATAGAGGAGATTGTTTGTTTTCTTATTATTGAGTTTGGGTGGTTCTTTACATATTCTGGATATAAATTCTTAGACATATGATTTGCACATACTTTCTCTCAGTCTGTGGTTTGTCTTTTCATTCTCCTAACAATGTCTTTTGAAGTGTGGATGTTTAAAATTTTGACAAAATACAATTTATCAGTTTGTTCTTTTATGGATGTTGCTTTTAGTGTCATTTGTAAGAAAAACTTACCTAACCCAAGGTTACAAAGATTTTCTCTTATGTCTTATCTGGAAGTTTTATAGTTTTAGGTTTTACATTTAAGTCTATGATTCATTTTAAGTTACTTTTTTTACGTGGTGTGAGGTATTGATCAAAGTTCATTTTTTTGCATACATATATTTAATTTTCCCAGCACCATTTCTTGAAAAGACTATCTTTTTTCCATAGAATTACCTTAGCATCTTTGTCAAAAGTCAATTGTCGGGGCTGGCCCTGTGGCTTAGTGGTTAAGTGCGTGCGCTCCGCTACTGGCGGCCCGGGTTCAGATCCCGGGCGCGCACCGACACATCACTTGTCGGGCCACGCTGAGGTGGCGTCCCACATAGAGCAACTAGAAGGATGTGCAACTATGACACACAACTATCTACCAGGGTTTTGGGGAGTAAAAGGGAAAAAAAGGAGGAGGATTGGCAACAGATGTTAGCTCAGGGCCAGTCTTCCTCAGCAAAAAGAGGAGGATTGGCATGCATGTTAGCTCAGGGCTGATCTTCCTCAAAAAAAAAAAAAAAGTCAATTGTCTATATATGTGTGGCTTTATTGCTAGACTCTCTGTTTCATTGATCTGTTTGTCTATTTTCGTATCAATACCATACTCTCTTGATTAACGTAGCTTTATAGTAAGTCTTGAAATTGGACAGTGATAGTTTTCCAACTTGGATTTTTTCTAAAATGTTTTAGCTATTCTAGGTCATTTGCATTTTCATGTGAATTTTAGAATCAGCTTGTCAATTTCTACAAAAAGTCTTCTGGGATCTTGGTAGGGATTGCATTGAATCTATAGATATGTTTAAGGAGTATTAATATCTTAATACTGAGTTTTTCAACCCATTTTCATCAGTTCTTAATTTGAATTGGAACACTTTCTACACTAAATTTGGTATTTTACAGCTTGGCTTTCTAGTGACAAAATGATTCCTTCAGGGAGCTATGGCTTACTCCTTACCAATATATAAAAAATATTTTTGATAGAACGATTTTAAGCAAATACATATTTACTCATTTACAATGGCATTTTTGTTTTTAAAATTTAAGATTTGGAAATTAAAAAATGTCAAGATACCACTTTAGATGGTGTAGTGGGTGTGTGGAGGGCCACCCAGATGCTCCCTTCAGCACTGAGGCACTCATTCCCCCAGTTGCTGGGAGTGTTGGCAGCTGAGGGCTCTCATCTGAGCCTCTCTCCAAGAACTGCCCTCAGCCAACCAAGGGGCTCAAGGTCACAGCCCCTCCCCAGGGACAGTATACATCCAATGACTAGTCAATAGGGCCCTATCTCCTTGCCTCAAGACTGGACCACTGTGGAGGGCCATAAGAGCTGCGGTGCTCCCGGTGGGACCAGCCGAGGTGTTTGTTGCATCGTGGTTCAAGTCTTCCCCTGCCCAGTCCCGCTGCCTTCACTCCCGCACAGGAGTTGATCTTGAGAGCATTCCCCAGTAAAACTCCTGCACGCAAATCTCCATCTCAGACAACGCCCATCTCCTGGGGAATCCAACCAAAGACAGATGATTATTTCCTAGTCAGCTTGCAATTAATTCAAGGGCTTAAAGGAGTGTAATTCAAGGTCAGCCTATGAGGCTCAGGGATGATATGGAGAAAACAGGAAGCTGATTATCATTGGCCTGTTATGACTGTTTGCTTTTGGTCAAAGTCACTTACCTCCCTCAGAGGTGCTTTCTCTTTCACATGGCACCTTTGAAACCACCCTGACTGGGAGGAGGAGAAAGCACTTGGCAGGCTTCTGCCTCCTCAGTGCAGCAGGGATAGCACTGGGGAGAGAACGGGCAAGAGGGAACCTTTCCTACAGGCCAAGAGGAGCTGAGCAGAGAGGCTTGCCCCCTGGGAACAGGGCAGCACGGAGCTGGGAGTGCCCCGGGGGAGCACTGAGGGAAGGTGGAGAAGACTCACTTTATAACTTTTCTCAACTCCTGTTTGATGGGGGTAGAAGGGTGAGATGGGAAGTAGGAGGAAATAGTACCAAAAACTACTGTAAAATTGAACATTGTGATTAAACTAAAACATATTTTTATTCACCTCGTGATCAGAACTGCCAGGTGGGCAACCAGCATCCTAATGAATGGATTTCCTCATTGCTCTTTGCTACAGACCTTATCCAACATTCAGTCTTTCCACCTTGACATAAATCTTGTCCCACTCTGTCCCAATAATCTGTGCCTCACAGAATCACCCACATTTTTTTAAAAGTTAGAATAAGGTCTTTAAAAACAACCTTGGGCTAGTTCACGTGAGTTTCCATTTATATGACAGACATATATTTTTGTAAATTTATTGTATAATAATGACTAATAAATTAATTGTATTATAAAGTCCTTTCACCTATGTTCCCTTATTTGACCCTTACAACCACCTGTGTGGTAGGTATTGTTATGCCCATAACAACACCTCTTCTTGGCAGAGGAGAAAACTGAGGTTCCAAGAGGTCCGTGGCTGGTACAGGGGCTCTCAGTAAGTGGATGAACTTGGACTTAAACTTGGGTCTACAGGCACTAAATCCTGTGTTATCTCCTTCTCTTAAAAGCACTAAAAGAATTTACCTTTCAGAAACCTCCTACTGTGAGTCTGTTTGTCCTCTGTATAAATCTGGATGTTCATCTACTATGAAGTGGGAGACATCTGCTTCCTTTGAAGGAACATTCATTTCAAGACTTTCTCATAAGAAAATGGACAAGAAAGAAATGATCTCTCTGTTTTTCCAGGTGAATAGGAAATTGGCAGTCACCAAGATTTCCAAACTTGCCCAACTGGCTTGCTGTGGGATACCACAATTACATACATTCCTGAAGAATGGCCTAGAGATGTTTTACCAGAAAAACCACCTGCTGAACCTGAGGGGAGGAGCAGCTATGGGAACAAGAGGTGCTATGGAGGAGGGAGCTGCGCTGTGGGGCCTGGATGTGCTCCAGCTATCATCAGTAAGGCAGGCCCAGAGAGTTCTGGAAGTAATAGAGGACCCAGTGTGGAACCAGGCCCTTTCCAGTCCCATTCATTAATCCTCACTGCACCGCTATGAGATGAGGCCTCCCCTCCTTTATTTCAGTCATGGAAACAGGCTTGGAGAGGCTGAATTGTCAAAGCTTAGAGCAATACATGGCAGTTGGGATTCGAGCCCAGGCCTCTCTGACTCCAAATCTCTTGTTTTTAATCACTGTATTACTACGAGTAAAGAGTTAGGCAGGATAATGAATGGCATTGCATACCTTCAGACCCGTATTTAAAATATTTCTTGAACGTTTACTTGGTGGAAAGATTAAGGCTGAGAGAGGGAAAGGTTGATGTGGGGAGGGTGGGGGCATCCAGCGTGGATACTCACTCAGCATCTCCTCCCTCCTTGTAAGGCAGCCTGGGGCGACTCTGTGCTCACCTGAGCGTAGTGTTGGGAGGTATCTTCTTCCCCACCCTAACAGCCCATCAGAGCATCCCTTACAAGTATAAGCAGTTTGGACCCTGAGAGGTAGCCTCATAAACAATGTTGCCAGAGAGGTTGTAGTGCCGAAGGCTGGCTCTCCGGACACTGCCACTGTTTCCCACGCAGTCAGACTACAGACTACATCTGCCGACCCTCTGGAGAAGTCTCATGCATCATTCATTATGGCCTGCTTCTATGCTCTGTTCAGGGCTGGCAGCCTGGCTGGAAATGCTGGCCCCACTGGCCAAATGGCTCCATGCTGCCCCTCCTCCATCTGGCCACGCCGCTCCTGCTCTGCAGCGGGTGCGCGGGCACCTTCCTCCCTGCCGCGAGAACAGGAGGTGAGGGGACCTGGTGATTGCTTCAGGTAATTGTTACCTGCTTGGGTGGCTTCCCCCCAGACAACATCTTCTACTTCCCTTCAGGATGCCAACAGCCCCAGGAAATCAGAAGACATTCCACATCTATCCACCGTAATCAGAAGAAAGTTTGGATTACGGGAAGACCATCTTCAGGGAAGCCTGCCCCAGGATTTGCTCATCATGATAAATAACCAACGGCCTATTCTCTCCATTTTATTTACTGTCTGTAATTGTCAATATACTTTATTTTTTTTGGTGAGGAAGATTAGCCCTGAGCTAACATCTGCTGCCAATTCTCCTCCTTTTGCTGAGGAAGATTGGCTCTGGGCTAACATCTGTGCCCATCTTCCTCTACTTTATATGTGGGACACTTGCCACAGCATGGCTTGATAAGCGGTGTGTAGGTCCATGCCCGGGATCCAAAACTACGAAACCTGGGCTGCCAAAGCAGAGTGCATGAACTTAACCACTATGCCACTCAGCCGACCTTCAATATACTTTATTGAGGTTGAAGTCCATGGCACATCAACTGAATATGAATCAAACTGAATATTTGTTTAAAACTGTAATTTTATACAGTAATTCAGACTCTTTTCCATCAAGGACTTAGTAGTCTACCAAGAATTCAGTGCCCAGACCAATTTCAACATATAGGAAAAGATGAGCTAAAAGGTTGTGCACAGAAGTGTGGGCGTGGGAATAAAGGAGAGGTACAGAGATGGGCAAAAATGACCAGACATAACTGGCAAGGAAGGAAGACCCAAGAAAGCCCGTACCTGCTGCAGCGTGCTCATCAGAGTCCTGAAAATTATAAGAAGATGAGAGAGACAAAAGATGAATGTTCTGTCCCCGGGGCTAGGACTTAAGCCAGCCTGGAGGTGTTGAGGAGCCTGTCCTGATCTGTGCTAAGCCAGGAAGGGCTATCGCCTGGTGCTCACAGGATTCACTTAAGCTGTAAAGACGTGCAGGTTATTCCATGAACAAAAGACTGGAAGAATACTCAGCTGGTGCTGAGAGAGTTTGAACTTCCTGGAGGATGTTCCAGGCCTTGAATCATCCTAGCCTGTAGATGTGTACATAACTTCCCGTGACTACTGGTGGATTTGCTCAAATTCCATGAAGGCAGATTGATTAACACTCGCAAGGAGTGTCATGAAGGCCAGGGGAAGATGCTGGTGCAGTGGGTCTGGCCGCCACAGAGGCAGGAAGGAAGGTTTGGAACATCTGGCTGTAAATGTTTGGAACATCTGAATAACACTGTGTTATCCATGGTGATGTCAATTTTTCCTTAGTTTGTTCTGGAATAAGTCTCTCATGCACAAGTAGATACTCTGATAATAATTTAATAAATGGTCTTCTGATTCCTTTAGGAAAGGTAAGAAGCAATTAATTAAAGCAGGAAAAATGAAGCACAGATAAAGCCAGTGACTTAGCCAAGCTCTCACAGCTCAGTGGTACGTAACTTGAGGGGTTTGACTCTAATAACTGGTCCAAGGAAATGTCACCTGCTGCCTTCTCTCCTTGTACCAGTTTCTTTCTGCCCAAAGTGTTGGGGTGACCATCAGGATTCTTTTTTTTCCTGGTCCTCTCAGAAAGCAAAGGCAATTTTTTTGCATACAAACGTTCATAGTAGCGTTATTCATAATAGCCGACAAGTGGAGACAATCTAAATGTCCATCAACTGACGAATGGTTAAACAAAATGTGGTATATCCATACAATGGAATATCATTTACCAATAACAAGGAATGGAGTTCTGATACATGCTACAATGTGCGTGAACTCTGAAAACATTATGCTAAGATAAAGAAATCAGTCCCCAAAGACCATATATTGTATGATTCCCTCTATATGAAATAAAATCTATGTGGAAATGTCCAGAATAGGCAAATCTATAGAGAAAGAAAATTGATTAATGGTTACCTTGGGCTGAAGGACTTAGGGGTGGGGGATGGGGATTGACTGCTAAATGGTACAGGGTTTCTATTTATTTATTTATTTATTTATTTATTTATTTATTTGTGAGGAAGATCAGCCCTGAGCTAACATCCATGCTAATCCTCCTCTTTTTGCTGAGGAAGATTGGCTCTGAGCTAATATCTATTGCCAGTCCTCCTCCTTTTTTTCCCCCAAAACCCCAGTAGATAGTTGTATGTCATAGTTGCACATCCTTCTAGTTGCTGTATGTGGGATGCAGCCTTAGCATGGCAGGAGAAGCGGTGCGTCCGTGCGCGCCCGCGATCCAAACCCGGGCCACCAGAAGTGGGGCGCGCGCGCTCAACCGCTAAGCCACGGAGCCGGCCCCAGGGTTTCTTTTTGAGGTGATGAAAATGTTCTAAAATTGACTGTGGTGACGGTTGTACAACTCTGTGAATATACTAAAAGCCATTGAATTGTATACTTTAAATGCATGAATTGTGTGGTATGTTAATTATAGTTCAACAAAGTCGTTAAAAATGAGTAAGAAGAGACCATTAGTAGGATTTGGAGCGTTGTAGATGGGAAGCTGCAGTTGTGTTGCACCTCTTGGCATAGTCCTGGGACCAGAGCTGAGTGCCAGCACAAAGGTTGAAGAGGGGAGCCTGGATTGGACACTTCAGAGGCTAAAGCCAGTAGGCATTCAATGACTGAATTAATAAATACAAAATTCCTAGCTCTTTGTTAATGCCCAGTTAATGAGAGGGAAGAGAAAACAGTTTGGCTTAAGTCTTAGGATTTGGAGCTGGGAAGAGCTTTTGATGGTGGGCCAAAGGGATTTTGAACTAAGGCTTTAATAGAACCATTGCTATGGTAAATTTGCCCATCTGTTACCCCTCAGAGAGCACCACATCTGGGGTCCCATTTGAGATCTTAGTGATGAGGAGTTGAGAGTAGGAGGATCTCATTTGTTACTCATCACGGAAAGCTGGAACAAGGAAACCAGTCGCCCCTAAGAAATGTAATCTCTCATTAGCATATGGCATTTAAGTTAAATGTGAAGATTTCTCCAGAAAAGCTCACAAAACACTTCCCAGAGGCACCTCTGGGAAGATGTGGAAACTTTTATATATGAGGACACATGGGAATTAAATGCAACCTGATATGAGACTGGGATATGGATTATTTGACCTCTGGAAAGTTCGCAGTCAGTGGAGGCTGTGACTTAGCCTCTTGAAGGATCAAGTTCAGATGTGATCTAGTGGGTTGAACACAGTCAAAGGGGTCATTTCACCCAAGTTTTAAACCAAGTACTGCTACACTCATTTATTGTGCTATGCTGGGGCAAGCCATTTGCCTCTACAAATCTGGTATAAAAGTGTGAGCAAGGACCGGTTGTGAAAGAGATCGTGAAGTATCTTCTGTTTTCCCTGTTGCCTCTGTATTCAGTTCAGCTGAATGTGCCTCAAGTGTATGTGTCTCAAGTGCCAATGTTACCCCAAGCTAGTCTCAACTCCTGTTCCTTAGTAACTTGGCTGGCCAAGGAAGCTTGAGAAAGAGAATGGCTTAGGCTAAAACATTCTGAGAAACAAATTCTTGCTAAGATATGTATGACTGAGAGTTATTAAATGTGTTGCAGTTTAAGAGAGGAAGTCAGTCACATTAAGGAAAAATTTAATGAACCCTTACCTTATTGTGGTAGAATTTTTTGTTTTGTTTCATTTTGTTTTAGGTGGGTGGACTGTCTGGATGCTTCTTAATTGACATCAGTTAGATCAGTGCATCTCTAACTTTAATGTACATATGGACCACCTAGGGATCTTATTAAACTTGACTCTGATTCAGCAAGTCTGGGATGGGACCTGGCTGACATTCTACACTGCTAATAAGCTCTCATGAGGTACTAACACTGCTAGTAGGGGACCGCCCTTTGAGTAGAGGGCCTCGGTGACCATCAACCCACATTCAGTACTACTAATAATACAGTCAGGAAGGCATTGAGTTACTTTTTTGTGGAGTCTCCTTGACATGCTGTATATCTTTCCACTAGAGCACTTAAGATGTTATATTGCAATTATTTGTCTAGGGGCCAGCTTCTCTGTTACACTGAGAGCTCTTCCACAGCAGCAACTGTGTTTTATTCACCTCCCTTTTCGTCTTGGTTTGCACCTCTCCTCACTTTAGCGCTGTGCTTGGCACAAAACAGGCACTTAACATTGGATGAGGAGCAGATAATCAGCCCTGAAGGTGGTCCGATGAGATCATAAATTCCGCAAGCTCTTGCACGGCACCTCTGTTTCTGCTTGGCCACATGGTGTAAACCACTGCTTTTTAACCCTGACTGCAGATTGTAGGAATTAAAAAAATACAGATGCCCAGGTACACTCCAGTGTTCTGCTTTAATTGAACTGTTTTGGGGCCTATGTATGGATGATTTTAAAACCCTCCCAAGCTCTTAAAACTCAACAATAAAAAGATAAATAATGCAACTAAAAAAAGGGCAAAAGATTTAGACAGACATTTCTCCAAAGAAGATATATAAATGGCCAACAGGTACATGAAGAGATGTGCAAAATTATTAGTCATTAGGGAAAGGCAAACAAAGCCACAATGAGATACCAATTCACACCTAATAAGATGGCTACAATAAAAAAAAAGAAGTGTTGGCGAGCATGTGGAGAAATCAGAATTCACATATGCTGCTGGTGGGAACATAAAATGGTGCAGCTGCTTTGGAAAATAGTTGGCAGTTCCTCAAAAAGTTAAACATGGAGTTATCATGACCCAACAATTTCACTCCTAGGTATATACCCAAGAGAATTGAAAACACATCTTCCCACAATAACATGAGTGTTCATAGCATTATTTGTAATTGCCAAAAAGTGGAAACAACCCAAATGTCCGTCAACTGATGAATAGATACATAAAATGTGGTATATCCATACAATGGAATATTATTTAGCCATAAAAAGGAATGAAGTACTGTTTCGTGTATAGACAGACCTCAAAAACATCATGTGAAGTGAAAGAAACAAAAAGCCACGTATTTGATGATTCCATTTATATGAAATGTCCAGAAAAGGCAAGTCTGTAGGAACAGAAACAGAAAGCAGATTAGTGGTTTCCAGAGGATGTGGGGAGGGAGGAATTGGGAGGTATGGCTTTCTTTTCAGGGTGATGGTAATGTTTTGGAATTAGTTAGTGGTGATAGTTGCACAACATTGTGACTCTACTAAAAACCACTGCAATGTCCACTTTAAAATGATGTATTTTATGTTATGTGAATTTCATCTCAAAAAAGAAAAAGTTAAAAGCTTCCCGGGGATTCTGATTTGCTGCCAGGTTTGAGAACCTCTGGTGTAAGGCCACCTGGGGTATGTGCTCTAACATTTACTGTTAAGAAGATGATGCTGTCGACCAGAAGTTCTCAACTTCAAATGCACATTGGAATGACCTGGAGAACTTTAAAAATGTCAATGCCTGGATAGCCCCCCCAAAAGAGTCTGATTTTATTGTTCTGGGGGTGCAGCCTGGACAAACTCCACAGGAAATTCTACAAGCGGGACCATGGCGACTGTGACGCACAAGTTCCTAAACATTAGGGTCAGAAAGATCACAGGAGAGTTGTTAAATGCCCTTTTCTGAACTCTGCCCCCAAAGATTCTGGTTTCGGAGGCCTGGGGTAGGGTCTGAGAGTCTTGACTATTAACAAGCTCCCTGGTGATGCTGTGCGGGTGGTCTGCCACACTTTGAAAAACACTGCTTTGGAGGAGGCTTCTCAACATTTAATGTGCACACAAGTCACCTGGGACTTTGTTAAAATGCAGCTTCTGGTTCTGCATTTCTAACCAGCTCTCAGATGATGCCAAGAATCCTGGCACACAGACTACAGTGAGTCACAAGGCTATAGAGTAGAGGTTCTCAAAGTGGGGTCCCTGGAACCGCATCAGCATCACCTGGGAACTAGTTAGAGATGCAAATTCTCAGGCTCCACTTCGAATTGACTGAAACTCTGGGGGGTGTGCAGTGATTTGTCTTAACAAGCTCTCCCGGTGATTCTGATGCATGCTGGAGTTTGAGAACCACTGCTGGATGTGTAGCAAGTGCTCTCACCACCCACCCAAATGCTTCCCCAGCATGGACCAGCACCCCGATAGAGTAGCAGAGGGCTGTAAACTCACAGGTTGCCTGTGGCCTCAGGGGGTTGCTGATTCTGAGGGGAGGAAGCCCTTGCAAAGAGATGTTGGAGTGGGATGGTGGGTGCTCCTGGGGATTAACAAGATCTTCAGCCTAGGGTGGTGGCAGAAGGAAGGGCTGGCTCAGAAGTGGGCCGCTGGGCAAGAACAGTCAAGGGTGGGGTTGGGGTACATCCGTGGCAGGAGCGGATTTGTGAACCAGGGCCTCCTGTCTTCCCTGCATTCCCGCTACAGCTCGGGACACCTGCCGTCCCAGGCCCCCAGGACCCTTGGGAAAGCTGTACACCCACCCGTTTACACTAAGGTGTTAGGAACTTAATGTGTTACTTCTTTCAGGGTCATTTACATTTAAAAAGTGGCTTTCGGGAGAAAGCACTATTTCTAAAGTGCAATTTTAAGCTTTGGGGTTCCTGGGTTGGAAGCTGCCTGGTCATGAAATCGCCCTTCCTCAGCGACAACCTATGGGGCAGATGAATGCGGCTCTGCCTCCAGCTTTCACTGCTGAAGGCTGGCAGGGCCCCTTCCCTGTGCTCGGGCCAGGCTGCGTGAGATGAGGAATTCCCCATCTGCTCAGCTGCCTCCTGGAATCTCTCACAGTCCCATCCTCTGTGGGAGAGAGGCAGCAATTAGCATAACTGGAACAGACTCTCTTTGTCTGCATTCCAGACTGTGGGATTCAGGCCTCCCTCAGAGACATGCTAATTATGTGGAAGGGACCCTGGGTGCCTCTTGGCACCAATATTTGCGCAAATGTTGCTGCTGCCGGAAAATAAACCAGGTGTAGGTGAAGCCACAGCCCAGGCTTGTGCATTGATTCACCCCCTTCTCATGCAGGAAACCTCCTGCTACTTCAGCCACTTGAGCTCTCTCAATATCTTCCTCCTCCAAATTTCTACAGCCCTTTGGGGTCAGGAAAACACGCTTGATCTTAGCAAGAATATCTTCCATCACCTCCCCCACAATTGGCTTTCCTCCCCATCTGGACTGCAGCTCCTTCCTAGGGGACCTTGTTTGACAATTAATCAATCAACCAATCAATCAATGTTTATTAAAGAAACTCTGCCAAGCACGGTGCAAAGATCAATAAGGCACCATCTGGAATGAGGCATGTGCAGCCCAGTTGTGGGTGCAGGGGTATACAGCTGAGGGAACAGGTACATACGAATGGTGAATGGAGGAATACATTGGATGCTCTGGGAACACTGAAGAAGAGGTACAGAAATGTACCTGAAAAGGAGTGTGGTGGGGAGTTTGGGAAGGCTTCCTGGAGGAGATGACATTTGAACATTGTTAAGGATGAGTAAGGGTTTATTACATAGGTGTTACGGAGGGAAAAGCATGTAAAAATCACATGGTTGGAAAGAGTTTTGGGCTTTCCTGGGACCATGGGTGGCTGAGGTGGCTGAACCGCAGACCACCTGTGAGAGGGGCAGAAGGCAAAACGGAGAGGTGGGTGGCTGGGTCCTAAAAGGTTTTATCTTCCAAGCTAAAGAGTTTGATGGTTGACATGAGGGCACTGGGCAACCAGTGACGGATTTTAATAAGAGGGTAATGTAGTCAGAGTTGTGTTTTAGAGAGTGCCTCAGTGTGGAGGAGGGACTGGAGGGATGAACTAGAAGGGGAAACCATGAAGGCATCAGAACTGCTGAGGAATGAGACCAAGGCAGGGAAGGTGGGGAGAGAAAGGAGGCAGTGAGGGAGAGGGGCGTCTGGGATGACACAGCCCAGTGTCTGGCGTAGGGGCCTGGGTACCTGGTGGTACCCTGAGATTTGAGACAGGGACAGTGTTGAGGGCAACAGTCTGTGGAGATGAGGATAAGTTCTGTTCTGGACACAGCAAGTTTGAGGGGCCCATGGGTGGACCTGACTCATGGGAAGTTAGACATAGGAATCTGGACTATGGAGAGGGATTAGAAGGAGAGACCTCGATGTTGGAGGTGGTATAACCTGGTGGCTTAGAGAAGATATTTAAGAGGCCAGCTGAATTTGAATCCTGGCTTTGCCTCTTACTAGTTGCACAAACTCAAGAAGACACGATCTACAAGCTGTCTGTGTGTTGCTTTTCATTTTTGTTACAAAGGAATCTAAATCCTATCTTACAAGATTGTGGGAAGACTAAATAAGATAATCTATGTAAGGTGCTTAGCACAGTGTCTGGGACATTATAGGCACAGGGCAAATGGTTTTAAATCCGTTTAAAGCTGGATGTGGGTAAGACAGCCCTGGGGAGAATGCGCAGTGTGAAAAAGAAGAGAATAAAGAACAGAATTCCCAAGGAACCAGCAGCCATCGAGGTAGATGTGGGGTCAGAGAGACCAAGAAAGGAGGAGGGAGTGGCCAAGAGACCAGATACCATAGGGGGTTTATAAAATGAAGGTGGGGCTGTTGGATTGTCAATCATGAGGTTACTGGTGATTTTACAGCAATTTCAGTGGAGTGGGAAATGAGTGTGGATAATATTTGCAAAAAATTTTGCTATACAATGAAGCAAAAGGGGAGAAGGTATAGGGAGGACTTGTCTTTTAAAACAGATTTTGTACGTATCTCTACACTTTCACTTTCCATCTTTTACTAAAATTATCTGTGCAGATGGAGGTCTGCCTCCATGACAATCCCAGCATCCCTGCTCACCCCAGTCTGGGTTAGGGGCTACTCTTCTCCCAGCACCCCAGCACTGTGAAGAGCTGTAGCAAAGCACCCATGGGGCGAACTGGGGTTGTTGGTTACTCACGTGTCTTCCCCATTAGATGGTGAGGAACACAGGAACTATGCCTTGTGTGGCTTTGGTTTCTCAGAACCTATCCCAGTGCCTGGCACAAAATAGATGCTCAATAAATGTGTCTTGAACCATCTTGTGTGATCGAGATGTTGGATGAAGGCTCCTGCTTCCAGACACTGTCTACCTGGGGAGACACAAGTGGAGTGTGACTGCCCTGGTGTTGGAGATGCAACTGGTGACTCTAGTGTGACTGGGAAAAATGGTGAAAGAGCAAATGGCTCTGTGGTTGCTCTGAACATCAACCTGGGGCCAATACCTTGTGAATAAATGTTCCGGTGCAAGCTCAATCATGTCCACATCAGGCATGTAGACCCAGAGTGGCTCACTCATTTGTTCCTGGAACTAGTGTTTGTGGATGCCAAGGGTGTGCTAAGTCTTGTCCCTACTGGGTCACGATAAGTCTTAAAAGGAAGCAGAGTCATCAGTGTTGGTTTCATAAATGTAAGTGAAAGTCTCTGACCACTCATAAGTAATATTCCCTCCTCACCAATGCCTAGAATTTTCCTGGGTGCTTTAAGTGTGAGTTGCAGGGGCAGGGCGGCACACCTTAAGTGCTGCGTTAATCTCAAGTCAAGGAGTCATTCCAGCTCCAGTTGGCTCAGATTCTCCTTAATTTTTAGATCCATTCTTGAGATTGGGTTTTGATAACATCTGGAAGGATGTTAAGCACCTGAGAGGGAACAAGGGCATCTATGGGGAGTGAAGGGCTGAGAAATGGGAGATTATGTCTCTGGGAGACCATGTGGCTACCTCCCTGCCCTTATGTCACTTCCCATCCAATTGAGTACTCAGGATGACCACAGCCATGAGATGCTCTAACAGTCAAAGTAAGCCTAGGTGGTTGCAAGTTTACATGAGGTCATATACATGGGATCCAAAGGGAAGTGGCAGTTTGGACCAGACCAGTTCGGATCTGCTGTGAAAGTAACCCATGAGGTGGTCATTCTTTCTGGGACCTGCTCATCGGGTCTGTTCTGGGCTGGACAGCCTCTAGTTCTACTCTGCTATAACCAACCTTTCTAGGTAATTCAAGGCCAAAGCAGACCCAGCCTCTAGGAAAGAACGGCACTCTCCAGGGTATCCATCGCAGTGCATCCTTCTCCCTGATCTACAGCAAAAGCATTGAAGGCACCTCTCTCTCCCCTTGGTCTCATGAGGACGCTAACCCACAAAGCCCTGGTTTTGAGTCTCTGTTGGTGGATAGAACAGAGATTCTGAGAGATTTTTGTTCTTTCTTCTCTTTGGCCTTGAAGTCTCAGGCAGGAAAGTAGAGAGGAGGATGCATTATGGGGCTCTGCTCTCTCTAGCTTTGCATAGGGCCCATGTTTCTTATGCATTTGCCTCTCTCACTGTGCCTAGCATTGGGCTGGGCAAACAAGTGTTGCCCCTAAAATACTTATTGATTGACTAAATTAATCATAAACTGCAAAAATAAAGTGGTTTTCACGTTTCCTAAGTTATATACATTGAAATCTGCCATTTCACCCTGATCCTGAAGGAAGAAGTTCAGATTATCTTTTTGAACAGTGGGGGCTTTTGTGCCTTGGGTCCTCCTTCTCCAGTGGGATATATTCCCAGACCACCTTCGTCTGCTACCCTGCAGAGCCCAGGCATCCCAAGGCAGCCTCGTTCACCTTCTGGTTCCCATCAGGTGGCAACAGGTGTTTGTGACTTGGTCAGAGCCTGCTCTAGGAAGTGGTTCTTACATCTGGAAGTGGAGGAGACTCTCTCTGATGCATCGTTGCCAAGTGGGTTTGAGAGGCTGAAGAAATTATAGCATCCTCAGAGTTTGTTTTTAACTTTCAATGAAATAACTACTCTCTTAAAAGGGGAGGCAATGCGCTTCCACAGGAGAAAGCTGTGAACTAGTAGTCAGAAGACCTGAGTGGTTCTGCCACTTAAGATCCAAGGATATTTCACCACCTGGTTCTCAGTTTTCTTAACTATAAAGTGGGGATAAGAATACTTGTTTTGTCTGAATAGACATTTTTCCAAAGAGGGTATACAGATGGCCGACAGGCACATGAAAAGATGTTTGACATCACTAATCATCAGTGAAATGCAAACCAAAACCACAGTGAGATACCACCTCACACCTGTTAAAATGACTATGACCAAACAGATAAGAGATAACAAGTGTTGGAAAGGATGTGGAGAAAAGGGAACACTCAGACACTGCTGGTGGGAATATAAATTGGTGCAGCCACTATGGAAAATGGTATGGAGGTTCCTCAAAAAATTAAAAATAGAACTACCATATGATCCAGCAACCCCTCTTCTGGGTATTTATCCAAAGAAAACAAAAGCACTAATTTGAAACAACATATGTGCCCCTATGTTCATTGCAGCATTATTTACAATAGCCAAATGGAAACAACCTAAGTATCCATCAGTGGATGAATGGATAAAGAAGCTGTGGTATATATACACAATGGAATACTACTCGGCTATAAAAAAATGAAATCTTGCCATTTGCAACAACATGCATGGACCTAGAGGGTATTATGCTAAGTGAAATAAGTCAGACAGGGAAAGACAAATACCATAAAATTTGACTTAGATGTGGAATCTAAAAAACAAAACAAACAAACAAAACAAAATTCATAGATACAGAGAACAGATTGGTGCTCCCCCGGAGGGGAGTGGGTGAAATGGGTGAAGGGAGTCAAGAAGTAAAACTTCCCGTTATAAAATAAATAAGTCCTGGTGATGTAATGTACAGCATTGTGACTATAGTCAATAATATTGTGTTGCATATTCGAAAGTTGCTGAGAGTAAATCTTACAAGTTCTCATCACAAGAAAAAGAATTTATAACCTTGAATGGTGACAAATGGTAACTAGACTTATAGTGGTGATCATTTTGTAGTGTACACAAATATCGAATCATTATGTTGTACACCTGAAGCTAATATAATGTTAAATGTCAATTATATCTCAATAAAAAAAAAAAAGGAATGCTTGTTCCTAGCCCCTCACAGGCTAGCTTTGAGGATCAGCTGGGATAAAAATGTGAAGGCACCTTAGAAGCTGCCACACGCTTTCCCGAGGTGAGGGCTGGCTCTTTTGATTGCAAACCAGCTGGCCTCTCCCTGCTCCACGTATCTGCTAAAGCACACGGGCCTGTAGGGCGTGTGAAGTGGACATGGGTGTGGGGCTCCCTCAGCCCGATTTGGGGCTGTGCACCAGGCAGCACCATCTGCTGCCCTGCATTTCTTGCCCATTTTGCCCCACACCAGAGCCAGCGGGGGCTTCAAAGCTGGAAATGTTTTCCCAGTTTCTGCCGTGAGCAGCCGAGCTTTCCCGGGTCTGCACTCTGAGCACCCCCCGAAGGCCATTGTTGGAGAGGATCAGAGCCTGACCTTTATCTCTGTGACAGTTACAGTCTTTATAGCCGGTCAGGCATTTTATTGTCTCCCAGTGACGACACGATTGGAATTTGGCCCATCGCTTTGTAGCCCTCCCCAGTGTTGCATTAATAAGGGGGAAGGCCAGGGAACTGTGCACCGGACAATGGAAGCTATGGAATTGTGAACAAACTCCCAGAAATTCTCTTTTGGTTGGGAGGCAGCTGAACTGGGAAGGGTTGAAGATCTGGAATTCTCCTTTCTGATCTGGCTGCTGGGGGTGGGGCAGGGTGGGTTATAATTCCCTGGTCATCGTCTTGTTAAAACCCTCTTATGTCAAGCAGGCTAGTGCCAGAGGAGGGGGTGGTGGCTTTCCGGGGGCCATCTCTGAGTGATGGCTGAGCCAAAATGTCAGCATCAGGGCCGTGGAAGTTAGCCGAAAAATGATCAACTTCATGCAGAGAGCAACTTTGAACAGGAATACAAGGATCAACAACATGGAGCTCCTCCCGGTTAGGAACGTACAAGAAAAGACAGTGAATATTGTCACACGTGGTTATGACCCATGGTGGACTGTGACGACCACTATACGGGAGTACTAACACGGTGTGAAGGGGTTTAGGGTATTGCTATGGTCTGAATGCTTGTGTCTCTCAAAATTCGTACGTTGAGGCCTAATCCCCAATGTGACAGTATTAGTAGATGGGGCCTTTGGGAGGTGATGAGATCACAAGGGTGAATTCCTCATGAATGGGATCAGTGCCCTTATAAAAGAGACCCCATAAAACTCCCTAGCTCCATCCCTCCTATGAGGATACACTGAGAAGTCTGCAACCCAGAAGACGACCCTCACCTGACCATCTGACACCCTGATCTTGGACTTCCAGCCTCCAGAACTGTGAGAAACAAATGTCTGTGGCTTATAAGCTACCCAGTCTCTGGTATTTTGTTACAGCAATTCCAATGGACTAAGATAGGTGTTGTCGGGAGAGTCCCAGAAGTCTGATGCGTGATGGATGGCTACACCAGCCCAGGGCTGCAGAGCCACACCTGTAGTCATGTGTCTCCACAGAGCCCCACATTTTTGCCACCAGGAGCTGGTAGCCTGAGAGCATCATTTTATCAGTCTGGGGTTGAGGCCAGTCTCCTTTGAGATCAACAGGCAGCTGTTGCATAGGCCATATCAGGTGCATGCCGGGATGACTACTGGCCCTGGAAGGCAGTGGCCCCAGAGACTCCACATCTGTCTCCCTATGATGCGTCCTCTGATTTGTACCAGCCCACCCTCCAAGATGAGGTCCCCTTCTAATTAAAAAAAAGAAAGAAAAATGGAAACCATCAGAAGCAGCCCCTTCCCCTTCCAGGTCACTGAACCTTCCTGTATTTTTTGGTATCCTTTGTTCCTTCTCTGTGTCACGTTATTTCCTCCTGTTCAGCCAACTCCCGACACCTGTGCCCCAGATTTTACAACCTACTGATCCCATTAAATGTCCCCTTTCTCCTGTGTCTCTAGCCCCTCCCCTTTGGCTAGTTTTTTTCTGAGTTTAACACGTTCAAGTCTCATTCATTAAAAAAAATGAAAGTCTCCCTCTCGGCCCTCACATGCCCATCTATCTGCCCCTCTATTTCTCACACCTTCTGGAAGGTGTTTTCCAACTCACTGCTCTCTGGCTTGCCCATCTACCACTGGGCGGGAACTGCTCTCAGTGTGGTACGGAGATGCCCGTTGGTAGAGTCAATGTGCGTTTTCTAGGCCAATTCAATTCTCTTGATTTGACCTATTCTTCCTGGCGAAAGAAAAGCCTCCAGTCTTCTCTTAAGTTCTCTGACATGGCACATGTTCCTGGTTTTCCTGGGTCTCCAATTTGTCCTCAGTCTCCTTTTACCAGCTTCTCTCCTTGTGTCCTGAGCTCTCTTCAATCTCTTTCTCTTTTTTACACTCGCCTTCAGATAGCTCATCCAGTTACATAACAAAACCACCACCTATCTCTGATTCCAACCTAGACAGCTTTCCTGAGTTCTGCTTACACGCGTCTAGACACCCCAAGTGAGCGTGTAAGGCTGGCTCATCCCCTCCCTCTCCTATGCTCCCGTGGTGGCATAGTAACTGCATTACTCATCAGAAACCCGAATTTGTGAGTAAAGTGTGGGATGACTGGTGAGCACATGAAAGTTTCCCTTGAGTCTACATTTTCCCCTACCACCCTGGGAGACTAGGTTTTGGAAGGAGGGAGGGGGTGGGGAGGGAGAGGAAGAAGGAGAGGGAGAGACAGATGCAGAGAGAGGCTTGAGATTGAGCACGATTTCTCTTTTAGAAATGAACGTCTATGTCGTGTTTCATCCATGTTTGCAGCATTTTAGTAGTGAACAGTTGTCAAGGATTCTGGCAGATTCCTCATCAGAGATACCTCAGAGAATGCCCTTGAGGATGAGCCCCACTGGGAAAATAGTCCTGATCTTTTCTTGAGATTAGACCTGGGTTAGGTATCTCAGCAGAGCATTGGTCCAAAAGCTGAAGTCCCCAGACAAGAAGCGGTGACCGGGGAAGGGCTGGGCGGGGAGGGAAGAAAGGCTGGATGTGCAGATGGTGCCACCACCATGGCGCTACCACCAGGGAGGGGCTCGCCGAGTGCTAGCGAAGGAGCCCGGTGTCGGTGGAGGGAAGAAGCGATGCTCACAACTCCTAGGGACTAAGCTTCAGGCAGACAGACCTGGAGGCCTGGAAGGGGTGGGAGGCCCATGATGGCGGGAAGAGGGCAGATGGGGAAGGCTCCAATGATGATATGAGCCAGCTCTCCTCACTCCTGGTGGGGAGACCAGAAGCCAAGAGCGTGTGCAGAGCCTTGGCGCTGCTCTGGTGGAGCATGACCCACCAGGCTTTTGGTGGACCGGCTTCTCATACCTCCTCATGGGCTCTGAGCAGAAAACCCAACATCTCCCTGTTGTTGCTTGTTTTAAACAGCTGGGTTAGCTCCTTGGAAGGTTGGCCAGGGTCTCTACTTTTCTAGTTCGTTCTGTCTCCTTCTGCTTTTCTCTTGAAGTTCTTCTTCCTCCTACCCCATCACCATTTCCTAGTCTAACTCGGTGATTCATCTACTCTGGCCTCCTAATTTCTGTCTCGAGAGAAACACCTGTCCTCTTGGCTTGAAGGAGGTTTCCTTCCTGTCTATTTCTCTTTCACAATGTTCCTGTGACGGCAGCATTCTTGTAAGATCTCTTCCATCATGTCACCCCCCAGGACGAAAGTGTTTGGAAGCTCCCCCACATCTGGTGGACCAGCTCTAAACTTTGCACTCAGGTGTCTGATGCTCTCCACAGTCACCTGTCTCCATTTCCAGCTTGTCTGCAGCCCCTGGTTCCCCTGCTCCAGCTACTCACCTTCTCTCTGTCCTCAGTGTGTGTGTCACACACACACACACACAGCCACTCACACTCAAGCTGTTTTTGTCTGGAATACTCTCCATGGGATCTAGTCCAGACTTTTCCATTTGCAGGCTGTGCAGGTCCCATCCCCTCTCAGAACCTCAGTCTCCCCATCTGTAAAACAGAGGCATTGGATTAGATGAGTTTCATTGGGATCCCTTTCAGCACAGAAATCCTTTAACTTTGTGATGAGTTAGAAAGCCATTGGAGGACAGGGAGTCTGCCACATATGTCTTTGTGCCCCTGACAGCAGCAACATAGAAACTGCTGCCTAGAGCCAGTCCTGATGGCCTAGTGGTTAAAGTTCAGCACTCACATCACTTCGGTGGCCTGGGTTGCAGAACCACACCACCTGTCTGTCAGTTGCCATGCTGTGGCAGTGGCTCACATGGAAGAACTAAAAGGACTTACAATTATGATATACAACCCTTCACTGGGGCTTTGGGGAGGAAAAAAAAAAAGGAAGGTTGGCAACAGATGTTAGCTCAGGGCCAATCTTTCTCTGCAAAAATAAAAAAAGAAATTGCTGCCTAGGTCAGTATTGATTTTGTTGTTGTGACACTCTGCCCATTGCAGGGGCAAAAGGTCTCCCTGCTGGTATGGGTCTAGGGTGTGGGGTGTCCTTGTCTCTTGGGTTGTGTATTAGTCAATAGGATGTGTACATATACAGAGAGATTTATTTTAAGGAATTGGCTCGTGTGATTGTGGAGACTGGCAAGTCCAAAATCTGTGGAGTAGGCTAGCAGGCTGGAGACCCAGGGAGAAGTTATAGTTCAAGTCCAAAGGCAATCTGCTGGCACAATTCCCTCTTCCCTGGGGGGAGGTCAGTATTTTTTTCTATTAAAGCCTTCAACTGATTGGATGAGGCCCACCCACATTATGGAGGGTAATCTGCTTTACTCAGAGTCCACCTATTTAAATGTTAATCTCATCTAAAAAATACTTTCAAAGAAACATCTAGAATAACGTTTGGCCAAGTATCTGGGTACTGTGACCCAGCTGAGTTGACATATAAAATTAACCATCCCAGGCTGACTGTCCTGCTCTTTTATGAAGTCCATTCCCCTGGGCCTGCGTGTTTATCTGTTCCTGAACCTGTGGCTGATATGCCGAGATCCTCCTGTTGAGTGCAAATGTCCAAATGAATGGAAAGAAGGCACTGTTCCTGGAGTGTGTGAGAGAAGCCATTCCTGGGCAGTGATTGACAATGGTAGTCGGGATCTGAGCAAAGCATCTTGGATGATGCCAGTGACCCGGGATCTGCAATCCCAAGTCATGAGTCTCAGCCCTCATGTCTTAGTTTCCTCTTCTGTAAAAATGGGGAAAATTGTAGGATTAAATATGATAATAGGATGTGAGTCCCCATCATATAATAGCTGTCATATAAAGGACACCTGATAGACGTCAGTTTTCCTGTTTCCTTCTTCCCTCCCTCCCTCCTTCTTTCCCTACTCTTTCTCAGGGTAGATGATTTTCCTTTGACTCAGTGCCAAGGTTGAGACAGGTAATCTTCCTTGCTGTGTGGGGCAGATACGTTTTTTGGTCCCTCCTTCCACTTGGGTATAGCCCTCTGGGGGTCCAGCATAAAATGTCCTATCCGACTACCCACCTTGTGATGGCCTTAGACTTTGTTTCCATAGGCCCCAATTTCATAGCCTTGTCCACCACTGTCCTCAGCTCTCAGCCCCGATTGTGTGGGTGAGAGTGAGTGCTTCTATTGTATTGCCTCCCTGGCCAGAATGTAACTCATTCGTTTCAGAAATTATTTTTTTCTCCTCTTAAAAGCCCTACTGTGTGTGGTTCAGACCCAGGATAGTTCATGAGTGGGTAAGATGTCACTGGTAAATTGCAAGGGTTCAGCGCTAGCCACATAGAAACAATGCTTTTTCTTCTGTGACTTTTTCTTGGGTAGAAAAAAAAACCCAAAAGCAATGAAGGCACTGTCTCTTCTGCCAGCCATTTAGCCCAGGAGTACTGGTCTAAGCCTGACTTTCCAAGTCGCTTGGCAGTGGAATGTAGAACAGTTCAGGCAAACAGAAGCTCCAAGGAAAATAAGATAATGGTTTAGTGATCCCGGACTCATCTTGAGTGAGCCAGCGGGGGATGGTTTCCACATTACCTCTGGCAGATGAGGTTGGTTGCCAACCATGTTAAACAGGAAGGAGAATAGCATTCAACTTTCTATCATCAAATATTTCTGATAGTTGATTTTGTGAAAATAAACAACAAAGTGCTAGAAGTCAGCCAATCTAAGGTGGTCACCTGCTGTGGCTGAGTGTGCTAGCAAGATGCTCAGGCTTTGTGGTGCTTCTCTGGGAGTAGAGCTGGCTTGCCCATGCCATGTTCTGGGCCCCGAGTGCGTCTTTGGAGGGCTGCCTGTGGCCTTGAACAAGAGTGTCACCAATTTGCATGGAACCACACTTCAATCCAGCAATTCCAAACTCAACAGGGTAGGGGAATGTGGCATTAGAATCCCAGGGGAGCTTGTTGAACACACACACACACACACACACACACACACACATTTCCCCACCCCATGTGGTCTGACTTGGCGGGACTGCAATGGGGCCCAACAATCTGCACGTTCTCTGAGCTCACTGGGTGATTCTGCTGCACAGCTGGCTATGAGAACCATGGTCCTAACCCCGCATGGAGTGATTGGAGATGGAGCATTGTCTTCCAGATTGGCCCCTTTCTGTTCCGTCTCTGACTGTGGTTCTCCGCTGTTTCTTGGACTCAACGCTACACTGTGTGCACATACACAAGTGTGCTCTAGAGTGCGTGGTTATCAGATACTGTGGGTGTTTGACCCACCTTCCCCGCAATGAAAGACATCATACACATCCCCCCTACCCCAGCCCCAGCTTTGAGAATCGCTGCTTTTTTGTGTGTGTGAGGAAGATCAGCCCTGAGCTAAATCTGACGCCAATCCTCCTCTTTTTTCCGAGGAAGATTGGCCCTGGGCTAACATCCGTGCCTATCTTCCTCTACTTTATATGGGATGCGGCCACTGCATGGCCTGAGAAGCAGTGCGTAGGTCCGCGCCCGGGATCCGAAACTGCGAACCTCAGGCCACCGCAGTGGAGCGCATGAACTTAACTGCTGTGCCACCGGGATGGCTCCTGAGGATCGCGACTTTTTAAATTTTCACGTGTCTGGCTAGAGTGGGAGAGGAAGTTCCCCTGCACACACACCTGGGCATTCAGCCTCTGTTCCTTTACTGCCTGCTCTTCCTCCCACGGTCCTGGGGGACCTTAAGGAGCAGAAGGAGGAAATATACCCTGGCAGTGGGGCTTTCTCCGACCTGGACACCTCCCCGTGGACTAACGGTTTTGACGTCAGTAGATGCCCGTAAAATTCCTCTTGAAAGAAAGGGGCTGAGTTAGCAAAGAGATATGCCGACAAGTGCCAGATCATGGCAACTGCCTTCTCCTTCAGGTCTGCTCCTTTTCCCAGGAAAGGCATGGGTACAAAAGAAATAGAATTGGCAAACTCTGCTCACTACCATTGATGACAGGGCTGCAGTCACTGGGCGGGCATGAGTCTCTGAGCCAGAGTGTGCTGTGCATGGGCTGGCCCCAGAGGAGGGCACAGTTGGGAAATGACACATGGGCCTTTCTGCCCCTTGGGGAGCCCCAGAACGACTCCTTGTCTCTCTTTCCTCAGATGCCCAGGCTTGTCCTGCCGCGTCTGGTCCGCTCGCCTGCAGGTCAGGGGCTGCTGCTCCTCCTTCCCTTCCTGTTCTCCTCTCCGAGCCCGCCCTCTGCCCCAGAAGACAAGCACATAGCCTCTCTTTGTCAGAGGGTCTTGCTGCCCTCACACAGCGAAGGACAGAGGAGCACGACGGCACAAGGGGAGTTTCAGAGATTACGGGGCTCACATAGGCTGCTCCACGGTCCCTGGCTCCTGACTTCCCTCTGAAATGGTGGGTGGCGGGCCTGTGGACAGATCTCATCAGTGGCCCCCTGCCCCAGCCCTGGGCCCGCTGTGTACAAAGATGTAGCAGCTCACACTTCACTTGTCTTCCCAGATCCTCTTTCTTGCGTGGTCTTCCATCCTGCTGGCTTTTTGAGACTTTCTCTCTTTTTCCCCTTTCTATTAACAGTGCATGCATGGGGGCTGCCTTCCATTCTGATGTGACCGGTCCCAAGATGTTGCCTCTCAGATGAACCCCCTGAGCTAACTACCTATCCTCCACCCCACCCCTAATATTGACCCTTGTCCTGGCCACATTTTTTGGCTCTTGCTAACCTGGCTGGGGGAGCAGACATGGACAGATGGAGTCTGGCTGGTGAGGAGGCAGTAGGGGGCGCTCTTCCCTGCCTCCCTTGGACACCCAGCCTCCTCCCTGCCTCCCCTCGACAACCCTACTTTCTGTGTCCTTCACATGCTCTCTGTTGAGGACAGCGTGGCCTAGGTTCCTCTTGCGCCCTGTTGCTTTTAGCCCTTTCATACATGGACACGACTGTGCTCATTGACGGGAAACCAAAGCCTCATGTGGGCGTATTCTGCCGTCCCAATTAGATCAAAGAGGGCGGGAAAAATGCTCCCAGCACTCACTAGTGCCTTGAACGCTGGTGGAAGTCCAGCTGTTCTGGCTAACTGACTCCTCCTGGTGAAACATTCCTGGTTTCCCTGTGCTCTGGGAGGCATTGGAAGTGAAGTTTCCACCAGTGGTTTTGTCTCGAAGAAAGCGAGTAGAAGGAAGAGCTCTCTTGTTGGGGAGAATTCTGGGTCTATAAAGAAAATATTGCTCTAAGCAAAACAATCCATTTACTCATTCATTTATCCTTTCATTCATTCATTTCCAGGAGACCTACTAAGTACCAATTCTAGGTAATACACAGTCCCTGGAAGCCTACCATCTTGTTGGAAAGATAAGACTTGAAACAATTAGACAACAAGGCAAATCAGCATGTGACTAAATCCGTGATTTGAATCATGGATTGAGGAGGTAGAGAAGAAGGATGGTAGGGCTGCAGGGGAGTGTAGGCGCCTTATGGTGGGGAGTGGTTTCCCAGGCCCTGGGAGGAAGAGTAGAACTTAGGCATGTAGAAGAGAAAGTGGAAGAACTTCCGGGCAGAAGAAATGAGCAAAAACTTAGTGTTTTGCAGCAAGCAGAGGGTGTTCTGGGGCCGTGGAGGGAGCTGGAGAAAATGAATATTGGCTCTATGCTGCCTCCACGGACGTAGCAGGCATATTGGCCCACACTAGCCATTCCAGACCTTGTCTGGGAATCGCTTTGGTAACCAAGAATGTGTAAGAGTGGCTTGCTGGGGCCGCACTCACCTCTTCACAGGCCCTACAAACAGGCCCAGCCGGGGCCGGAGGCCTCATCCAGACCACTCTTGTCTCACTCCAGGCTCAGAGGTAGCAAGAAAGGCTGGAAAGGCAAAGCTGTTTAGTTTCAAGGCTTTCCGAGCTAGCCAGGTGGAAGGCAGCCAGGGAGGCAGCAGCTGGTGACAGTCTGCCTTAGATAGCAGGCAGCTACTTAAGGAAACAATTGGGCAGAAAGGGGGGTGTCAGGTCAGGGAACACGGGCCAGTGGAATTCTGAAGAAGGTCAAAGTCCAATCTGGTACAGCACTTTACTCCCAATTTAAATCTCTTCTTTCCTCCCAGGCGGCCACTACCCTGCAGAAGAGGCCAGGGCTGCCACAGGAGAAATTTGCAGTTAAAGACTCCAAGTGCCTGGCACCCTGGCAGTGCTGCAGTCTGGCCTGCCCATTCATCTCAGCGCCCAGAAGTCACACTGGGAATATGCTCCTATTTTGCTCATATCTGGATGCCTGTTTGCTTGAGGGGAAAATAACCCCCAAACTTTTCTTACTTCTTCCGATCTGGGGGAGGATCCCGGAGTGTGCAGAGTGGGAGATGGTGGGGTCTGGAAGGTGGTGATCATATGTTTTTCTTAACTGGGGCTGGAAAAAAGTCCTAAGGGAATGGCTGTCAATGGGTAGCGGGAATATTAAAGTGCCAAACTGGAATATGGGAGGGCACTGATGTGTAATGTGGACAATAGAGTGAGGCAAGAATCTGGGATATGATGAACATTTAGCGGGTGGATTCTACAGAAATGGTGGATTAACGTGTTCAGGGCACATGATTCAGTTTGAAAAAAGGCTTCCCTTCATGCCTTTCTCGTGGGACAGTTGTTTCTCAATCTTTGACTTCACTTCAGGGAATACTTTTTTTTTTTTGTGAGGAAGGTCAGCCCTGAGCTAACATCCGTGCCGATCCTCCTCTTTTTGCTGAGGGAGACCGGCCCTGAGCCAACATCTATTGCCAATCCTCCTCCTGTGTTTTTTTTTTTTTTCCCCTTTTCTCCCCAAAGCCACAGTAGATAGTTGTAGTCATAGTTGCACATCCTTCTAGTTGCTGTATGTGGGACACGGCCTCAGCATGGCCGGAGAAGCAGTGCGTCGGTGCACGCCTGGGATCCGAAACCGTGCTGCCAATAGCAGAGCGCGCGCACTTAACCGCTAAGCCACCGGGCCGGCCCAACTTCAGGGAATATTAATGCTGGAGATTACTGAATGCCCTGGAGATTCTGATGTAGCAAATCCACAACTTCTCTCCTTCCCCCGTCAATCCCACCACCTCTACCACCATTACCACCACCCCAAGGGAAGAGATGGAAAATCTCCTTCCCACTTCCATGTACTACACCTGCCTTGGGTTGGTGTTCTTGGGACCCCTGTACCATTAAATCAGCACACATTGATTGGGTGCCTAAGGGTTGGTGAAAACTTGGCCACACGGTGTAAAGTCTAGGCCGCTCTGGTGTTTGATTTCAGCAGGTGAAATGTACGGAATTGTCATGTACAGAACTTTCTGTGAGAAGAGAGAGCATCTGGTGCAATGTGTTTGTGCCATGAGGGTTCATGAGGACAACGACCTTCTCACAAGGAGATTTGTTTGTTGGCACCTTCGAAGGCAAAGCCTGTCACAATCCTTTGGCTGCCTGTTGGGCTGGGACATTAGGGATGGGTTACCCAACACCGTGTGCCCAGGAGCCCCACATGTACACACACACAACCCTGCCTGGGGCACCTGAAGACACATTCTGTGTAGCCTGCAGCTAAGTTGATGGTCAACGAGGCCCGGCTGGCCCTGACTCCATCTGAGCCCGCTGGAGACTCAGGGAGCACGCTTAGATTTTGCAGTGGGCCTCACGGATTCCTCCACTCCCTTTTCAGCTGGCAATGGGGAGCAGAGGTTGATGCGAGAGGGACTCGCTGTTGTCTTTTTTAGTCTGACTGGCAGGAACAAGGAATGCTGGAGATCAGCCATTCAGGAACGCACGGGCCCCTACAGGTCTCTGGGCCATGCTGGGGAGGGCTAGTTGGGCTCCCTCAGGCTCTGGTGAGTGACCAGAGATGGCAGGAGCTCTGGAAGGGCCGTTACTCAGAGGTGGGCACTAGATGAGTGGGCTACAAATCACCTTTGCTGGGACACATTCCCCAGATTAAAAACCCAGCCCTACTCAGCCCCATTTGCCACTCACTTTGGAAGTCAGGAGCTTTTGTGGGTCACATTTAGGGCCCCACTGCAGGTCAGGAATTCTTAGTAGCTCCAGGTTCCCACAACCTGAAGCCCAAAGGTCTTTGGGTGCCGTCTAGTATACTTTATTGTCGGCTTCCAACTGTCCTGTTCAGGCTCATCTGCTCTTTGCTCTCACTCAACTCTTCTTCTCAGACCAGCCTACTTTCTGCCCACCTCATCCCCAACTCACCTGGGCTGTTCCACAGGCCATGGGTCTCATATGCTAATTGCACCACAGGTGTGGAACACCTGCTTCCTCCTTAGATACCTATCAAATTCTACCAGCTCATCTAGCTCCAGTTCTGGGAGACCTCTCAACTGGAAGTGATTTCTCTGCATCTTTCAAGGACGGCACTTTGTATTATTCATCTCCATGTCCCCAGAGCTTAGCCTGGTATGAAGAAGAAGCTCAACAAGACTTGGTTGAATAAACTAATGCACATTGATGATCATTAATTTGGCACTCTGACTTGAGTGTGTTTTTTCATGTACATACATTATCTCTTTAACTAACTTAGGAGCTCACAGAAGGCACAGACTCTGCATTTCACTTCTCTCTACACGTCACAGCACAAGCCCAGAACCTTGTATGGGGAGATGTTCAGGGACAGATTCGTTTTGATAATGAAGAAGAGAGACAGTAAAAGTGGGTTCCTTTCTGTTCCCTAATTTGGATCCTATGTTCCAGCCAAGCCCATTTCTTCTCTGTCCCTGCCACCCACTCCTTGCTTACCTGGGCTGTCACATGTTTGCTTATTCCGTTCTCTGGCTCCTCTATTTGTCCCCCCAAGCACCTATTGTTCTCAAGGTGAGATTGAACCCCCCCTCATCCACAATACCCGCCTCTAGATCTCCTGTAACTGAGAAGACTATCAGTTTACCAACTCAAGTATGAAAGCAACAGCATGGTTGTTTATTTTCTAAAAAACAGATAGTGATAGTTAATTTTATGTGTCAACTTGACTGGGCTGAAAGATGCCCAGATTGCTGGTACAACGTTATTTCTGGGTGTGCTTGTGAGGGTGTCTCCAGAAGAGATTAGCATTTGAATTGGTGGACTGAGTAAAGAAGATGCTCTTACCAATGTGGGTGGGCATCACTCAATCTACTGAGGGCTTGAATAGAACAAAAATGTGGAGGAAGGACAGATTCACTCTCTCTGCTTGAGCTGAGACATTTTTCTTCTCCTGCTCTTGGATGTTGGTTCTCCTGTCTGAGGCCTTCAGACTCAGACTGGGACTTATACCATCTGCCCCCCACCCTGCCCCAATTCTCGGGCCTTTGGACTCAGACTGAATCACACCACCAGCATTCCTGGTTCCCCAGCTTTCAGACAGCAGATCCTGGGACTTTTTGGCTGCCATATTTGTGTGAGCCAATTCCGATAATAAATCTTTCGTCTCTCTCTCTTTCTCTCTCTATATATATCCTACTGGTTCTGTTTCTTTGGAGAACCCTGACTAATACACAGCTTAATGTTGATTTCAAATCCCCATCCTACTGGGTTGTAAGGAAATTCAACCCAAATCTTCCTTTTGTCACTACCTGATCCCCCACTGTGTTAGGTAAAGGCTCCAGGCCACTGTTGCCATGGGCCACTGGTCCATACTGATCACACTGGAGATGCCCCTACCCAGCAGATGTGGTCTCTCCAGGTCTACTGCTCCGCATCTTCTGGATCACCTTTGGGTCATGGGCTTCTGTGGTGCGCCCAGAGCCCAGGATATCCCATACCACAATTCCTTCTGAGGGTCTTTCAGTTTGCGGTATTTCAGGGAACAGGTTGCAAGTTCCTATTGATCTTGGTACCCATAGACTCCAACCCCGCCTCCGATTTCAGTCTAGGAAAACTCTCTTTCCTCATATCCTGTTCTCCTCAATTGAGCTTTGACCTGGGGAAGCCGGGAAGCCCTTGCAAAATTCTCCCTGGCAAGGAAACTGGAGTCCACTACTTGCAGGAGCTGAGGAAGGCAAAGACAAAAAAAGAGGGAAGCATGGTCATTGTTATTTCAAAAAATTGCTTTGCCTGATCTCCCTTCTCTTAGCCCCATTTATATCATATTACCCTCTTTCAGTGTTCCTTCACTTTTAAAATGCAATACTCTTGTCTCTCTGATGAAATCGTGAACTGTGAGGTCATTTCCTGGTCCACAATATATATTCCCTCATATTTCTTCCTTAGCAACTTGTACAGAGCTGAGCATGCAGTAAGTAAGCATTAGGGCTTGGTGACTGGTTCTTTTGTTTCCAGAGTTCACTGGAGAATGACTTTGGCTCTGCTCTTCTTCTCTGAAACCTGAGAAAAGCCAGTCTCTTACCTGGGTGGCCCTTGATGCTTCCTGTCCCCAAAAACACATTGGTTCTACTCACACCACCTGCTTCTACTCCCCAAGCCCTTCCTGCTGTGTGGTCCCCTCCCACAGCCCCCACAATGCTCGCCTTGGTCTGGAGCTGGGAAAGGCAGCCCACAGCAAAGGGACAAGCTCTTCATCCTGGCTGGATCTGACTAGAAGAAAGCGATGCCATTCCTAGTCTCTTGTGTGAGAGGGAGGCTGTGGGATCTTGGGAGACAGTTTTGAAATTCCCTATCTCTTCCTCCACTGGTGGGACTGACACGTCGATAAGGACTCCCAGCTGCGAGGAGGCGAAGTCACAATCAGTCTTGGGCTAGTTCCAGGCATTCCTCCTTCCTTCTTCCTTTGAGCCCTCCCAATCCCTCCCTCCCTCCCTCTTTTCCTTTCTTCCTTCCTTCCTTCCTCCCTGCCTCCCTCCTTCTTTCCTTCCTTTCCTCCCTCTCTTTGTCTCTGTCTCTTTTTCTTTCTTTCTTTCTTTTTTTTATTTTGTGAGGAAGATCAGCCCTGAGCTAACATGCACGCTAATCCTCCTCTTTTTGCTGAGGAAGACCGGCTCTGAGCTAACACCTATTGCCAATCCTCCTCCTTTTTTCCCCCCCAAATCCCCAGTAGATAGTTGTATGTCATAGTTGCACATCCTTCTAGATGCTGTATGTGGGACGCGGCCTCAGCATGGCCAGAGAAGCGGTGCGTCGGTGCGCACCTGGGATCCGAACCCAGGCTGCCAGCAGCGGAGCGTGCAGTTAACCACTAAGCCACGGGGCCGGCCCTCTTTCTTTCTAACTCACCTTGATTTTCCTCACTTCTAACCTATTCCAGCTTAGGTAATCAACGTTAACAGACTACTGTCTGCCCTTCCATGACTTTCTTTATGTACATAGAATCATACAAACTCATCTATAGGTTAACTTGTGGTTGTTATTTCTTTAAAATAGGACCATTCTACATATATTTTTCTGCATCATGTTATTATTACTTAACAATATAGTATGGAAATCCCTCCAAGTTAACTGGTATAAATATAATGCATTTTTTTAAATGGCTGAATATCATTCTTTGAAGTGGCTATACCACCATTTATTCAACAGATTTCTATTGATGGGCCATCAGATTGATTTCTGTTTTGTGCAATATAAACAATGCTTCTGTATTGGTGTTTTTTAATTCTATGGAACAGATTTCCAGACATGGGATTTCTGAGTTGAAGGAAAGGTGTAAAGGTATGAGTTAGATACAGTATAATTCACCCATCTTGGTGCAGAGTTCTGCAAGTTTGGACAAATGCATACACCACAGTCAAGATAAACAGCAGTTCCATGACCCCCAAAATTCCCTCATGGTTTTTCGTAGTCAGCTCTCCCCCAACTCCCACATTTTCAACCACTGATCTCTTTTCTGTTTCTCTAGTTTTGTGTTTTCTAGATTGTCATATAAGTGGAATCCCCAGCGTAGACTTTTGAGTCTGGCGTCTTTCACTTAGCATAACAGTTTTTCAGATTCAGCCACGTTGTTGTGAATATCAGTGGTTTGTTCCTTTTCTTTCTGAGTAGTATTCCATTATGTGGAATTATTTATCCTTTCCCCAATTGAGAAGCATTTGAGTTGTTTCCATTTTTTGGCCATTATGAATGAAGATACTACAAACATTCATGTAGAGGTATTTATGTAGACATATGTTTTCATTTCTCTTGGTTAAATTTCTAGAAGTAGGATTGCTGGGTTGTGTGGTAAGTATATATTTAACTTTCTAAGAAACTGCCAAGCCGTTTCCTATGGTTGTACTATTTTGAATTCCCACTATCAGTATATGAGCGTTCCAGTTGTTCTGCATCCCTGCTACCACTTGGTATTGTCAGCTATTTTGATTTTAACCATTTTAATAAGTGTGTAAGGTATCTCATTGTAGATTCAATTTGCATTTGCCTGAGGACAAGTAGTATTGAACATCTTTTCGTGTGCTTATTTACACATACATTTCTTCTTTGGCAAAGAGTCTGTTCAAATCTTTCACTCCCCACCTTTTTATAATTTTATTTATTTATTTATTTTTTCCCCCAAAGCCCCAGCAGATAGTTGTACGTCATAGCTGCACATGCCTCCAGCTGCTGTACGTGGGACGCGGCCTCAGCGTGGCCAGAGAAGTGGTGTGTCAGTGCGCGCCCGGGATCTGAACCCGGGCCGCCAGCAGCGGAGCGCGCGCACCCAACCACTAAGCCACGGCGCCGGCCCTCCCCACCTTTTTAAAAATTCAACTGTTTGCTTTCTTATTATTGAGCTTTGGGAGCTCTTTATATAATCTGGTTTAAATCCTTTATGTATTTTGCAAATATTTTCTCCAAGTCTGTGGTCTGTCTTTTCATTCTTTTAAGAGTGTTTTTTGAAGAATAGGAGTTTTAAATATTGTAAAGTCTAATTTATCATTTTTTTTCTTTGATAGGTCATGATTTTGTATAATATTGAAGAAATCTTTGCCTAATCCAAAGACACAAAGATTTTCTCCTATGTTTTCTTCTATGTTTTATAATTTTAGCTTATAGTTTTAGGTTTTGCATTTAGGTCTATGATTCACTTTTGTTGTTGTTGTTGTTGAGGAAGATTAGCCCTGAGCTAATATCTGTGCCCATTTTCCTCTATTTTGTATGTGGGACGCCGCCACAGCATGGCTTGATGAGCGGCGTGTAGGTCTGCGCTTGGGATTCAAATCTGTGAACCCCAGGCTGCCAAAGTGGAGCATGTGAACTTAACCACTACACCACCTGGCCGGCCCCGTGATTCACTTAAGTTAATTTTTGAATAAGGTGAGAGGTAGGTTTGAGGTTAATTTTTTTGCATGTGTATGTCCAATTTAAAGGCCAATCCTTTTTCATTGACATGCTTTTGCCTGTCTGTCAAAAATCAACTAACTATATCTGTTTGGGTCTCTTTCTGGACTTTCTATTTTATTCCATTGATCTATATATCTTTCCTTTCTCCAATATCAGGGATGTGTATTTTTAATTTAATAAGTTTATTTTTATAAGATATTGCTAGATTGCTTTCCAAATATGCTTCGCAGTTCATCTTTTCAACAGCAATATATGAGTAAATATATTTACTAGCAAAGGGTAGTATCACTTCATTTTTTCCTGGTTAGAAGTGATATCTCAGCATTACTTCAATTCTAATTATTTTCACTTGGTTACTTCTCTATATTATATTGGGGAAAGGGAGAGGTAGAAGGAAAGGGCACAAGGGGAAGTGAACTTATGTTATTACACCCCACGATTCAGACTTTCTGCTAGGTGCTTTTTTCCTATGTTTTAAAAAAATTTAGTCTTTTTATGGTGATAAAACATATATATATAAAATTTACCCTTTTAACCATTTTTAAGTGTATAATTCAGTGTATATTAAGTACCTTCACAATGTTGTGCAACCATCACTACTATCCGTTTCCAGAACTTTTTCATCATCCCAACCAGAGACTCTGCACACATTAAACGCTAACTCCCCACTCCCCCCTCACCCTATTCCCCACTCACTCATGCCTGGTAACCTCTACTCTACTTCTGTAGACACTGTAGGTGGAAGTACAATGGAGCTTTGCCAGGTTAAGGAATAAAACCCCCATCCACGGGGCGAGCAGCGTGGAGCAGTGGGAATGCCTCTTTTTGCTCAGAACCTCTCTGAGTCTTGCTTTCCTCATCTGAAAGGTAGAAATAATAACACCAGCCCTGCTGTATAAAAATCAAGTTTTTATACTGAGAAAACAAAAATGTCATAGATATAGAGTTACAACCAAACATATGCACCTTTGATAGGTTTATACAAAAACAAATTGTGAATACATTGATGCTATATTAGTAAAATTGTATTTTATATGCCCTAGGGGAGTTGCCTCTTTAAAGAAGTTCTATAATTAATTCTTTCATGAAGTGGAGGACTGTCAGCAAGTATGTCTGTTTTTAATATTCAGCTTTTAATCCTTGTTTCTTTCTTAGGACCAACTACGCAGAACATTGACTGGCTGAATTTAGTAAAGGTGGATGGTTGATGGAGAGTGGAGTGGAGCTGCTCAGACACGGGCAATCTGGAGAGAAGCCCTGTGAGAGGATGGGAGGTGTCTGCTTGCTCTCCCCACACCTTTTCTATAAACAGGATGGGTGGATTTGTCTTCCACCTCTGCGGGTCGAGGTAATGTGAGTCTTTGCCGAGCCAAGGAGCCAAGGTAAAGAAAAGCACACTTTCCGGAGGCTCCGTGCTTTGTGGGCCCTTCTAAAGGGCTCCAGAAAGCTCCTGGGGAAGCTCCAACTTGGTGCTCCCTGCATGTCTGGGGACCATGGGGCCATCTTGGAGAAGCTGAGAAGATGTGTGGGATACATCCAGCCTAGGTAGCCAGTGGCCTGGATTTAGCTTGGGTAAGTCTGGGTTTGCTTTTTCTTCTCTAGAGATTTGTTTTTCCCTTTTTTTGTTCCCCATGACGCTGAGCTAGGGGAGACCCAGGAAGAAGCAAGGAGAAGCAAGTCCCAGACACCAACGCTGTGGGCATGACCACCAAGTGAAATGAGGCAGCACTGGTTGCTCACCTGGACAGTACAAACCAGACTCCTTGGCCAGCCTAATTTGGCTGTGGTTCACGTCATTCACATTGCTCCCTGTGTCTGGGCTGGAGCTGGGGTGGGGGGATCAGTCAGCTCCCTGTGCTGGGCCTGGGCCTGGGCCTGGAAAACATCAAGCTATGGCTGACCATTCATAAACAACCAGCCACTCCTGGGCTGAGGACAGTTTTCCATTCACCTTGCTCCAGATTTCCAGGGTCCATGTCTGTCTGTCTGTGTTTATGTCTTGGCCCTGTAAGTGGAGTCTCTTTCCTGGGGAGGCCTGTTCTTGGAGGCCATGACCTGTGGCCACCTACTCCCTACAAGACGAGGGCCTGGGCAGGCACACCTGAGCCCTTCTGAACATTTCAACCCTTTCAGGAGAGGCAGCCAGGATCTGTCTCCTTGGGCTAGAGCAGTGCTGAGTGGGAGCCAATACTGTGGGCCCAGTGAACAATTCCTCACTGTGTGAATCAAGGGGAGGAAATGTCCCCCTGCCCAAATACATCCGCCCTCCCCTATGTTGCTCAAAATTCTACCGAGGTGAGACTCAGACGAAACAGTCACAATAGGGGCTGGCCCTGCGGCGTAGCGGTTAAGTGCGCGTGCTCTGCTGCTGGTGGCCCGGGGTTCGGATCCCGGGCGCGCACTGATGCACCACTTGTCAGGCCATGCTAAGGCGGCGTCCCATACAAATTAGAGGAAGATAGGCACGGATGTTAGCCCAGGGCCAGTCTTCCTCAGCAAAAAGAGGAGGATTGACATGGATGTTAGCTCAGGGCTGATCTTCCTCACCAAAAAAAAAAAAAAAAATTCCAATAATAATAATGACAATGTTTTTTGCTTGAATTGCGCTTTCCAGGATTCATTAGCTTGTTCAATCTCAAAATCAGCTTCACAGTAGGTGGGCCAGGAATTGTCTCCACTATTTCATAAATGGGGACACTGGGAGGGTCAAGGAGAGGAAGCGGGCTCTGGCTGGGGTCAGGTGGCCTGGGTCCCATCCTCATTCTGTCACGGTCACTGTCAAAGAGAACAAATGACTCCTTCTCTAAACTTAGTTTCCTGATTTGAATGTGTTTTGTAATTTATAACATTCTTTTCATTTAAGTACGACATATTGGTTAAGGGCTGGCCTTTGTGTACTGATGTGAAGGGTCTCCAAGATAAGGTGCTAAGTACAGAGAGAAGCAGGTGGAATGTGGGTACAATCTGATGCTATTTGAGTTTTTAAAAAATGGCTATATATCCACACGCACACCTGATTGTATTTGTGCGTGACCTTCACAGGGAGGATATACAGAGCATGTTGTTGGCAGGAGTGAGGGTAGGAGCGGGGTGTGGAGGGTGGTGGGAGGGAGGAAGTCACAGGTGGGTGGGAGGTTGACTTTCTATCCCTTTGTACCTTTTAATTTTCTACCATGCATAAACAAAATTTAAAAATAAAAATATTTTATATTGGAGGTCTTAAGGTTTTATTTTGGAGCCGATGGGATGATGTAAATGATATGAGACACTTTATGTGCATAAAGGAATTATTATCATTATCTGAGGGGGTTCCTTAAAAACTATTATCACCATTAGACTTGACAACATTGTGTATTGGGAAAATGATGGGTTTAAGAATTGAGTAAGCATGAGTTAAATTTGGCCTCTGGTTTTCTCATCTGAAAAATTGGGGGAGAGGGAGGGAATAATAGCTATTATGAGTTATGAGAAACAAAATGAAAATATGAAACACCAGGTGCAGTGTAGGGCATGTCCTTCTCCCTTCCTGTGACCTGTGCCAGCAGGGCTCTGGGGAAATGGAAAACTTGTGTGTTTCAAGTAAGTGTTGACCTCAGGGAAGGTCTCTAGGGCAGTACCATCCAATAGAAATATAATGCAAGCCACATATTAAATTGTAGGTTTTCTAGTGGCTGCGTGAAAAAAAGTACAAATAAACAGGTGACATTAATTTTAATAATATATTTTAATTAACTCAATATATTTAAAATGTAATTTTAGCATATAATCAATATAAATTATTCCTGGGATATTTTACATTTATTTTCATACTGAGTCTTTGAAATCCAGTGTGTAATTTACACTTACAGTACATCTCAATTCGGAGCAGCCCCATTTCAGCTGATCAATAGCTGCATGAGGCTAATAGCTGCCATTTTGGAGAGAGTACCTGGAGAGTGTGGGCTCTTTTCCGGGGATGACACAGTGGAAGTTTCCAGATACCCAGGGGCCTGGAGCTGGAGCTTAAAGGAGGAAGGTGATGGAAGTAAAATCAAGTTTGCTCAGTCCAGGCTGTGATTAGGTAATAAAAGCACAGAACATGCTTGAGTAAATAAATACGAGGCTGTGCGCTCTGCCCCGTGAGGCTGTCCTCCCATCACCCCGAGGAAGGTCAAGTGCTTTCACTGCTGTGGTGACGTAGACAGGGAACTGGAAGGGAGGCAGGACAGAGGGCAGGGAAAGGGCTGGGTGCCGTCTCTGTGTGACCTCTGTTGTCCACTCTCCTGGTCTCTCTTCTCTCCTTCTTACTCTTCACTGTGAGCTCTTGGTCGGCCCGAGCTCTAAATGTCAGTGCTCCGGTGGTCTTGTTTTGAGCCTTCTTCTCTCCCTACGCTATACATCACTCTCTTCTCATGGCACCAGGTCCTTCCATGGGCTCACTCTCCAGTGCTCCCCTGAGCTCGAGTCTACTGCATTGAGTCCAGAGTCTTCTCAGCATCTCAACTCGGGTCTCCCATCTCCTTCCTCCCCACGCTTGCTCCTCCTCCTGCCCTCTTTCATTTGCCTGAGTAAGAAACTTGGGATGAAATGTGGCTCCTTTCCTTCCTTCCACTTCCAAACATTGTCAATTCTCTCTCCCAAATATCTATTGAGTGTCGAGAGATATTACTCACTGAATTGCTGCAACAGTATCCTAATTTGTTCTTCTATATCTAATTTTGCCCATACCCAATCCGTTCTCCATCCTGCAGTCAGCATATCCTCTAGCTTAGATTCTATTCTGTAAATTTTTCGCCTAAAATGTCACTTCTCACCAATGTCCCTGGATGAAGTCCAAAGTCTGTGTGTGTCCCCAGCCAACTTCTGAGATCTCATCTCTCTCCACTTCCTCTCTTGACCTCTGTAGTGGATTGAATAGTAACCCCCAAAATTCATGTCTACCTGGAACCTCAGAATGTGACTTTATTTGGAGATAGAGTCTTTGCAGATGAAATTAGTTAAAGATCGAGATGAGTTCATTCTGGATTAGGTGGGCCCTAAATCCAATGACAAGTGTCCTTATGAGAAGAAGAGAAGACACAGCGAGACACAGAGAGAAGGCGGCCATGTGAAGACAGAGGCAGAGGTGGAGTGATATAAAACACCAAGGATTGCCAGGAGCCACTAGAAGCTAGGAGGAAGCAAGGAAGCATTATCCCCCAGAGCCTTCAGAGGGAGTATAGCCATGATGATACCTTGATTTTGGACTTCTAGCTGGCAGAACTGTGAGAAGTTAAATTTCTGTTGCTTTAATCCACCAAGTTTGTGGTAATTTGTTATGGCAGCCTTAGGAAACCAATACACTCTGTCTGTTTCAGCTGTAATGAGCTACTTGCATTTCTTTGTCCTTGCTGTTCCTTCACGCTCTTCTACTGCCCACCTCCCTTTCCCTTCAGCCTGACGAATGGAAGCCTCTTGATGTGTGTCCCCAGCTGGGTTAGGTGGTCTCCTCTGTGGCCCCAGAGCACATGGATCTCTACGTACTAATTGCCTTTCTACTTACCTGAATCCCCCACTAGACTGGGAGTCCTGTGAGGACAGAGACATCTTAGGGACACATCCAATATTCCTCCTATGCTCAGCCAATGCCTGGCTTGCAGCAGATCCTGAGTAAGCATTTGTGGAATACCTGAATGCTATCTTCTCTGTCAGGCATTACTCTTTGTGGGCATTATTTCTAGTTATCCTTGTAAAACCATTCTAAGTTAGATATTATTATTATTTATTTTTAATTCAAGACATGGAAACCAAGGCTAAGGGCCTTCAGAGGCTGACCTGTAAGGGCATAAAATTAGGTCTATATACAGGCCTTGTAATCAACAGGAATTTGGAAACTTATTTTGGGCTCTATACAGCCTGGCTGTCAAAGCTGTATTTCTCAATGTCCAAAGTCCAAAGGTCAGGGTTTGCTGAGGGATGTGCTTATGACATCAAGTGGGAAACAGTGGTGGTCACTGTTAGGGGGGCAGAGTAACGCTGAGAAGGAGAGTCTAGTGCTCAGGAAGGGTTGAGAATCAATGGAAGAATGGAGGAACCCAGAAGCCTTGGGTGCCTCCATAGGAGGGGAACCCGCAAGGGGATAGACGATGAGGATGGGGAAGCTGCGAAGATAAAGGCAAACTTGGCCAAGTTGTAATTGTGCCTTGGCTGGGGGGTGGGGAGTGGGGCTATCACAGATTCTGGAAGGAAAGAGCATTCCCAGAGACTTGCCCCCCCGGGGCCTCTATGAACCATCCCACCTACCAAGCCCATTTCCTCCCCCTGCTCCCATCAAGTGCCCTTCCCCGACTGTGCCCCGCCCTCACTTTGGCCCCAGTGGGCTCCAGGCTTCACTGGCCACTGGGTCTTGGTTTCTGTGGTCTGCTCACCTGTCTCCCCCAGATGAGGCCTGGGCCACACTCACCTCCTGCAGAAGCTTCCCTGCACTGGGCCCAGTGGTCTCCCTGGAGGCTGAATTCCTTCCACTTTACATATTACCCTCGTTCTATGGGCTCTGTCCACGTGCACCCCATCTCCTGTGTCTGTCTCCTGCCCTGGAGAGCTGGGGCAGAGTCCTATTGTGCAAAGAGCCTGGGCTTTGGAGGCCCCACACCTGCGGGTGAATTGTTGCTTATTAGCAATGTAACTTTGAGCAAATGATTAACCTTGCAGCCCAGCCTCTGTTTCTTCATCCATAAAATGGGAATAATGGCCCCTTCCACTTAGGGTTGTTGTGAAGATAACAAGAGGTGATGTACAGAATGTCCTTGGCATATAGTAGGTGATCGATAAATTCGTGTTGATTAACCAGGCAACTGGATAATCATTGCCATCGTTATAACTAAGATCAGGGAGCACTTGCTTATTTTCTCTTTTAATACAGTCAGCTTGTGGATCTCTATTAGTTTCATTTTGCAGATACGGACAATAAGGTTCAGACAAATTGTCAAGTACTCAAGGCACATTTGGGGCTGCCCTGAGGCCTTCTGGCCTTAGATACTCTGCTTTCTCTACCCCAGTACTCCTTGGGTGAGTATGACAGGTGTAGGGACAATTGTCACTGTTTTGGCTCTGCTCCCAGGCTGAGAGCACACTCTTGGCTCAACAGGCACTCTCCAGGGTGTCAAAAGTTCAGAAAAAAACAAAAGTAAAACTAACGGGTCACTGAAGTAGTAACTAGTAAAAGTTTATTGTGCACACACCAAAAAGACAGTTTGCAAACCGGGAGCATGTAAACCAAAATGTGAAATAAGGCTCAGAGGTATATTGTTATAAAGCGGCTTATACAGTGAGAAGGCAGGGACTGTTTATTCTTCACAGTGATGGGTTATAATATTAAGAATTTTCTTAAATTAAAGGGAATTGGTTAATGGTTACCTCATATCAATTTTGGAGAACAATTTAAAAGTTTCACTTATGATTTTCAGAGGCATAAGCCAGGAGTGACCCGGGTCAAGTTAGCCTTGTTTGTCTTGCAAAATAAGCTAAATTAAGTTTTTTGTACGACTAAACTGGTTTTCTCTACTCAGGGAATTTTAAGTCTGGTCTCCGATTGTGTTTGATTTTAACAGGGGTCTTTTCGACAGAACTCAAGCTTGGGAAGCGTGGCTGGTGCTTCCAGCTGCGGGGCAGATGGGAAGGGCCTGTCATGAATGGCTGCAGGCTCTGGTCCTTTGCAAAGGTACTGGGCTGTGCCATGTTTTGATGTGTTTTCCTGTGTTATTGCGTGTGCAGCACTCCTGCTCATGTCCTGGGGCAGCGGTGGGGCTGGGCACATGCTCTTTGTCTCCTTTTCCCTCTTGGTCCTTTCCATGTCTGGCATTGGGGCCACCAGGGTGGTCTGGAACATCACATATTTTGTAGCAGTGCACGTTTTCTTAGGGCAGGGGTGGAGCTGAGGAGAGAAAACCTGGAGGAGGGAGGAGGAGGATGGGGAATGATGGTGTTGAGTCTTTCTGGAAAGACACTGAGGCGACAGGATCCGCTTGTGCTTCTGCTTGGGCTGGCGTGAGGTCACATGGATGGGAGACCAACAGGAGGATCCAACTCTGAGTCAGCAGAACCCAGAAAGGTCGCTGTAGGACCTCCTGGGCAGGAAACAGGGCTGGTGCCTGGCTCACGGCCTCCTTCCCTGCAGGCCCTGACAAGAAGCATGTGGATTTGCCAAGGTGCCATGTCCAGGCTGGGGCCTGGCTTCCTGTGCCAAGGGCAGGGAGCTGCGGAATTTAGTGACACATTTTCAGCATTCACTAACCTAGCTCCCCAGATTTTGGTCATAGCTGTAGAAATGATCTCATGTGGTTTTTTTTCTCTTCAAATTTTATTACGAAAATAAAAGATTGCTCTACCTTCACAACCCCACCGGTGTCACCAACCTCTTTTCTCCTCCCCATGCCCTGGCTGTGTCACATGGTGCAGCAGTGTCTGGTGGACAAGGGGTGCCCCAGCTCTGGGTGGGGGGTGGTCTCCCAACTGCTCAACTGACACCGCTCTCAGCCCCAGCCCAGGAGCGCGGAGGGAAGAGGAAGAGGGTTCCAGGCTGTTCCACGCTGCCAACCTCTCTGCTCTCAAGAGAGAGCAGCGGTCTTTGGGGAGACCTGCTGGCTGGAAGGTGTGGATAGTGGAAGCTAAGAAAGGGGCAAATGCAGCCAATCTTGGTCTTGAGGGGGAGCTGAAAGAGCGAGCTGGTGAATCAGGCTGAAAGGGATTGAGAGGGGATCCAGAAATGTCTCTCAGGGCCCCTCCAGCCCCAGGCCTTGTCCCCCTCTCCCTCCTGGAGTTGCTGAGCTTGGACGTCCCTTGAAAGTCGTACAGTTTACTTCCTCCCATCTGCCCTCCCCTTGCCCAGCCGGGCCAGCGTTCCTGGGAGGCCGTGTGTGCCTGGGGCTCCTTCTGTGGCCAGCTCAGCCCCTCAGACCGCCTCCGGGGCCACAGTGAAGCTGGTGAGGCCCGGAGGCCTGGGGCCTCTTTGAATAGGGAGAGGGGCGCAAAGGTGGAGAAGAGGAGGGAAAAAGGGGGGTTTGATCTGGTGATTTAATTCGCGTATGGTGTTCGGCTGCACCAAAATACACAACAAATGAGACCCAGCCTCTGACCTCTCAGCACTCGAGTTCAAAATGGTCACTGGTAACCTAGACACAAGAGCAGGAGACCGTATAGCCGACCACACCAGCAACTACCTTTTGAAGTGAGAGGAAAGCTAGTTATCATGAGTTGGAGTATAGAAAAGTGTGTTGATTTTTTTTTTTCTTTTGCCAAGGAAGATTCGCCCTGAGCTAATATCTGTGCCAGTCTTCCTCTATTTTTCAGTATGTGGGCTGCCAGCACAGCATGGCCGCTAACAGAGCAGTGTAGTTCCATGGCCTGGGAACTGAACTGCGGCCGCCAAAGTGGAGTGTGCTGGACTTAACCACTAGGCCACTGTGGCTGGCCCTCTGTGTCGACTTTTTTTAATTAGAGGGAAGCCTCTTTACCTAAGAGTCCAAAAAGCAAATCTGATCATTTTATCCTCTTGCCTAATATCATCCTCTGGCTCCTCAGAGCAAAAGGCCCCAAACCTCAGCTCTGCCTGCCTTTGCAGTGTCATCTCCTGATGCTCCCACCTTGCCCCTGACATCCTACCTGATTCCAACTACCTGCCGTTCCCAACATACCATGCCGGCTACACCTGTCACCTTCCCCATCCTGTTCTCCTTCTGGAATGTCTTACCTTCGTTCTCAGCCTGTTGAGCTTCCACATAGCCTCCAAGACCAATTGACTCACAGGTGAAGATTTCCTTGCTCTTTGCCCTCCATTCTGAGTTAGTCACTTCTTCTTGACCTTCACTTCCCATCCTTTAATGGTCAATTCCACATCACATCATCTTTATATGGTGCCCAGCACACAGTGGTCCTCAATATATTCCTACCCACGCGGTCCCTCCTCACATGGACCCCAAGCAAATGCAAAGCCCTCCCTGGTGACCCTAGTCAGCTCCCCTCGACTGCCTAAAACAAGTGCCCTATTTCCTTCATTCTAAGACTCACTTTAAAAAAAACACTTCAGGGCACCTTAATTAAGGCGTGTCGTATAACCTACATGTATATTTAGTGTGACAGTGCCCCCCCAAATTGCTCTTACATTGATGACATTTCTTATAATTCATGTCATCTTAGAATCAAGGAAACACTTTAGTTCAAACTTTACCCTCTTCCTCATAGCTCTCAACCCTCCTTTTCCAAGTAATTTTAGCAGGATTAGTATCATCCTGTTTCTCAGCCAAAAAGAGAGCTCTCAGAAACTCCTTCAAGTTCTTGCTGCTATCTGCACCTGTTCTCTGTGTCCCACAACTTCCCACTCTTTCTCTGCTCTAAGTGCATTGGGTTCAAAATCCTGGCTCTGGGCGGGATTTGATCATGGGCAAGATGGAGTGTCCTCATCTGAAAATGTGAGTGAATAGTATCTACCTCAGAGGTGCCAAGAAATTAAATAAAATAATCCATGTAAAGTTCCCAGGACCTGGTACATTAGGTATATTCTCTTCCTGTTGCTGCTGTAGCCAATTCCCACAAACTTAATGGCTTAAAACAACACACATTTACTGTCTTACAGTTCTGTAGGTTAGAAATCCCACACAGTGCTCACTGAGCTAAGTCTAGAGTGTCAGCAAGGTTGTGTTCCTTCCTGGAGGCTCTAGGGGAGAATCTGTTTACTTGTCTTTTCCAGCTTCTAGAGGCCACCAACTTTCCTTGGCTCATGGCCCCTTCCTCCAGGCAGCAACTTGGGCCAAATCCTTCTCATGCTGCCATCTTTCTGGTTCTTTGACTCTGGCTTTCCTGCCTCCCTCTGCCACTCGTAAGGACCCTTGTGATTATATTGGGTTCTCTGGATAATCCAGGGTAACTTCTCCGTCTCAAGGTCCATAAATTTAATCACATCTGCAAAGTCCCTTTTGTCATATAAGGTAACATATTCCTAACAGGTTCGGGGGATTAGGACATGGATGTCTTTGGGGGGCCATTATTCTGCCTACCGAATTATATAAAATCTCAATAAATGAAAACTCCTTCATGTCTGCTGGCTCTTTCCCCTCAGTGTACGTTCTCTCATCAATAAAATAAAATGAAATGAAATAAAACAAAACCAAAATAAAATAAAACTCCATTCCAGTCTATGCCTCCCCTTTAGCTATTTCTATAAGACAGCCTAACTTTCCCCTTCTACAGCCACATTTCTGGAAAGAGATGCCTACACACAATTGTCTCTGCTTCATTGACCCACTGCAACCCAGTTTCTATCCCCATGGCTGCACTAAAAATTTCATGGAGAATGTCATCAATAACACCTCTGTTGCTAAGTCTAGTGGACAACCTCGAGCCTCAGTTTTACTTGACTCTGTAGCATTTGACATTGTTGATCATGTCCTTTAAAGATTGTTTTTGAACCTAAAACTACTCTAAGAAATAGTCTATTAATTTACAAAAATAGATACAATAAGACAGACAAAAACAATTATTTTTGAATACATAATACATTTACATGTTTCAAAAATCAAAAGAATACTGACTTTTTCCTTACCACCCCATTTCCTCTTACTCCCTATAAGTGACTGGTTTTTATTAGTTTCTTGTATATCCTTTATGCAAATACAAACAAGTCAAATACAAACAACTATGACTATTGTGATATTGTGATTTATCATAAGAAATATATGTTTTGTTTTTATCCACTGTTTCTGGCACAGAGCTCCTAAAATCTTTGGAGTTTCCTAGGTAAGGAGAATGATAAAGGCATCTTTTGTTATGTTAATGAGGCGACGTTTGGAAAACCCCTAGGTAACCTAAGGATGGGGGCTGGTTGCCAGGAGTACCAACCATGTGGTTAGAGGGTTGGAACTTTCGGTCTCACCCCTCAACCTCTGGGGAAGGGAGAGGGGCTCAAGATTGAGTTCAATCATCAATGGCCAATGACCAATGATTTAATCAGTCATGCTTATGTAATGTTTGTTGTTGTTAGTGTCATTGAGTCAATTCTGACTCCTAGCGACTGTGTGTACAGCAGAGCTGAACACTATCTGGTGTTTTTTTTTGCTCCATCCTCTCACCTTCCAGTGCTATATCAGACATATGCTTTGCTGCTATTCATAGCGTTTTCATGGCCAATTTTTTCCGACGTGGGTGCCAGGTCCTTATTCCTAGTCTGTCTTAGTTTGGAAGACTCCCCTGAAACCTCTCTACCATGGGGTACCCTGGTGGTATTTGAAATACCAGTGGCATAGCTTTCAGCATCACAGCAACACACAGCTGCTACAGTATGACAACCAACAGACAGGTGGTGTGGTTCCCTGACCAGGAAATGAACCCGGGCCATGACAGTGAGAGTGCCAAATCTTAATCACTAGACCACCAGGGCTGGTACCTATGTAATGAAGCCTCCAGAGAAATCCCCAAAGGAGCGAGTTTGGAGGGCTTCTGGTTGGTGAACATGTGGAGATTTGAGGAGAGTGGCAAGCTCAGAGAGAGCATGGAAGCTCCACGCTCTTTCCCCATACCTTGTCCTATGTATCTCTTCATCTGGCTGTTGATTCCCAGCTTTTAATATCCTTTGTAATTAATCACTAGTCTAGTGAGTAAGCAGGTTTCCTGAGTTCTACAAGTTGCTCTTGAAAATTAACCAAACCCAAGGAGGGGGTTTTAAGAACCTCTGCTTTACAGCCAGTCGGTCAGAAGCACAGGTAACAACCTGGCCTGATTGCCATCTGAAGTGGAGGGCAGTTTTGTGAGACTGAGCCCTTAACCTATGGAATCTGATGCTATCTCTGGGTGGATGGTGTCAGAAATGAGTTGAATTCTAGGACACCCAGCTGGTGTTGGAGCATTGCTTAGTGGTGTGGCGAAAAACCCCCACGTTGGAACTGGGTGCAGAACACTTAGACGGTTTCTGATTTCCAGTCTGCTGCATTACCAGAAATGTACGTCACTATGACACAATATCTTCCTATTAAACTGGCAAATATTTATCAAGGGCATGTGTGAGAGTGAGGGAAGGACTCCTACATGCTACTGATGGGAGTCTAAAATGGTACCTCAATTCCTGGGGGAATTTGGCAATAGTTATCAAAAGTATGAACACTTTTGCACGCCTTTTGTCCCAGTAATTCCATTTCTAGGAATTTATCCTATTGAAATCATCATGGATGTGTGCAAAGTTTCAGCTACAAGGCTGTTTGTCTTGGCACAGCACTTCCAAAAGTTATAAATTGTTTAAATATTCCAAGCAAGGCAAAAAACAATAAAAAACAAGGAAGAAAGGGAAGCACTTACGTCAGGAAATGAAAACTTTCTGAGAAATCTCCAGCAAACAAATGCTGAAGGCTCCTTGGTCAGACCACACCTCCTGGCCTTCCCTAGCTGTAAGGGAAACTGAGAAGTGTAGAATTTTTATTGGGTACAAAGCTAAGGTTTTCTTAGTAAGAAAGAAGGGAGGAATGGACACCATGGTGTCTGTCTATCTGTCCATCGTCTATCTATCCATCCATCCATCTATCCATCTACCCATCTACCCGTCTATCCATCCATGGATCTATCCATTATCTATCTATCTATCTATCTATCTATCTATCTATCTATCTATCTATCTAATCTATCTACATCTGGAAGGATAGACATCGAGTTCTTTTGATGGTTATTTCTAGTTGGCAGAATTTTAAAGAAAAGTTTTACTTTCTTGTTTTTGCATATTTGATATTTCAAATTTATTTTCAGTGAAGCTGTATTATATTTACTTTAAAAAGTAGTTTAAAGGAGGTTACAGTTGTTAAGGATGGGATGGCACATGGTGGGGTGGATAGGACCAAAACCAGTTGTGGTACCAGTGAAGCTGTGAGAAGCATGGAACCAAAACATCTCAGAAGTGGGGGACCAGAAAAGTTTATGGAGACACAGCAACTGCAGTTTGTGGGGAATTATGGCTGTACTGCTGGGTTGTTTCCTTGGCTTTTAATTCAGGGGGAGTCAAAATGTTGCCTACAACCTATATGAAATTTATAGGGCAGGAGGTTGGACTCTGCAGCCCCTACAGACAGCCTATGAAGATGGATATCTTGATTAGGTATAGATTTTGCTAACAACCAGGTAGCTCTTTGACACTGTGTCTGCCTTCTTGTTCCAGCTCTTTGGTTGGCTCACAATTTTCCAAGACCTTCAGATGCTGTATCCAGCCTCAGAAGGCACACCAGAGTGTGTGTCTTCCCCAAGAGGAGTAGGCCATATGGCTGTTAGCATTGTGGCAGCTCCTTGGTCTTGAGACCCTGGCCGCAGAAGCATGCACACAATGTACTGGGAACTTCAGAGAGGCACGATTCATCCCGTTTCCCTGGGATTAGGTGGATGATGATGGCAACCATTTACTGAGAGTTTACTCTATTTTCTCACTCAGTCCTTAAAACCACTTCACCATGTGGGTACTTATAAATAGGAAAACCAAGGCTCAGAAAGGTTAAGTAACTTGACTACGATCACACAGCTAGGACAGTAGGAGAGGAGGGAGCCTGGTTCTAGAGTCTATATTCGTAAACATTATGTTATTCTACTCTTAGGGTGACTAACCATATGGTTTGCTCCAGACTGTCCTCATTTTAGCATTTAAAGTCCCACATCCTGAGGAGCTCCTCAGTCCCAGGCAAACCCAGGTGGTTGGTCACCTCAGCTGCTCTCCTTTCTCTCCTCCCCTCCAGATCCTGTCATAGTTTAAAGCCTGCTTCAGGTCTCCCCTCTTCTCTGAAGGCCTTCCTGACCTCTCCTGCTCCCTGTGGGAGCTCCTCTGGCATTTACGGTTCTCTTCCCAATGAGCACTCAGCAGTAGGTGTGTTCTTCACAGGTGGATGCCTTCAGTGCTCACGGGCTGCCACTGCGCATTTTCCATAGCGCCTAGGGCAACAATGGGCACATGATTAGTACTTAGGGAAAAAGTCCTAGGGGAGTTAATGAGTGAATGGATTATTAGCATCACCTAGAGCAAATATTTACAGTGTATTTATTATGAGTCAGGGATTGTTAGGTGCTGTGGGAAATAATAAGTGAGTTTAATTAAATAAATAACTGAGTAATGAGAATAACTGAATTGCACTCTGAGGTAGAGCACTGTGCTGCCAGTGATGTCAACAAAGGTGAGTCAGAGGATACTGCGTCCCAGGCATGACGGTTGTAATAACAGATGTGGTAGCTACAACAGCAGCACCACTCTGCTTCATAGGTCCTGTAGTTTATAAATCTTCTCACTCACATGATCTCATTCCTCTGCCTCCCAGCAGGCATGTAAGATAAGCAGAGGAGACACACAAAGCCCCATTTTACAGGCAAGGAAAGTGAGGCAGAAAGGCCCCACAACCAGAGTGGGGGTACTAGGCCACATCCAGACCACTGCTGTGTTTTGTGGTCTGCATAACTTTCTAAAAAATTAAATTAAAAGACAACATTTAAAGACTGGGAGGTTTCACATAAAAATCCAGATTTCCGGTTCCTCTTGATAAAATGGAAGATGTGATATGATTGGGTGCTTGATAATGGTCATAACTTTAGATGAGCGTTCGTTCTCCAGTTCTTTCGTTTCCAGGACCTTCCTGGCCTGTGTTACCTGAGGCATCAAAACAAAGAGACCAGACAGTAAAGAAAATATCTCCAGTGGAAGAGGGAGTGTGGTTATGAGTAGCCTTAGGACCTCAAGAGATGTCCTGTGTTCCAGAGGATGAAGCACACACATAGGAGGAATGCCACATCTACCAAGGCCGTCTGCATACCCCTTTCTCCTTCAGGAATCTCGATGTTGTCCTTGACTTCTCCCCCTCCATCATCATTGTCTCCCTCCCCCACCTAATCAGTCAAGTCTCAAACCAAACTTTTGATTTTTTCCCAATTAACCTTTTCCTTCAGCAAAGGGCAACTCCATTCTTACAGTTGTTCAGGCCAAAAACTTTGGAGTCATTCCTGACTCTCTCAAACCTCACCTCAACAAACCTTGGCTCTGCCTTGGAAATATATCCTGAAACTGCCTGCTTCTACTACCCTAGAGCAGACCACCATCAGCTCTTGCTTGGAACTCTGTAGTAGTCTCCTAATTGTTCTTTCTGCTTTCACCACTACCCTGCTGCTGTCTGTTCCCAAAAGCTGCCACAGAGGGATTCTGTTAAAACAGAGATCGTGTGCCTCTGCTCAAAAGCCTCTATAGTTTGCCAGTGGAGTACATCCATTGTCTTGAATGTGGCGTCTGGCTACTCTACCCTCATCTCCACCTTTCTCCTCCACATTCATTCTGTTCCAGCTGTTGACAAAAATCTCTGGAAAACAGAAATTTTGTCAAAGGAAAGCTTTGTTGCATTTGTGTGAACTGTTTGCAGACCAGGGAGACTCAGCGTTTGGGGCAAACGGAGAGTACACTCTGAAGAGCAGGAGGCCCATTGAGGGTTTTAAAGGCCAAAACCACAGGAGCCACAGGAGCATTGTAGCAGTTCCTCTACTAGCTTATCCTCACGAGGAAAACATTGTCTTGTGCCGATTGGTTGCTGGGTGAAGGTGAGGCTCTCTGAGCGACCTAGATACAGAAGGACACATTTGATGACAAGTACAGCTTGAAGTTTTTCCGAGAACAGAATATGTGACTGCAACTCAGTCCCGTTATGGCCATTGACCCTGTTTTGTTTTTATGTCCCACTTAGCTACACAGAGTCCATTTTGTTTCTCTGGCTTATTCTGTTTTGAGGGGCTTCTGATTTTATCTCATTGCACACAGCCATACTGCCTTCCATCTCCACCCCACTGATCTTTAGTACAAGTGATTACTGCCTGAGGTCTTTGTACTTGCTAGTGGTTTCAGTTATCTAAGCCTGCGTAACAGATGACCCCAAAACTTAGTGTCTTAAAACAATATCATCTATTATCTCTTATGGTTTCTGTGGGATGAGAAACCAGGAGCATCTTAGCTGGGTGGTTTTGGTCCACGATATTTCAGGTTGGCAGGGGCCAAGTCATCTGAGGCTTGACTAGGATGGGGATCTACTTCCAAGGGGGCTCATCCACAGGGCTGGCAACTTAGTGCTGGCTATTGGAGGAGCCCTCAGTTCCTCGCCACGTGGACCTCTCCATGGGATTGCAGTAGGATGTCTTGAGGACATGAAGGTTGGATTCGCTTGAGTAAAAGAGCCAAGAGATCAAGGTGGAAGCTGCAATGCCTTTTATGACTTAGCCACAGAAGTCACACACCATCACTTCTGATGTATTCAGTGGCCCCAGAGAGCTACACAGAGGTGCAAAACCAGGAGGCAGGGATCACTGGGGCCATCTCAGAGACTTACCACCAGTCTCTCTGCCTGGGGTACTCTTCCTTCAGTAAATGCAGGACTAACTTTTATGCTTCCTTAAGATCTTTGCTCAAACGGTCCTCATCAGAGAGGCCTTCACAGACCACTCCTCATAAAATAACACCGCTATCCTCATGACATTCTTTCCTGCTTCACTTTTCTTCGTAGCACTTATTATACCTGAAATGTTGTATATTTCTTCATTTATTTTCTGTCTCCCTCCAGTAAAATGAGTCCCCAGCTTTCAGACCAGTGCCTGGTGCATAGAAGGTCCTCAATATTTTTCAAATTAATGAATAGCCTATATGCACTAAATGTTTGTTGAAAGAATGAGATCTTACCTCTTTAAATATACCTCATCCTATCATATCAAGGGCACCTAATATCAACATGATTTAGCACTGTTGATATTGACCTTGATCACCTGGCCCAGGTGGGTTTGCCAGGTTTCTCCACTGCAAAGTTACCGGGCTTTCCCTCTTTTCCATTCTGTACTCATTGGAAGGAAGTGACCACGTGCAGCTCAAATGTAAGGGGTGGGGAGTTATACTCCACCTCCCTGAGGATGAGGTATCTGCATAATTTATTTGGAATTCTTATGCAGAGATTTCCCTCTTTTCTCTCATTTATTAACTTATTCAATCATTTCTTTTGTATCAGCGTGGTCTCATGGATATCTATTTTATACTTTGTGTTATAATCCAATCCTACTTTATTTTGTTGCTCAAATTGTTCCAGCTTTGGCCATTGGGAGTGCTTTCAGTTGGCTTCTGTACACTTTGGACATATCCCCATCAATGCGTACGGGTTCTTTTCTTTTGAGCACTTCCTTATTTTCCAGCACTACAAGATGCTCCAGGCTCATCCTGTATATTTCTTGCCCCAGTCTTAATGTCTCTAAAGAGCCCTGGTTCCTTTTATTGGAGCATGGTATTAGAAACCAAGATCTGTAAATGTACTTCAAATACTTCCACTTCTCACCATTTCCTCAGCTATTACCCTAGTCTAGGCCATCACCTCCCTCTGTGACAACCTGACAACTACCTATGGCATACTGCTTCTACATTTCCTCTATTTCCTCCCCATCCATTCTTCCTGCTGCAGCAGAGGCATCGTTCTAAGTGATAAACCTGATCATGTCAACATTTTAATGGACACCATTGCTCTCAGGTTAAAGTTCAAACTCTTATGCACAGTGTAAAATATCCTTCTTGACCTGAACCATGCCCACCCCTCCAGCATTATATTTGCCCATTACCCCAACTTGGAGGCCGCACACCAGCCATGCTGAACTTTCCTTTATTTCTGTGTCTTTACATACATCCACACAGGACTTTCGCACCACTGAGAGACAAACTCTTAGCCTAATGATTGTTTGGTACTATGTTAAAATGTCTCTTTCTCCTTTCTTTTGTTTGGAGTTGAAATATCCAAGGCCCTTTTTGACATAAAAAGTAAATATTTTGTCTTTTCCCTTGGCTCCTGGCACACAGCTCCTAAATCCCTTGGAATTTCTTGGGTAATAGAATTGTCTTTTGTTATAATGAGGCCACTTTTGGTGGGCCTCTAGATAGCTTCAGAATAGGGGCTGGTCACCAGAAAGACCAGGCATGATTAGAAGGTTCAAACTTTAAGCCCCACCTCCCAGCCTCCAGGGATGGGAGAGGGGCTGGAGATTGAGTTAATCATGGATGGCCAATGATGTAACCAATCATGCCTGTGAAATGGAATTTCCATTAAAACCCCTAAACAATGAGGTTTGAAGGGCTTCCAGGTTGGTGAACACATTGAGGTGCCTGGAGGGTGACCTGCCTGGAGAGGCATGGAAGCTCCATGCGCCACCCCCATACCTTGTCTTAAGTATCTCTTCTATTTGGCTGTTCCTGAGTTATATCCTTTGTAATAAACAGGTAATCTAATAAGCGAAGTGTTTTCCTGAGTTCTGTGAGCTGTTCAAGCAAATTATTTGAACTGAGGAGAGGGTCACAGAAACTCTTGATTATAGCTGGTCAATCAGAAGTACAGCTGCAAGTGGCCTCTGAAGTGGGGCAACCTTGTGGGACTGAGCCCTTCGCCTGTGGTGTCTGCACCAACTCCTACAGTTAGTGTCGGAATTGAATTGAATTATAGGACATCCAGCTGCTGTCTGGAGAGTTGGAGAATTGGCTGGTGTGGGGAAAACTCCCACATATTTGGTGTCAGAAGTGTTGAAAGTAAAAACAATTCATCCCTCCTCTGCTAATCTAGCTTACTGTGGGCCAAACTCTGTGCTATGCTCTAGAAATGTGTGTGTGCATGTGCGTGCAGGTGCATACGTGTGAGCGTGTGTGTGCATATGTGTGTGCACGTGTGGTGGGGATGGGGCTGAGCTGGTCTTGCCTTTTACTGCCCTGTACTGTGTTTACCTGCCTCCCCAGGTAGACCGCGTATCTCCTGAAGGCTGGCACTGTACATCCTTGTGGTCTCAGCACCTGGGCACACACTTGCAACACAGCAGATGCTCAAGTATTTGTTACTTAAATTATTAACAGGATGAACAACTAAACAAAAAAAATGAATAAATGTAAGTCTGGGTAAATGAATGAGTGGACGAATTGGTTATACCTTTCTCATTTGCCCTCAAGGACAGTAGGTTGATATTTTGATGATGTTGATATTTTGAACACTGCATTGAACTGAACTGAATTTTGAACACTTGTCAGCAGTCCCCTGGGGCCAGGAATGGTCTTCATGCATTGGTGAACATCAACTCCCCTTTATCCACAGCACACCGGTGGGAGGAAAGAGGGCGTGCAGCGTGTGTGTGTGAGAAGGCTGCCTTAAGCTCATGCTGGGGGAGCCTCTTGGGAAAGTGAGGTTTTCTTTGTGCTTGAAGTCCTGAGAGTACCTGAAAAGGCCATACAACCAGACAAGCCTCAGACGCTTATTTCTGGCTCAGCTAGCCAGAAATGGAAGGCCTCGGTGGGACTTGGAGGAGGTGAGACTGTAAACACTGCTGGGATTTGAATAGGTGGAAAACAGGGTGAGGGAGGCTGTGGGAGAGGGTGGAGTGCACCCTGGGCAGGGGCCAGGAAGGAGTGTGGCCTGAGGAGTGGAGTGAGCAGCAAGGCGGGGACATGTCTTGGGCTCTGATGATGAAGGGCCTTGAATGCCAGGGTGAGGAGCTGAAGTTTTTCCTACAGAGAATTCTTTCAAAACAGATAATCAACAAAGAAATATACCATTTTTTAAATTACAAAGTAATGAATGTTAATTATATAAATATTGAAAAATATAGAAAAGAATAAAGACAAAGAATCACAAGCCAGCACATCATCCAGAGAAAGCAATTGCTAACATTTTTAATGAATTTCCCTCCAATAATTTTTAGTTGCAGTCATAGGTGTATGGCTTTATACTTGTTTTTTAAATGTAATTAATATATTGTGAGCATTTCTCCATGAAGCAAACAGTCTTTAAAACATGACTTTTAATGGCTACTTAGTATTCCATCTGTAATTTATTTAATAATTCCCTACTAGTTGTTATCTGACGTCGTTTTGAAAATATAAATAATGCCTTGGTGGCATTCTTGTATATACATATTTATGTGCATCTGTGATTGTTTATTAAGAATAAATTTCTAGAAGCAGAATTACTAGGTCAAAAGTTCTGCTGATTTCAAAAGCCTTTGGTGTCCTGTGTCCTAGGGAATGACTCGAAGTTTTTGAGGAGAAGAGTAATCTGGGAGAGGTCTGTTCTTTCCACTTTTGCTGATCACTTTCAACTTCTTTGTGGAAGACAATCCCTGGGTCTCCTGCCTGGCCTACACTCCTTTTTGGAGAGTGACCCAGTGTTCGCAGTCCTCTTCATGTTCCTGCCACATACGTCCCCTTCCCCATCCTCCCCATCCCCAGAAGTTGATTAGCGCTTGATGAGGGCTGAGGTCACAGAGAACTGAGGCTGGGGTGGGGGTGCCATGTGCTTGCCGAACAGAGCTCCCCCAGCCCCTTGATGAGATCCAGCCAACACTCACCCCACTTCCTGGGGATGTCTGACGCCCTCCCCACAATTGCTGTGAATCCCTGGGCTTATGTGTCCTTGAGTCACTCTGGCCCTAATTTCCTGCTTCTTCTGAGCTTTCCAAATCTTTGTTTTTCTCTCCTCCTTCCCTTTGCCCTCTCAACACCCACTCCATCCCCTCAGGGGTGCTGAGTGTCTTGTTCTGGAAAATGTAACTGTCAATTCAGGGATTTATATGAGGGGAGTTTTATTACAGCGTCATACAGTGAATCAATTAAAATGGAATATTCCGGCCTTTAAAATCCCACATCCCCACCCTCCACCCAATTCCATAGTTCCAGCCACCCACAGCACTGCTCAGCTACCACTCTCTCCCCACTCGTCTCCCCTGTTCAACTCTCTCTTTCTCATTCCACCCTACAGCTTCAGCCTACCCCAGATACTTTCCTGAGAGGAAGTTTGGTGCCAGCAGGTAAAAGTTTTCCTCACCCCTGTGCCCTCTGTTCCATGTAGGGTTTCACACAATACTGGACACAGCCTTGGGGCTCCATCCACAGGCTCCTCCTCTGAGGATCCCAGGACCAAGTCAGAGGAGAAGGGAGAGGAAACATTCAGGCCTGAAAGGAACAGTCAGCTTAGTGTGACACCCTGCCCCCAACATGGAAATCCTTCCAAGGAAGCTTCTTCCCTGCCTGGAATCTGAGGGCTCATGGGAATTGGCACAGAGTCACTGTCCCAGTAAAGGATGTTTATGGGCTGGCTTGAGATACAAGGACATATCTCTCCTCTTTACCTCACAGGGGTATTGAGGGGTCAAATGACATAATAGATAAGAAAGTGCCTTATAAGACACAAATATAAGGGCTTGTTATAAGATGGTTTTTATTGGAAATGTAATCTGAGTTCCAAAAGACCGCTTTCAAATGCACTCTTGGACCATAATTATAGTGGACATCTGTTGTTTTTGTTCTGCCCAATGGCTCTTTTCCCTTCTTCTGCTAACAATACCGCCCACCCCTCTTCCTCTGGGGAAGTGTACCTCCTCGACTCCAAACTTGTAATGCTGCCATTACATTAGTCCACTGCCAGGTCATGGAGATGGACATGTGACCCAGGGATGGCCAATCACATTAACCCTCCCACCACCATCACCAATGATTGATCCATGGGATCCATGATCAAAGTCTGGCCAATCACTGTTCTACCTTGAGATTTTGACATACTGAAGTATCGAGAAAGGACTTTTCCTTCCTCTAGGGGCTGCTGAGTAGGGGTGACATGAGCTGTTGACAGTCTTGTCTTGCCCCTGTCCTGCCTCCCATGGCCACTTAGAGGAAGCCTTCTGCAGTAGGAAAAAGTAAAGCCAACCTGAGGGTTGACCCTGGAAAGCCTGGTCAAGAGTAGGAGAGAGGCCCCTAGTGCATCATCGGAGCCCCTGGTCTCTGTCCCTCAGACAGCCACCGTCCCTGTGCCTTCCTGTCTCCTGAGAAACACATCCCCTTTTTTCCCTCTGCTACAGCAGACTTTTTGTCTCTGAAAGAATCCCGACCAACACAAGTTAACCCACTTGTGAGCTGAAGACGACTATTTATGAGTCTCCAACTATTTCATGTGTGAATATCTTCCTTCTCCAAAGAGATTTGAAATGTCTCATGACCAGGAGACTCAGGCTTGACACAGGGTTAGTCAGCAGATGATAAAGACATGGTTATCAAATTAAACTGAACTGAATTAGTGATCTTTACCAGCAAAGCCTGTATCTGCCTTCCAGCCTTTTCAGAACACATTGAAATACAAACGTCATATATAATAGATGCTAAGTATATGCAGTTGGATGAGCCAACGAACACATTCTTAATTAAATTAAGGAAAACTGAGTGTTCATTCACTTTTGTCTCTAACTAGAGGCAATTCTGTTCATTACACAGACACAGGAAGCAAGGCCTGTATATTGTGGGGAGGAGGTGAGGGGAATTGGAACTTCTTTTTCTGTTCTGGGATCTTGTTTTGAACATTGCTTAAAAATACTGGGTCTTATCCAGATACCGACAACCATTTCTTGCCAAAGAGATTTCTGCCAAGACAAAGTATGAACTGTAGATGGACCAGTTGAACGGAATCTGGGGTCTGAACACACACAGGGGATGGCAGAGGACTGTGATTTCTGCGTGGGGGTGGGGCCACCAGCTGGCAGGCAGCCCAGCACAGCTCATTTTTAGAAAAATCAAAACAAAACACCACCACCATCAACAACATAACGTGATTTTCAGAAACAAAGTTTAGCAAGGAGTAGGAAGAGAGTAGGATGACGCTTAGGAATTTTAGATTGCTTCACTCTATTAGCAAAGATTAAATAAATACATTTCCATTAAAATAAGGCATTATTAACCTAAATTTATGTGTCTGTTGAAAGTTAATAAAATGTTATCACAATAGGCATGTGAATAAGGATTCTCATGTCACAGAGGCTGCGGAGGCCCCTCTGCTTGCCGGACAAGGCCTCGGGCTTCCTAGCTCACTCCAGGTCTGAGCGAGAGCTCGTGAGCTGGTGGCAGTGGTGGCAGAGAAGGGAGACAGAACTTTGGAATATGCATCACTCTGAGGCTGCAGTTCTGGCTCTCATCACTTGCCTGCCCAGCGACCTTGTTCTCCATTTTCCTCATCTGCAAAGTGCCCTGTTCGCTTTACAGCAATGTTTTGAAGATCAGATGAAATAGCGGATGATAAGATATTTTGAAAACTGTAAATAGCTATAGAAATGTAAGATCTAGTCAGGAATAGGGGACATAAACCCTAAGAAGAAAAACTACAAAGTCTAAAATAATAAGAAATGAAAGCCGGGGTCTGGATGAGAGAAAAGGACTTTAGAGGGCCAATATTGCACACCCAGGAAGATGCTGCTTTTTTGCCGACCTGCTGGAATACGGTTGTTACTAGGATCCAGGCAGTGTGCTGCAAGGGTTAATGGCCTGGACAGACCCTAGACCCACACTGCCTGGTTCATTCCCCAGCTTTACCTCTTATCAGCCATGTCTTTGGATAGGACACTTAGCCTCTCTTTGCCTCAATTCCCTTATCTGTGAAATGAGCATAACTACACTCATCCCAGGGGAAAGTTGTGAGAAGTAAGGGAATTCATTCATGTAAAGTATTTGAGACAGTGTCTGGTACCTAATAAGTGCTCGATAAATGGGCTGTCATTCTTATCTGGAGTACTAGTCCTGGCCTTACTAATAACTACCTGTGTGATCTTAGGCAAATTATTCAATTTTTCTGTAATAAGATGATGTGTTGGACTCCTAGTCCAGCAGGGCTTTCAACATTGGCACTATTGACATTTTGGGCCAGATGACACTTTGCTGCGGGTGGTGGTCCTGTGCATCGTGGGATGTTTGGCAGCACCCCTCACCTCTGCCCTCTAGATGCAGGGGGCAAAATTGCCCTTGGTTGAGAACACTGGACCAGAAGTAGAGCTCTTAGGTTAGAAATCTGTAGACCTTGAGGGTCTCAAAGATGAGTTGGGAGGTCTATGGTTCTCCTGAAATTGTATGTGAACTTGTGCGTGCGTGCATGTGTTGTGTGTGTGTGTGTGTGTGTGTGAGATGTACACGTGAGTAAACTCATATGCATTTTTCTCAGGCGAGATCCCCAGTTTTTATCAGCATCTCAAGGCAGTCTGTGACCCAAAAGAAGTCTAAACCACTGGTCCTGAGCTCTTCTAGCTCTGACGTAATGCTAGTCTATGCTCTGGGAGGAAAGGTATTTTTAAGATGAGCACCAAGTTCTTCCTGGTCATTGTGGGAAGCTCCCTGGTCTTTCTTTTTCAGCCTTTCTAATAACCCTTCTGCCTCCAATCCCCCTTCCTTCTCCACAGAGCCTCTCCCTTCTCTCCCATGTTGGTGACTTGAAGGGCTCCTAACAGCCAGTTGCGCCGTGCCAGCTCTCCCTGTGCACCCTCTGAGCTGTGGTCACATGGCAATGGGTGAGTGGGTGGGAGGCAGGTGGAATATGGTTGGGGAGACATGGGACGAAGGGGGACATGGGACATCATAAGACTCTTCTTTCTGGGTACCCTCAGTCCTATGCTGGTTTTGTTCATGCCCCTTCCTTGCTGGTGTTCTAGTCCTTGTTATCTTGAGCAGAGCCAGAGATGCCTGCAGCTCTTTGCCCAAGGTCATTCTGCTGAAGAGCTAATATTCATGCTGCTGCTGTGGTGGGGGATGAATCTCTCGTGTTCTGTGGCCGCAGCAGGGCTCAGCCCATATCTCTTCATACCACGTGATCATATTGAACACTCGTTAAGAAATGGCTCTTAACCAAGGAAATATGTTTCCCTTTCAAATTGAATCTGAACCTTCACTCACTCTAGATCAGGAGTGGAGAGAAGGGAAAGGAGGCCAAGACACCCAAAAGTTTTCTGATCAGGTCCTAGTTTAAATAGAAGAAAGGGGAGCTGGATTAGAAAAGTAACTTCATTCAAACACTATCAGCTGGTGCCAGAGGCCCTCTAGGGAGCTAGAAATACAAAAGTACGCTGTTGGAATGTTTCGGCTCTCTGCTCCCAAGATGAGAACACAGATGGAAACACCTACCACTGTCAAATCCCTTTCCCTTCTCTTTCCTCCCACTTCTGCCTTAAGGGATGAATCAGAAAGATGGATTCCTCTCCAGTGTGAGTCTAAACCTGAAGTATTTGTGAGACATCAAAGCTGAAGGACAGGTGTAGACTGGAAAACTAGCTTGGATATTTGTCCAAGTCAGCTGGCAACATGACTCACTGCACCCTCTGTGGCTTCAACAATCTGGCCTTCTCTCTCTATGGTGCACTTGGGTCACGTGGGCAATCTGGATTTGCAAAAAGGATGAATAAGGGGGTGATTATTCACTTTACAAAGTAATCTTTACTCGTAGAAAAGGAGTCACTAAAATTTTTTTAAAGGCAAATTCCCTAAGTGAACATTTACAAGGATTTAATTGTCACCTAACTTTTCCAATTCACTTCATTCTTTACAATTTGAAGAGTCAGGCCACCTGTGGTTCCAACAGCATCACCATCCTCAACCAACAGTCATCAAATGCCCAAGGGATTTTGAAATCTGCTCTTCTTCCACTCTTCTGGATGCATGTAATATATGCATATCTCCTTACACAGGAGTAGCCAGGGAGCTGCGGGATGCTTGTCAGGCCCCCTTTCCACCTCTGAGAAATTAGGACAACCCGACTGAGCACTCTCAGAGAGGTTGTCAGGGTCAAAGGAGACCCTAGATGTAAAAAGACAGTTTTTTCATGGGGATGCTAAAAGTGTGGCTAGAACAATACAGAGACCAGATAGCATATTGTGTTAACTTGTCTGACAACCTCAACACTACAGAAGAGATGAAGGGAAAGAACAATCATTCTAAGGCAGCCAAAATAAGAATATTAAAGCTACCATTTACTGAATGTTTTTTATGTGTAAGTTCCTATACAGACATTACATAGATATGTAAATACATATTTCCATATTATAAGCTCTTTGCATATATTATTTCCCTTAATTCCCTTCCATGAACTAGTAATTATTATCACCATTTATAGGAGAGGAAATGAAGGCTTGAATCCAAGTTACAAATGAACCTTCCAGAGGCCACGTGTGCGGTTCATACAGTTACAGAAAAGCCCCTCACTCCCAGCCCGGCCTCCCTCAGGACCTGCTTCCGTGAGTCTCAGAAGTTGGGTTGTAAGATCTCCAGCCTGCAGCAAACCAGATGGTGGGTAAGTCCTGAGCAGGTGGGTTGCATGGTAAGGAGAGGAGATGGTGGACTGCGCAACAGTGGGGCAGCGGCAGCAGGTCCAGGAAAACAGGCCTAATCACCAAAACAGTAGAGCGATCTGGGCCAGTTGGCACAGCGGATGAGTCCTCCCGCATTCACTCATCAACCCTGTGGGCAGCCCTGTGTCACAGGCCTTGACTAGAATGCATGCTCAACAGGATGGCCTTTACTAACGAAGGATGGGCTAACTGATGCTGAACTCATTTCGTTAAAAAAGATGGGAAAGTGTGTGTGTTCATTGAGGAGAGTTTCCTGAAAGCTGGCTTGAACATAGAGGATACAGAAAGAATGAGGGTTTGGGAGCAGGGGAGAGGAGAGGAGCACAGCAGGAGAAATGGCACAGCCACGCGACTCGGGGAGGCACCTGAGATGAGCCTCAAGTTTTGCCAAGGGTTCTGACTATCCATCCCCCGCTTGCCTCACGGTGCTGCCTCTTCCAACTCCTGGATGACTTTGAGATGTGGGACCTTGGGCCATGATGTTTTCAGGGTAAGAGTGGTCCATTAGTCAACACTTGAGGCTTCCGTGGTTCAAACATGGGACGCTAAGATGTGCTCCCTCACTCTTCTCCAATAGCACTGCCCAGAGGAGTTCTACATCCAGGACAAGCCCAGCCCTACAGTCTGTGAACCGAGTGACTTATGGGACTAATAATAGGATTTTTGTGAGGACTAGATGAGGTGATACATGCAAAGATTTTAGCACGATGTCTGCCATGTAGTAAGCACCCAATAAAACAAGTGGTTATTATTTCCATCTGGACTGAAGACTGTAGCACTTGAGACTATACCAAGCAGACATAGCTAATGTGACTGTGCCCATTTTACAAGTAAAGAAATCAGGTAAGCAGGAGGGAGTGTAGCATCCTGAAATCAGACCTAGGGAAGTAGGGGTGGCATCGTTTGAGGGAAGTAGGGGTGGCATCGTTTGATGCCAATGACTGGAAACCAAAGCTTATGTTTTCCAGAGATTAATGTCAAATCCTTGAATGAATCAGCTGTGTCTTCCTAATCTGGGGTCAGAATGGTACCATCATCATCCTTAGGTGGGATGGGAACATAGGGTGGCTGGGAACCCCAGGGCTTGAGGATCCAAGGGGAGATTGGTGGAATATGTGTCCCCTTTTGTCTTGTCCACAACTAGCCTGGACTTGACCTGAGATCCAGGAACGAAGGAGATCCTACTTTCTGTAACCAGCAGAGGCCTGAAGACTAACCGAAAAATTACGCGGGGTATCAGGATTTGGGGTGAGTGAGACTTCCTATGGGAAAAGAGCAGTGCTTTTGAATTAAAATGGTGAATCAGAGGCTTTGGGAGCTCAGGAGCTCAGCTGACATTTTAGGAAAGCCATGACAACAAAACCCTGGGAGCCCTCCATGAAAACAGGAGTTAACTGTGAATTAGTCAGGGTTCTCCAGAGAAACGGGACCAATAGGATGTCTTTATCTATGTCTATTTCTTTCAATCTATCTATCTACTTATTGATTTATTTTAAGGAATTGGCTTATGCAATTGTGGAGGCTGGTGAGTCCAAAATCTGCAGGGCAGGCCAGCAGGCTGGAGACCCAGGGAAGAGTTGCACTCTGAGCATAAAGGCCGTGTGCTGACAGAATTCATTCTTGCCTGGAGAGGTCCATGCTTGTTCTATTAAGGCCCTCAACTGGTTGGATGAGGCCCACCCACATTTTGAGGGTAATCTACTTTACTCAAATTCCACCAATTTAAATGTTAATTTCATCAAAAAAAAAAAAAACTCTTTCATAGAAATATTCAGAATAACGTTTGACAAACTCTCTGGGCATTGTGGCCCTGCTAAGTTGGCACATAAAATTAATATCACAAACTGAAAATGCAAGGCTGAGACTGTTGGTTCATGGAAGGACTCTGTTGGCTGTGTAAGGCTTGAGAACATGAGAGTAGCCTCTGGTGGACTTCCAGGCGACCTCGTGTCCAGGCTTTCATTGGGTGGGAGGTCGAAGCACATTTCCTGCATCAGACTTTAGTCTTTTAGCTCTTGCCTTTTCAAGTTCGTGTTCTTTCTTCTTGACTTAGGATGGTAAAGGAAACCTGAATTTGCTCAGTCAATTGTCCGTAAAGTTTCCATCTATTTCCAGAATTTGAAAGATACAGTCCTATTGAGATACCTTGGCCACTTGACGTCGAGGTATTTGGAACAGATTTTCTCTGCCAATGCGACACTTGACAACCATTGTACGATAATTTTATGCTTATGTCTGGCCCGACTGTGAACAATGCAGTCAGTGTTGTGAATTCCTGAATAGAAGCCCTGGTGCTCTCATTGCCCACTGCCCAGCTCCCAAGCTTGGGAAAAGGCACCCTTCTTTGGCGCAGGCATAGGGGAACAATTCTACTCACAGGGCTGAGGATGGAAAAATTGTCAATAGATGGCAACACCATACGAGCTCGGGAGGGTCTCATGACCTTATAACTCCTGAAACTGGGCTTGGAATGACCCACCAGTGTGGCCTGAGAGTCCTGGGGAGTGAGGCAGGCAATTTCAGAGTGGACAGGTTCCTGGCTAATCATAATGTCCCTCGAGAAGAGTAAGAGCTGCATGTGAGAGACACAGAGGTAATGAACACCTGATCCCTTCAAGAGCCAGTCATGTAGCCCCCAATGGTGTCAAGCTGATGGTTCCACAAAACGGTCATTTCAATGAACATAGATACTAGCTTGGAGCTGAGTCCTTCAGTCTGGAGTCTGCCAGGCCATGAGAGGAACAACTCCTTTCCCACCAACCCCTTCACCAAAGCATACCAACCAGGCTTGGTCTGGCCTCTGGGAAGCCCTCCTTCAAGGCTGGTGTGGGGGGCAGGCCTGCCCACTGCACTGATGGGCAATCTCATCAGATCAGGCCTTTAGGGGGCAGGGCTATATTTCAAGAGTGATAGGGTGACCTGAGGACCAGGCGATTGTTGCAACAACATGCTGTGTGGAATGAGAGCGTGTACTGCACACCCCTCATGCTCACCTCCCTTTGTTTTCCTCTTCAAACCAGCATTCACGATCCTGTAGTGTTACACTCTGAAGGCTGTTTTTTCATATGGAGCACCAGGGAAACAATTCTCCTCCCTGCACGCATCCTACGGGACAAAGATCTCGTGCATGCTTTGTAAATACTAGCACTATTGGCAATTAGTCAAGATAGTCCTTGGTTTTGAACATTGGTCAGACAAATTAGCTAATGAAATCTGCAAAAGAAAAGGAAGAGATTAGATATTTTTGTTTGAGGATAAGAACAGACTTGGCATTTGGCCAAGAGAAGGACACAGGCCTTCGGGTTGGTGTGCTTGATGCTAGGAAAATTATATATTGGTCATGAAATAAAACCCCTCTTTTGTTCTTGAAAAACGGCATGGTTTAAAGAATTTATCCAGGTCTACCTGGATTTATTCTCTTTTGTTTGAATTTGATCCTCTGATGCTGTTCAGTTCAATGAATTGAATTGTTGGATACCTGCCATTTGATGAGGACAAAAAGATAGAAAAAAGACTATGTTTTCTTTGTTTAAGGAGCTGGTAGAATTACAAGTGGTACCCAAGCGAAGCCATCAACAGCAACATAAGTGCCAGCTTGGATAATGCTGTTACTTATGTTATAGAAGTTATAAAAAAAGTGAGGGAGAGAGAAAGAGAAACTTGAAGCTGAAGGACGGTTCATTGAAGAAGTGATTCTTGAGCTCGTCATTGAAAAACAGGCGGGACTTGGGTGGAGGAAAGGCATGTGCAAGATGTTCTGGGTTTAGCAAATAGTACAAGCCAAAGAGTGGAGAGAGAGATGAAGCAGGCCTGGGTGGGCACCAAGGAGGAGAGGATCTGACCCAGGCCAGTGTATCTGGAGTCACACCAAGGACTTTATGGAGAGGCAGCAAAATTGAATGCTAAAAGTGGCATTTACGCCTGAGGTCACGTCGATATAAGTAATTAATTGAATAACTGAATACACGCAGGAGAAGAGACAAATCTCCCTTACAGAAGAATTCCAAACAATGTATGTTGATACTCCCATCTCCAAGAGGGGGACCTTAACCTACTCCTGTCCCTACCCCATGTGTAGACCAGATTTAGTGACTTGCTTCCAAAGGACAGAGCATAGAAACGGGAAAATAGTAGGCTTACAGTGAGGAAATCTGGCAAACACCACCCTAACCAAGTGGTCAAGGTTGACATCACTGGTGATGTGGATGTCCTGTATCCCCTTATATTAGTCAGGGTTCTCCAGAGTAACAGAACCAATAGGAGATTAGATAGAGGATAGATAGATAGATAGATAGATAGATAAATAGATAGATAGATTGAAGGAAGAGATTTATTACAGGAATTGGCTCACACGGTTATGAAGGCCGAGAAGTCCCACAATCTGCAAGCTAGAGAACTAGGAGAGCCAGTGGTATAATTCATTTGGAGACAGAAGGCCTGAGAATCAGGGCCTGATGGTGTAAGTGTCAGTCTGAATCCAAAAGCCTGAGAACAAATCCAAAAGCCTGACGTCTGACAGCGGGAGAAGATGGGTGTCTCAGCTCCCGCAAAAAGCGAGTTTGCCCTTCCTCTGCCTTTTTGTTCTATTCAGTCCCTCAACAGATTGGATGATGCCCATCCACACTGGTGAGGGCCATGTGCTTTATTCAGTCTACTGATTCAGATGCTAATCTCTTCTGGAAACACCCTCACAGACACACCCAGAAATAATGTTTTACCAGCAATCAGGGATCCCTTAGCCCAGTCAACCTGACATATAAAATTAACCATCACACCCGACACGATATGAGAAGGACACTTCGCTTCTATTAAATGCTTTTCTAAAAGCCTGTAACCCCAGTCTAATCACAAAAAAACATCAGACAGTCCCAAACTGAGGAACATTCTGAAGAATACCTGACTGGAACTCAAGACCATCAAGGTCATGAGAAACAGGAAAGTCTGAGAAATTGTCACAGCCCAGAGGAGACTAAGGGGACATGACAACTAAATGCAATGTGGGATCCTGGATTGGGTCCTGGAACACAGGAAAAAGAATGTTAACGGAAAAACTGGTGGATTCCAAACAAAATCTGAAGTTTAGTGTATAGCAATGTACCAGTGTTAGTTTCTTCTTTTTGACAAATGTATCGATGGAAGATGATGACATTAGGGAAAACTGAAACTGGATGAGGAGTGTGTGGGAACTCTCTGTATTCTCTTTGTGACTCTTCTGTAAATTGAACACAATTCCAAAATAAAAAGTTTATTAAGAAAAACAGAGCATTTACATAGAGCTAAGGTTTTGGAACTTTCTGGGTTTGCAGGCTTTTTCCCATTCACGTGATGATGGACAGGATCATTGTGTATGTGGTATCCATTGGTTGAGAGAATGCAGACCAGTGAAAAGCTGCTCATATAGTGCAATGGTTCAGAGCCCACATGCTGTGATCAAATCCCGCCTCTGCCACTTACTAGCTGTGTGGCCTTGGGCAAGTTACTCAGCCTCTCTGTGTCTCAGTTTCCTCATAAGTAAAATAGGGATAATAATAATAACTGAACTTTTTTCCAAGGCTATTGTGAGGATTAAGTAACTTGATACATGTAAAATGCTTAGGACAGATCCTGGCAAAGAGTAAATGCTACATAAATATTCATTGTTACCACCAAAAAGTCACTCATGTTTTTAAATGAATTCACCTTTTGATCACAGCAATATCTACATACATTTAAAATACATGTATGAGACATACTATTTATTCAGTCTGTAAGAAATACGGTTCAAGGATTTGTACATTCAAAGGTAGAACCAGGTCTATATACGGATTTTCAGGTCCTTTGCAGAGAATCTTCACCTTACCCCACTCCCATCCCAGGGGTTGTCCCCACAGCAACATGGTGACATTGTGGGAGTTAGGGAGTACCTGTCCCAGGCAGGGGATGCTGACGTCCTATGTCAGGTGTCAGGTAAGCTAGGACTTCAGAGAGCATGGGTCTCAGTGGAGGGGAGGAGGACGCGGGCACTTGCCTATAGTGGCCTCCAAGCCCCAATTCCACACTTGGCGTGTAGAGCCCTGAGGAGGCTCAGTGCATCATACACACAGGGAAAAGAAGACCAGGGTTCCAGGATGAAGAGTTTTTTATCAGAAGGGAGGACATGGCCACGTGAGTCAAACATTTCATCCCACCATGAAATGGACCAAGATCCACCAAGAACCCTTGTAAAAAATCTCACTGGGCCCAGCCCTATGGCCCAGTGGTTAAGTTCGGCACACCCCGCTTTGGTGGCCCAGCTTTGCAGGTTTGGATCCTGGGCACGTACCTATACCACTCATCAGCCATGGTGTGGTGGCGACTCACATACAAAACAGAGGAAGATGGGCACGGATGATAGCTCAGGGCTAATCTTCCTCAAGCAAAAAGAGAGGAAGATTGGCAACAGATGTTAGCTCAGGGCTAATCTCCCTCAACAATAAAAAAAGAAAAATCTCAGCCTTGCACAAGTGGAAACATATTCTGCCACCCCCACCTCCAACACTTGCCTTTCAAAGTCTGCATCAAAGACCTTGTCAGGGTCGGGGAAAATCCCCTTTCTACCCTTCTTGTGTCCTTACAGCTGGACTAATAATAAAATTGACACAAGATCAGATTAACAAGTGAAAACTCCAGTTTAATATGTATGTATTGGAGATTATGGAGAAATGATGCTTGGAGAGTGAACAAAGCAGGCAGTGTGTATATCTTTTCCACAAAGAAACAACAAATTTGTAAGGAATGACGGGACAAAGAAACTTAGATTTGAGGGACGTAAATAGTGAGAAATTTAAGCAGAGTTTGGGCTTGAGATAGTAAATTAGCAAGATTTGTTTATGCAGGCTTCTTGGTGCTGAATTCCCTAGCTCTGGGGATAAGGATGCAGTGAGAGCACCTTTCACGTGGGAGATTTATTTCCTGCTTTCAGAGACAGGAGGTCAGAATGCCCCTTTTGCTTCTCAAGTAACTTTAATTCAAGATAATCAGTATGCTATTGTGGGATATTTTGGGGTGGCCCGCCCCGGGCCCCAACCACCTAACACCTTTCCCTCTCTCTAGGAAGTGTGACTTGGTCAAGGAGAACACGAGATCTGGACATGAATGCTCAAGTGCAGTTCCTGGCTCCACCACATCCTGTGCGTCCTTGGGCAAGTTACACAGCCTCTCTGTGCTTTTATTTCCTTCTTTGTAAATTTGAGCTAATAATAGTACCTTTCTCCTAGGGTTGTTTTGATGATGAATTGAGATAAAAAGTGAAAAGACCTCACAAGGCTGCCTGGCATAATAAACATAGGATAAACGTTAGCTAGTATTATCGTGACCAAGAGTGTTTGGTGTTGCAAAGAATTCAAGGAGAAGGAACAATGAGATGTGGCCATGGGATCCGTTCCTCTTGAGGTCCAATCCAGGCAACAGTTTTGAGGCTGGTGGTGGGATGGGGGTAGAAAGCCAGATGGTGGGAGACGGGCATGAGTGAGCACACCTAGTTCCTTCCTGCCTCTGAGTTTTCATTCATACTGTCCGCCTCTTGAACGTCTCAATTAATCCACCTTTGCGGTTGGATTGGGTGCTACATTAGTGCCTCAGGTGCACACAGGATATTTTGGCTTTCTTGTTGATCCTGTAAATCCTTGATTCAGCGTACATTGGGCTTTTCACAGTTACCTCCCCAAGTAGAGATATGAGTAAGGGACCCCGAGGATCAGAAACTTCATCTCTGTCTCTCTTCCTGCCTCACTGGCTGTCCCAGGGGCAACCAACAGTGGCCCCTGGCTCAGCCACAGAGCAATGGGGAAGAAGTTAACCTCTCCTCTTGGTTGGGAACTCCGAGCCTGTCCGAGAAGATAAAATCAACCAGAGGAGGCAGCAGACAGCACAGATGCGTCAATGATGAAGGAGGAAGAGGAAGAGAAGGGCCGTGCTCCCCACAAGCAGAGCGCAGGCCATTTCCGGCTCTCGGTAAGCTTCCTCTCAGAGTTCCTCAAGGCGTCAGGGAGAGTACTAGATCTTTCCTGGAGTAACGTAACCTGCAGGGACTGCCGATTCCTCCCCTTGAATGTGGCTGGATGATGATATAAAAACATGGCTCCTGACCCAATTACAAAGATTTTTGATGCTGTTTAAAAATAAGAGAACAGATTTTTGAAAAACAAGTTTAGGTGGAGAAGGGGATGGGCGAGTGGTCCTGGAGCTTTGGGCTACATGGTAGACCACCCGGGTCAAGGACTAAATGGGAGTTGCAACCCGACCTTAGAGGGTCTGTAGCTCCAGGCGAAGAGTTGAGAGGTTGAGTCTGGGGTGGACAAACTGGCCCCTGAGAGCTAAGGACATGGGCCCTGAGCTCCACCAGCTCCTGCCCTAAGCCTCAAATGCCAGCTGGACAAGTAGCCACCAGGGAGAGGAGGGACATCACCTTGAAGGGAGAGTAGCTTAGGACATCACGCCAGAAGACTCCACTCTTCCTGCAGCTATAAGGTGGCTTAAGCCACCTCCTCTGCCACAAACCCATCTGTCAGCTTAGAGAGAAATGGGATGGGGCAGGGAAAAGTCTGAGACGTGATCATTTTCTTTTTCCTAGAGAGTTGCATATTTTTTGGAGACCCTGTTTGAATTATTTTATTGGACTGGGCTATGTATATCTAACATCCCCTGCCCCCTCCACACCACACACTACACAACAAATGGGAGATCATGAGGAAGATCAAATCAGTTATATAGTGACTTGAGTTGAATTGTGTCCCCCAAAGTCATATGTTGAAGTCCTAACCCCAGTACCGCAAAATGCGACCTTGTTTGGAAATAAGATCATTACAGATGTAATTAGTTGAGGTGAGGTCATACTGGTTATACACACATACGTGCATCAGTAGGGTGGTCCCCTAACCCAGTATGGCTTGTGTCCCTATAACACAGGAAATTTGGGCACAGATACGTGCACAGGGAGAACGCCAAGTGAGGATGAAGGTGGAGATTGGGGTGATGCTTCCACAAGCTAAGGAATGTCAAAGATATTCCACCAGATAAGCACACCACCAGGAGCTAGTGAAGATGCATGGAACAGATTCTTCCTCACAGCCTCAGAAGGAGCCCACCCTGCTGATCCCCTTGTGGCTCCCGGAACCATGAGACTATAAATTTCTATTGTTCAACCCACCCAGTTTGTGGTACTTTGAAACAGCAGCCTTAGCAAACTAATACCCATAGAAAACAAAGACTGCCTTTTCCATGTATCTCGTGACCTAGTAACTGACCTAATCCGCAGGACCAAAGTATCCCAAGCCAGTCCTGCTGTGAGAGTCACAGTGAAGCCACCAGCGATTTGGGCTGTGACACCAAGGGGGACAGTGCGAGGCCCTCAGCAGGTACTCCCCAGGGAAACCAGGAGCAGGTGACAAGCCAGGTGCATCTGAGGAATCCTTCTGTCCTGTCTCCAGGTGCTTCACTCCTTTGCTCTCTGGGACCTGCTCTGCCTTTAACAACGGCCTCTGTCCCCTTTGGGCTGTTCTCGTCTCTTGCAGACACTGAGAAGGAAGAAGATAGCTAAGTTATGCAAGAAATGAAGTTTGGATCTGCAGATGTGACTCCCTGCTATTCTTATGATGAATTAGTGAAGAGTTGGCAACATCAATTGCAAACCTTTTGTGTTTTTCCTAGAGGAAGTGGGACCTAGATTTGTTAGGCCAACCACTCAAGCACCGTCTACAGAAACCCTGCTCTGGTTCTCCCTTCTCCAAAAAGTCTCTCTAGATGGACCCCTACAAATGTTCATCAATGCTTTCCTCCAAGTCTCTCAGGCATTTGTTCACATGTACTGCTTGTCTCAAAGCCTTCCAGAAAAAAACCAACCAACCAAATAGTCTCAGTCAGTTTGGGCTGCTATAACAGAATACCATAGACTGGGTGGCTTGTAAACAGCAGAGATTTATTTCTCTCAGCTCTGGAAGCTGGAAGTCTGAGATCAGGGTGCCGGCATGGTTGAGTTCTGGTGAGAACTCACTTCTGGGTGGCAGACTGCTGACTTCTCACTGTGTCCTCACATAGTAGAAGGGGCAAGAGGGTTCTCTGGGGTTCCTTTTATAAGGGCACTAATTCCATTCCTGAGGGCTCCACTCTCGTGACCTAATCACCTCCCAAAGGCCCCACCACCTAACATCATCACATTGGGGGTTAAGATTTCAATATGTGAATTTTGGGGGGACACAAACATTCAGTCCACAGAACAAACAACTAAAACCCCCCAGGTACTGGAAGGAGATGCCACTGAGCCTGACTGTCCCAGGCTGAGATGGATTTGCTCAGCAGACAGAAGCAGAAGGGCATTGGAATAGGCTGGCAAGATCCACCAAAGGTCAATACTTGCTTACAAAAGCCATGGAGTGAAGGTGAAGCCACAGGACCCAGAGAAGAAGCGGGTGGGGCAAAGGTGGGGGCACCGAGGGATAAGAGTAACCGTGGTCGTCAGCAGAAGCAGCAATGAGACAGATGCTCGGGTGGCAAGCGGCAAACAGGCCTAATGTGAAGTACATGGTACTTGGTGATAACGAGATGGGAATTGTATTGACTCTACTGATTTGGAGAGAAGGGGGATGAACAGATACTCGTGCTGCCCCTCACCTGGGGAAGGAGAGAAATTCATTTGTTGCATAAGTGCAGCCTCTATGAAACATCAGTATCACCCAGGGGGGTTTTAGGAAGATGATCCTTGAGTTGTGCCCAGGGACCTGTTGGATCTCTGGGGAGCGGGTGTGGTTGGGGTCAGGGCATTCCTGCTACACAGGACAGTGTCCACCTGAGGCTGTAGCCAAAGAACATTGTGATGGCTGATACTTGCAACAATGATCTTGACTTATTAGGAAAAGATGGTTTTCTGTGTTGATCCTGTCCAGAGAAGGCTAGATGATAGCCTGCATGCGGTACTTTACAGTCTGCAAAGAGCTTTGAGTACATTGCCTCATTTCCTCCTCATCACAAGCCTGTGAGGCAGGTTTTCATATCGTTGTTTCACAGAGGAAGCAATGCATCTTGCTCAAGGTCACAGAGCTGGCAGGTGCTGCATCACGTGATGTCAGATCCTGTATCTTTCTAGAAAACCCTACCTGCAGAGAAGTATCACTAGACTTAAGGGAAGTTTATATTAAAATTTGTTAAATTACAATCATATTTCCTAAAGGGCGTATCCATTCATTCACCCCACAGACATCAGTGAGGGCCCCCTGTGTGGCAGGCGCTGTACCAGGGGCTGGCCCGACCTTCAGCTACATGGAAGACCCAGTTCTCCTGAAAGTCATTCCTCTTCCTGTTCTCAACCGCTATGGCTGCTGCAAATTTATTGATAAAGTCTCACTGGGAAGTGGCTGGAGTTTATTTTTTCTCTCTAATCCAGCAGTAGGGTCCATTAGAACAGAGGCATGTCTTCTAGTTCTGGTATGTTCTTTCCAGCACTGAACACAGCTCCTGACTGACCTGCAGATCTGCGAGGGTGTGTTAACTCTCTGGCATCTCTGGCATCACTGTGACGACACAGGGAGACTCATCATGGAATTTCCTCAACTCTGGAATGTGTTTATTCTGGAGAACGGTTCTGTTCTGTTTGGAACTGTTTATTTCCTACCTCTCAGACTTCTCAGAGAATCCCAGGGAGTCTTTGGGGTGAGTTTTTCCCTGCAATGGCATTTGTGTTTGAGTCAGAGGGTGACATTACCAGAGGGGAAGGGACATGCCAAAGGAAACAGCAAGTCAGTGGGTGAATTCATGGCTCTTCTCTCACCTGGACTCCAAGGCATGTTCTTGTGTCTGGGATATGCCCCAGTGTGTCGGGGTATAGTGCAACTGCTTATCAGACCTCAGAACCACAGGATGACCGAACGGAAGGAAACTCAGGGGTTATCAACTCCAGTTTTATTATTTCATTATTGGGGAGACAAAAGTCCCAGAGAAAGGAAGGACTATCCCAGGGTCTCACTGGTGGTTTTGAGGTTGGGCTAGGGCTGGAAGTCAGATCTTCCCAGGGTCAGGTTCCATGTAGTTTACCCACACTGGGTTCCACCATCTCTACAACCCTACTCGTTTGCTTAGAGTTTAACAAGGAAAAATATTATCATCAGGAGCCTTTGGATGAACCAAGAGAGGAGAGCCTGTCTGGGTGTGCACTACTGGATCAACCTCTAGCTGAGCTGTCCTAGAAGCCCATCTAAGCTTCTAAGAAGCTCATCTACGCTCATCTACGCTCATCCTCAGACCTCATCTAACTAACAACGCTGATTTCTATGGGGCCAAAGAACCATAACCACTCTAAATTCAAAATCACACACAAGACCGTGCCATGTGCTAGCTTGTGCCTGGATTAGTCTTGTGAACGGTTCACTTCTGAGACGTGTACTCTTGTGTAGCTATTTACCACATCCCAAGTTGGGGAACCTCCACAAACCAGCTGGGCAAATACTTGGACTGCTGGCCTGCTTGGAATTTTTCAGTTGTGTGTGCCTCTGTCATTTGGAACCGTCCCACAGGGCAGGCAGACTGCCAGGCAGATATTCTGAGGCTGACCCAAAATCCCTGTCAGAGTCCACAACGGCTAGTCTGTGTGGTCTCAGGTTAGTCACATGACTGCTGTTGGCCAGAGTTCTCTGAGCACTGTGGCTTATGATGCTTATTTTATGACTATTGGGAGGACCAAGTGAGAAACTGATTGAGAAATGCCTGGAAAAGAGTAAGTGCCAGCAAGCTGGATGGGCTGGCAGCCCTCGGTTCATTTTGCTGTTCTGCCTACCACGGATAACTTAGCTGTGGGCAGAGATAAGTCCTGCCAGCTTCTGCCAAGGCCATCCCACAAGTCAAAGGTTTGTTGTCATTCCCCAAAACTTAACAACGTGGAGGAGGACTGGAATCCAGATCTCTGGGCACTGGGGGAAGTAGGTTAAAGGTTCTGACCAGGGCTGGCTAGTCTCCAGGGCAGGACACTGGGGCAGCTTTGTCTCAGGTCCTGGCCGGTGCTGCTCTTGCTGGGAGGCTGGTGACCACAGAGAAGAATGTGGGTTGGGTAGGAGTGATTTTAGGGACACAGGGGAAAATGTACCCCCAGTATGGGTCTCCCATTTGGCTTGATATACTTTGAAAATGCTCACTTAGAAATATGGTTCTTGGGCAGGCCCCAGTGGTCTAGTGGTTAAGTTCACGTGTTCCACTTTGGTGTCCTGGGTTTGGTTCCCAGGCATGGGCCTACACCACTCATCTATCAGTGGCCATGCTATAGCTGTGGCTCACATACAAAATAGAGGAAGATTGGCAGCGGATGTTAGCTCAGGGCAAATCTTCCTCAGCAAACAAAACAAAACAAAACAAAAAAGAAATGTGTTTCTTGACTCCCATTAAAGCTTAAATCTGCTTGGAAGTGGGAATCCTAGGTACTAGTATGAGTCATGTACATTTCAAAGTTTGTGAGTTTGTCAGCTTCCTTCTGGACCAAGAGCTTGATAGTGGGTGAGAAAAGAAGGGAGAAAGGAAGAGCAGGGAAGGGAGAGGGAAGAGAGGGGTTACGAAATTCAGATCAAGGATAGGATTGTGCAATTACAAAAAGTTAGTAAGTTTCTGGCCTAAAACAAAGTTTGGGGATTGCCTATGACTTGAAAACGGCCAAGCTCTCCTTTCTCCTTTGAATCCAACAATTTTGAGTTGATTGAACTTATCTTGATATTTTGCTATGTATCCACAAACAATTTAATTTCCAAGATATATTTTAATCCATGTTGAGGAAACATCAAATTCATTTTCTCCTACTAAATGCTGCATTTAGTAGGAGTGTTATGGATATTGATTCATGTTATCACACGTTCTGAAATAATTCCCAAATGCTTTTTCTCATTGATACCCTTGCCAGGTCTTTGTTGTTTCTTTTGTTCTGTTGCCTGGAAAGGTGATTCATAAATAATACATATTCTATAATTTTTTAAGGTGATAATCATGATGATGATGATGACAATGCTTTAATTAGTCAGCTTCCTAATTCATTTTCTTTAAACAAGTTTTCCATCTCTGTCTCCTTGACCTACTTTGACGGTTAACACGCAGCAGGGAAAGAGTGGGTCCTTCTGGTCTTGCCGTTGGCTAATAGTCTGAATTCACCCAAATTACTTTCCTAAAATGACGGGCTGGGTTGTGAAGCAATGGACACCAACTCAGATGCCTACAGGGGTCAAGAGGCAAAGTGAATGAGTGAAATAGGAATGGTGGGGACTGTGGCCAACAGGAGAGGCTGTGCCTGTCTAAAGGGGTGGTGGCTATTGGGTTCCAGATGTCAATGCCTTGCAAGAATAACCACCCAATTCTACCAGGACTCTCTCTCTCTCTTTATTTTTTCCCATGAAAACTCAGAAATTCAGATTTTAAAAAATCATCTGACTCCTAAATGTTGGCAACTAATTCAGATTTTTCAAAAGTGCTACTGGTCAAGCAAAGCTTGGAGTGAGAGTTAACAGCTTGTCCACTCTGAGTGGGAGGATCCAGAAGGCCCCACTCAATAGTCAGGCTGTGGTTCTTTGGGTAATATTACCTCATGGTAAGAAGAGAGATCTGGATTCCCTTCCTAGTCTTAAAGCTAAAGGCTCAGCAGTTGCAAGGGGAAGGGGATGAAGGCTCCATCCCTGGCTGATCACCAGAATTACCCAAGGAGTTTGAAAAATTACAGATTATGAAGTTCCACTTCAGACCCACAGAACAGGAAACTCCAGGAGTGGCATCAAGTCATCTTTATTTTTAAAAGGCTTCCCAGAGGATTGTGATACAAGAGGTTCATGGTCTACACTTTGAGAAAGACTGCTTGTGGACACTTATACTCTAAACACTCACTACTAAGGTCAGGGATGATTTTATGGACATTTAAACATCATCCGCATATCCACCCATTCATTCCTTCATCCATCCATTGTCAATATATCCATTCATCCATCTGCCATCCAGAAAATCTTTGTTAAACACCTACTGTGTGTGCCTGGCACTGATGTAGCCACCATAGGGCAGCACCCATGGGCAAGTTCAGGTTTGGCTGTTCCCAAGTGACCAAGAAGCACTCCTAGATGGCCATTTACCAACAGCTGTGGACTCTGGTTCTTGTAAACTTTGATACCTACTAGGCTGACTCTGGATAAGATTATGAAACAAGAGAGGTTCAGAATACTTAGATTCTGGCCATTGGCTCAACTCCAGGAAGAGAGGCATGCCCAGGAAGCAAGATGTAAGATTACTGGTTCTCACTAGGAAGACTTGGCCATGTTAGATAGCAAAAAAGCTGTCTCCATACCTAACTGACTGCCCGGAGTTGAAGCAACAGGAGCAGATGTTGGGAAGACAAACAGGAAAGACCCTTTTGTTTCTAAAATATGTCTGTGGGGCAAGAATCGGGGTCAGACATGAGGCTTCGTATTGTTTCATGAATTAGTTATATCCACAATCTCAACCAAACAAAGTAGGGGGCAGAAGAGGAGAGAAATATAAATTTAGGTCCCTGCTATTGAGACAATTAAGGTCTTATCGAGGCACCACATTTTTATTGAAAGAATAATGCAAGGCAAGATGTAATCAAGTATGCAATGTGTGTGCAGACAGTGAGTGCTGTGGAGGGGCTAGAAGTCTTCGGAAACTCTTCTTTCTGGGTAGAGGAGACTGTACTCCTAGATAGTTATGGCGGTCATTTTCTCTCTTTCTTGTAAGGAGATTCTGTTCTGGAGCCATTCCTGGCCGTACTCTCCCACTCTATCTGCGGACTCAATTAGTCTTTCCCATGTTGCTTAGATAGTTCCTAGAGTCAATTCTGGAGTCAGCTGTGGGATCCCGGGGAATTTTCTTAATGTCTCTGAGCTTCGGTTTCCTGGTGTGTAAAATGTGGGTAATCGTACCAATGTCAGAGTGTTATGATGAGGATTAAATGAGATAGTATATATTAAAGGGCCTGATGGTGCCTTGGCACTGAACGAATATAATTTCATGTTTCCATGAAGGAATAGGAATAACAATTCTTCTAAATCAACACTGTTCAAATAGACTAGTGGAAGAGAATAAAAAGTAACCATTTGGAAATAGCGACTATTTGAAAAAGATAAAATTAGATCCATATCTCACTCCACACACAAGAATAACATAGTAGCAGCCAGCTATATGTGGCTATTGAGCACTTGAAATGTGGCCAGGATGAACTGAGATCTGCTGTAAGTGTAAAATGCACAGTAAATTTTGAAGACTTGGTATGAAAAACAGAACGTAAAATATTGATTACATGTTGAGATGATAATATTTTGGATATATTGGGTTAAATAAAAGATATTATTAAATTAATTTTATCTTTTTCTTTTTACTTTCTTTTTTTAATGTGGCAACTAGAAAGTTTTATTTATTTATTTTTTTGCTCAGGAAGATTTGCCCTGAGCTAACATCTGCCTCCAATCTTCCTCTTTTTTTTTTGTTTTGCTTGAGGAGTATTAGCCCTGAGCCCTGAGTTAGCCCTGAGCTAACATCCATGCCAATCTTCCTCCATTTTGTATGTGGGTTGCCACCGCAGCATGGCTGACAAGTGGTGTAGGTCTGCACCGGGGATCCGAACCCACAAACCCAGGCTGCCGAAGTGGACTGTGCCGAACTCAACCACTACACCACAGGGCTGGCCCCATAGAAAGTTTTAAATGACATATGTAGCTCACATGGTAATTCTATTGGGCAGTGCTGTAAAACTTTCTGAGGCAGATGGTCTACCATACCCAAAGTTTGCCTAGCGGGCTTCCTCTTGTGGGTTTTTCTGAGAAGAAAAACTAGGGCTCAATTTGGTGATGGGGCACAAAGACAACCTTGACTAATTTAAAGATGACTAAGACTATTAACATTCAACCCTCCAGCTGGAGGACATGTAGCTGCTTTTCCCTCCTTTGGGATGAACTGAGGTGGCTTTTTTCTAGGATGCTCTATAAAGAGGCATAAGTAAATTTCAAGGGCTCAATAAATATTAGCTATTATTATTTTTATTTCTCTAGCTTTGGGTCATGTAATGATATCCCCTAAAAAAACACTAGAGGCATTTCTCTAAGACCACAAACAAGGAACTGTCTTCACAACCATTCAACATTTTACTAGTTAGTTAACCAATGCAGCTAGATGAGAGAAGTCAACTATAGGCATACGAATTTCTTTTTAAGTAAAAGAAATAAATTTTTTATTTGCTAGTGTACTTGGAAAACCCGAGAAAAATCAATGATAAAACTAATTCAAACAAATAAAAGAATTCAGTAAGGTGGTAAGATATAAAATTAACACAGAAAAATCAAGAGCCATCGTATAGACAAATAATAATCTAATAATCAGTTAAAAGACATAATGGTAGAGGGGCTGGCCCTGTGGTGTAGCAGTTAAGTTTGCATGCTCCGCTTTGGCGACCTGGGGTTCACGGGTTTGGATCCCGGGTGTGGACCTATGCACCATGCTGTGGCAGGCATCCCGCATATAAAGTAGAGAAAGATGGGCATGGACGTTAGCCCAGGGCCAATCTTCCTCAGCAGAAAGAGGAGGAATGGCAACAGATGTTAGCTCAGGGCTAATCTTCCTCACACACACAAAACCATATTACAAAGTGTCCTTAATTAAAACATCATGGTATTGGTGTGAGAATAGACAAATAGATTCGTGGAAGAGAATAGAAGGCCCATCTGTAGACACAAGTACGCATGGAAATTTAGTACATGAGAGAGGTAGCATCTCAAATTACTAGAGTAAAGATGATCTTTTTAATAAACGGTGCTGGGACAATTGGAAAAAGATAAAATTAGATCTATACCTCACTCCACACACAAGAATAAATTCCAAATGGATTACAGATCTAAATGAAATATGAAACCATAAATGTACTAGGAAAAAACATGGGTGAATTCCTCTTAACCTCAGTTAAGGGGTTAACTCAGTTAACTCTGACTCAAAACCCAGAGACAACAAAAGAAAGCATTGATCAATTTGACTAAATTAAAAAAAACAAAGCATCACGACAAAAAATCACCATAAATAACTCAAAAGACAAACAATGAAATAAAATATTTGCAATATATACCACAGACAATGGGCCAATACTCCTAATACATGAAGAACTCCTAAAGGGACAAATGACCAAAAATCTTAGAGAAAAATGGGGGGACAGTCACGAACAGACTTTTATATATACAATTTTACATGTATATATATAACTGTATGCAAATGCTGTACTCTAGTTAGTAAATTTGTTTCTCATGGGATATGGGTTAGCTATTCTGAAACTACTTTATGTCCATAACAGGATTGAATAAATAAGTGAACATATCATGGGTAATGAGAGCCAGGCTTTTCACTGTTCAAGAAAAGTTACAAATAAGGAAGATTAGAATGAGACATATACACAGATAGATGGATGCAGAAATAAATGTACGGGTGTGTGTGTGTGTGTGTGTGTGTGTGTGTGTGTGTATGGTTTCCTAGGACTGTCTGCTGAGGGGGCCTAGAACAAATACACCCCATTAGCAATGAGTACATGTAGTGCCCAGATCTTGGTTTCTAAATACCTTTCTCCAATAAAAGGAACCAGAGCTCACTGGAGAAATGATTGATTACAGGGCTGGGTCCGGAAAAATACACCAGCCTGAAACATCTTATGGGGCCAGAAAATAAAGAAGTACAAAAAAAAGCCAAAAAAAAAAAAAAAAATGGGGCATGTCAAAGAACACAGGAGCCAACATGAAAGAATTCCTAAAGCCGAAGCTGAAATAAATTGAGCAATAACATGAATAATGATAACATTATATTGTAATGCATAGAATAAATAAATATTCATTAGCTCATATTGTTATAAATAACTAAATAAAGAAATATTGGAGGAGAAGGGACAGCTCTGTCTTACAGAATTCCAATTAATAAATGCAGAAGGAATGAGGAAAACAGAAAATTACCATTGGGCAAACACACTAATAACTGTTACAAGAAAGAACCGTTCATGGATGCTAAAATCAGTGGGCAAAAGTATGATGAGAAACAAAATGTTAGCGTAGTCTCAAAGAACCACCCCACAAGATATTTAGTAATTACAAAGGAAAATAATGATAACTTTAGAGTGGAGCAACTTACCACCTTAACCACGTGGTCAAGGCTAACATCATCATGATTGACATCATGAACCCCTGATATGATGCACGGAGAAGGCATGGCATTGCTTTTCTGGTGTTCTTGCCCAAAATGCATAATCTCAGTCTAATCACAAGAAAACACCAGACAGACTCCCAAACTGAGAAACCGTTACAGACCGAAGGAGACTAGCAGACATGATGACTAAATGTGATGTGGGAGTCCCAATGGGATCCTGCACAGGAAAAAGGACGTTAGTGGGAAAACTGTTGAAATTCATCCAAGATTTATAGGTTAGTTAATAGTATTGTATCAACGTCAGTTTCCTGCTTTTGATACTAGGAATGTTTGTGTTACGTAAAATGTTAACATCAGGGGAAGCTAGGTGAAGGGTATATGGACACCCTATGTTATTTTTACAAGCTTTTCATAATCTAAAACTGCTTTAAAAAATGCCTCCACGTATTTGTTGGGTCAAAGATCCTGAGTCAAATGTAGATAGATGCCCCATGGCTGCCCTCAGATCTCTTCCTATCACAGCCTCGCTGAGCTAATACACACTTAATCCATTTTTTAATTATATGTCCAGTTTGTACCCTCTATGGACCCAATCCTAGAAGGCAGAAGTTAAAATATGATCATGCATTAAAAGTTTTTATCCACCAGCAATGAAAAAACTCCAAAAGAAAGAATAAAAAACTTGGAAGCAAAAAAACAAAAAGTGACTATTGTTTTAACTTTAAAGGTCGGCATAGAAAGAGAAATTGCTTCCGCATTCCAGGGCCACAATGCCTTAGAAGAATTAAGAGTACTGGAGTGAGAAGGAATGAATCCCATCTGAGTCATCTGAATCAGCTTGGTTTCCCAAAACTTTTTGCATAACTGACCCCTGCTTCCTGATATTCTAACTAAATAATTACTCCACCCCCACTCCCACCATCCAGTAAATTTACTATCCACATCAGGCAGGAAGCAGCTTTGTCAGAATTATCGGCCATAGCTAGGGTGGGGGGTAAAGTGAAGGAAAAGCCAAGGAAAGGAAGGAGTGTCTGGGAGCAGAGAACCAGAAGCACCTTGGAAGAGAGCTAGTGGTGCCTGCAGAGCCCCTCACAGGAACCTGGCAGGGTCCCAAATCCCGCCTGCAGAAGTTCCGTGGGAAGGAGGGATGGCTGGAGGCGTGTGGGATGGAGGGCTGGTTGGTCAAGGATCGCTTTGAGGGAAACAGAAGTTAGGGAATGCATGAGCCTGTTTTTCTGGCGCTCGGTCAGTACTTCATATACCTTTGCTAGCGGCCCTATAGCCAGACAGAGAGTGTCAGTGTTCTGTCTGGGGAGAGGCTGCTTTCACACTTTAACAGCAGAGTCAAGTAGTCGTTACAGAGACCATACGACCTGCAGAAGCTACAATATTTATTATTTGGCCCTTTGTAGGAGAAGTTTGATGACCCCTGGTCTAGGGCATATTGGGTTCTGTCTGTGCTTTCTAAAAGGATAAATCCCCTTTCAAAAGAACAGACTCCTTTATGAGGTTCCCCAAATTCTGCTTTGACTGTTCTACCAAACATCCTAGAGGCCGAGACTCCGCGTTTGCCTCGAGCACCTAAAGAAGTCACAGCATTTCCGTGAGCACTGATCCCTTCATCGGGGGCCGGAAATAGAGCCCTCTCTTAGGGTACTCTGGGGGATGAGGGTCAACAAGGGAGAGAGGAGCCAGGAAGAAGAGGAATCAGGTTTAGCGGTGAGGATTCTGTGAAACTGCCAGTAGATGTGTACTGTTTTCAATCTTGAAATAAATATGTTTTCCTCCAAAAGTGACAATTTTTGCTAATAACAATAACACAGATTAATAACATTGCAAACAGATGCTCAGTGCAAGTTAATTTGTTTATTTCTGGGGATGCCCAGGGTCCCAGGCAGGAGGCAGAAGGTTTGGGAAGGGAAGGTGTGAGTTAGGGTGGAGAACAGCAGACTTGTGAAAGGAGTTTCTGAGAGCGCTGAGCTGTGTAATAGTCTTCAAAAGGAATTAGGCTTCCAGAGGTTGCAAGCTCTTTCTAAATTTAGACCTGAGATCTTTGATGGACAAAGGGGAACTATTCTAGCCCTATGGTAGCCATTGGGGATGGCTTAGAATACAAATACTAATTGTCTTTACAATTTTTACAAAGCCAACATATAAGATACACTACCAGACCTTGGTCCTACATTGGGCCATTGTGAAAGCAATCACAGAGCTTTACTAAGTGGGATACCGAAAAGCTCTAAGATACCACTGTCCCCCTCAAGGGGCACATAATCTATCTTAGAAAAGAGATATGTGTACATAAAAAGGTAACATAGCATCAGTGTATATAACTGAGATTACATTCAGCTATGAGCAACTAAAAACCTCGAGACAAGATAGCAAGTCCACAGGTATGCATTCTAGGGCTGGAGGGGCAGCTTTGTTCCATGGAGCCCTTGGCCCGCCACCATCTCTAGGGTGTGGCCCTCACTCTTGTTCCAAGGCACAGTTGCGTTACAGGCAGCAAGAGAAAGAAACCAGGAAGGGCTATCATCAAAAAGGCAAGAAATAACAAGTGCTGGTGAGGATGTGGAGAAAAGGCAACTCTTGTGCAGTGTTGGTGGGAAGGTAAATTAGGGCAGTCACTGTGGAAAACAATATGGAGGTTCCTCAGAAAATTAAAAATAGAACTACCATCTGAAGGAAACGAAACACTAACTCGAAAAGATATCTGTACCCCCTGTTCACTGCAGCATTATTTACAATAGCCAAGACATGGAAGCAACCTAAGTGTCCATCACTGGGTGAATGGATAAAGAAATGTGGTATATATGATAAAATATTATTCAAACATTAAAAAAGAAAAAAGTCTTGTCATTTGCGACACCATGGATGGACACTGAGGGCATTACGTGAAGTGAAATAAGTCAGACAGAGAAAGACAAATACTGTATGATCTCACTTATATGTGGAATCTAAAAAACAAAAACAAAAATAAATACCCAAACTCATAGATACAGACAACAGATTGGTGGTTGCCAGAGGTGGGGGCAGGGAAAATTGGTGAAGGTTGTCAAAAGGTACAAACTTCCAGTTATAAGACAAATAAGTCTTGAGGATGTAATGTACAGCATGGTGACTATAGTTAATTAATAGTGTGTTGTAGGGCCGGCCTGGTGGCACAGCAGTTAAATGCGTGCGCTCTTCTTTAGCGGCCCCTGGTTCACAGGTTGGGATCTCCGGTGTGCACTGATGCACCGCTAGTCAAAGCCATGCTGTGGCGGCCTCCCATATAAAGTGGAGGAAGATGAGCACGGATGTTAGCCCAGGGCCAATCTTCCTCTGCAAAAATAGGAGGATTGGCATCGGATGTTAGCTCAGGGCCCATCCTCCTCACACACACAAAAAATCAATAGTGTATTGTATATTTGAAAGTTGCTAAGAGAGTAGATCTTAGAAGTTCTCATCACAAGAAAAAAAATTTGTAACTATGTGCAGTGATGGATGTTAACTAGACTTATTGTGGTGATCATTTCACAACATATATGTATATTGAATCATTAGGTTGTGCACCTGAAACTTATAGTATGTTGTATGTCATTTATATCTCAATAAAATAATCATGTTGTGCAATTACATTTAATTGCATTGTAATGTGCTCATAATATAATGTCATGAAAAATAAAACGGGATATAAGAACCCCCCAAAAAAGAGTCTGAAGTAATTTCATTGAGTGTTTTGAAAAAATCTTGTATTTATTTAGCTACAAATTATTTCATAGCATTTATAGCCTATTTTGCTGGTCCTCAGGCATGATATGAGATGTATCATAAGTTACATATAACTAATAATAAGGAACTGATTATTCTGAATGCCTTCCTTTACAAAGTTAGAGAGGATTCAGGTTATTCCTCTATTGATGTCACTCTTGCTCATTTTCTTCAACATCCTTTCTTAGATGGTGGTGAAAGTGTAAGGCATGTAGCTTGCACATTACTAATTGTACATTACGGGCTACCTAACTTCTGTATGACAGAGCTCTTTGGGTCCATTGTAATGGCAATTATAAGTTAGTTTGGTGGTTTATTTTCTGTCACTGCTATGGCTCTTTGCTGGATTTGTGAATAGTATTACTCTACATATTCAAGAAATATTTATTGAGCTCCTACTATGCAGGGTGATGATGGTCCAATGTTGAACAAAACAGACATAGACCTGACCTCATAAAAATTAAATTCTAGCAAGGATGATGGACATAAAAAAGGAAGTTAATATCATGGGACATAAATTACACCTGTTTCTTGCAGCAGTCATCATGGAAGCTGGTCCCTTTTCTGGGCTAATGCTCTGAGAGCAACAGAAGAATGAAATCTAACTTAAATGTGACACAGATTCCTTTTTTCAGAAGAAGCCAACTGCACAACATTTGATGGACAAGTAGCTACCGCTGGTGTGTTCTTTGCTTTGAATGGGAAGCAGAGAATTTCTCAAGAGGAGAAAAATTCAGATCAGAGGATTCTTCCTCTAGGGTGTAACTTTTTTCAGAGTGACCCTGACTAATACCGTGACTCTCCTAATTTTGGTGAATTTCTGGATTCAGTTCAGAGCTACTAATTCAGCAGATTTTCCCTGAGTCAGACCTTAGTGGAAACCAACATGCAGGGTCTGGTGCTGGGCACCTTCTGATGCTCAACAAGGATTTGTAACGATAGATGAATGCATGAATATTCACACTAAACCATTTTTTTCTGTCTTCTCCTCTTTCTCTTTCTAACTCTTTTTTCTTCCTTCCCCACTCATACCCCAGTGCTTCTTCAGACACATTTTATGGTCCTGCTGGGCGTGAAAGATTACTGACCCTCCAAAGTCCAATGACTTGGTATCAGACGATCTAAGTTTTCTCCTTTTCTCTACCTTTTAAAGAAGTGTGTTGTGATTTCCCCAGCAGAAGGGAAAGTGATTAGGGCTACGCAAATGTTTGCCCAGGCACAGGAGCAAGAGAAGGGGAAGAGGAAGCTTTTGAAGGCAAACCCTCACAGGCAATTTTTCCATTGATTATAATTCTCTGTCATCAAGCAGGGTGCCAGGAAACAAATTTTAACTTTGATTTTTACGCATTAATTTTAACAACTGGGACTTCCTCATTTACTATACAAGGATGCATAATTTATAGTTAATTTGGAGATGAATAAAATATTAACATACGTTTTGTTTTCCCTAAAACATAATACCTAAATTAGCACAGTGCCCTGATTACCAACCTACACGTGCATTTAGATTGTAAATGAGCTCAGTTTTAAGCATATTTGTAACAGTTGAGCAAGTGAGAGATGTGTTATGCGGTCATATTGATATTAATGATGGGGACCTCCAGGAATCCCAAGAACACACACACATGCACAAACACACGCACACGCACACGTGCACATGCAGGCACACACACAAAATAAACCAGCAAAGGGCAAAGGGCATATACCACCTCTCTCAAGGAAGTTTTCTGATAGCTGCCACACAATAGTTTTGCTTAAATCCCATTGGCTTGAACATAGACCACCCCTGGCTGCATGGGAGGCTGCAAAATAGTCTTTATTCTGGGTGGCCACGTGTCTTGCTAAAAATACCAATTACCATGGAAAAAAGAAGCATGTGTCTTTCTTGTGAAAGAGCCTCTTTTATATCGTCATTTTTGCAGTAAATTCCATTTTGTTTTGATATATTAATATTGTTATATTGTTTTTTGGTTAGCATTTGCATGGTATACTTTTTCCATTCCTTTCTTTTCAACTCTTCTGAATTGATTTGTTTTAGACAAGTGTCTTGGCTACAGCATGTAGCTGGACTTTGTGTTTCTTTTTATTCAATCTGATAATTTCATTTTTAAATAGGTGACTTAAATCCATTACATTTATTGTGAACCATTTTATTTTTGTTTTCTGTTTACTATCCATTTCTTTCATTTTTTTCTTCCTTTTCCTTCTGTCTATGCTGTATGTTGAGTTAGATAGAGTTATATAGATATTTCCATCCCCTTTTATCACTCTACTGTTTGGAAGCTATAGGTTTTATTTCTGTTAATTTAGTGGTTTCCATTTAAATTTTATCATCATATCAACTACCCTAGGCAGGTAGGATGTCTCATGCACAAAGGAATTCAGACTTGATGAGGAGTCCGATGAAACGCCCTGGGATGTGCTTGCTGGCTCTGATCAGCCCATCTGGTATCATGTGTATACTCTTAAGCCAGTCATTGCCAAGGAGATGGGAGTGGTGGGGTGGTGGTACTCTCACTGGCCATGCCTGTGTCATGGACCAACCTGGTAGTCAGAGAGAGGGTTAGACCCACTCAAACTACAGAGACTAGGTGTGGAAAAGGGGTGCTATTATCAAAAGAAGGGGGACTAGATGTCTACCCAAGAGGATCCATCCTAAATGTGTATCCACCTAACAACAGAGCTTCAAATAATATGATAGAATTGATAGAATAGAGGGAGAAATAGACAAATCCACCATTCATTAGAAAGTTCACCACTTTGCTTTATTTTTCTCTGCAGCACTGGAATACTGGAATATAATTAATTGAACAACTGGAAGATTAATAGCTCCTTGCCCTCCAGGAAAGGAAATTAATTTTTTCTGTTGCTAATTATTCTGACACAGAATTTAATGGGCCATAGAGAACAGTTATGAAAGAAAAAGAGGAAAGAGAGAGTGCCTTTGATATTAAGCAGAGGAGAGAGAGGAATTTCACCCAGAATAAGAGAGGTCAAAGATGGGAGTGGAAGTGAGTCTAAGTGCAGAACCATACACCACTCAGTGGCAGAGCTCAGGGAGGTTGTGAGGTCTCACCTAAATGGCAATGTGGTACTTAAGGAAGGTGCGTCTGCAAGCATTGAGAGCTCCAGCCTTTACAAAGTTTTCTGCACCCAGGTGAATGAGTGATGCTGAACCTAAAGGGAATGGGTGAGCTATGACACCCATTGATGACTGGGGACATCAATGGGGACAGATTACTAATGAGGGGAGGGGCCTCCCTGATGTCTTGGTGCAGTCTAAGACCCCAGAGCCTACGTAAAATCTTTTAGAAAGTGGGGAGGAAGATACAGTAATGAGTGAAATTGGGTTATCGTCATGGTTAAATGTGAGTTTAGAGTTGAGTTCATTTATTTCTTCCTTTCCAGACTATATGCCTTTCTATTTCTTCTTTCTCTTCCTTCCTTCCTTCCTCTCTTCCTTCCTTCCTTCCTCCTTCCCTTTCTCTCTTTCTCTCTCTCCTCTTATTGCATTGACCAGGACTTCCAGTATGATGTTGACTAGCAGTGGTGAGAGAGCACGTTCTGGCTTTATTCCTGATCTTGAGGAAAAACATACATTCTTTCACCGTTAAAAATGATATTTGCTATAGGTCTTTTGTAGATGCTCTTTATTAGGTTAAGGAAGTTTCAAGCTCCCTTTAGTTTCCTTTTTATCATGAGTGGATGTTGGATTTTGTTAAATGCTTTTTCTGCATCTATTCGGATGATCATATAGTTTTCTTCTTTAGTCTGTTAACATGGTGAAATACAGTACTGTTTTTCAAATGTTGAACCAGCCAATTATTCCTGGAATAAACCTCTCTTGGTCATGATGTATTGTCCTTTTTATATATTGCTGGATTCTGTTTGCTACTATTTTGTTGACAACTATTTGCATCTATGTTTATGACAGATATTGGCCTATATTATTTTTCTTGCAGTGTCTTTGTCTGGTTTTGGCATTAGGGTAATACTGACCTCATAAAATGAATTGGGAAGAGTTCCTGCCTCTTCTATTTTCTGGAAGAGATTGTGTAGAATTGAGTGAATTTTGGTAATTTGTGTCTTCCAAGAAATTGTTCCATTTCCTTTAAAGATATCAAATTTATGAGAATAGAGTTGTTTGTAGAATTCTTTTTTATCCTTTTAATGTCTATGGGATCTGTGGTGATGTCTCCTCTTTCACTCCTGATATTAGTTCTTTGTGTCGTCTCTCTTTTTTTCTTGGTCTGTCTGGCTAGAGTTTTACCAATTTTATTGATCTCTTTAAAGAAACATCTTTTGGTTTCATTTTGTTTCTCTATTGTCTTTCTGTTTTCATGTTCCTTGTTTCTGTTTCTATTTTTATTATTTCCTTCCTTATACTTGCTTTGGGTTTAATTTGCTCTTTTGTAGTTTAAGATAGATGCTTAGATTACTGATTTGAGACATTTATTTTCTAGTGTATGCATTTAGTTTTATAAATTTCCCTGTGAGCATTGCTTTAGCTACATTCTACACATTTTAATATTATATTTTCATTTGTATTCAGTTCAAAATCTTTTTTAATTCTCCTTGAGACTTCCTCTTTGACTTATGGGTTATGGAGAAATGTGTTGTTTAATTTCAAAATTTTTGAAATTTTCCAGATGTCTTTCTGTTATTGGTGTCTAGTTAATTCTGTTATTGTCTGAGAACATAGTTTGTATGATTTATAGCCTTTTAAATTTGTTAAAGTATATTTTATGACTCAGAATATGGTCTATTTTGTTGAATGTCCCATGTACACTTGAAAAGAATCTGTATCCTGCTGATGTTGGATGGATTGTTCTAGAAATGTCAGTTAGGTCAAGTTGGTTGACAGTGTTGTTCAGGTCTTCTATTTTTTGTACTAATTTTCTTTCTTCTTGTTCTATCAATTACCAGCTGAGAAGTATTGAAGTCTAATTGTGGATTTTTCTATTTCTCCTTTAGTTCTATCAGTTTTTGCTTCATGTTTTATAGCTCTGTTGTTAGGTACATACACATTTAGGACTATTATGTCTTTTTGAAGACTTGGTCCCTTTACCATCATCTAATGTCTCTTTTTATCCCTGATAATATTCCTTGTTCTGAAGTCTTCTTTGTTTAATATTAATATAGCTATTCCAGCTTTCTTTGGTTAGTCTTCATATGGCATATCATTTAATATACATATGTCTTTACATTGAAAGGGGATTTCTTGTCAAAAGCTTATATTTTGGTCTTATTTTTATGTCCAATCTGGCAATCTCTGTCTTTTAATGAATTATCTAAACATACCAATTAAAAGACAGAGATTTTATTGATTATTATATGGTCATATTAAAATCTACCATCTTTCTAGATGTTTTCTATTTGTTCCATCTATTCTTTGTTTTTGTGTGTGTGTGTGTGTGTGTGTGTATGAGGAAGATTAGCCCTAAGCTAACACCTGTTGCCAATCCTCCTCTTTTTTGCTGAGGAAGATTGACCCTGAGCTAACATCCATGCCCATCTTCCTCTACTTTATGTGGGACACCTGTCACAGCACGGCTTGATGAGCAGTGCATAGTTCCGTGCCCAGGATCCAAACCTGCGAACACCAGGCAGCCAGAAGTGGAGCACGTGAACTTAACTACTACACCACCAGGCCAGCCTCTGTTTCTTTTTTTTAATCTGCCTTCTCTTGGGTTAATTAATTGAAAATATTTTATGATTCCATTTTATCTCCAGTATTGACTTATTATTTATATCTTTAAAAATATTTTTTGTGATTGCTCTACATTTATAATAGACATCTTTAATTAATCAAAATATATCTTCAAATAATATTCAACTGCTTTATGTGTAGTTTAAGTACCTCACAACAGTATATTCCCAATTCCTCCCTCCCTCCTGTTGTTGTCATATATTTTACTTATACATATTATATAAACAAAATATATTGACACTATTTATGCTCTGGACAGTCATTTATCTTTTAGAGTAATTAAACATTTAAGAAATACTTTTATTTTACCATCATTTATTCCATTTCCATTGCTCTATATTTCTTTGTGTAAATCCAAGTTTCAGTTCCACATTCTTGTGCCTGGAGAACTTCTTTTAAAATTTCATGTAGTATATGCCTGCTGACAATGAATTCTCTCCATTTTTGTTTGTCTGAGAAAGTCTTTATTTGCCCTTCATTTTTGAAAAATTTTTTCACTGAGTAGAGATTTCTAGGTTGATAGTTTCTTTTCTCTTCCTTTCAACACTTTAAAGCTGTCACTTCATTATCTTCTGACTTGCATGGTTTCTGGCAAGGCATCTGCTGTAATTCTTATCTTTGTTCCTTTGTACGTAATGTTTTCCGTCCTACATCTGTCTTCAAAATGCTCTGTCTTTCATGAAAATGAAAGACAGTTTTCATATGATGTGCCTAGATGTGTGTATGCGTGTGCATCTTCTGGAGCTGGTATTTATCTTAGAGTTCTCTGAGCTTTTTGAATCTGCAGTTTGGTGTCTGTCATTAATTTTGGAAAATTCTCAGCCATTGTTTCTTCAAATATTTCTTCTACCTTATTCTTTTTTTCACTTATTTCTTGGACTCTAATTGTGTGTATATTAGAATATCTGATATTGCCCACAGCTCTTGAGATTTCTGTTCTCCTTTTTCCTACTCTTTTTTTTTTTTTTCTCTTTGTGTTTCAGTTTGGGTGATTTCTATAAGCCTATCTTTCCTCAGCTGTGTCAAGTCTACTAATGAGCCCACTGAAAACTTTCTCTATATCTGTTACTATGTTTTCATTTCTAGCCTTTCCACTAGATTCTTTTAGTTTTCATATTTTTGCTGAAAGGATCTTGCCCATTTTTTCCATTAGAGACTTTGACGGATTAATCATAGTTGTTTTAAATTCCCTGTGAGATAATTCCCACCTCTGTGTTGTATCTGAGTCTGGTTCTCTTGATTGCTGTGGTCTGGATCTGCCATGTAGTTCTGGGCCTGGAACATATTCATGCCCCTTCCCCAGGGGTAGAGTAGAGGGTTCTTTCTCTTCCCTTACCCCAGCTCCAAAGGGTTTTCACCAGTGCCCTTATGGCTACTGTGTTGTTGCCCTTTCCCCTACAGATTAAGGCTTTTGTCCCATAGAAGAGATGGGGGAGAAACATCTGGATGGAGTTTTGTTTTGTGTCCCTCCTGTGGTGGCTGATGGTCACTTCCCCCAGGCCTGTATCACAAGGGATGCCTTTTTTTCCCTTTAAAAAAAAAAATTCCACATGTAAGTGAGATCATACAGTATTTGTCTTTCTCTATCTGACTTATTTCACTTAGCATAATGCCTTCAAGTTTCACCCACATTGTTGCAAATGGCAAGATTTCATTCTTATTATGGCTGAATATATTCCGTTATGTGTATAATATATATATAAATGTGGTATATATACACCACATTTTCTTTATCCGTTCATCCATTGATGGATGCTTAGGTTATTTCCATGTCTTGGCTATTGTAAATGATACTGCAGTGAACATACGTTTGCACCGATCTTTTTGAATTAATGTTTTTGTTTTCTTCAGATAAACATCCAGAAGTAGGATTGCTAAATCATATAGTAGTTCTATTTTTAATTTTTTGAGGCTGCACTAATTTGCATACCCACCCACAGCACACAAGGATTCCCTTTTCTTTACATCCTCACCAACACTTGTTATTTCTTGTCTTTTTGCTAATAGCCATTCTAACAGGTGTGAGGTGGTATCTCATTGTGGTTTTGACTTGCATTTCGCTGATGATTAGTGATGTTGAGCATCTTTTCATGTACCTGTTGGCCATCTGTATGTCAAATGGGATGCTTTCTCAGGACTCTCTGCAACATTGGGATCTGTAGAGAAAAGCAAATTCTCCCCTTGGGCTTCACACGTTCTTGCCAGGCCACACTCTGTCTCTACTAGTTTGTTAAGTATTCCTGCTGAATTCTTCCTGGTGTGCAGCTGCAGCTGCCCCAGGTAAGCCAATGTTCATTTCCTGTCTCTCCCTGTAGGCACCTGTCTCTTCTTAGATTTCAGACTAGTTGGTTGCCCTATAACCTCGGCTTTCTCATGGGTTCAATGAAAGTTGTAAATTTCCCATTTTCCCAGATTAAAAAAAAAAATCTTTGTAAAGGTGAGAACAATACTCTTTCCAGGTTGCTGCAGCTATAGCAGAAAGTGGGAGACAGAGTTGAGCTACTTTGAAGAAAAAGAAAAGGAAATCATTTTGCTCACTCATGTTTGTGGACTGAATTGGTAACCACTTCTCACATAGCATATTGCCATTTGGTTCTTATAATCCTGTATGGTAAGTAATTACTATTCCCATTTACAGATGAGGTTCAGAGAGGATGAGAAAAGGGGCTGGGATTCCATTTTGGTTCTGCCTGATTGCACAGGAACCGCTCACTGCTCTATGCTGCCTTCCGAGACCATGGAGTGTGGGTATGAAATTAGAGAGGAACCTGGGGGAGGAGGCAGCATGGATCATGTTCTCAGCCTCTAGTAAAGTGAGCTTTTAAGGACTGAACTGGGGGAGTGACAAAGGTGTTTAGAGTGAGGGGAAAGGATCTGGCATGATTTGGGGGTGGGCTGAGGCTTTAGCTGGTGGGCTTCACACAGGGACTCAGTAGGAAGCGAATCTTGGGGAAAAGAGTACTAATAGCTGGAGAGATGTGGGATGCTTTCTATGGAGCCCTTTGCTGCTCATGGAGAGAGAGTGGAGTCCTCACGACCTTGGAATGTGGGCTCAATACCAGGGCAGGGGCGGAGCTTTTCCTAATGTCGGGGAATCCAGGCCTTGGTCCCATGTGTGGGGATTGGAGGTGGAGGAGTGTGTCTGGGAAAGGCGATGATGGAGACGGAGCTGCAAGAGAGCAACCCTCAAGTTTCTGCTCAGACAATCAGAACCCTCTCCCCTTCTTCAGAAGCACTCCCAGCCCCACTACTCCAAGACAAAGGGTGGGATCGCACCTCTTTCCTTTTATACACACACACACATACACAATCCTTTTGTGCCTTCCCGTACTCATTCATTCATTTATTCAGTAAATATTCATTATTGCCAGGTCCCATACCCTGTAACCTGATCTTCCTGAATACAGGGGCTAAGGGTGGGGAAATCATGCAGCTGAGTGGCCCTTAGTTCTCTGCTCTTCTCAGAGATGACCCAAGTAAGGACCTGTGTGCCAGAAGTTAGTGAGGTTGTTTTCCAGAACCCTACAGGTAAGTAATGCCCTGGTGTTACCTGGGTAACTGGCCTGGCCCCAGATTCCTGCTGGGGACATGAGCAAGGTTTACCTTTGAGCACACCTCTCCCTATAAATACCACAGATCCTCAGTGTGCCATTTAATACACTGTAAGTTCTGTGCTAACCTGTTCTCCCACCTCCTCCTCCCGGTGGGCCACTCTGCTGGACCACCTGTTCTCAAGGCTGGCTGCCTACTTCCAGGCCTCCAAGCCTTCCTTCCTCCCTTCTGACTCACAGACCACTGTGCCCTTCAAGGCCCAGCTTAAATGCCACTTCCTCCGGGAAGCTTTCTCTGAATCCTCCAGTTGGAATTAATCATGCTAACCTCTTGGCTCTCACATCAAACTGCTTGTACCTCTGTTTTGTATTTCACCTTGTTTGGTCTTGTTTCACCAGAGGCAGCTCCTGGAGAGCTGGATTATCACTATCCTCCCTAACTCCCAGATGTGCTTAACAACATTGAAATATGACCAGTCCTTTTCTGTGGAAACCCTTCTGTGGCCTTGCATTGCTCTCGAGGTCAAGTCTGAGCCTGCAAGGCTCCACATGATCTGGTCTCCCTGTCCCACCTCATCTGTAAATTCCTTAAGGAAGCCACAGCATGTGCAACTCGTCTCAAACAGCTGGGCCAACAGAGATGAAATAGCTCAGCCCCTGTCCTCAGCACTTAGTGTCTACAGGGTGTGTCAGGCTGAAGTGGCCTGGAGGAAAAGCTTTCCATTTTCCTTGCAGTGAGGATGGGCCTCTCCTCCCCCTCCTTCTTGGAGGATGGTAACCCCTCCACTCTGGCATTGTCTGGCTCAGACTGACTGGAGGGCCTCTCAGCATAATTCCCTGGAAGAGTGCTTTGCAGCTGTGGAAAGTTCCCTTAGCAATGCCTTCCTGACTTCTTGGGCTAAATTGTCTACTCTGTCTGGCTTTGTGGACTTCTAAAGGAAATGTCCACATATTTGGGATATGATTCTATCTGATGCCAACCTGACACTACTAGCAGCTTCCACACTCCCCAGGGAGGTGGAAGTCATGAATTGGAAGAGATCATGGTCACTGGCCTAGAATCCCAGACCTGGGAAAGTGCAGAGACTTAGCATCTAGTCCATCAACCTTGGCCATAGGCTAGTTGCAAACTCAGTTTTCTTTATCTATTAAATGATGAGGGGAGTTAGAACGAGAGTTGGATTTTCAAACTTTTTTATTTCTTGGCTATGGAAACATTTCTTCAAAGAAAAGCTGCCAGAGGAAGCCAACTATGTGAAGAAACCCTTTGAGCTACTGCTGTGTTTGAAATGGGAGTCCCATTTCATCCCCAGTCTCAGCAGAAACCCCAGGGCTCCTTTGGGCTCTGTTTAAAAACCCATGAATGTGACCCAGCCATTCTACTCCTAGGTGTTTACTCCAATGTAAACAAGTTCACACAAAAACTTGTACACAAGTGTTCATTGCAGCCTTTTAGGTAATAGCCCCAAATTGGAAGCAACCTCAGTGTTCATCAACAGGTGACTGGATAAACAAATTATGTATTTGTACGATGGACTACTGCTGGACAACAAAAAAGAATGAATGAACTATTGATATGTGCAATGACGTGAATGAATCTCAAAATCTTGATGCCAAGGTGAAAGACGCCAGATCAAAAAAAGTATATCCTATACAACTCCATTTATATGAAACTCTAGAAAATGCAGACTACCCTACAGGGAATAAAAGCAGGTCAGTTGTTGCCAGGGGATGGGAGTCAGGAGGGAAGGAAGGATTCCAAAAAGGGAATTAGGAAACTTTTGGGGTGATGGAAATGTTCCATATCTCGATTAAGGGAATAGTTTACAGGTGTATACATATGTCAAAACATCAAATTACACACTTTAAATATGCAGTTTATTTCATGTTAGTTATACCTCAATAAAGTTATTTTTTAAAAAAGGCTACCAGATTGTTCTACCTCAAAGAGCTAGCTTAAAAAGCACAAAAATTCTCACCAAAGCTATTCCTGGGACCTTGTTCTCTCCAGAGCCCTGTGACCAGTGTTGAAGCCAACCCTGCTCCTGCTAGTGTTCAGTGACTCAGCTGGTGAGAAGTTCTATAGGTTTCTAGAAGGGTATATGAGAAAACCTCTTTGCCCTTTTGCTGGTAGATAACATTAGAACTTGAAGTTTTCTATTTGCAAGTGGCTACAAGCAAGAGTCCCGTGGTCTTGCTATGTCCTCACCAGCAGGCCTGGTTGTGCTCCCATTAATGAGCCTTTCAAAAAACTAGACCCCTATATCCTCTCCCCGGCCCCCTATGCCACGTTTTATTTTTGATTAATCTTCGAATCATCTTCTTGGAAGGGCTCATTCCCACCTGGTCTTGCTGAAGACAAGCACCAGGTTTATGAGGACCTGTACTCTGGGATCTGCTTCTCCAGAAAAGGGGTCACGGTGCGGTCAGCAGACAGAGCAGGGTGCTGGCTCACGAATTTTCCAAACATTGAAATGAAATGAAAAAAACACATTTATGCTGCCCGGTGTAAAACAGAGAAGCAAGGCAGATAGTTATTTACTTCTTTCTCTGCCAAGAGCCTCCAAGTGCCTGGCAGGACTCAGAAATTCACCAGGAAACTACTAATCAAACAACAAGTTTTTCAGTTTGATTATTTTATTTTTTGCTTTTGAATTCTTTCCCAGTACCTGTTAGTGCCTAGTACTGTGTGAGGCGCTGGGAAATGCACAGAGAGCTCACAACTGAGTGGGAAGATGGTCCAATCAGAGACAAGATAGGTGTAAGGAAGCCAGTGTAGGGGTGAGGGCAGTCACGTGCTACTTCGAGGCCACACCAAAGACTTTCTAAGTTCCCTTATGCCTCTAAACTGTTACGAATTAAAGAAAAAGAAGATCCTTTTGACTCAGAATCATCAGGCAAGGAGGAAATGGTGTTTAAGCTAAGCCTTAGAAAACCAGGAGGGAGAGGAAAAAATGATAAGAAAGCTCAATGATAAAGTCAGATATGAATGCAGTAAGAGAAATAGACTGGAGTCAAATTTGATTGGACACAATGCTCAATATGACAATAATTATGTAAAAATTGAATGAAAAACAGAAAAATGTTAATTACATATGCATGTACACCACTGAAATGCATAGGAACTGTCAGCAGGGATACACTTGAAACTGAAAACAATGGTAATGTCTGATGAGAGCATGGAGTCATTAAGTGGAACTTTTACTTTATCTCTATTGGTCAAATATTTTATAATTAATTCTATTCCAAAGAGATCTGTGAATTTTCTATTATTTATTTTTCAACTTTTTTATTGTGGTAAAATATATATAACAAAAAATTTACCATCTTAATCATTTTTAAAAGTGTACAATTCAGTGGCATTAAGTACATTCACATTGTTGTGCAACCATCACCATCATCCATCTCCAGAACTTTGTCATCACCCAATTAAAACTCTGCACCCATTCAACAATAACACCTCCTAGCCTCCGGTAATCACCATTCCATTTTCTGTTTCTGTGAATTTGACTCCTCTAGGTACCTTACATAAGTGGATTCACAACAATATTTGTCCTTTTGTGTCTGGTTTACTTCCCTTAGAATAATATTTTCAAGGTTCATCCACGTTGTAGCATGCGTCAGAATTTCATTCCCTTTTAAGATGGAATAATATTCCATTGTATGTATTTTCCTCATTTGGTTCACCCATTCATCCATCCATGGATATTTGGGTTGCTTCCACCTTTTTGGCTATTGTGAATAATGCTACTATGTACATTGATGTACAAATATCTCTTTGAGACTCTGCTTTCAATTCTTTTGGGTACATACCTAGAAGTGAAATTGCTGGATCATATGGTAATCTACATTTAATTCTTTGAGAGACCACCATATTGTTTTCTACAGCAGCTGAGCATTTTACATCCCCCTACCAGCAGAGTACAAGAGTTCCAATTTCTCCACTCCCTTGACAATACTTGTTATTTTCTATTTATTTATTTTTGATAACAGCCATCCTAATGGGTGTGAAGTGGTATCTCATTACGGTTTTGATTTGCATTTCCCACCATAATTAGTGATGGTGAGCATCATTTCATGAGGATCTGTGAATTTTGTTTGATGAGGAAGATTGACTCTGAGCTAACATCTGTTGCCAATCTTCTTCTATTTTATATGTGGGTTGCCACCACAGCATGGTTTGATGAGCAGTGTGTAGATCCACCCCTGGGATCCAAACTCATGAACTCCAGCTGCTGAAGCAGAGCATGAGAACTTAACCGCTATGCCACAGGGCCGGCCCCTGTGAATTTTTAAGTAATGAAATATTTAAAAGATGTCAGCAATGAAAAGGGAATAAATGGAATACCTGGAAGACCTCATACATATATTTTACCTCTTTAAATGTTTCTGATTTTCAACAAACATGATGGTTGCATTTTTACCTTTTATCATGTGGAGTGGTTCTGGATGATGGTGAAATCAACACGGCCTCATTCATCTCTGAGATATGACTTTCTGTGCAGGCCATGACCGCCGGAGTAGCTCTGAGGCTGTACTGCCCTCTCTGTGTTGGTGGCCACACAGGAGGTGTAGGGGTCAGGGATGTGAGAAGGTAGGGGGAGATGAGAGAGAAGGAAAGTCGTATCAGTTAGCATATTGGATAAGGAAGTTCCAACCCCCCTGAGCAATTGGTAGCTATTTTGCTGCTAGATGGGTGGAAAATGACCCCTAGATAAAGCTGGTCAGCTGCCTCAAGGCTGGAAGGCAGCCCCTGCACAAGATGCAGGCAGTGTGCAGGTGGGGACCTACTTGTTTCCAAGCAGTTGGTGAAGACACAGTTCTGGCTGGATTCAGACTTCAGACAATTTCTGGAAGTGCCCCTAAACAGTTGTTGATTAATCACCACAGTTTAAAGAGACTTTCTAAAAGGGTGTGGGCAGTCTGTCTGTCTTCACTTCCCACTTGCATAGTGAGCTCAGTGGGTTTTTCTCCACGCCCACCCATTCCCATCTCCGGTCAGCTCCGGTAAGTAGGTTGCTGATTCAGGGAGGAGCTATATGTAAGATGCAGCCAAGGTCAAAGTTGGCATTAAGACCTTTTGGGTGGGGTTTGCTCTCTCTGTGATCAAAAGCTCAAGCCATTTTGGTAACAGGACTCGCTCTTGATATAACACACTTTTACAAATTTTGCTCAAACTGGAAGTTGAGCTGGATATCTTTCACCTGCACCCTTCCTGTCTTACTGTTTTCAAGCCTAATTCAGCCTTCTTAGGGTAGTGCAGTGTTTATTAGTTTAAAAAGAAACATTTTTAAACTCTTTTCAATCTCTTACAAGTTCCCAGAAAGAGCATTTCATTGTACTGGGACATTTCCAGCTGGGAAAGTGACCTCAAAGAGTGACTTAAGATCTTGATATAATCACAATTCAATTAAAGAAGCAAACACATAGAGACAGAGATTGGATTGGTGGTTACCAGGGGGGAAGAGGTGAGGGAGGAGGGCGAAAGGGATAATTTGGCACATGTGTGGGGTGATGGGTTGCAATTAGTATTTGGGTGGTGAACATGATGTAATCTAAGCAGAAATAGAAGTATAATGATGTACACCTGAAATTTATACAATGTTATAAACCAATGTTACTGCAATAAACAAAAAATTAAAAAAAAAAAGAAGCTTGGAGAGCCCACCTTTGAGAGGCGTTGCCCTGCCATTCCTTTTATAGGACTGTCATCTATTCTGTCTAGTAAATCTGCCCTTTAAGGCCCAGCTCAGGCATTACCTTTGTAAACTCTTTCTTGGCTCCCCTGGGCAGCTAGAAACTCCCTCCTCTGGGCTCGCTCAGCACCTTGAGGGCACTTAGTACACCCAAGAGGGGCCCAGTGTAGACATTTCCTCTCTCCCATTAGCCTAGAACCTTGCAAAGTGTCTGGTACAAAATAGGCCTCCAGGAATCTGTTTGTGAAGAGTTTTCACTTCGTGCTGTGGTTTCTGATTAGGTAGGAACCAGGCTGGACCAGGCTCCACATTTTCAATCCTGGTTTCTTTTGAGGATAGGAGATTGGAAAGAGGCCACCAGCAACATCACTGATGGGATCCATGGTATTCCTGTCCCCAGTCCTCCTGAGGGTGCTGCCCCCATAGTCACCTCCTTTTACTTTCCATAGTCAGAAGGGGAAGTGTGGCTTTTATACTGAGAAAAGCCACAGGCCAGAGTTCTAGGCAGTTTCCCAGAAACTTGAGCCTGACCCCAGGACAGTACCTTGCCAAGCTCCACTGGGCCAGAGCCAGTCTTTGCACTTCCTGGGGGCTTCCTGACTCTGGGAAAACATGGGCTCCCTGGTGCCAGGGCCAGAAATAGGCTGGACAATGCCAAGGGGTTGACAAGCAGCTGAAGTGCAGGCTCTTTCTCTGTTCAGATTGTAGAAGGGAATGTAAGTCCAGCAAACAGCCATTTGTGGAATGCCGGCTGGCCGCCTGGCCCCAGCTCTGCCCACTGAGCTGCCAAGAGCCGTTGGCAAGGCAGCCTGGGCCTTTTTCAGTTTTCTTCTCATGAATTTGCTTGAATTTAAAGGATTAAGTTTCTCTCTCTCATTCTCTCTCTCTCTTTGCATTTGGAACAGAGATTTAGCAAAAAATTTTAACAAAATCCGGTGGTAGGTTTAAGTAATTTGGATTTAACCATTATTATTCTTTACATCTTTTGTCTAAATTCTTTGCATACCTTTCCTGCATTTATAATTTTTAAAAATTACCAAAGTAATATAACCATACAGGGAAAGTTGGAAAACAGAGAGAAGAGAAAAAAAAACTGTTCAATCATAATCCCATCATTGTAACACAACTATTTGTATGTGTTCTTTCCTGGTTGATTGTCTCTATTTAGCTAAAGTCAGAATGAACACAAAATACTATGTGATCCATTGTGGATTTTTCCCCCTTTAACGTTGCGCCATAAGCCGCTTTTCCTTGGAAATCTGTTGTCACCAAATATCATTTTAGTGTCTGTAGAATATTAAAGGATGGACTTTCCTTAAAACTGTCCCTTACTTGCTTTGTTTTAAATGTTTACTTCTAGCACAGCTATTCTTTTTTTGTGTGTGTGAGGAAGATTGGCCCTGGGCTAACATCTGTGCCCACCTTCCTCCACTTTATACGTGGGACGCTGCCACAGCATGGCTTGATAAGCGGTGCGTAGGTCCGAGTCCGGGATCCGAACCTGTGAACCCCAGGCCGCCAAAGCTGAGTGTGTGAACTTAACAACTATACCACCGGGCTGGGCTCCTAGCACTACTATTTTTTTTGTTTTTTTGGGGGGGGGTTTTGTTTTGTTGTGTTTTTTATTGTGGTGACATGGGTTTATAACAGCGTATAAATTTCAGGTGTACATCATTATACTTCTGTTTCTGCATAGATTACGTCATGTTCACCACCCAAAGACTAATTGCAATCCATCACCACACACATGTGCTTAATCATCCCTTTCGCCCACCTCCCTCCCCCCTTCCCCTCTGGTAACCACCAATCCAACCTCTGTCTCTATGTGTTTGTTTGTTGTTGTTTTTATCTTCTACTTATGGGTGAGATCATATGGTATTTGACCTCCCTTTGACTTATTTCACTTGGCATAATACCCTCAATGTCCATCCATGTTGTCACAAATGGATGGATTTCGTCATTTCTTATGGCTGAGTAGTATTCCATTATGTACATATACCACATCTTCTTCATTCATTCGTCCCTCGATGGGCACTTAGGTTGCTTCCGAGTCTTGGCTACTGTAGTACAGTAATTCTTAAAAAAAAAAAAGGAAAAAAAGTGTTGGCTTTCTCTTCCCATGCCCAGCTCTGAATGTCTCATTCAGCTGTCTTCATCTTGGATTTTGGTATCTATGTCCCTGGAGAGTCTCTACCTCTTCAGGGCCCTCCTTGCAGCTACCCCACAGGGAAGGCACAGAAGTTGATCCCAAGCACATTTAACTTCTGGGAATTCAAACCTGACCTCTAGGCCTCACTCCTCTTGCATCACCTACTGTAGACAGCAGTGGAGGCGATCCAACCTGGAGCAGTGCTGGAGAGACCTGTGGAATGAACATGTGGGTCATTTTAAATGGGTCCTGACCAGTGTCAGAGAAAGTGTAACCCATCTGCAAGTGGTCAGGCAGGTGGGTGATGGTTTTGCCAAAGTCCTTGAAGAAGAAATGAAATAATAAATTAAGGGTCTTCAGTAAGCCTTGACTAACAATTACAGGAACTGATAAAGAACTGTATATAAAAAAACCATGTGTGGTGTAATCTTTGGAAAATTTAAGGGATTTTCAAGGGGAACTTTTATTTGATTTTCTACTTTCACTCTGACTTTGAGACAAAATGTGACTCCATGATTGTTGGGAATGACCTAATTTTGTTGGTCTTCCAGCATTTGTCATGTCCCTCAGTAACGTCCAGGAATGGGAAGTAGATAGATGCAATTTGTCCCCTTCCCTCAATTTCTCTCCGTGGTGGCATGTTACACAAAAGCAAGTCTTAGACCAAATTCTCCCAAGAGGAAGCCTTCATAAAAGCAATCATACAATCTGTTCTTGTCAAGTCAGGAATGTCCCCACTCACAGGCATGCCTCTAGCACCTTGCATGAGATGCTTACGCCAAGAGGGGTGAAATAACATTCTGATAGTAGCATCAGTCAGTGTACAGTGAGTCAGGTAACAGAGCTCTCCATGAAGTGGGAAAACCAGGGACCAATTGGAGCTCAAGGCCTAGGCTGTACTCCAGTAGGGTTGGCCTGGTCTTGCAAGGGTGGTGGGTACTGTAACATCTCTCTAGCTAATCCCACTGAGCAACATTCATTTCCTTAATGAAACATTAAAACATTTCTAACATCTCATACTTTAATTCTGGAACCCTTTAGATTGCCAAAGATATTTGAATCTTGCTTTTGCCACCTCTGGAATGTGGATTCCTAATTAGACTGTTTCAAATGCTAACACACCACTCCTAAGTTGTGGATTAAAGTTAGTTTACAACTGGAAACAACCAAAATGACCACCAACACGGGACTGCTAAAGAAAATTCGGTACAATCATTTAATGAGACACTCTGCTGCTGAAATTAAAAAAAAAGGAAGCTCTCTGGGAACTGGCGGGAGAAAGACCTCCAGGATATAAGAGAAAATATCAGAGAACAGAGCAAGGTGCAGATGTGCGAATGAATACTATGCTACATTTTGTGTAAATTGAGATGGAGGGGAATGAGAGTTTATCGTTGTATTTGCTTAAGACTCTCTGCAAGAAAATACAAGACACTAATAAATTACCTCTGGGGGTAGGAGTGGGAAAAGGGTTTGGGAACAGGGCCAGTAGGGGTAGAAGTGGACCCAAGACTTTTCACTGTACATTTTATACTCTTTTGATTTTTACACCATGTGAATGTATTACCTATTCTAAGCAAATGAATATATAATTAATTTTCACATACACACATAATGCTATTCATACCAAAGTATTTTAAAGTAAATTCCAACACAGGCAGTATGACAGTGGCCCTCAGTCCTGGCGTTTCTTTAAGGCAATGCTTCTCAAACTAGGGGACCAAGAACACAAAACCATGGGACAAACATCTTGCTGGAAGATCTGGAAGGAAAACAGACATAGACATATTCTAGAGTAGAACGTAGCTTCTCTGAAAGCCCTCCTGGCTCACTGCGTACAACCAACCATTGGCTGTCAGATCCGTGGGTGGAACGGGCAATGATCAGGGGATCTCTCTGGGCCCAACATGATGTCAAGGTTGGCTCCTCCTGAGTTTCATCTGTATGGGGTTTGGGACTTTCTAAAGCAAATTTCATTTGGTCTCCACAACACCTCTGAGAAGTAGTAAATGTTATTCCCACTTGACACAAGAAGAAACTAAGGCTCAAAGGCCACATGATTGGATTAAAGTCATTTGACTACAGTAACTCCTGGGTCAGTATTTTTGTTCTGATTCGTGAACAACGGCTATGTTCTGTTGGGAATTTATGTATTTCGTATTTAGTTATTTAAGACAAGAGCTATCATTGTCTTGCTTTTGACCTTTGTTTATTGTTTTTATTTACATAGTGAATTTTCCTGACAGTTTCAAGGAAAATCTACATACATGGAAGAAGGTCTGGGGAAAATGAGAGGAGGAAAGATAAAATGAAGCCAAGAACTTTCACTCCCTGCAACCTGGGTGGCCCCAGATATGCCTCTATCCTTTCTCACAGCCATTGCTAAAGGGATACCAGTAAGTTTGTCCAGTCTTGTGGCCCATGCTAGGTACCCCGAGGAACACTGATAGAATGGCAGGCTGGGCAGAACTACGACAGCTGACAGAGCTAACATCTCTGCTTATGAGTAGGGATTGAAAAAGAAAAGTCCAGAGGTTGAGAGGTTTTTCCTTTCCCACGGTAATTCGCAAAGGAGAAACTCTGGACTCTTTCCAGTAGTGAAGTGTTGGTTGATCCGTTAATCTCGTTGATCATTGCTCCTTACCAGTATTTCCGCCTCTGATTCACCCACCTCCAACACTCTCAGTCCAGAGTGGTTGTTACTCTGTAAAGGGTGGGGTCACACAAGGGCCACCTCCCTGTGCCATTTGTACTCTGATCTCAATGGCTCCTGTTTGCATCACCCAGATGTTCATCTAGGAACCAGGATGTGGTATTTTCTCATTTGATTCTTGCATTAACAGCAAGGAAAGTAAGATGGGTGAAAGTTATTGCCTTCACTGGCAAGAAAACAAGACCTAGAGCGGGAGACAGAACCAGGACTAGAACCTAAGTCAGGAAACCCCAGTCAGGAGCTCTTCCAGCCATGGCGACTATCAAGGAAGAGTGTCGGGGTCTGGGGCTGCCCACAAGTCCAGGTCGGCAGAGCCGGGGTCTCCTCTGCCCCTGTGACTCCACTGCTGGGCATTGGAGTCAGGGTGGTTTCATGGGCATTCAACCCGTGCAGTTGCACAGGGCCCCACGCTCAGAAAGGCCCACACTTGGTTTAATGCTCTGCTGTCACTATCTTGAATTCCTTACTAATTTTACCTTTTAAAAAAAAAATTTATTGTGGTAAAATATACATATCATAAAATTTACCATTGTAACCACTTTTAAGAGTACAGTTCAGTAGCATTAAATATATTCACAATGTTGCGCAGCTATCACCACTATTCATTTCCAGAACTTTTTCATCTCCTCAAACAGAAGCTCTGTATCCAATGACTCCCCATTCTCCCCTGCCCCTGGCCCCTGATTATCTCTGTTCCACCTCTGTCTCTATGAATTTGACTATGCTAGGAACCTCATATAAGTGGAATCATACTGTATTTGTCCTTTTGTATCTGACTTATTTCACTAAGCGTAATGTCTTCATCCATGTTGTAGCATGTGTCAGAGTGTCCTTCATTTTTAAGACAGAATCATCTTCCATCACATGGCTGGACCACATTTAGTTTATTCCTTCATCTGTCGGTGGACTTTTAGGTTTCTTCCACCTTTTGGCTACTGTGCATAATGCTACTATGAACATTGATGTATGAGTTGCTATTCATTTCTAATTATTTAAAAAATGGGGGAAACATTAATAATAAATGGAATTTGGTGGGTAAAAACCTTCAAAACCCAAGGCCAATGAGAAGAAAACAGCAAAAATGATCATGGCTAGTAAAAACGCAGGGAGACTTGCTCTAGGGCAAGGTTGTTTCCTGGTTCACTTTCTTCCTCGTTGTTCATTTGCGTCAACCTGTTCATCCTTAACCAGTTGTCAGATGCCTCATTGACTTGATAATAGTTTTGGCAGGGGAAAGAAACACATTAAACATATCCACTGACTATAAACGTATCCCCGTTTCAGAAATGCTCAGTGTGGATAATTATTAAAGCTGGGTGATGGGTGTGTGGAGATTCACTATACTATTTTCTCCATTTTTTTAATTTTGAAATTTTAATAAGAAAATAAAAAATAATTTGAAAAATTTTTAAAGTGTATCTTGAAGTGGAGGAAAGAGGGTTCATTCTACTTTCTGACTGAACCCACCTTTCCTGGCTTGATCTCCATCCCAGGGGGTTGGAAGTCTGTGACTTGGTTCCGGTCCCCGGCTCCTGAGAGAGTGTTGGGTGTCCCCAGGAGGCCTCCTGGGGCCTGAAGGATTACAAACAAGTTGCCTGGAGTTATTCCCCTCCTCTCCACCCCCTGGCCCCGTACACTATACTGAAATGAATTCCAGTAAAGTTAACATCCTGGATGGAGAAGAGGAGGGGGGAGCCCCCAGATATGCTCCTGGGAAGCACTTCTGTCTCCTGCCATCCCAGGAGGACCAGCAAGAGCTGAGCTGCCAGGGAGGGGGGCTGGGCTGTAAAATGATGCTTCCTTCAATCCCCATCCCCCCCTTCCTTATATTAGGAATTTTAACAAAAGAAGGAACATTAAACCAGATAATAGGACTCTGCCAACTTTTCTTGTGGTCCAGGAACATCTGCTCGAGAAACCCCACACTGTGGGGTGAGTCACTGGGGTCCGGCCTCGCATTGGCTGAGAGGATCTCCTGATGTCGAAGGAAAGCTGGTCTTCCTCCTATTGGAAGGGAGCAGACCCAGGGCCGCCAGCAATTGCTTGGCTTGGGTGGTGTTGGAGCGTGTGGCTACCACCCCGACCTCCCAGCTTCTCCTCAGCCCCTGGCAGCGTGCATGGCTTCCTGAAACTGTCTGCAAACTTTGGAAGAGGTTAGAAAAATGAGACAGACGGTCACAGGATAGCTAACAAAATCTGCCCCTTATAGAACTGGCCACAAGGCCTGCAACTGGTTCAAATGAGCCGACTAGTCAATTCCAGGGATGTCAGTACTGACGTGATTGAAAAAGTGTGATGGCTTCTTAATCCTGCAATAAAAATCTCACTTCCTATAGGAGTAGCCCATTCCTGGTTTGGATCTTAAGACTTGGGCCTGGCAGGCAGGACCTAAGCAGCCCAACCAGGGCTGGATCCTGTGTGAAAACTAGAGTCAACACCCGTGGCCCTGGTCCTCTGAAATCCTGAAGGTGGTATTAGCTGGTTCTCCCACGGCAACTGCCTAGAAAGGGGCTGACCACAGTTACTGCAGGCTCACACCTTCTGGGCCGGTCCTGAGCCAACTCTTCTCTCTCCATCTCTGCTGGCTACCTCCCTCTGGTTACCACGGACACGTCTGTTCCATTTTTGGGAAACAGATTTCAGAAAAAGAGTAAAGAAGCCATCTCTAATTTCAATGTATTTCGGGCCACATAGAAGTTCTAAGGGCTTGGTGAAAAGGGCATGAAGGAACCACACAGTCTTACAACGTCAGAGCTGGAACAATAATGGCTGGCTTTTTTTTTTTTTTTTTTAAGTCTTAATATACATTAGTCTTGGTGCTGAACTTACATGGATTCTTTCATTTAATCCTTACCACCAAATACCCGAGGCAGTATCCAGATGTGACAGGTGGAAGCAGGTCAAGTAACCTGTCCAAGGTCACAAATGTTGTAAGTGGCAGAGTTGACATTCACACTCAGCCCTGCCTGAGCCCAGGGCCCAGGCTGTGTCATTAAGCTAGACCCCTGAAAGGACTTGAGGGCACCTGCGCAGAGCTCTCACTCTTCAGTGAGGCCGAGGCTTCAGGTTCTAAGGCACTTGGTCAAGGTCACACAATTAGTTAATAAAAGAGCTGGGATGAGAAGCCTGACCTGGAAGGAAGGAAGATGTCCTGTCTCCTGGGCCAGGGTGACATGGTTGAAAGAGTTTGTGCTGACCAGGGAAGCTTAGGCAAGCTGATTAATATCTCTGAGCTGCCAAGTCCTCCTCTGTGGGATCAGCCTGGAAAATACTTCCCTCACAGTTTATAGCGAGGAGTAAATGCAACGGTGTATGCAAAGTTCCCAGTGTTGAACCTGGCACTCGTTAGGGACTGAATAATGCTGCTGTTACTATTATTTACTTTGGCAATGGTACCGTCCTATATCACTCACAAAGTTCTTCCTTGTCTGCTAAAATAATAAGTAAGCCTTGTTTCTTGCCTGGACAGGGACAGAGCTGGGCCCAGGGCAGGCTTGTGGATCCTCACTCTTACCCCACCGGCTGTTTGGAGTACTAATGGAAACCCAAGGTTGGGTTCTGAGAACTGGATTGAGACCTGGCCCAGAGCTGACCCACTGTGAGTGGGGGCGGGGTGGGGGGGCAGTACAGTGACCAATGTCCTGGTTTGCTCAGGACTGAGGAGTCTCCTGGGACATGAAACTTTCAGTACTAAAGCCGGGACAGTCCTGGAAACGGTTGGCCACACAAGATGGCAGCGATTCTATGCCAGGGTGAATATCCTCGGGGAGCTCTGGGCATTTAGGGGGGACTCTGATCTGTTGACACTCACAGGTGCCAAGAGCGAAGGTGGTCGGAAATTTGCCCAGCCCACTCTGGCCAAGAGTAAAGCAGAATTCGCCTTATTTTGTTAAAGGAGGCTTTAAACCGGGTGACTTGACTATGAAACAGTCGCAGCAACTATTGGAGGACACGAAGGACCCCTTGGCCCTCGCTGGGCCTCTGGAGTGTCCCCGGGCTGCTCTACTCTCTCCGCTGGGAGCCCCCACCAGTCGCTGCCCGGAGTGTGGCAGCTGGGAGAACCCCAGCCCCTGGGACTAGGAGAACAGGCTCCTCACTGCCAGGGCCCCTCCTAGAGGCCTGGAGGCATTTTGTATGTGTCATTTTGCATTATTTTTCTTAAAGAAGGCCCTCGAAACTGCATTAAAACCTGGGTCCACCCCTGGCTGAAGGCAGTGGCTATCCAGGGCTGACCTTGGGCATCAACAGAGCAGGGAATTGCGCCCGGAAGAGAATTTAGGGCATCTCCAGCCTCAGAGTCTGGGACTACCCTTGAGAGCTGTTTCCTGGTAAAGGTGAAAGAATTTGGAGCAATGAAGACAGCACTGGGGAAAGTAGCTATGACCCTAAACTCCCGTGGGACAGGGAAGTCAGGCCCCGTGTGTGTTCTGATGTTGAGGGGGCCAGGATGCAGGCGGTACAGAGAGTTGTGAGAACAATGTCTCGAAAAGAGGGAGGCCGATTGGCCTCCTAATGCCACTGGACTTTTGGTGGGTAACACCCTCCTGGAGGCTTTGCTCTCAGCACTGGATTCCAGGAAATGTGAGGCTGGCTGGCGCCCCCTAGGGCTCAAAGGCTGAAGTGTGGCCAGTTGTGGAAAAGGCATTGGAGGGCCCTGAGCTGTGTGACCTCCTTTCTTGGTCCTCAGTTTTCCCATCTGTTAAATGCCTGACTCTTCTGAACCCGTCCAGCCGAGAAATTCGGTGAGACAAAGCAAAGACATCGATGCTACTTCTCTTCAGCTTCTACGAGAACTACCCCGATTCCATCAAAAAAGAAAGAAAAAGAGAAAAAGGAGCAAAGTGGCCCATGGGCATGGGGTGAATCCTTGTCAGTCTGTGCAAGGCAGGAAGCCAGGCAGAAAACAACAGTTTTGGGCCGCCCTCTCTTACCCTTGATGAGCATGACCTCCGACTGCTCTCTAGTAGTCGGTCAAAATGGAATGGGCAGGAGTTTAGGAGACCTGATCTCAGTCCTGGCTGTTATTGTCCTCTGTCCCCAGGTTTGTCTGAGGCCATGTCTTCGCCTGTTAAAAGCTGGGGGCGGGCGTTGGTGTGGGGGGAGGTGCAGAGGAGGGGAGCATTGCTATTCTGATTCTTTCCGCGGGTGTTGTAAGAATCAAAATGAAAGGGCTTTGAAAAGGATAAAGTTCCACTCATACTTAAAGGATTATTATTTACTTAATTCCTTGAAAGAAAATCACAGTGAGAACTTTCTCGGTCCTGGGATGGCTGGGTTTTCTGGGGATAATTTCAACACCATGCAGTGGGACTTTTACACCTGGCCTCGCTGGCTGGTAAACCTTGGTCCAGGAAACATTTTCAGCTGGATCTCCTGTTAGGTAAATGGTCCAAATATGGCCTCAGTGTACGGGCCTAGAATGTTCCCGTGTTGCTTATTTATTCACAGCAGGCTAGGACTGTTAGCCCAAAGCCTGCCAGGGCCAAACTCAAGTTGTTACACGTTCAGTTGCTTTAAATATAACCCAAATAAATATATTTTTAGGTATTAGAGCCTGTCTGCTTTGTAAACCCCATGAAACTGCACTCAACATCTGCTAACCATAGATAAGACAAACCCTGCAGCTATGAAAGACCCCATATTGCTGCTGCCTTCTGGAGCAATCAGACCCAGAGACCGCCCCCCCCCCACTTTGTTGCAGAGTGACGTCACCTAGGTACGTAAGCCCCTCTCTGCCCCCAGGAGTCCTCTTGCCCTGTTCCCTTCTGGGTGGTGGCCTTGTGCTGCTGTCTTGGGAGGGTCTCTTGCTGGGATGGCCGGCCCCTTTCATTCAGCATTAACCAAATGCCACCCAGTAAAGCTTGTTGTGTGTTACTGCGTCTCGTGGTCCTATCTCTTCCTTGATCAGCCCCGAAATCCTCAAATTTACAGCACATTTGTTCAGCCCGCTCCTAAGTCAGAAAACCTCAGACATTTTCCCTGTGGTTCAAGTTAGGCGCTCGTACAAACATCAGCAAACCTCCTTAGTCTGGAAGTGCTCCACGTGGAACTTCGCTCCCCAGTGCTCAGGGCCTTCGGGACTGGTAGCAGCTCCTGGGAAACCGGAGGGGCAAGACCCCAAACCCACCGCTCCAGGCTTCAGGCTTGTGATGACACCTGCGGTCAGACACACGTGCCTGGGGTGGGGAATGGCTCGAAGGTCCACCAGGGCTGCGCCTGGGGCAGGGATCAGGGCGGACAGGTCTGCAGGGGGCTGTCACCGTAAGGTTGGAACGTGGCAGGTAGTTTACTTAATTGAAGAGTGAGCATTACAGCCGGAGGGGCCTGTGGAGATCAAGTGCAACTTCATTTTACAGAAAAGGAAATTTAAGTCTGGGAAGTTGTGCAAAGTGATTTGCCTAGTTCACAAACTAATTACTGGCAGAGCTGGGGTGTCCAATCCATCCACTGTGTTTTCAACCACAATACCCTGCCGAAGCTTGCACAGAGCCAATTTGTACCAGCGAACTATTTACATGATTTGGCACAAGAATGGTACCTGCAGACTGGCCGTTATCTTTATCTTACAGCTGTAAAATCAGGACACCTCATTCCCCCAGCCACAGTGACTGGTTCAGGGTGAGAAGCATGTCAGCAGAGCTGGTGATAATGAATACTTTTGCTGGAATTGTTGGGAGACACCTGCCATGGATCCCTTGCCTCTCATAGTGTCTGAGAATGAAGACAGCTCAGAGAACAAAGGAGAGAGAGAGAGACTGAATATTGCTAATGTTGTTTGATCTCTTTATTGCTTCACTTGAAGTTCACCCTGAGCTTTTCAGTTATGTTTTTACATAAGGAATTTGAGTCAGATTTTCTATCATTTGCAGCATACACTGGGGTGCCAAATCAACAATCTCCCTGTTGTTTTCTACCATCATTCTTTGATCATTTTACTCGTGCTGATGCACTTTCTGCCAGTGCCTTCCTGTGATGCTTTCAAAGTACAACTTAGTTCGACAAACATTTATTGGGCTTTTACTGTATTCCAGTAGAAGTGTCCTGAGTTATGCTTTGGGAGACAAACAAAGATTATTAGGACACAGTTTCTGCTTTCAAGAAATTTATAGACTCAGAAGTTGTTATTAAATGAACCACAACACACAGTGATATATGCAGTTACACAAGTCCACACAAAGCCCCAAAACAATACCTAGGAAGAAGGGATTCAGTGTGCAGAGGTGAGAGGAGCTACCAAGGGGAGGTGATACTAGAACAGGATTCTGAATGATAACGTGAGCGCGAGGTTGGAGGCAAGATCCTCTTGGATGACACGGCTTTTCCCCAGCCTTGTTTTAAGTGACTGTGGGTCATTAGCACCCCTCCCCCACAGGCCAGTTCTTTCTGATGCATGGTGCCTTCTGTAGAGAAGTTTGAATCAAGTTCCTCAGGGATTGAGCTAAGGGCCATTTGGCCATATGGGCCACTTTGGATTTTCAGGTTGGAGAAGAGATGAGTATTTTAAAATCTATGTTTTGGGGGCTTTGATAGTTATATTCATATGCTCGAGGATTCATTTATGGAGAATAAGAAAGCATTGCATTTATTTTGGGAGGTCTCACAAAACTGAGATAGGACCAAATATCAGCAGACTTTACTAGACCCTTTATAAGACCCTGGCTGAGCTGTCTGGCCTTCCCTCGTGCTCTACCCACCCCTGCAACTTGAACCTTGAGAAATACTGAACTACTGTTCGCAGGACACACCAACTCTTACCTCCCTTTCTCTCTCCCTCTTCCAGGGCTGCCTCCTTCTTGTTCAGTAACATTGTGACTTCTCATCCTTTACACACCACCTACAATACCACCTCTTCTCGAACCTTCCTGCCACTTCCTGGGAGACCTATGTACTCCTCTTCTGTTCCCACAATCCTTTATACACACTCTCTGGAGGGAGGGGAAGAGGGGGTGAAAGTGTGAAATTGAGAAAATAGGAGGCTCTGCAGGGTGAAGTCCAAGCAAGCCGAGTTAGACAGAATTGTGCTTTTCTCTGATGCCATTGAGGGTCATCGGTCAACAGTGGTCATCACTCATTGAGGGTTCTATTTGGAATGACATCATCCGTGCCCCAAGATACTGTCAAGGCCCTTCTGGAAGAATCCAGCCTAGTTGAACAACGGCTGCCTAACCGCCAAAACCACCCGTAAGACACCTGCTGCCCCAATGGCATGGTCGTCATTAGATTATGTTGTTATTGGCAGCAAGGATGTCTCCTCTCTGGAGTATAAGTTTCTTGGAAGAAGAGCAGTGTATTTTTATCTTCCTGTCTCTGATGCCTACCCCAGTACCTAGCTTATAGCAGGCATTCAATGAATGTATGTTAGCGAGTCAATGAGTGAGTAAATGCAGGAATGAATGAATGAACCCGTCCCATGATGGGGATAAAAAACAAACAAACAAAAAACACTGGATCCTGATCAATCTAACTACAGGCTTTGGAAGCTTTATCTTTCTCACCTGAAAAATGAGGATAGTGGACACCTGAGTTCAGGCTTGAAAATGTTGATCCTAAAGAGCACTGAACTTTCTTACAGTGAAGTTTCCCCCAGTGAAATCTGCTGCCTTCTGAAGTGCTCTTTCAGTCTGATGATTCCCATCGGGATCCTGCACAGGCTGGAGGACCAGGTGCCCCGCAAAGTCCCTCCTTAATGCAAAGGCTCTTTGTGCTGGCTTGCCCAGAGTCTTGCGCTAGTTAGGGCAGAGCTGGGCACCCCAGCCAGTTCTCTTTCTGCAAGACCACATCGCTCCATCACACTGACGGTCCCTGGAGGGCCGTCGAATATGCCAAGTGTACTCCACAGAAACTGGTGCCGTCGACAACCAAAACACGAGGCCATAACTAGAGGGGATAAAGGGTAGACGATCTCACTGGAGGTGGAAATCCAAGAAAGAGTCTGGTGAGACTTCTAGGCACCTGATTTGGGTCAGAGGAAGAAGTAAGAGAGAAACTGAGGAAATGGAAAGGAAGGAAAGGAGGAGCTTGAAAATAAGGTATTGTTAGAAACTGGCCAGTTGGACTCAGGGCCAGTTTCCTGCTCAGTAGCTTTGTGCCATTCCCCACAACAGGTGTGGCTCCCAGCTGAGGAGTCTTGCTTGGCTGTGGCACAAGAGGAGGGGGTGCTGGGCTTGTAGGGTTTGGGGTCACTGTGTTTCAAAGTTAAGAGGGCAGAAGGCTATGGAACTACTAATTCCACCTGACTCCGCTGAAAAACTGGTGGAAAAGGAAGGCTGGCTGCCCTGGAAGGAAAAGGTTTCAGTATATGGCAGTGGGCAGCTGATGCATGATAAGTTTCAACACCCAGGAGGCCTGGTCTCCACCCTATAGTTGAGACCAGAAGCTGTTCCCAAGAATGGAGAGAACAAGAGAAGAATTTAGTGCCAGGTGTATACGCCAAAATTTAGGGGTTTTGTTTTCCTGGTTCTGTTATCCCAAGAGATTTTGGCTACAGCAGTACTTATTTACTTACTTACTTACTTACTTACTTACTTATTTATTTATTTATTTATTTATTTATTTGTGAGGAAGATCGGCCCTGAGCTAACATCCATGCTAATCCTCCTCTTTTTGCCAAGGAAGACCGGCTCTGAGCTAACATCTATTGCCAATCCTCCTCCTTTTTTTTTCCCCAAAGCCCCAGCATGGCTTGATGAGCAGTGCGTAGGTCTGCACCTGGGATCCAAACCTGCGAACCCCGGGCTGCCGAAGCGGAGCACGCAAACTTAACCGCTATGCCACCAGGCCGGCTCTGCGTGCTATTTTCATCTTTGTTGTCCAGGTTTGATCTCGTTGGGTTCTTTTTTTTTTTTTTAATAATTTTATTTATTTATTTTTCCCCCAAAGCCCCAGCAGATAGTTGTAGGTCATAGCTGCACATCCTTCTAGTTGCCGTATGTGGGACGCGGCCTCAGCGTGGCCGGAGAAGCGGTGCGTCGGTGCGTGCCCGGGATCCAAACCCGGGCCACCAGCAGCGGAGCGCGCACACTTAACCGCTAAGCCACAGGGCTGGCCCCTACAGCAGTATTTTTGAAGGTGTGCTTCTGTTCTTTTGAAGGTTCTGTTTCCGTCATCTTAGATGTTAGAACTCCAAGTGGAAAAATTAAGCACATTTCTTTAAGGCTGCATGTGACAGACACTGGTAATTTGCTACCCCCAAAAGCTCTCCTAACCCCCTTCTACCTTACCATTTCTCACTATCAGTGCTAGAATTGTTAAATATTCACTTCTGTGGTTTTCCTTGCGGATGAGGGTGAGCATATGACTCTGTTCTAACCCATGAGATATAAACAGAAGCCTAAGAGGGTAGAAGTTGGGGGGTTCTGAGAAAGCTTATGCCTTCATGATAAACGAAGCAAGAGCCAACATGGGATTTTTCCTTCCTCCTATCTGCCAAAAATACAAATATGATGGCTGGAACTGCAGCAGCCATCATGTGACTGTGAGGGAAGACCAAGAAAATTGAAGTGACATCTCCTCTGGTACGACTGATCCATCGAACCAGGGCCACAACCACCTCTCTCCAAGCTTATTGTCTTAAAACAAAAAAGGTCCTGTAGTTGAGTTTTCTGCTTTTTGCAGCTGAATGTAATCATAACCGATATGTAGGGCTCCTAAGTACATTTAATATGCTCAGGTGTATTTTGAATCTCCAAGAGGGAGAGAAAATATGCAGCAACTCCAAACTTGCATAACTGAGATATAATTCTTTAAAAAAATAATTTTTGTGGGACTAGTGCTTCAAGTATACCCTTTGGGAAACTCTGGGCTAGGGGATCACAAGCCTGATGTGACAGATGGACCCTAGGGTGGCCCCTATGTCCATACCCCATAAATCCTCTCCCTTTGAGCGTAGGCAGGACCTATGACTTGCTACTAACCAGTAGATATGGCAAAGGTGTTGGGATGTCACTTCCATTATTATGTTATGATTAGATAGATAGATGATAGATGATAGACAATGGATGGATAGATAAGTAGATGATAGATAGATAATGATAGATAGATGATAGACAATAGATGGATAGGTAGGTAGATGATATATAGACAGATAGAACAATTATACATACATGTATGTAGCTCTGTCTTGCGAGCATGTGCTAGAGATTCTCCTGCTGAACTTGAAGAAGTAAGCTGCCATGCTGTAAACCACCAGTGGAGAGGATCACATGGCAAGAACTATGGGCGGCCCCTAGGAGCTAAGGGCCTCAGTCCTGCAACCATGAGGAACTGAATTCTGCCAACAACCACACGGGCTTGGAAGAGGACCCCAGGCCTCAGGTGAGAGTACAGCAGCCCCACCTGACAATTTTATTGCAGCTTTATTGCAACTTTATTGCAACTTTATTGAGACCCTGAGCAGAAGAGCTAAGCTGTACCCAGATTTCTGACCCACAGAAACTGTGAGACAATCAACGTGCATGTCACTTTAAATGGTAGGTTTGTGGTAGTTGTTACACAGCAACGGAAAATTAACACACCTGGGAAAGTGCCAGCTCCCAGTACAAGGCTCCAACCTGTAGGTTGGTTCTGGTACATGGGGTCTGGGGCTAACGACATTAGGGCCTTCCCACATGGCCCACCTATTTTTCTTCTAGGTCACCTTTCCTCCAGTAAAGATGTGCTAATCTAGAAAGCTCTTTTACGTATAAAACCCTCAAAAAATGAAACAGCTCCAAACACATGATGTTCTGCCGTAAGTTTCATCACCTCTTATTGGTCTTTGGGTATTCATATCAAGTTGCATCGTATGGAGAGTTCATCCCTTGTTCCATCTTCTTGGAGAGAAATTGACCGTCCTCGCTGAGGGTACAACATTATTTTTGGAGACTATTTTGCCCTTCAGAGTGGAGAATCTGGGTTCCTGGTATTTTGGTTATTTATCATCCTTCCATGTCTTCATTTGACATTCAAGATATATGCCTTCCTATGAAATTTCCACAACAGATGGGAAAGAGTAGCAAATTAGATTTTGTTGGGCCCTCTAACCCAGGGATATTCCAAAACTTTTCTTTAGTAAAAAGAGAGCCCATTTACCTGTAGCTGTGAATAATTTTTGTCTTTTGCTCCAAATACTGTCTGCAGCCCAGGGAAGAAGTGACCTCAGCCTTGTATTCAGCCAATGTGTATTTGCCACTTTATTAGTTGTTCCTTTCATCAACTTTTCCTGGAAAGCTGTTTCACCTGAAGCACAGAGGCTGTCCGTTGTCCACTCTTCCATCAGATTTTGGACTGTGGTTCAGGTTGCCTGTTAGAATACACAAGTGAGTTCCATGCTACACGAGGGTCCAGCCATGAGACCCTCCCACCCAATCCACCTCCCCTCCGTCTGTTAACACATATCTGCCCTCCTTTCTGTAAAGGGACAGATTAAAGATGTGTTACTGAGCAAGGGCTCACCACCAGATGTGCATAAAGAGCCAATTATTGTGGCATCAGCCTTTGGGAAATAACTTTATTTGCGAGATTGATCTGCAAGGAGACTGGAAAGATGTGCTCTCAGATCTGTCTCCCTGATCCGGGGCTTGGGGCACAATTTATGGGATGAAGGGCAGGGCGGTCTGAAGTGTGGAGATAGATGATTGGAGGTGAGGAGAAGTGAGGTAATTGATGATCTGTGCAAGTATAGTCGAGCTTCATGGCTCGTCACAGGACACAGGATGGCCAAGTTACCATGATCTGAGCATTGTTTTGAGCTCTTTGACCTCAAAAAGGTCACTTGTCGAGCATTTGTGCAGGCCCAGTTGATGGGTTGGTGGTCTCAACTGGCCTGAACTGGACAGGGGGGGCTCTCAGTTCCTGAAAGACAATTCTTTATTACTCTGTTGATAAGATGGTTGAACTGGTCCTAGAGGGCCCATGGTTACAGATGTGTCTACATAGAAAGTTAAAACTACAGCATTGTTTAAAAAAAAAATTACTGTCACCAAAATCAAAGTAGAAAAACCAGCAACAAACTGAGAAAATTTTTATAAAAAGGGGAAAAAAGACAAAATGTTAATATTGCTATTACAAAATAAGCTTACTTTTCAGTAAGAACAAAACAGATGCCTAAAAGGCTCTGTACCCACAATTCCAACATGTGTGTGTGGAAGGGGATTTCCCCATACTGCCAAGAAATTCTCTGACACCAGCTGGGTGCCCCACAATTTAACTCAGTTCTGATACCATTTACCTGGAGTTAGCATCAGATCCCACAGGTTAAGGGCTCAGTCCTACAAGACTGCCCCTTCTCCTCCACCTCAGAGGTCAGCCTCAAGTCCAGGTTGTCACCTGTGCTTCTGACTGACTGGTTATAGACTGAAGGTTCCAAAGACTCCCTCCTTGGGTTTGATTAACTTGCTAGAGTAGCTCACAAGACTCAGAGAAACATTTTACTTACTAAATCACCAGATTATTATAAGAGGATATAACTCAGGAACATCCAGATGGGAGAGATGCATAGGGCAAGGTATGGGGAAAGGGTGCAGATCTTCCATGCTCTCTGTGGGTGCCACTCTCCTGGAATCTCCATCTGTTCACCAACCCGGAATCTCTCTCAACCTGGCCTTTTGGGTTTTTATGGAAGCTGCATTACATAGGCATGATTCATCAAATCACTGACCATTGGCAGTCGATCAATTCAACCTTCATCCCCTTTCCCCTCCCTGGAGATCGAGGGGTGGGGCTGAAAGTTCCAACCCTCCAATCACAGGGTTGATTCTCCTGGCAACCAGCCCCCATCCTCAGGTGACCTAGGAGCTCTCCAGTAGTCACCTCAGTAACGTAACAAAAGATACCTTTATTGCTCTTATCACTTCAAAAATTCTAAGGGTTTTAGAAGCTCTGTGGTAGAAATGGGGGCAAAGACCAACTATGTATTTCTTATTATAAATTACAATTTCACAGCACCCCAGTAGAAAAATTAACAGAGAATAAGACCCTGTAAATCATGGAAGAAGAGATACAATTGACCAATAACCATGAAAAGATGATGACAGTTATCTATTAACACAAAGCAGAGAAAAGCAAATCTTATTTGAATTTCAATTTTAAAATTTATTTTGTGAGTTTTAGATTGGCAAAGATGAAATAGAATGATAAAACCTGGTGTAGTCAAGGTCTAGAAAAGTGAAGCAATTTCATATCCTCTTGTAATTGGATTGTAAATGGATACATTTAATCAGGAAGCCAATAATTTAAATCATGTGTTCAGTGCTGCCATTTATGTGGATCTTTATTTCTTCATATTGAGACATGTTCACCACATATTGCTGAGTGCAAAACAGCATGATCCTATTTATCTCAAATTGCATGCCACATATATATGATTGCATGCAGGGTACAGTTATACCTGCACAATGTACGGACCGAGAGAAGGGTTTAGAAAGATGGTCGCAGTAGTTCTTTCTGGATGGTGGGATTGGGGATTATCTCGTTCTCATTTATCAAGTCTGAAAGGTCAGCCTGTTCCCACCCCATCTGTGACGATAGCCCCCGTCCTCGTCTCCACTCCCCTTCCAGGTGCCTGGCTGAATTGGATTCCCTGTGCACAGCCACAGTGGGAAAGGAGGCAGGGTAGTTAGGCCATTCAAAGGGATGCAAAGGAAATTTTGGCCATTTGAGAGGAGAAAGGAAAGGTCATTTATTCTAATACTGAAGAACAATCACCTTAGAAACTAGGAGAAGCTTCCTGGACTAAGCTTCCCTAAGAAGACCAAAGACAGTTGCCTATGTGGATTTTCATCTTTTTTTTTTCCTTTCTGGAGCATTTATCCCTACCTCCCACTTACTTATATTGTGAAAGAGTCTTTTTTTTTTTTTTAATAATGAAAGTTTTACGTATGCAACGCTGCCAAACCACAGGAAGTCCTCTACCAGATGGTGTTTCCCAGGCCAGCCACCCTAAACATCCAGGATCCAGACTGACAAGGAGAGGTTTGGTGCCTGTAACAAGCACTTGTGAGTCTAGGGGTGGGGAGAGTTTCTCCTGCTTTTCATCCTGTTTTCTTGGAAACAGTTGGGTTTATTTAAATTTTATCTGGATGGAAATTTTTACAAAGAACAAAAATGAGGATTTACTTTAGAAAGTCAGATTTAGGTTTTGTTCTGCCTAAGCCCAATAGTCACTAGAAGGGGAAGACTAAGAAGGAAAAAAATATGGTAGTCTTGGGTTTTCTCTGGAGATAGTGACAACTGATATTCTACAGCCCTTCCTTCTGCTCAGGGCCTAGAAACCCCAAAGCGATGACAGATAATGGTAAGGCTGGTGAATGGGGACTCTGGTGAACTGGAGAATGCAACCCCTTCCAAAGGGGCAGCCTTAACACCGAGCTAGGAGTGTCACCTGAACCTCTGGTTTTTAAAGGAAGGCAGAGATTGGATTTTCATATCAAATCTCCCAATATGTCCTTATGGGTAACTGATTGGAATAAATAAAAGATATTGTTCAAACCAAATGAAATAGAGCAGAAGAGATCCTAAAGATCATCTTGTTGAATCTATGATCTTGGAGATAGAAGTCTGAGGACCAGAGGAAGACATGTCTCATCAGTGTCAATGAATAAGAGGCATAAACTTCAAGAGAAGCAAAAAGTTTACTTGAGGTCTCAAGAATTGCAATTCGGGGAGAACAAATTCAGGTAGAAATGCAAATAACGTCCTCCTAGAGAGTAAAAGTCAGGAGCTTTAAAGACAAAGAAGTGAGGTTGTATTACAAAGAATTTTAATTGGAGCTGGAGACAGAGAGCTAGTCTTGGCTAAACATCGATTGACTCTTGATTATATCTTCAGAAAGTCCACAAGCCTCAGTCTTTGTGATCAAGATGTCCATTCTCCTGCTGACTTCTCAAACAATTGCTTGTAAAATAATTGCCATTTTGGCCCAGTCCAAAGGTTTGGCCCAGTCCAAGGTTTAAGACAGCAAGCCAGTTTCTCTGAAGAGGCAGCTCTGACTCCATTTAAAATGGCTCCACTATAGTCAATTTTGACATGTCCCCATTTGGTCAAGATCTTTCTTTGAAAGCATTGCTGATCAACCATTTGAGAGCATTGCTGATTGACTATTGGAAAGCATTGCCGATCAGCCATCAAAGCATCGTTGGCCCCTCATCACCAGAAAGGCTCATTCTTCATATGTCATGTCCCACGTAGGAGGGAAAGTGGTTTCCTTAGGGGCCTTAGGCCACATTTGAGCAACAAGAGTGCCAGAGCAGAGAAAAGCCTTACCATCAAGTTCCTTTAAAAGCAAACACTGTAGTTCCTCAAAGTTTCTCAGGCGAAGGCTTAGAAGCCTTAGCAATCATTCCAAGTGCTGAGTGACCATTATCCAAGTGCATAATTGTCCACTCGATGTTTTCATAACATCGAGCTACGCAGAAAAGACAAAGTTTTACAACAGCGAGAATTCCTATAGCAATAAACAAAATGCTAAGTCCAAATTGGAGAATAGATCTGAACCAGGAGGCCATTCCTGAGGAGAGCCAGCTAAAGTGATCAAAGAACCATGGGGTGTCAGTGGGCACAATATTTAACCATTTGGCCTGTGCTCAGATTTTTTCTAGTTCAGTTTTTACTTTGCCAGAGGTGTTTACCCAAGTACAACAAGAGGTGTTTGCCACAGAACAACTCCACCTTGTCCAGCTAGGAGGTAATCAAGAGCAATTCTATTGCCTAATATGACTCGTGAAGGGAATCCAAAGATTTATCTTGGGAAGCTATTGCTTTAGTGGCAGATTTAGCAATATTGTCCAGGGTTTTAGATAAATCTCTGGTCATATATTCATTCACAGCAGTGCATACCCAAGGAAAAAATATTTTTTCCAAATCTGGTAGCTTCACTGGTGTTGATCCCGCCAGGCACTGAACACCCTTGACTATGCATGAAACTAGTTTCATATTTTAGTCTGAGAAGTAGATTCAAAGATAAAGCCCAATGCTGAGTTTCTGATTGATCATATAATGAAGTAGGTATAACCAATAATCCAATTGCATAACAACCTCTAGTTTGATGGAGACTTAAGCAGTGTGTCCTCATAGGTCTTTCTGCTAAGTATAAGTGAAAAATATACCCTAGGGGAACACAAATCATGGAATCATTATAATGAAATCAACTAAACCAAGGATGTGACTGGTTTGGCAAGGATTTCTAGACACTTAGCACAAGGAATTAGGAGAGGAATGGCAAAGAGATTGGTAATTAAATGAACTAAGAATCTCTAGATTCATGTACAGAATGAGACTTCTGATGACAAACCAAATAGTCAGAAAGATTTCCCCCTTTTGTAATAGATTCAGAGCTGCAGCTAAGAGTCTTGTCTTTCCAAGAAAGAGAGGGAGAAAATAAGGTAAGAAACAACAGCGAGTTGTAGGTGTACAGGCCTGGTCTGGCCATCTGGGGAAAGCTGTCTGTCTCAGACATCAGTTGCTTCTCTTCCTGGTCAATTTGACTTGAAGCTCTCCAGCACGTGTACAGGACCAGCTGTTGGGTAGAGCTTTCTTTAGCTGTGAGATGTATCTCCAAGGTTAAATGCCTTCTAGTTTGCAGCAGTGTCAGTGGTCAAGAGGGCTTGGTAAGGTATTTTCAATGAGGCCTGAGGGCTATCTTCCTCTGATGATACTTCCAGAATACCCAGTCACCAGGCTCCAGACTGTGACCAACAGGATCCTTTACATTGGAATCCAAGTAGCTTCCTTAAGCTGTTGATGATAGGCTTGAGTATAAGACATTAGAGACTTACAGTAGCTCATCATCAGCATGATACTAGAATCTAACATCTACAAAGGTGCAAACAATTTTTTTTTCTCCACAATTACCCTCAGTTTTTTCCTCAAAGTTAATCACAGTAAAACTAACTTGTTTATATTAAAAACTTGGCCTGATTAAACGAAAATAAGAATATTCATTTGGAGTTTCTGAATTCTGGAGGGATCAGGCAGGGAGAAAAAGTAAATGTTTCATCTTTATTTACAAAGGTATATCTTACCAAATTGTTTATAGCTTAAGAGAAAAGATTTCTTTAAATCTGGAAAAACAAAATATTAGAGCATCCTCCTCAATTCATGGAGTCCCATGTCATTAATATTTGTTCTTGATCTTTTGTTAGCAGTTTTATGAAGCCATCAGTCTCTCTGTTAGAGTTCTGTAATTTCTTACTCAGTTCAGTTTTATGATCTGAAAGTTTATCAGAAACCTGTATTCTAGAGTAAGTGTCAGAATCCTTTCCAGGAATCTCTCTGAAGATGAAACATATTTGCAAAAGCATCAGAGTAACACAATAACTATCTGTAAATGACAAAAGACTTAAAGTGCCTTGGTTAAAGTTCTGATTAATGCAATTGATAAGGAAATTTGGTTATTTCTGTGACATATAACATTTTAAGATAATAACTAGAATTATGACTGATAACATTATACTAAGACATATCAGAATTTTAGGAATTTCATATTATTTTTAGAACTTTTATATTAATAACATATATACATACAAGGATATCTATAAAGGAGGCTTTGCATCACTTATTTGACAATGCTTCTCATGAAATTTAACATACCAAATAAACCTAATTGGTTTACTATTTCCCTTTTTATAAGAAAGAACAAATTCTTTGAGAAGTCCCAGGGGCTCTCTGGAAATTCTCAAAGTTACTTTCAGGTAAAAAAAAAAAAAAGACTTTATTTAGGATTTGAATTTTTGAGAAGTTTGTTAAAGATATCAAAAAGTTTGAAAACATTTGGTCAAGTAAGATCATAGGTCACTATGAAACAATGCTTAGTTATCCATTTAACCAAAGTGACAACAATAGAAGATGTTAAAGGCAAACATAGAGACTTAAACAGTCAAAAAAACAAATAAAAAACAAACCTTAGCTATCTTAATAGAGAGACCTCAGGTTTTTGAACACAGGAAATTATTTTGACAAAACATAGAATCCCTGCCTTTTAGATAGACTTACTCAGAAGTAAAGAAAAAACTTTCATAATCTCTTTATCAAGAGCAGACTAAATGTCCAAGAAAACTATCTCTTTAAGAGAGAGAGAAAATCAAATCCTAATTTTGCAGCAGCTTACTTTTGATATCAAAACTCATTTACTTAATTTAATTCATTTAAATCTTAGCCAACTTGACCATGCACAAGACTGTTTTCTCAGGGTTCTTCTTCCACAAATCTGTAATTTCTTTTTTACATTCAGAATTTGTTCTTTCTTCTTTCTCATATCCAGTTTTACTTTAGGACAAATTTACTTGCTTAACAAAAAAAATCTCCATTCCTTATACTGAAACATACATTTTCTCCTAGCATAAATGTTTTTTTTTTTTTCTGGTGAGGAAGATTAGCCCTGAGCTAACATCTGTTGCCAGTCCGCCTCTTTTTGCTGAGGAAGATTGGCCCTGAACTAACATCTGTGTCCATTATCCTCTATTTTGTATGTGGGACACCTGCCACAGCATGGCTTGATAAGTGGTGCATAGGTCTGCGCCTGGGATCTAAACCTGGGAACCCTGGACTGCCAAAGCGGAGCATGTGAACTTAACCACTGTGCTACCAGGCCAGCCTCTAAACTTTTTTTTTAATGTGGCAAAAGACAGCTTTACTAATGGACATCTGACCCCATTTAAAATGGCTCCACTATAGTCAATTTTAATGCCAGGATGACACCAAAGGTTGGACCAGAGTCTAGACCTGCTGACTCACGGTGTGGCTTTATTAATTGGCATTCAACTGCTGGCTCTTTCAAATAGCCAAAACATATTTAGTTAGGTTAATTCTTCTTCCCTCTGCTGCTTCTCCTTTTCTCCCTCTCTCCTTTCCTCCCTCCTTTCTTTCAATTATTCATCCATTCATGTGTATCTCCTTTTCATTATTTTCTAGACAATTTTAAATTTGAATTCCTCTGATGCAGGAGGTATTTAGGAGGGTGTTTCTTAATTCTAAGTATTTAATACTTTTTAAGGTTTTCTTTTATTATGTATTTTTAATTTTATTGCCCTAGCTCAGGAAATTTGGCTTGTATATCTCCACATTTTGTTTTTTATTGAGGTTTTCTTTGGAACCAAATATATGGTCAATTTTTATAAAGATTCCAAGGGCAAAATAAAATAATGTTTATTTTTCATTAGCAAGACACTGAATTCTATATATGTACTAAATCAAGCTTGTTGATTGTCATATTCAGATTCTCTATGTCATTTATTTTTATTTTTCTAGATCTGTAAAATTCAGATGTAGGTATATTAAAGTATTTCACTATTAATGTATGTGTGTGTATGCTTTAAGTCCTTCTTGTATTTTTAGTAGTTTTTGTTTTATATATCTTGTAACTATACTGTTTGAAATATCAAAATTTATAGCTGTTATGTTTTCTTCAAACTGCACCTTTTACCATACTATAATGTCTCTCATAACTCTGATTAATGCTTTTGACTTTAAATTCCACTTTGTCTAATGTTGGTATCTCCAATTGCTTTCTTTTTGAGCATATGTGTTGGGTATCTTTGTCTATCTGTTTATTTTCTTTAAGTATGTCACTTTTTAAAATATAAACTATGTATGCTTATTATTAAAAATTTAAGAAATACAGAAAATTATGAAGAAGAAAGCGACAAATTACCAAAAATTCTAAATTCTACTAAAAATAGCTGATGATAACACTTGGTTGACATCATTCCAGACAGCTCTCTATGCATATATGGAAAGAAGGATCTAGAGAAAGAGAAAGAGAGAGGCAGCAAGACAAAGATATAGAGAGACACCAAAAGAGATGAAAACAATTACATAAGGATGGTATCATTCTGTATGTGACATATTTTTAAAAATGAATACTGCATTTAATTTTAAATGAATTTAACAGAAACAAATGCCTAGATCAAACTTCTTTAGATAATTGTTTCTTCCCCACAAGAGAAATAAGTTCCTAAAAGATGCCACTAAATATAAGGGAATTTAAGAAGTTAGAATCCTCGCGGGTTTTTTTTTTTTTTTAAATGTGAGTTTCCATATAGGCAAGACTGATTGATTACTTGCTAGGATAGACAAGGGATTAACACTTAGAAATATCCTCCATCCTGCCCTCTCCTTCCTCCTAGTTTTGATGCTTATATTATTTTAACTTTGTCAGAGTTTACGTTCTGCAACCATAATGATCTGCAACCATAATGATCTTGGATGTTTAATAGCATTCCTATATCTAAGTGGACTCTGTGCTCCCCACCAAGCCCATTTCTATGGCTTCAAAATAACAGGGCTCTTTATTTCAATTCATCCTTTAGTGAGCGAGATTTCACCATCAAGTAGATTTTTCAAAAGGGCTCATAGATGCTGTATTTTCTGAGTCCTTTCATGTCTGGAAATGTAAGCTCTTGCCTTTATACTTAAGCTCCAACTTGGCTGGGTAGAATCCATCTGGATCACACTCTCTTTCCCTTGTAGACATTTCTCCTTTGTTCTGGCACTGATTACTGCAGGAAAGACATCTGAAACCTACCTTATTTTTCTCCTTGTAAGTGAATTTCTTTTTGTCCTGAATGTGAAAAATATATATATATATTTATTTATTTCTAAGTTTAATAGTTTAGCCAGAATGTGTCTGAAGGTTATTGTTACAGATTTTTCCTACTAAATGGTATGTATTTTCCATCTTGCAGATTCTGTCTTTATCCTAATACTTATATGAGTTCACTTTTTAGATACAGATCTCTCATGCATTTGGAGTTTATTCTGGTGCATGGTATGAGGGATGAGTCCAATGTTATCTTTTTCCCAATGACTATCCAGGTTTGTTCGGGGCATTTTGAATTTGAAGTGCTGATGGAGCAGGCAGGTGAAGCTACCAATGTGACATCAGGATTGGAGAGGGGTCAGGGACAGAGGTACAGATTTGAGGGTAATCATGGGGATGTCCAAACAAGGAGATGAATGGGATTGACAGGTGTCAAAAATCCAGCAATAGCAAAATTAGGCCCAACAAATCAATAAGTGGTAGTTAGTAAGAGTTTATTGTACATATAAGAACAGCTTGCAACCTGAGAGCTTTTAAATTCAAAGACTGATATGGAGCTGAAGCACATGATGTTACAGGATGGCTAATAAAGTGAAATTGAGGAAGTTGTTTAACCTTCACAATGATTGTTATTGCAATGAGGGTTTCCAGATGGCAGGGGATTGGTTAAAAGTGATTACCTCCTATTATTTTTGGAATAAAAATTCCAAAGATGGAGAAGATGACTTAAGTTTCTTTTATGATTATCAGGCATTTACAAGAAGTGGCCCAAGTTAAGTTTCACCCGTTTTGCAGAACAAGCTAAATTAAGTTTCACTTATGTGGCTTAAGTGGTTTTGTCTGCCCACAGAATTTCAAGTCTGGTCTCCACTTTGTAGTTAATTTTAATAATTCGCCCCTTTTGGTCATTCTCTCAGTAGGCTGAGAGTATGACCAACTAGTATAGTGTTCCTCTCAGTTAGCACCGTTGATGCAGTCAGACCGAAGAATCACATATTTGCTGTTTCTGCTAGTTGAGTCGCCAAGATGTATGGTCATGTAGTCGCTGTTACCAACAGTTGCATCGTCATCATGAACAAGGGTGGTCAGACCATGAGCGGTCAGGATTAGTTGTCTAATCCTGACTGATATCATTTAATATGTGAGCGACTGCTGAAAGGCATTTAAAACCCTAGAGATAAAACAACGCACAAGAGAGATTAATATGATGACTATAATGAGAATAATAGCCAAGGTTTGAAAAATTCCCCAGAGCAGAGATTCCTAGGAGCCAAGATTTAACCAATTAAATAAATCAAATCATTACAATCAGATTCAGGTTTTACCTTTCTAAGTCAATCTACATTATTTTGGATAATGCGTAATTGAGCGTCAGTTTTTTCCCTAAGTTATTTACATAGGCACACTGTGATGTATTAGCAATCACGTGTCCTCATGATTACTTAGGACATGGATTACGTAGGATGACTTATCCTCGTGATTACTTAGGATGAAGATGAGGATGTTTTATTTCAGGAGGCAATGTTGCAAGTGAGCTTCCACCTAAATTAGGCCTCTATATAATGTGAGCAATCAGGTAACTTAATAAGAGGCATTTCTATGGAAACAAAAGAAAAACAAAGGTTAATAGTTTGAGCAAATTATAAACTCAGTTTCTGAGTTTGGAGAACAGCCAGTTGAGAAAATTTCTAGATTTGAGTTAGAAGCATCTTTAAACGGTGGAATGAGGATGGTAGTTTCAATCCGATAGATTTTCCTGGTTTGCAGTTTGACTGTCTTTGATAATGTCATCAGATGTTCTGGTGAACCCTCTTGAGTGACACATCCAGCAATAGGCATGAAGGTTGTCCATACATAATCTGTTGTGGTGGTTTCTCTGAAGTTTACAAGTAGATGATAAAAACTCAAAGACAATTAATAGGACTAAAATCTGATAATGGGAACACTGTGGTTTTCTATTGAAACACAAAATTTTATAGTCATCCCATTTTTATCAAAGATAATTAAAGTGAAATTAATTTGTTTGTAAAATAAGTCTAGTCTGATTAAACTTGGCTTGATAATTTACACAATTGCAGCAAGCATAGTGATTCTATGCATATTCTCAAATATGATGGTCCAGTTAAAGCTTTGGTAATATCCACAGAGCTTTTTTGGTGCCATAAAGCCAACTTTAATTTTTAAAAATTGTCTGGTAATAAGGAATCTCAGATTAGACCTTTGAAAATCTCTTTAGACTAAGAAGCCAAACTAAGGACTTGTCTGTGTCCTGTTACAAGGAGAACAGATTCTTATTGAACTTATGTAAATACATATATTGTCATGAAAAATGAGAATATTTAATGAGAGTTTCTGAATTCTGGAGGGATTAGGTAGGGAGAAAAAGATAAATGTTTTAACTTTGGCTTACAAAAATATACTTTACCAAACTGCTGTAAGTTATAGATAGTTTAAAAGAGAGGAGAAAAAGGATTTCTTTAATTCTGGAAAACAAAACATTAAAGAACCAGTAATGTTTTAAATTAAGTCATAAAAATTATAATAATCTGATAAGTTTATTATAATAAACTGATATATTCATTCATTCTCATGTAATTCTTGTCTTACTTGATTTGGGTTAGCAGTTTTATGAATCAATCAGTTTTCCACTAGAACTTTAGAAATTCTTACCCTGTTCAATCTTGTGATCTTAAAGTTATCAGAAACTTGTGTTCTAGAGTACTTGTCAGGGTCATTTCCATGAACATCTTTGAAGATGAAGCATTTTTGGCTGTAGTTGATTGTAAATGCTTTAAGAGAAGAATCAAGAGTAAAACAATAACTGTCTGTGAATGACAAAAGACTTAAAAATGGTCATGGTTAAAGATCTGGTGAGAGTTTACTAAAAAAAAATGATGCAATTGACAAAAAGTTGGCTATTTTTGTGATATACAATACTTTAAGATAATAGTTGGAATTATGACTAATAACATTATACCAGGATGTAATAGATTTTTAGGAATTTCATATAATTTCTCAATTACTTATATTATCAATATATACCCATGTAAATACAATCTAAGGTTAAACATTACTTTTTATTTAATAATGTTTCCCACACAATTTAACATATCAAATAAACCTAAATAAATTAACATTTCTCTTTTCCTAAGGAGAGAGACACATTTCTTGAGATCTTCCAAGCGTCCTCTGGAAAAATCCCACAGTTAGTTCAAGGTCAAAAAGACTCCATTCAGAATTTGATTTCAGGAAGTTTGTCAAAAATGTCAAAAGATTTAAAACACTTTATCAAATAGTAACACAAGTCACTGTGAAACAAAACTTAGTTATCCATTCAACCAAAGTGACAATTTAAAAATTTTAAAGGCAAATATAGAAAGTTACACATTTATAATAAAGCCTTAGCTCTTTTAATATTGAAGACTCTGTTTTTCTATGTAATTAAAGACCTGATAAAGACAACAAGAAGCACAGGGAATACTTTCATAAGACACAGAACCTTTGTTTCCTAGGCAGATTACATTAAAGGTAAAGAAAAACCTTTTATAATTTTTTACTAAGAGCAGGCCAATAATCGAAGAAATTTACTGATTTTAACAGAGAGAAAATTAAAATCTAGTTTTGTATCAGTACTTTATTGAGTTCATTTTAAAAGCCCTTATAAATAAATTTATTCAATTTTAGCCAGCTTTGGCCTCACAATATAAAATTTCTTTTCTGCAAACCATCAGAAACTTTCTATATCCATTTAGGTTTTGTCTTATTCTTTCCTCTTTCCCATTCTGGAACAACCAGTCATTTTATTTTAGGACAAAATTATTCTCTTTTTTCCTTAAAAATACATCCTATATTCCTTGCATATTCTTCTATAGAAACACATTCTATTTTCTTCCCATACTTTGTACACAAAGTTGTTTCCCTTTTCTCTTATTGTTTCTAGTAGTTTTATTTTTACATATTGATTATAAATTTTAACTACTAGTAACTTTTCCTTTCCCCGGAAACTAGGAAGCAAGCATTTGTGTACTATCTATCATACATTAGCGTCCTGTAGTAGATTAGCAAATTTATAAATACATAATTATAAAAACTTACGTTTGAGACATATTTTTATAGTATAATTTTTTAAGGTGGCAGAAGACATACTGATTAATAAACCTAAATATCTTTTGTCTCTCTGTAAAAAATTAAGAAACCAGATGGGGCCAGCCTGGTGGCGCAAGCGGTTAAGTGCAAGCACTCCGCTGCAGCGGCCCGGGGTTCGCCGGTTTGGATCCCGGGCACGCACCGATGCACCACTTGTCAGGCCATGCTGTGGTGGCATCCCATATAAAGTGAAGGAAGATGGGCATGGATGTTAGCCCAGGGTAGTCTTCCTCACCAAAAAGAGGAGGATTGGCAGATGTTAGCTCAGGGCCGATCTTCCTCACACACACACACACAAAATTAAGAAACCAGAAGTAGATAAACTTATGTTTAACAAATAGTGTCTCAGTATATCTTATTTTGAAATGATCTAGTTAATGAATACCCATTATTTAGTTTAACTTAGCAGAAACTTTTATCTTAGTTATATCTATTTAAATTACTTTTCAACAATTATGCTTAGATTAGACATTAAACAGCTAACCATCACCTTAAATTATTTTTCTTGTTCACAAATTGTGTAACATAGAGATAGCATGCGCTTATTTGACTAGTAAACCAAGGTAGAAAAAGTTGTATGTTTAGTTTGCATTATATTTAATGTTGACAATTCTGAAGACATGCCTGTTTTTATTAAACCAACAAACTTAAACTAGATTTATTTATCAAAGATTATCCCAGATTATGTGAACCTGAAAAACATTTGAGTTAATTTTTATATTTCTGAGAGTTTTAGGAATATTTGGTTCGTATAAGTGCTTATTTTTCTTTAAGCCGATTAAATAGAGCTCTTTTAAAAAGATCAATATACATGCTATACATACACACATAGATATACATAAACATATAGATGAACACAAACAGAGATCTTATAGCTTTCATTTAAAAATTTTAGCCATGTCTTAGGTACAATAACACAAAGCTCAAAGAATAGCTGGATCCAAATTGTATTTCTGGCAGATGGACTAAAGTTACCTACTCAGATGGCCAAAGTTTTTTTTACTAAAGATTTTTTATTTGCGCCCTGTAAGGATTCTTTTAGGGAAGCTATTTTTGGAATCATTTTGTCTTTTAGAAGCTTCTGCACACCAATCAAAGAATGCATTCCACTGTTTCTGAGAGATTTGGGATCCTCCCTCTTCAAGGGTGCCCCTTAAGGTGGACTTCTTATCTAAGTTAAAGGTTCCCCAAAGTGGCCACTACAATTCCAAATTATTCAAAACTTCACCCATTTTCCAAAAAGGCACAAGATCCTGGTTCATAGTGGATATACATATAGGAAGCAGGAGTTTTAGAGGGAGATAGAGAAAGGTGGAACCCATCTTTGCCTTTAGATTCCCTAAGATGTCTTAACTATGATAGTAGCTGTTCCAAAACATAAGGAATCATATATTTTCCCCTCTTTTGAGCAGAATAGGGTGACTTACCAAGAAGCTTCAACACACAAAATACAGGTTTGCACAATAAAGTTGGAGGGCTCAAAATGCAAAAAGAGGAGAGCTCAAATCCAAGAGAGACTTACCTATGAACTTCACGGTTGGTGAGAAAGTAGTGACCTCAAAGGGCTCTGTGGGTACCAGCACCTGGTTTGCTCACCAGCCTCAGAGTCATTGGGAGTGGGGATCATCTTAGGATCCCACTTCTTACACCAGAAACTGACAAAAATCCAGAAATAGCAAAATTAAACACACCAAATCAATAAATAGTATTTAGTAAGAGTTTATTGTACATATAAGAACTGTTCATGAACTGGAAGTTTTTTAATTCAAACACTGATACGAAGCCTAGGGGAATGAAGTTACAGGATGGTTTATAAAGCGAAAGTGAGGAAATTGTTTAACCTTCACAATAATTGGTTATTGCAATGAAGTTTTCCAGATGGCAAGAGGTTGGTTAAAATTGATTATCTCATACTGTTTTTAGGAAGATGATTTAAGTTTTTTTTTTTCTGAGGAAGATTCACTCTGAGCTAACATCCGTGCCAATCTTCCTCCATTTTGTATGTGGGTCACCACCACAGCATGGCTGGCAAGTGGTGTAGGTCCACGCCTGCGATCCAAAACTGTGAACCTGGGCTACAGACGTGGAGCACACAAAACTTAATCACTATGCCATGGGGCCAGCCCCTTAAGTTTCTTTTACGATTATCAGGCATTTACAAGAAGCAGCCCAAGTTAAGTTTCGCTTGTTTTGCAGAAGAGGATAAATTAACCTTCACTTATATGGCTTAAATGGTTTTGTTTGTTCAGGGAATTTTCAAATCTTGTCTCCACTTTGTATTTAATTTTAACATGGGGAAGAACATGTTAATGCCAACATGAACAGGGCCAAGCAGGGAGGGGAGAAGTGGAAGATGAAGAAAAGAGGGGAAAAAAAGCAATGATAGAAAGGTAGGTGGTAGGAGATGGGATCACAAGGCAGAGTGCATGCTACAGAGACCATTTGAACCATCTTAGGAAAATATTTATTACCTTATGTAACCAAGCCAAGAGATGGGAAAAGAGAAAAAGGAAGCAGAGTTAAGGACTCAAATGTTGCCAAGTTACTATTTCCATCTTTCATATCTGCTTCTCTCTGCAGGCTGGCTCTAAGTGATTTTCCCACACAACAGAGAACATTGCTGTCAATGTCTACAGGCTTTGCACACAGTTTCACCATGAGACAAGCACTATGGTGAGGTGCCCAAGAGTGCTGTTTCTGGAGACAGACTACCTGAGTTCAAATCTTCCCTCTGAGGAGTTCAAATCCTCCTTGCTCTCACTTACTTGGGCAAATTACTTCACCTTTCTGAACCTCAGATTCCTTATCTGTAAAATGGGCTAATAATAGAATCTACTTCATAAGACTGTTACATGAATTAAAGGAGATAACACAACACAGTATAGGCATTTAGTTAGTGTTGATTGTTATTGCTGCAGTTATTATTATCATTATCATCATTATTATTATGAAGCTGAGCCTCTTCCCCTGACTCCAACTTGAAGAGCTTCAAGGGAGAATTCCAACTGGCCCAGCTTGGGTCGTGTGCTTACTCCTGTGGTCAAGGGATAGGGAAACATGATGGGTGGCCCCCACTGGAACTATATAGATAGATGGTTGTGGGGTGTGTGTACTTGAATGAAGAAAAGTCTGTCTCCAGGAGAAGGAAGGGTAATGAGGACTAATAGGAGCTTTCTACTCCAGGGAATGAAGTTATCCCAAGAGAGAGGAAGGGACTGTTCTTCCGGAGTCTTCACTGTCTGTCCCTCTCATTTTGACAGCTGCATACTTTCGTTGTACTATACATCCAGATCAAGTGAAGTTGATATTGGGGTTTTCCTAAAGGCAATGATCCGGTGTCTGCAGAGTACACTGTAGCTTCTGTCTGATGATCTACGTGCCACATGGAAGGGAGGCAGGACCCCAGGGTAGCCAGCTATGTGGGGGTTGGTTGCCTGGGCAGAGAACAGAGCCAGCATCATAGGGTAGGCTGGATTCAGCCCCACTGCTACCTACTTCTTGGGCAATTTCCCTAAGCATTGGCCACTGGTGCCACTCTGCTTCCCAGAACCCATAGAGAAGACATCTTAGCAGCCAGAAGTCCATGGCTCTCTGGGAAAGGTCAGCTGTTCAGGGTGTGACCTTGAACCTGTCTTGTCTGTGAAAGTGGCACAGTGGAGAGTCTGACTTCATCTGTTCCTATTCTAATGATGATTGCACCATTTCTCCTGGGATGAGGCCCATCTCAAGAGCTCTCTCTGACACATTTACTTTCCCTTCCCCCCAGTCTTGGTCCAGCTGTGTGTAATTTTGCACCTCTGCAGACATTCATACTTATGTGATCCACCTTTGGACAAAGGTCAGGTAACCATAGTAATAGCAAACACTGCTCTAGTACTCACCATATGCCAGGCACTCTGATGCTGAAAGCAGGCATTGATGAGAGCCTTGCCAAGTCTGAGCCTTGTTTTTCTCATTTATATGGAAGATCTGAGACCCAAAAAGGGAGCGATCACCTGTTTAATATCATACAGAAGTCAGGAGCTGAAGAGGAGTGGCTTGTATAGGTATCTCAGTTTAGTGGGGAAGATAGGCCTATGAACAATTAATTAGAGGGCACTGTGATAAATGCTGCAAGAGGGCTAGGAGTTGACCTGTGGCTGAAGAACCTATGAAGAGGGAGGCACTTGTTTTGTTCTAGGGAAAGAGCCAGGTGGAATGAGGGGATGGGCTGGGAAGTGCAGACAGACTGAAGAAGGCCTTTAGGTTGGAGTAGGATTTTGCCACATGTTATGTGCTAAACTGTAAACTTATATACTGAAGTTCTAACCCCCAGTATCTCAGAATGTGACTGTATTTGGAGCCAGAGTCTTTAAAGAGGTAATGAAGTTAAAATGAGGTCATGAGGGGGGGTTCTCATCCAATATAATTGTTGTCCTTGTAAGAAGAGGAGATTAGGACACACACACACACACACAGAGGGAAGACCATGTGAAGACACAGGGAGAAAACAGCCATCTACAAGCCAAGGAGAGATGACTCAGAGGAAATCAGCCCTGCTGACACATTGATCTTGGACTTCCAGCCTCTGGAACTGTGAGAAAATAAATGTCTGTTATTTAAGACACCCAGTCTGTGATACTTTGTTATGGCAGCCCTAGCAAACTGACACAGCATGCCGAGAAGTGGGGAGGGTGTACCTGGTGGAGGGCTCAGTTAAAATAAAGTCCCAGAGACCAGAGACCTCAAGGCCTCTTTGGGGATTTGGCGGTGAGACTCAAGTACTGGGACAGTGAACTGGGGCCAAAACACTAAGGGGCTTGAATCCCTGGGGGTAGGCATGTGATATAGATTCCTGTTCTAGAAAGATGGAGGATGGATCAGTGGGGGAGTGGGAAGGGGAAAACTTGGTGCCAGGGGCACAACTGTAATATCCAGTCTGTCCTCAACTGAGCTTATCTTTCAAAACGTCTTTTTGACTTTCCCCTTCTCCATGCCCCCACCCCATCCTGGTCTGGGCCTATGTCAGTGGTATCTGGGTTATCATCCTCCCATGTGGTCCACCAGGCTCCAGGCCCTCCTGCCCACTTTGGACAAGGGCCTGGTTCTTAAGCTGGGTAGCAATGTGTTTTTGTTTTGTTTATTTGTAAAAATGGATAGGAATGAGAGGACAGTTTTCACACGCTGTGGAAGCCAACTGGCAAGACAATCCCCAAAGAGGAGTTTCAAATTGCTCTCAGCAGAAAGACTGCTATTAGAAAAAATAGAACAATCCATAATGGGAAAAACACACACTTGGATTAATGAATTCTGATATGCTTGTTTCAAAATTTAGTATCTTAAGTTTACTCTGAGTCTTGTGAAAGGATAAATACATAGCATTAACCAAGTCAATCTGAAGGAAGGATGGTGAGCTCCAAAGACATTAAAATATATAAAAAACCAATCATTTTATTGGTGCAGGAAGAGACATCTGGATCAATAGACAGAATGGAAAGTCCAGAAACAAAGTCATTTACATATTGGAATTCAACATTTGATATAAAATGTCATTTTGAGTCAGCGGGAAAGGAAATATGATTTGGTGCTGGGATGGTTGGTTATCCATTAGGAAAAAAATAAGTGGTAACCCTATTTCATACCAGTCACAAAAATAAATGGGAGATGGTTTAAAGACAAAAATCATTTTAGAATGCTATAAATACATTAGAAGAAAATATAAAATATATTGATGATCTTGGGGAAGGGAAGGCCTTCCATACAAGATACACATGCATGTACACACTCGTGAGTAAAACAAGAAGGAAAAGTGTGAAGTCTCATAATTTGATTACAACAGATTCAAACACTTCTAAATGACAAATGCATGTGCGCACACGTGTGTGTGTGTGTGACAGCAAATAACATTAAACAAGTGACAGTGAAGAGAACAGGAAAATGACATGGTTTGTCTTGGATGACAATAAAGAAGCTCATATTATCTGGCTGCGCCCAGCCCAGCTAAACAATTCCCCACCAGTGATGGGGATGGCTACATTGAGTTGCAACCCTGAGCAGTCATGCATTGAGCATGACTAGCCTTTTGATGGGTGAATCTCTATGGGATAATTCCAAGAGGCAGAGCCTCCTGTTCACACTCTGCCCCCAAAGAATTCTCCTATCTGCTAGCTGATGCCCAATTCGCCTTCAAAAGCCAAATTATCAAGTCAAGGCTTTCATTCCTGGCATTGCTGTCCCATAGTTGAGAGTGCTTTACACTTAGGAAGATGCCTTTCCACCTACCGGCACATTAATCCCCAAATAATTCTGTGACATAGATAGATACAGCCGGAGAAACAGAGAGGTTAAGTGACCTGCCCAGGGTCAGACAAGGGATCCTTAGCAGAGCTGATGAAAGCAGTAGCCAGAACAGTGGGTGCCTCGTTGGACGCCTGGTCTCCAGACACCTGGCTCCCTAGGGAGGCAAAGACGCAGGAAGGGAAGGTGAAGTTTCCAAAGCTGACTACCCTGACATTGGAGTCCTGCCTTGGACTGTTTCTGGTCATCAGTTACATTAGAAGAACCAACTTGGTCTGAACCGCTGGCCTGCTCAGCGACCATTCAGCGGAATTGGATGTTTAGAGAGGAACAGAATCATTTCAAGGACACATCCCTGCCCAGAGACAGACTCCGAGCCACACCTTAGAACAGCCCAGCCAGAGGGGCCCCCTCACTTCTCCTCCAGGAAACTATAAAGTCTGTACCAGTCCCTGGGCAGTCAATCCTGTATGCCTGGCGAATTTCCTGCCCTTGTGTCTGGAGAAATCCTTTCTCCTCAAGTTCAGGAAGATAGTTTTCTATGTTTTATTCTAAAGTTTGCTGTTGACATTTAGGTTTCTAACCTACCTGGAATTGGTTTTTCTGATTGGTATGAGTTGGCAACATAATTTTCTCCCATATGGATAAATGACTTTTCTAGCACCACGTCTTGAATAGTCCATCCCCTCCTTGCTGATCTGCAATGCCACTGTGTCACATGTGGGGCCTCCCTAGTGTTATTTAGCTGTCTCTATCCTAATTACTGTCGCCGAGTTGATACCACACTGTCCCAATCGCTATAGCTTTTAAATAATTCTTGAGATACAATAGGGCAAGTCTCTCCTATCTTCTTCAAAATTGTCTTGGCTTATCCTGGTCCTTTGCTCTACATGTAAATTTTAGTGATAGTGTATCAAGTCAGGATTTTTTTTTTTTTATAATTTTTTGTTTATTGCAGTAACATTGGTTTATAACATTGTATAAATTTCAGGTGTACATCATTTATACTTCTATTTCTGCATAGATTACATCATGTTCACCACCCAAATACTAATTACAACCCATCACCACACACATGTGCTGAATTATCCCTTTCGCCCTCCTCCCTCCCCCCTTCCCCTCTGGTAACCACCAATCCAATCTCTGTCTCTTTGTGTTGTTTATTGTTGTTATTATCTACTACTTAATGAAGGAAATCATACGGTATTTGACCTTCTCTCTCTGACTTATTTCACTTTGCATAATACCCTCAATGTCCATCCATGTTGTCACAAATGGCTGGATTTCATCATTTTTTATGGCTGAGTAGTATCCCATTGTGTGTATATACCACATCTTCTTTATCCATTCTTCCCTTGATGGGCACTTAGGTTGCTTCCAAGTCTTGGCTATTGTGAATAACGCTGCAATGAACACAGGGGTGCATGTATCTTTATGCATTGGTGTTTTCAAGTTCTTTGGATAAATAGCCAGCAGTGGAATAGCTGGATCATATGGTAGGTCTATCCTTGATTTTTTGAGGAATCTCCATACTGTTTTCCATAGTGGCTGCACCAGTTTGCACTCCCACCAGCAGTGTATGAGAGTTCCTTCTCTCCACATCCTCTCCAACGTATGTTGCTTCCTGTCTTGTTAATTATAGCCATTCTGACCGGTGTGAGGTGATATCTCACTGTAGTTTTGATTTGCATTTCCCTGATAGTTAATGATTTTGAACATCTTTTCATGTGTCTGTTGGCCATCTGTATATCTTCTTTGGAGAAATGTCTGTTCAGGTCTTTTGCCCATTTTTTAATTGGGTTGGTAGTTTTTTTGTTGTTGAAATGCATGAGTTCTTTATATATTTTGGAGATTAAGCCCTTATCAGATGTATGGTTTGCAAATATCTTCTCCCAATTGTTAGGTTGTCTTTTCGTTTTGTTGATGGTTTCCTGTGCTGTGCAGAAGCTTTTCAGTTTGATGTAGTCCCATTTGTTTATTTTTTCTATTGTTTCTCTTGCCCGGTCAGACATGGTGCTTGAAAATATGTTGCTAAGACCGATGTCGAAGAGCGTACTGCCTATGTTTTCTTCTAGAAGTTTCATAGTTTCAGGTCTTACATTCAAGTCTTTAATCCATTTGGAGTTAATTTTTGTGTATAGTGTAAGGTAAGGGTCTACTTTCATTTTTTTGCACGTGGCTATCCAGTTTTCCAACACCATTTGTTGAAGAGACTTTCTTTTCTCCATTGTATGTTCTGGGCTCCTTTGTCAAAGATTAGCTGTCCATAGATGTGTGGGTTTATTTCTGGGCTTTCGATTCTATTCCATGGATCTGTGTGTCTGTTTTTGTGCCAGTACCATGCTGTTTTGGTTACTATAGCTTTGTAGTATATTTTGAAATCAGGGAGTGTGATACCTCCAGTTTTGTTCTTTTTTCTCAGGATTCCTAGACCTATTCGGGGTCTTTTGTTGTTCCATATAAATTTTAGGATTCTTTGTTCTATTTCTGTGAAAAATGTTGTTGGAACTTTGATAGGGATTGCATTGAATCTATAGATTGCTTTAGGAAGCATGGACATCTTAACTATGTTAATTCTTCCAATCCAAGAGCACAGAATATCTTTCCATTTCTGTGTGTCTTCTTCAATTTCTTTCAGCAATGTTTTATAGTTGTCAGTGTACAGCTCTTTCACCTCTTTGGTTAAGTTTATTCCTAGGTATTTTATTCTTTTTGTTGCAATTGTAAATGGGATGGTATTCTTAATTTCTCTTTCTGCTACTTTGTTGTTAGTGTATAGAAATGCAACTGATTTTTGTATGTTGATTTTGTATCCTGCAACTTTACCATATTCATTTATTACTTCTAAAAGTTTTCTGGTGGATTCTTTAGGGTTTTCTATATATAAAATCATGTCATCTGCAAATAGTGACAGTTTCACTTCTTCCTTTCCAATTTGGATCCCTTTTATTTCGTTCTTTTGCCTGATTGCTCTGGCTAGGACTTCCAGTACTATGTTAAATAGGAGTGGTGACAGTGGGCATCCTTGTCTGATTCCTGTTCTTAGAGGGATGGCTTTCAGTTTTTCACCATTGAGGATGATATTAGCTGTGGGTTTCTCATATATGGCCTTTATTATGTTGAGATACTTTCCTTCTATACCCATTTTATTCAGAGTTTTTTATCATAAATGGATGCTGTATCTTGTCAAATGTTTTCTCTGCATCTTTTGAGATGATCATGTGATTTTTATTCTTCATTTTATTAATGTGGTGTATTACATTGATTGATTTGCGAGTGTTGAACCATCCCTGCATACCTGGAATAAATCCCACTTGATCATGGCGTATAATCTTTTTAACGTATTGTCGTATGCGATTTGCTAGTATTTTGTTGTGGACTTTTGCATCTATGTTCATCAGTGATATTGGCCTGTAATTTTCTTTTTTTTGTGTTGTCCTTGTCTGGTTTGGTATCAGGGTAATGTCAGCTTCATAGAATGAGTTAGGGAGCTTCCCCACCTCCTCAATTTTTTGGAAGAGTTTGAGAAGCATAGGTATTAAGCCTTCTTTGAATGTTTGGCAGAATTCACCAGGGAAGCCGTCTGGTCCTGGACTTTTATTTTTGGGGAGGTTTTTGATTACTGTTTCCATCTCCTCACTGGTGATTGGTCTATTCAAATTCTCTACTTTTTCTTGACCCAGTTTGGAAGGTTGTGTGATTCTAAGAATTTATCCATTTCTTCCAGATTGTCGAATTGGTTGGCATATAGCTTTTCATAGTATTCTCTTATAATCTTTTGTATTTCTGAGGTGTCTGTTGTAATTTCTCTGCTTTCATTTCTGATTTTACTTATTTGTGCCTTCTCTCTTTTTGTCTTGGTGAGTCTAGCTAAAGGTTTGTCAATTTTGTTGATCTTTTCAAAGAACCAGCTCTTGGTTTTATTAATTTTTTCTATTTTTTTTGGTCTCTATTTCATTTATTTCTGCTCTGATTTTTATTATTTCCCTTCTTCTACTGATTTTGGGCTTTGTTTGTTCTTCTTTTTCCAGTTCCTTTAGGTGCATTGTTAGATTGTTTATTTGAGATTTTTCTTGTTTGTTGAGATAGGCGTGTATTGCTATAAACTTCCCTCTTAGAACTGCTTTTGCTGTATCCCATAAATTCTGGCATGTCTTATTTTCATTTTCATTTGTCTCCAGGTATTTTTTTATTTCTTCTTTGATTTCTTCATTGACCCAGTCATTGTTCAGTAGCATTTTGTTTAATCTCCATGTATTTGTCACTTTTCTAATTTTCTTCCTATAGTTCATTTCTAGTTTCATACCGTTGTGGTCAGAAAAGATCCTTCGTATTATTTCAATCTTCTGAAAGTTATGGAGACTTGTTTTGTGGCCTAATATGTGATCAATCCTGGAGAATGTTTCATGTGCATTTGAAAAGAACGTGTATTCTTCGGTTTTTGGATGGAATGCTCTGGATATATCTACTAGGTCCATCTGTTCTAGTGTGTCATATAGTGTGTTTCCTTATTGATCTTCTGTTTGGATGATCTATCCGTTGGTGTAAGTGGAGTGTTCAAGTCCCCTACTATTGTTGTGTTACTGTCTATTTCTCTTTTTATGTCTGTTAATAATTGCTTTATATATTTAGGTGTACCTACATTGAGTGTGTAGATATTTACAAGTGTTATATCCTCTTGTTGGATTGTTCCCTTGATCATTATGTAATGCCCTTCTTTGTCTCTTTTTACAGTTTTTGTTTTAAAGTCTATTTTGTCTGATATGAGTACTGCTACCCCAGCTTTCTTTTCATTGCCATTTGCATGGAGTATCTTTTTCCATCCCTTCACTTTCAGTTTGTGAGTGTCTTTAGGTCTCTTGTATGCAGCATATATATGGGTCTTGTTTTTTTATCCAATCAGCCATCCTATGCCTTTTAATTGGAGCATTTAGTCCATTGACATTTAAAGTAGATATTGATAAGTATGTACTTACTGCCATTTTTTAACTTTTTTTTCCCTCAGTGTTTTAGTAGTCCTTCTCTGTTCCTTTCTTCTTCTATACAGAATTGATGGTCTCTTTAGTTTGATCTCTGTCTGAAAGCTCTACTCTTTAACTCCCCTCCTCCCTCCTTTTATGTTTTTGATATCATATCTAACCTCTTTTTTGTGCATTTCTATCCATTACCCTCTTATCATGGAAATAGATAATTTTTCCTATTTGTGGTCTTCTCTTTTCACCTTAAATCAGTCCCTTTAACATTTCTTGTAGCACTGGTTTCTTGGTGACAAACTCCTTTAATTTTTGCTTGTCTGGGAAATTTTTGATCTCTCCTTCCATTTTGAATGATAACCTTGCTGGGTACAGTATTCTTGGCTGTAAGTTTTTTCCTTTCAGCACTTTAAATATATCATGCCACTCTCTTTTAGCTTGTAAGGTTTCTGCTGAGCAGTCAGCTGATAGCCTTACGGGGTTTCCTTTGTATGTAACTTGTCTTTCTCTTGCAGCTTTTAGGATTCTCTCTTTATCTTTAATTCTGGACATTTTGATTATGATGTGTCTTGGTGTGGGCCTCTTTGGGTTTATCTTGTTTGGGGCTCTCTGTGCTTCCTGTACCTGGATGTCTGTTTTCTTCCTTAGGTTAGGGAAGTTTTCAACTATTATTTCTTCAAATAGATTCTCTGCCCCTTTATCTCGCTCTTCTCCTTCCGGGACACCTATAACATGGATGTTAGCGCACTTGATGTTGTCCCAGAGGTCCCTTAGACTGTCCTCACTCTTTTTAATTCTTTTCTCTTTTACCTGTTCGGCTTGGGTAATTTCTTCTAGTCTTTCATCCAGCTCACAGATCCGTTCTTCTGTATCCTCTACTCTGCTTTTGAGTCCCTCTAGTGAATTTTTCATTTCCAGTATTGTATTCTTCATTTCTGATTGGTTCTTTTTTATATCTTCCATTTCTTTGTTGATGTTCTCACTGAGTTCATCTATTCTTCTCCCCAAATCAGTGAGCATCCTTAACACTCTTTGTTTGAACTCTCTGTCAGGTAGGTTGCTCATTTCTGTTTCACTTAGTTCCTTTTCTGGGGTTTTGTCCTGTTCCCTTACTTGGAATGTATTCCTTTGCCTCCTCATTTTGCCTCTTTCCCTCTGCTTCTGTCTATGTATTAGGTAGGTCAGCTACGTCTCCTGCTCTTGGATAGGTGACCTTATGTAAGTGATGGCTTAGGAGGCCTGCAGTGTGCTTCTCTCAGTTCTCAATGTTCCAGGGGTGACCCCTATGTGGGCTGCATGTGTCCTTCTGTTGTGGCCTGTTTGCTCTCCCTGTAGGCACCCAGGGAGGCCGAGTTATGCTCCTGGCCAGCTGTTGTAATGCTCAGCTGCTTGTAGTTGTTGTGGGCCCTTCAGTCTCTTTATCAGGTGTGGGGAGCCCCAGCACATTTGGCTGCAAGTTCTAATACCACATTTGTGTTGCAGTATTTCTTTTAAGTGAGTAGGCCTCCAGTGTGGCAGGTTGTTAGGCTCAGGGCCTTACAATTGCTATAAGCCTCCAACCTTTAGGTCTCTTGTCAGCTCTCTGAGGATTGCAGCTGGGTGGGGCCGGCCTCAGGCACGGGAGCACCCAATTGTTTCAGGCTTTGGAAGGTGGGGCAAACCCCCTATGTGGGTCTTTGAGAAGCACAAGTCTTCTGCAGCTGACAAGCCTGCCGCCCACAGGTCCACACACACAGTCAACACAGTCCTGCCCCGTGTGCGTGCCCCGACCTCCCGAAGCGGACCAAGTCTCTCCACGGTGGGAGCCCCACACACTCCGCCACTGCCCCACACTCTCCACTCGCTCCTTGTGCATGCCCTGCCCCACTGAAGTGGGCTCAATTACCCGGCTGCAGAGAATCCAGTCACCAATTTATGCAGGCCCACAAGTTGCCTCAGGGCTTATTGTTGGGTGGGGCCAGTCTCTAGGGTGGGCTGCCTGCCCTGGCTGAGCTGGATTAAATCGGTGCTCTACTGGATGGGGCAGACCCTGGGCTAGCACGCCCCAGGGAGAACTCCAATGGCGTCTGTGTCAGCACGCCCACACCAGGCCACAACAATGGCCACCACCAATGTCCCAGTCCCTGGAGAGGTCTCACCTCTCACCAAGATGCACTCAGGGCCCATCAGGTGAGTCTCTTTTCACCAAAGCACTGTGCACCTTTCTTTCTGGTGATTTTATGTTGCTTTCTGAAATGGGTGAGTTTGCGTGTGGGCCCTTTAAGAGCCGGTTTTGATTTCTTTGTGAACCAGCTTTTCTGGGGTTACTCCCCAATGTTTCAGTAGCAGGCAAAGTCAGATATTACGCCGCTGGTTGGATTATGCTGGGTCCACAAAATGCCCCCAGCGGGGGCGCTCCCCGGCTCAGGGCCCCGCTCCTCCAGGGAGGGCTGCGTACCCGTGGGCTTTTCCCGGGCGGCCGTGAGGCTCTGCGGCTTGTGAAGGCGGCGTTTTTCCTCTCCAGAAGGGAGTTTCTGCCACTTCCACCTCAATTAGGATTGTCCTTCATTGCAGGAGTTCCTCTAATCCAGTTTTCAGTTCTCTCTCAGGGGTAATTTTTCCAAGAGTAGTTGTAAATTGGCTGTGTCTGCGGGAGGAGGTGAGTTCAGAGTCTGCCTACGCCGCCATCTTGACTTCCTCCTCAAGTCAGGATTTCTATTAACATTACAATACATTCATAAATTAATTTAGGGAGAATTGACATCTTTATAATATTGAATCATCCTATCCATGACCTTGGCATATCTTTATTTAAGTTCTTCCACCTCTCTTAATATTAAGTTTTATACTTTTCTCCATTAAAATTTCACACATCATCAGTTAGATTTATTCATTCTTTATATTTCTGTTGCTATTGTAAAAAGTATCTTTTTTTTCCAATACTCTTTTTCATTGAGGTAGATTACATATAATAACATATACAGACTTTAGGTGTACAGTTTTATGAGTTTTCACAACTGTACATACCTGTGTAATAACCACCACCCCTCACAAAATATAGAACACTTCCAGTCACTCCAAAAGGTGCCCTCACGTCCTTTTCTAGTCAATTTCCCCCTGCCCTGGAGACAACCACTGTTCTGACTTCTATCAAAATCTATCTTTTTAAAATAGTTTTTAACTGTTTGTGGTTGTCAATACATATTTTTATAGAGTCCTTAATCCTAATGTTTCATTTCTGTGAAAGTACACATTTCTCCCAGTGCACATGTTCACACATTATTGGTATTTCACGTGAGATTCAGACTCTTTTCTGAGACTATCTTTGGAAAGTGCGTGGGGCAGAGAAGGGCTGTGCAGATACTGCAGTGGAGGACTAAACTCACTCTTCTAGCAAAGGCCCGTGAAGGTTTTCTCTAGCTTTCTGATAGTAGTTAGAAAATTAGTGACTTATATTCATTGGTACACTCACTCCACTACCTCTCGATTATCTCAGAGGAATATAGAAATTTGATATTATCATCCTAACGTCAGACTTGTCTACATGTAGCCAACAAGACACCAACTCAGACTTTTGGATCAAAAGAGTACTCATGGACAAATGAGCCTTCTTGTGCGTAGATACATCTAGTCACACAATACGTTTGAGTCAGTAGCCCGTGTTCTCTGGGCTGCAAGGAGGAGAAACCTATAGGCTCTTGAGCTCAAGCCTCAGTTTCACCATCTGTAACATGGAGATAATTTCAATTTAGACTTGGTTGGTGTTTACCCAAGCCTTCCCCTCCCATTTTATTTCATTCAGTCCTCAAAGCACTTCTGCGGGAGTGGGTATTCTCCCCATTTTACAGATGATGAAACTGAGGCTCATGGAGCTTAAGCAACTAGGGAGAGGAGGCATCGCATTACCCCACCCACTTCCCTCGCAGGGTTGCTCTAAAGATCAGATGAGATCATGGATGGGGAAGGCCCTAAGTGCAAAGCTGAGTTTGCATAACCATTGGAGAGAGCCATCCTGATGAGTTGAATCGTACCTGCCAAACCCTGCTGGCTCCCAGCAAACCACAAAACTGAGAAGAGAGGACAATATTTGCTAAGCAGAGGTGCTTGTCGTCATCATCATCATCATCTCTGCTACCTCTCCTCATTGCTTATTGTGTGCCAGCACTGTGCGAGGCCCCCAGCAGGCATTAGTGTAGCAGGGAGCCTGAAGCCCTTTGAGTGCCCTGCAAGGCCAATAATCTGGCCACTGGCCACTGCCTCGCTGACTCCAGCCTCCTTCCACCCCTCCCTCCATCACTGCTCTCTCACCTCAGAGCCTCCCCTCATTTGAGAATGTCACGCAGGTCTGCCCAGGTCCTGCACTTGCTCTTCCTCCTGCCTGGGACTCTGCTCCGCAGAAGCTTCTGTGTCCTGCTCCTTCGTTTCCCTCTGGTCTTTGCTCAAAGAGGCTCTTCTGACCCCGTCTCTGAAACAGCACTGCCCCTGAGCCCAGACACTTTCCACCCCCTCACCCAGCTTGACTTCTCTTTACTGAACTTATCACCTGGCACTGTATTTTTTGCGTGTGTGTGTGAGGAAGATCAGCCCTGAGCTAACATTCGTTGCCAATTGCCCTCTTTTTTGCTGAGGAAGACTGGCCCTGGGCTAACATCTGTGCCCATCTTCCTCTACTGTATACAGCACACTGCCACAGCATGGCTTGACAAGCGCTGTGTTGGTCCGCACCCGGGATCCGAACCCCCGAACCCTGGGCCACCGAAGTGGAGTGCACAAACTTAACTGCTACGCCACTGGGCCGGCCCTCACCTGGCACTATATTTTATGTCTATCTGCGACTTGTCTACTCCTCCATTAGAATGTAAGCTCCGTGAGGGCAGGGATCGAGCTGCACGTTCACCGTTCCCCCAGCACCTAGAACAGTACCTGGCACAGAGCAAGACTTCACAATTATGTCATTGGTGAATAATAGTGAAACTCACCACTGTCATGAACACTGGAACGGCTTCAGTCTCCACGACTACTGAATCACTGGCCCCATGAACCTTATTTCCATCTACACATCTTTGCAGGCTCTCAGGTCCATGGGCCCCGATGGAGACCGTCTAACACAGGGTGACCAGGGGACCCAGTGAAAGACTTTTCAGAGAAAACTGTGACCAGTCGCTCACTTAGGTTCCACTCCAGAGCCCAGCCGGCCTTGGTGGCAGCCCCACACTGGACATGGCACTTCTGCGGAAGGACTCAGAAAAATTCCAACATTTCTATCAGGGCAGTTCACGGACCAGTCAAGTGCAGACAGTTGAACAAAGAAAAGCCAGTGGAATAAAACCAATCGAGCCAGTGGAAAAGCAAAGAGAAGGCACATGGTCAATCCTGAGGCAGCTGAAGTGAAACTAGGGTCCTTTGGAGAGAGAAAGAAGCATTTAAATAAAATAAAATTTAAATAAAATGACTTTAATTCACCTTCTCCATCAAGTGTCATCTGAGCCAGAAGAAAGGATTTGAGGAGAGTTTCCCAGGACAGTGTGCTGGCTTTATGGGGAATGAATGGCCCCCTCAACAGGGAGTGGTGGGGTTGGTGGTCTGTACCACCTGCAGTCAGCTTCTGGGTCTCCAGGGCTCAGAAGACTCACAGCAGGTTTTGTTATGTGGACTGTGCCTCCCTGACAAATACAAAGGAACTGCAGCTGGGGCTGGTGACAGGTGTGCACCTGCCGCCTGCTCACCCCCTTCTCAGGGTCCTCCCACTCTTTATGGCCTGCCCCCTGTGCCCCCCTTGCTGAAGGTGGTGGAAGGGAAGGGGCCCAAGGCCACTGTAACTCCATCTGGCATCACCATCACCAAGGCCTGTCCTCTGTACCTGGAGTCATTGGCTTGATTTGGAATCCCAATCCTCCTTCCTCTCCCCACTACTAGTAATTTCCAGAATCTACGAGGACAGGAGGATGGGCCTCTCTAGGAGCACATTGGGGCCTCTTTCCCTGCCTTTCATTTTGTGATTTTCAGTCAGGTGAAACTGGGTTAAAAATAGAGTGACTCTATGGCCTGGTTTGCCCGGGACAGGCCTAGTTGACACCTGCTGTCCTGGCATAATTATTAATAGCTCCCTTTTTACTCTCGAAAGTGTTCCTGCTTCAACAATAAACTACATGGTCACCCTGGTTAAAGGGATGCTCAAAGGCCGCCTGGGAGCGGGAAGCAGTCAGCCAAGGGCAGCCTGGGATGGGAGAGAGGTCTGCCTCACCCTTGACCTTGGTCTGGCAGATGGACGGGGGCCGATTTCTATGAGCCTCTCGTTCTTTGTGGAAAGAGCTGGCCCCACCTATTGTAGATCCCACCCTGCTGCCCTCTGGCCACGGATGGAGCAGCTCCAACCAGCTGTACTCTGAAGATCTGCTCTGACTCTGAATCAAGTGCAGCCTGTGTGAGGGCCCGGGGCTGGGAAACACCACACCAGCTCCTGGAAGCAGAGGCTCTTCCTTTCTGAGACCTCACCTCTTCGACATTTCCTGGGGATCATTTTCTCCTCCATCTCTTCACCCTTTTGCCCTGAATTGCTGCAAAGATGAAATAAAGAATTTGGGGACCAAATCCAGCCAGCATGTGACTAGTGAATACATGGTTCTGGAGGAGCCCAACAGAGGCAAGTGAGAATAAATACACAGGGGAGCTGGAGGCTGACCTGGAGATCCTCTTGGCACCTGTTTTCAGATGAGGAGGTGAGCTCTGGAGAGGTCACTGGCCATTCAGCATCCCTCTGTCAAGTGTCCACTGTGTGCCAGGCGCTGTTCTCAGCACGGGCGTAGAGTGTTGATGAAGATGGATGCCTCTCCCTCATGGGGCTGACATTCTGGGGAGGGGGGCAGGCAAAATCAAATGCACATGAATTAAGAAGAAAACTGGCGTTCAGGATAGATGCCATAGAGACCGTTCACATAGTGCAATATGATGGAGTGGTTAGTGGCAGGTGGGCGAGTCAAGGACGGTCTTGATGTTCCGCTGAGACTCAAATGAGGAGAAGCCAGCTGGATGAAGAGGAGGGAGCGTGCTGGGCAAGGGAGCAGTGTGGCCAAGGTGTGGTGGGGGATGGACTCGGGGTGTTTGATGAGTAGAAGGAATGGCCAGTGTGGCTGAAGGGTAGCAGGTGGGCAGGAGCCGGTATGGGGTGAGGATGAGAGGTAAGCAGGGGCTAGGGCGGGCAGAGCGTTTTAATCCAGAGAAGGACTTGGGATGTTTTTCTGGATGCAATGGAAAGCCAGTGGAGGGTTTGAAGCAGGGTTTGACTTGACCTTTAGGGTGGCAGGAGCAGAAGCGGGGAGACCACTTAGGAGGCTGTGGGCCACATCGAGGTGGTTTGGATTAGGGTGACAGTGGAGAGGAGAGAAGAGGTCTGGCCTGGGATGTGTTATGGAGGTATGGACAATGGGACTTGCAGGTGGCGGGCTGGGGCAGTAAAGAGTAAGACAATGCAGTGAGGCCCAACATCATTGTCTTGCAAATTTACCCCACTGAGCAAAGCCAGATGCACAATCACACCTGTATTTAAGTCAGTGCTGGCCCGAGCCAGGACCATGACACCCCTTGACCATCTGCCTTCTTGCTCCTGCCCTCTAGAACTCTGCCGGCCTCCTGAAAGTTCCATCCCCTCAAGTGGAAGCTCCGTAATAGGAGAAACGAATCTAGAATCCTGCACTAATAAGAAAGGGCAACTTGGAAATGTGTGTGTTTTATTTGTGGTCTTTGGTTAATTAACCTTTTCCCAAAATATTTTCTAGGTGACTGTGATACTGTGGGATGCTCTGCAGTTATGACTGCATACTACATCTTCCTCATTGAGCCCACAAACAAATATCACCATATTCAAGGCTCTGAGAAGTCCTGCAGCAAGGACACCGGTTTATCTTTCCCAAACTCCATTTACCATGGAACCCCTTTGATTTAACATGCATTAGCATCCCAAGGACCTGATGCTCTGTAGAAGATGCTCTGGGAACACTGGGCTAACCCATCACTGCCTCTAATAGTAAAGTGTAAGGAGGGGTGGAGGCAGGCTGGTAGAGAGCGATGGTCCACCAAATCGTGCTGCCTTCCATAGAGTGGAGTACAGAGCCTCACGAATTCCCAAATGGGAAGGGGAGATGTGTCTTTCTCCATCTTGAATCACTCCGTCATGTCGGCCCTGCAGCTCAAGCCCCTCGGGGTTGCTTGGAGAAGTTCTTCCGGCTTCTGTCTGCACCGTTTCGTCACAGGGCTCAGTCTTGTTCTGAGGGAGGGCTGGAGAACCAACTTCGGGCCATCTCTGACTCTGCCCCAGGCTCCCCTACACTACCACAAGCAGGCGTCCTCACCTCCTAAGAAATTTAAGTTGTGCAAATAGACATATCGGGGTGGGGGTGCCCACCAGCTCCTCGGGTGCAGCCAGGACTCCTGCTGCGTGCACACAGGATGCGTCCAGCATCAGCACACGTTGGTCCAGGAGGGCGGTGGCGGTGACACTGGGATTGAGTAACACAGCGTCCACTGGGGATTCCATGAGTTGGCTGGGCTGCTGAGGGCTGAGCAGCAGTGGGCAGCCCTTACTGCTCGGCCTCTAATTCTCGCACTGTGTTCACATTCTTTCCTTTAAGTCCCTCTGGGCCCTGACTGGTGGTGTGTGAGGACACAGAGAAGACGCTCTTTGGAGTGGAGTCAGCCCCTGGCCCACTCCAGCTGGTCCTGCGTCCCAGGGCTTGGGTCCACAGCCACCATTAGGCAAAAGGGACACAAAGTCACTTGGACCCACCGTTGCTGGTTGTGAGACAGCAAAAATGGGGTCCTGCAATTACACCCTCAGAGAGGCCTGGAAGGAAGCTGTCCTGCAGTTCAGGCACGCAGCCCAGAGCCTGGTGAGCAGCAGCAGCAATGGGGACACTTCAGTAGCACCCGGCAGCCCCCAGACAGTCTCTCATGTGTTCCTCACACAGATCTGCCCATCAGGCAGGGCCCAAGTTACTCACTCGGCTTCACAGCTGAGGAAGCTGAAGTTCAGGGAGTGACGAAGTGGCTCGAGCAAGGCTGGAGCTGGAGTCAAATCCGGGCCTCTCTAACCTATCCAGAACATTCCCTGGGGACCTGTGCATGTCGGAGGATTTGGCTAAGTGGATGTTGTGTGCAACTGCGGGGTTTCATGGACTCACTTGGCTGAGTGGGCAGCTCCTGGAGGAGGAGGTCATGAGTTTGCATGAGCTGTGGCTTCCAGATGGATCCCCGACCCTGCACAGGCTGGTGGGTGCAGGGAGGCACCCTTACGCCCGAGTGAGCATTACCCACAGTGCCCCTCCTTAGGAAGCATATTTGTTTAGAGCCCCGTAAAGGAAACACCACAAGAAAAAATCTTGAAATGGAGCCAATGAATGAGCCCTGGACCCTCCGTCAAAGCGCTTCCAGCTATACCCACAAATAGCTGTGGGACCTTAGAGAGATCACTTACCCTCTCTGGGCCTCAGTTTCTAGAAGCAGCAAATGGCAATATCTGTCTTAATTGCCACACAAAGGTATTGTGAAGATGAAATAAAGAAATAGATGTGAAGTCATCCTGCAAAACCGTACAATCTAAGGCATTTTCTCATTATTCAGGTACCAGATGGCATTAGGCCAGTCTTTCACAGCTTCCCCCAGCACCCCTGCCCCAGTTCCATTAAAACCAACTCAGAATTTCCCAAGGGATGGTTTGCTTTTTGATTGTCCATAAGGCTGACTTTACCTTTTTTTCTACTGGCTGATTCAGATTGTGATTTTCCAGAATGTAAACCACCCACAAGTTGTAAACAAGTTCAAGTGGATGAACTCCAGGGGAGAAGGCGTTGGGGGATTTGTTTGAGCTTGCTGGTATATGAGGATACGAAGTCTCAGGAGGTTTTAGCCATCCTTGCAATGCTTCCTTCTGCTACTATACATGGAGATGACTTATAGAGCTACTAGGTTGGGCCAGGACTATGATGCACTAGGAAGTGTGTCTCAAAGTGGGTTCCCTTAAGATACTCAGTGATAAAGGGTTTGTTTCCTGGTCACATCTCTTTGGGAAGCTGCCACATCTGCAACTAACTCATCCTCTCACAGATGACCAGCGAGCGTCTAGCATTTTAAAGGCTCTGAGAAGCCCCACAGTTAAGAAACATAACTTTAACTCAATATTTCCCAAACTTACTTTGCCACGAAACTCCAGCCCTTATTTCACTCCAAGAGCTGCTGCGGGCATGAGAGAAGCATCTGCTGAGGCAGTGTGGATCACCTGCACATACAGGATTTAACGACAGCCCAGCTTATTTGGGATCAGGGCTGTCTGGGAAATCCAGGCCTTCCGGTCTCAACAAGCACATGATGGCCTCCAGCTGTAAGGAGCTCATGGTCTGGCCACAGACAGAACTGACTTGCACATCAACTGTGTGGGGCTGCGTCTGGGTGAAGGGAGGCTCCTGGAGGTAGAAGGAGTGTTTGGAGTACTCCAGGAGACAGTCTGGGATGGAGGCAAGGGCTGAAGGGTGGGGGAGTTCACTGTGCCAGATGCAAGGGTCTGGTGGCAACGGTAGCTTAGTGGCCAGTCTGGCTGTGTGTTCAAATCCTGTATCCACCATCAATGAGCTCTGTTATGTTGGGCAAGTCCCTTCCACTCTCTGTGTCTCTTGTTCCTTATCTGAAAAGGGGGATGATAATAACGGTACCCGCCGCACAGGGTGGTGGGAGCTCTGAAGGCCTGCCAGAGTAAGCCTTTAATAAATGTCAGCTATTACTTTTATTCAAAGCCTTTTTTTCTTTTTCTCTCACCTTTAAAGCTGTTCCTTCCTCAGGTGCCTCACTGGGAAGCTGGAGACAGCCCGTGTGGGGCAGCTGAAGGAGGTGCCACTTTAGAAATCAGTGCATGGTGTGGCTGGGAAGCAAGCGCGGGGCGAGAGCTTATTCCAGCTCTTCTCAAATGGCTCCAGCTGCCCCCTCGTGAGGCCTCAAGTTTGTCTGGTTCAGGTCACCTGTGTTGCTGGCTAAGGAAGTGTTTTGTTGTTGCAAGAGCTTCTCACAGGGTTTATGGTCTGAGGTGGGGGTGGGGGAGATGGTGCAACCTCCCCTGCACAGGCTGGCAGGTTCCCTACACCCACACACACCAGGGGGCCCTTGACCAGTGGCCATGGAGAAGGACCCCAGGAGAGAGGGGAGAGGCTCCTCTTGTGGCTTCCAGCAGATGTGGCAGCCCTGAGCTGAGGCAGGAGGATCTGAAGGGGACCGAATGCTCTGTTGACCAAAACGTTTTCATCCAAGTGCCCAGAATTCTACCGTTAGAAAGAATCTTTGGATTAAGGCCACTGGGCCTCCAAACAGGTCCTCGATGTGCGATTACGTACCTGGGGCCGAGTAGCAGGTGTGGCACATTATCACTACAGCGTCTAGGGCCTGGACCACTAGGACACTGGGTGGATAAATGCCAACAGGGCACAAGAGTCAGAGATGGTGGAGGCCCAATGGGACAGAGCTGGACGGCATAGCCCCAGTGGGGGCCAAAAGGCAGCCAGAGGCCAGGGAAGGGGCTAGGAGGCCAGCCTTCCAGCTCCAGTTGTGCCATTATTCTGAGGGTGAAAACCTGACGCTATGGGTCAAAGACGGGAGCCCCTCCTGGGCAAACTGAAGCAGCAGTTCAGACCATCGCTAAGGTTCACCGGTGATGTCAGACCTCAGGGAGGACTCACTTGGTTAACTCCCAGTTTTTCTGGTTCTTTTCTGCCGGAAGCGCCCGACAATAAAGCGCCCGAGTGCCTGGCGGGGACTGAGGGTGGGAGTGAGAAGAAGCTGCCACTAGGCGGTGATGGAGGCCGGGGTGGTAGTGAGCGAAGCCCAAGTCCAGGGAAAGCGGCCCGCGCGGGCGGGGCGGCACCCTGGCGGCCGGCCCAGCGCAGCCCCGCCCCGCCCCGCTCGCCCGGCACCCCTCCCGGTGGCCCTGGCGGGGCCTCGGGCTTCCCGGGGTGAGCGGCGGCCCGAGGCCCGGCGGCCAATCTCCACTCAGCTCCCTTCACGTGTCTCCGTCTCCGCAGGCCTTCTCCTCGCCCTGCCCTGCCCCGCCTGGCCCTTCTTCCTCTGCGCCCTCCTTCCCTGTCTCCCCTCCCTGCCTCCTCAGGCCCCTCCCTCCTCAGGCCCCTCCTCACCCACTTTTCTCCTCATTCCTCCTCCTCCCCCATCTCCAGCAAGGAAACCGAAGGCCGGGTGTTGCCTTTGCTTGTTCTGTCCTTACTGAGGACCGACTTCCCACATCCCTCCCCACCTCTCCCTCAGTCCCCCAAGGGGATGATGGCCTTGGGATCAAGACACCCTCTGCTGTCTGGGGGCCCTGGGGCGGGCTGTGGGTCGGGGCTGCTGCTGAGCAGCTCATAACACAGCTGTTCAGGACACCCCAAGCTCAGAATGTGACATGCCCAAGTTAGCCACCACAAAGAGAGACCCACAGAAGCTTAGGTTTTCCTAGGCTCAAGGGAAATCTGGTTGACTTTTCTGGGAAGAGCAGGATCAGGCTCGTGTGGAAGTAGGTGGACCTTGCTAAAGTTCTTAATGCCACAGGTCCCTGGGGCCAGAGTGTGTTAGAGAGGGCTGTGCAGGGTGGGAACGTTTTGGGAGGAGAGTCTTGGGAAGTTTTAGGAGTGAGGTCTCTGAGCCCCTCTGCGGCTGTATTTCAGCTAATCTTGCTCAGCTGTAAAAGGCATCCTGGGAGGCCAGAGGATGGGCTTTGAGAATTCACAGAACAAGTGAAAGAGATAAAACACCACCCTGGGTGGGTCCTGACCTCTGGAATGGCATCCAGCACTGGGCAGACCACCCTGCCTACAGCTGGCAAGTCAGGGCATCTGCTTTCTCACCGGCTCAGCTGTTGATGGGAGCCATGGTCTTGGGCAAACCATTTCATCCTCTGGTTTGCAAGGTGTCCAGGTAAGGGGTGTTAGGCTTCAAATGGTGGGATTCCATGTGAACAGCAGAAGGGGTCTGTAACACGCCCCTCCTGGCTAGTCACAGCCTCTGCATCTGTGCACACTGTTTATTTTTTAACTCCTTTAGAAGTAACTAAACTCCTAGGAATGTCACTGATAATTACCCTTCTCCCATTTTTATTGTTACTTAAAGATGCTCACTAAGTACTTGGGGAATGAGGCCTGGCAGATGTTCAGGACTTGGAGGGTCAGATTCCCTGTTGGAGAGAGAGCCCTGGATTGAGCACAGAGCTGGCTGCTCGCGGGGCCTGGGTGCCCGCTGTGGGCACTGGGCCTTCTGTCATCAGGCCTGTGTGTTTGGGAGCATTCTGCTTCCTCCCCTGTGTCTTCCCAGGGCAGGCACTCAAGTCATGAGCATTTCCCTGGCCTGGAGCTGGGAGAGGTTGGCTGCTGAGACCTGCACTGTCCACATCCTCTGCAGATGGGGCAGTCTGGGGGCACCAGCTTAAGCTACCCAGGGGCAGTGGGGAGGCTCAGGATGAGCCCTCACCCGGAGCATGGGTGCAGTGCAGTGGGGGGCTTGGCTGAGAAGCCTGCAGCTGCAGCGCTGTGCACAGCATCCCAAGCAGGAGATAAAGATTTAATGACCATGGGCATCAGGCACTGCTCTAATCCTTTGAGGTCCATCTCTCAGCTCCTTCCTCTACGCAAACCTCTTCACAAGCAAAAACAAAAACAAAAACAAAACAAAAAAAGCAACCCTTCCTCAGTTCTCAGCTTGCACTGACCTCTCTTTTCTCTTCCTCACATAGTCCAGACCATATAGCATATGATTCTCTACTGGCTTGCATTTAATCATTTCAGGGCTTTTTGCACGGGTTCCCAGATAGGATATGATCCCTCCAGGGACCTTCATGTCCCCTCCCTGTATGCGAAGCAAAGGAGTCCCTTTCAGAAGTACTGGGGGTGTGCCTGTGGATTTGATGGTTACACACAGGCCCTCCCCACCGCCCTGCACCCCGCCCCTCAGCCCTGGCCCCGGGCAGCAGACTTGTGTGTCCTGCCCAGACTTGTGTGTCCTGCCCACACCTCGCCCTTCTCTCCCTGTTCACTTGTTCTCAGTACAACTGTGGAAGTTTGCTCAACTTTTTCTCACTTGTGCTGGCCTCTTGATGGGAACTAAACCCAAAGGAATTTCCTTTTTTGCATCTCTTCAAGGTGAAAATTACCCTCTGCTTCCTGCTTGCACTGCTGTCTCCTGCTTGTCGAGGACATGGATAGCTCTGGAAGACCGGAGGGGCTTCTGAGGGGTCAGACATATTCAGAGACACTCAAGCAATTTTAATTTTCAGGACATTTTCTTGATTTCTGACGCTTTAAAAAAAATTAGAGCCACCCTAGTTCATTGATTCTCTGATGCTCATTCTGGAGCTGGGTCTAGAGGGAGAGGTGAAAGCAGGAAGAGCTGGGTCACTGCTGGGTGACAGCACTCTGGAGTGCTGAGGCCACTTCCAGAGCTTTCTCACCACCCTGGTTAAACTCCATCACCTGGGATGAGCTAAGAGTCTCTGTTCCTGGGATCGGCCCGGTGGCATACCGGTTAAGTTCGCGCGCTCCGCTTTGGTGGCCCAGGGTTCGCCAGTTCGGATCCCAGGCGCAGACCTGTGCACTGCTTATCAAGCCATGCTGTGGCGGTGTCCCGTATAAAGTAGAGGAAGATGGGCACAGATGTTGGCCCAGAGGCAATATTCCTCAGCAAAAAAGAGGAGGATTGGCAACAGATGTTGGCTCAGGGCTAATCTTCCTCAAAAAAAAGTCTCTGTTCCCTGCACCCTGAAAGAATGCAGCCAACACATGGGAGTTTCCCTTCCCACCCATCCTGTTCTCCTCATCTTGAGCCCACCTCTGGGCGGGGCTGGGGCCACAGGGATTCCAGGCTCATGTCCCCAGTCTAGCTCAATGGCCCATCCCTGTTTGTCTTGTCTGGTGGGGCTCTCTCTTAACCACCCAGCCTGCGGGTGCTGGGAGACTCAGAACATCTGGGTTGCCTGGCACTGCCCTCTGGAATTTGTGGACCTGTGTTCTCGGTCCACAGAAGAATGCTCAATGACCACGGCCATGCTGGAGTTTACTAAGAGTAACTATTCTGCTCCTAGGCATGGCCAGAGGACCAGGAATTCTGGTAAATAGAGAACCACAGAGAGCCCCACCAGACAAGAAAAACAGGGATGGGCCACTGAGCTAGGCTGGGGATGTGAGTCTGGAAGCCCTGTGGCCCCAGCCCCGCCCAGAGGTGGGCTCAGGATGAGGAGAACAGGATGGGTGGGAAGGGAAACTCCCATGTGTTGGCTGCATTCTTTCAGGGTGCAGGGAACAGACTCTTAGCTCATCTCAGGTGACAGAGTTTAACCAGGATGGCGAGAAAGCTCTGGAAGTGGCCTCAACATCGTGCAGTCAGCGGCCCCATGGTGACTCAGCTCCTCCTGCTTTCACTTGTCCCTCTTGGGTTCTACTATCATGACCTGCTTCTACGAATGGCTCACAACCCAGCTCCCCAGGAGCAAGAAGCTGACTTTCAGGTCAGTTAGTCACTACAAATGCAGAGTGTCCCGACTGGGCAGGATTCCCATGAGCTGCCACACTGAGGGCCTCTGCGTAGTCTACAAACGGCTGCTTTAGCTTTGGCACCAATTCCTGGTCAATCAGCTGTGGCCTGCATCACACGATACATAGCACGGAACCTCTTGCAACCACTGTTTCTCAGGAAGGGGCAGTAATACTGCTCAGGAAATGTATTCACCCGAAGGTAGAAATAAAAGACCTTTGAGGCTTCACGTGTCACCCTCCCCAGGCTCTCTGAATTTTAACCGGGGGCATGGAGTTCACCGTGCTGACTATCCTTGTTCAACTCTCCTTTTCTTAGATTGCTTAAGGCCCCTCAGTTGTGACCCGACACTTCTGTAAATTCCACAGTGCCCACTTCCATGGGTATCTTCATCATTTTGAAAAATGGCATAAATGGCATAGTCCTGGACCCCCCAGGCCCATGATCCATCCAACAACAGTTCTACTCAAATGAGGAACGCCAACGTACGTGCTGTGGAAAGGCCTAGCTGCCTTGGACGTTAGCCACCAGTCTCCTCAAATACTACCTCAAATACTCTTGGTTTACCTTAATAAACCATTATGAGTCTGTCACATACACACTTATCTATATCTTTCTTGAACATATTTCTTTTAAAAATATGAAAATGTTTTAATAATCCAAGAACCAGAAACATATAAACATTTGGAAAACAGGAGAAAAATCACCCACCCATCACTTCAATACAACCACTGAGAGTATTTTTAATTGACATATAACAAATATAGTAAAGTACAAAAGCCATAGCATAGAGCTCAGTGAATTTCTACATATGTGTACATCTGTGTTACCACCATGCGGATGAAAATGTAGAACACTCCCAGCACCCTAGTACACTCCCTCGTGTCCCCTCAGGAGATGCTCCCTCCAAAGGTAACTACTATTCTGAGCTTTATCATCATGGATTAATTTTGCCTATTTTTTGAACATCATATAAATGGAATCATATAGTATGCACAGTTTGATGTTTTTTCCCAAAAACATGATACCCGACATTCATCCATATGTTTATCAGTAGTTTTTTTCATTGCTGCATAGTACTCCACTGCACGTATTTCCTCATCCCACCATCTTAATATGAACACCATTAGCATTTTAAGTAATTACTTGTTTTTCTTCTCTTTATTCTTAATATTTCTGATCTTAAGAATATTTCTATTTTCCCCTGTACCACGTCTTGGAGAAAAGTTGCTGGAGTTGCTTCGTAGCTACGTAAAGAGGACTTCCTCCTATTTGTTCTAAAACTGCCGTTTAGAGAGCTCAAAGGGGCCAAACTGTATCCTTCATAACTTGGTCTGTCCTCACTCAGCCATTAACTTTCCAGATGGAGGTCTTGTACACTTATCATGTGCAGTAAGAACAGACTGGTGGGCCCACGCCCACATCTGGGAGCTTACACCCATGATGGACACACAGGTGGAAGAGAATTTTTCCCACCCAGTAAGACTGCTTGTTCTCGGGGCTGGGCAAACCTGCATGGTCTCAGGGCTCTGACTGCATACGGGGACCAGAAAGCAGACTAGGTAACGACCGATGCACATACTCCATGGCACGGCTGGGGTGCTGCTTAGTCGCTGGATGCTGCTGGTTCTCTCTGCAGATACAGCCTAGAGCCCTGGAGGATGGTCTGACTGGGGTCCCAGCTCCCACATTCCATTGTTTCTCAGCACCAGGCACATGGTCAGACCGGGCATCAATCTAAAGGCTGGTTGGGCTGTGAGCTCCATCTCATCCACTCTGTGGGCCTCAGCTCCCGGGGACTTTGCTTCTCTTCGCAACCTGGAAAACTGTGTGTGTGCGTGCGTGTGTGTAAACAGCCAGCATAGCTTGCTCTCTGCTTTTGGTATCAGCGTGTCCCCTCATTCTGTAGTTTCTAATTTTATCTTGTCTTGTGTTTCTAAAGGGCTCCCGAGCAGAGCCCAAGTCTGGCTTTTACTTCTCCTGCCAGAGCCCCTTGTTTCTACAACAGCGTCAGGCCTGTTGGATGTGTCTGTGTGTTCGCTGTGTGAAGACGGGACCAGAGCTTGGCTTTGGAGGACCCCATATCATTACTTTCCTTTGCTCTAACGTATTAGAATGTGGCAGAACTGCAGAGAGAGTGGATGTTGCAGAGCAGAGGCAGAAGGGGCCTTGTCTTCCACAATGGACAGGTTCCTGAAAAGTTTTGCATCCATCAGATGCTTCTTTCTTTACTGAGGTTCTCATACCAGAGGCACTGGGGAGTATGGAGTCTAAGGCAGGGTTCCTGTCCCTGGGGAAGTAAGGCTAGAGCATGGGACACAGATGTCCCCACTCGTCTTCGCTCTGTCTACATGTCCTAGCTGCTGCCCACAGCCCTCAGACTTACTGGTTACGGGCCTGAGTCAGCTGATGTCCCTGAAGGTGAGGAGGGGAGAATACGAGCAGCTCCCTGCAGCCCTTGCTCTGTCGGCAGGTTAAAGATTGGGGGCAGGTGGGGACTCTCAAATAAATATAGGGTCCAGAGTGAAGAAGAGGACCCTTCCAGGCTCCAAGCATCCAAGAGGGTGAAGCGTGGGGAGTACCATGATTGTTGCCCCATCTCCTCTGCTGCTCCAAACTGTGTCTCCAGCTCTCCCCCTGTGCCTTCAGCTGGCAGGGGCCGGGGTGGGGCTCAGAACTCATGGGGGCTTGTAATCTGTTACTAGCCCTTAGAGGCTGTGTAACACTGGACTCCCTAGCTCTGGGGCTTTGCATCTGCCATTTTCACTGAGAAGAAATATAGGGCAGTGTCCTTGGCCAGAGGGACTTGGCACATTGGCCAGCAAGTGGAACAGATTTTTGCCCCTCCCCTGCTGCCCATTGGTTTCTTTACTGCAGGCTCCTTCTCTCCCTTCCTCAGTTCCCAGGATGAGAGAAGGACCAAGAGTTTGGCCAACTTTGCAGAGAGAAGCATATTTGAGATGCTGTTGAGAAAGGGACCAAGGCAGCACAGGCCTGTGGTGCCACCTAGGGGACGAGGTGTCCCTGGGCTCATCGCTGGTAGGAGTGGACTCCTCACTGCAAGTCAGCCTGATGTACGAAAATCTAGGATTCACTTTAAAAATCAAAAATGAGATGGAGAGACAGGGAAAGGAGAGTGTCATGGTTCAGTTCACAAAAATTATTTAAATTATTTCTCATTTACAAAGGCATTCCTTTTAGGGTAACTTTAAAAATGTATGCTCTCATCCCACATTTTAAGTTACTGGATTTAGGAAGAAATTTATAAACCTTTTTTCCCCCATGAAAGTGGAAGAGATGGCATTTATTATGTAAAGGGAGAAAATCTATGCAATAACTGGATCACTCTTCAAAAGGGCAGTATAGATACACTTGGTTTTATATATCATTGTCATTTAAATTTTTAAGTGATAAAAATGAAAACCTAAGAGTGTTATTAGAAGAAAAAATTGTTCTTTCCTTGTTTGGATCTATCTAGGATGGAGACCACTAACTCTTGTTCCAATCCCACTTACAGGCCAATGACTTTCAGATCTAGCTCCATCCCAAATACCAGACTCCTTCACCCAAGTGCCTGCTCAGCATCTCCGCTTGGATGTCTGAACTGAACTACTGAACTTCCCCTAAACCTGCTCCACCTGCAGCTCTGCCACCTCAGTGGCTAAGAAAACATGCCCAGGAGTCATCCTTCTCTTTCTACCAACCAACAGCCAATCCATGAGGAAATCTCAAGGCTTTATGTTCAGAATATAACCATAATCGGACAAGTTCTTACCACCCTATTCCTGACTCTAGACCTGAGATACTTTTATTTCTTGGCCTGGATTACTGCAGTAGCATCCTAACTGGCCTCCCTGCTTCCAACTTTGTCCCTCTACAGTGAATTTCCATAGAACAGACTGGGGTATCCTTCAAATGTAAGTCAGATGACATCTTTCCTCTACTCAAAAGCCTGCAGTGGCTCCCTATTGTACTCAGAATAAAAGCCGAAGTCCCTACAATGGCTTATAAGGCCCTATGTGATATGTACCCAGGGTGCTTCTCTGACTCATCTCCAACCACTCTCCATCTTGCTCACTCTGTTCCAGCCACAATGGCCTCCTTGCACAACAGGCTCACTCCTACCGTAGGGCCATGCACTGGCTGTTTGTCCTCCTCTTCTCCCAGATTATCTGTGTAGCTAACTATCACCTCCTTCAAGCGAGGTGCTCAACTTGCTCAACTGTCAAGCGCTCAGTCAGGTCTGACCAACAGTTTCCTGACCAACTACTTTATAATCTTCAAATCCAACAATCCATACTCAAACAACTATCTGCTCAGCTCTCTTGAACTTGAGATAGAGTCATTGCAATGTACTGTGGTTAATTAAAAGTAGGGTGCCTGGGGCTGGCCCTGTGGCTAAGTTTGGTTAAGTTTGGTGTGCTCCACTTCAGCAGCCCAGGTTTGCGGGTTCGGATCCCAGGTGTGGACCTACACCACTCATCAGTCATGCTGCAGTGGCGAGCCACATACAAAATAGAGGAAGATTGGCACAGATGTTTGCTCAGGGCTCATCTTCCTCCAGCAAAAAAAAAAAAAAAGAGGAAGATCGGCAACAGATGTTAGCTCAGGGCGAATCTTCCTCAGCAAAAAAAAAAAAAAAAAGAAAGAAAGTAGGGTGCCTATATGTCCCAGTTTGCCTAGGATGGCCCATTTATAGTTGTTGCCCCAGGGTAATTATGAATAGTGTCCTCTTCTCAAAAGTGACCTAGTTTGGATGATAAACTGTATGGTGGAACCTGACACATTTGGTTTTCTCTCCCAAATCTTCTCTACCATATGTATTAGGTTCAAAGTAAATTGTCAATAGTTACTCTATTGCTTTCTACTGATGCTTAGTGCCAGGCAGCAAACACCTTTAGAATCTCCCCCAGTTCTCCACCCCTTCTCTCTTGAAAACACACACACACACACACACACATACGTGCATGGACAGGCACACAAAAACTTCCATGATCATCTATGGAGATAGGACAGGTAAACTGTATGTGAAAGCGCCTACTTGCTACTTGCTCTACTTCTCTGTAACTTTGGGCAATTCACCCATGCTTCAATTTCTTCAAACATCATCCATCCATCCATCCATCCCCTCAACATTATGGTACATCTATTGTGTGCCAGGTACTGTGCTAGGTACATGAAGTCCTCGCCCTCAGGGAACTTACAGTCTAATGAGAGAGATAGACAGTAAATGATCTAATAAGTGAATACAAGCTCAGAAGAGTAAAGTCAGGGTGCTACAACAGAGTCAGGGGGAGAGGAACTTAGGGGGAACAGAGAACACCTGACTGAGGAGAGAGCATCTGAGACTTTAAAGACGAGTAGTGTCTTGTCCTGGGAATGCAGAGGAAACAGCATTCCAGGCAGAAGGAAGATCTGTCACAGTCCTAAAGCATGAAAGAGCATGGCATGTGAGGAGCCCAAAGAAAGGCAATATGTTTGAAGCACAGGGAGCCAGAGGAACAGTCTGAGCTGAGCTGAGGTTAGAGAGAAGTAGGGGACCAGACCACCTCAGGTACTGAGGGACCATGAGGAGGCCACTATGGGTATGGAGTCCGCACTTTATTCCAAGTGCACTATAAACCTGTTTCAGGGCTTTAAAGGAGGATGACCTAATATAAGTTGTGTTTTTAAAAGATGCCCCTGGCCGTTTCTTGGAGAAGGATTAAAGAGGGGCAAGAATGGAGGTAGGCTATCATGGTAGTCCAGGCAAGAGATTCTGGGGCTTAGGCTAACTAAAGTGGTAGAGGTGGAGAGAAGAAGAAGATGGATTTGAGATATATTCTGAAAAAATTAATAAAACTTGCTGATGCATTGGATATGAGGGGTAAGGGAGAGGGTGGAATCAAGGAAACACCCAGATTTCTGACTTGAACTACTGGAACTGAGAAGGGAAGGACTTGAAGGAGGACTTAGTTTAATGAGGTAAAAGTTACTATTTGTGGGGGCTGGCCTGGTGGCGTAGCAGTTAAGTGTGTGCGCTCCGCTGCAGCGGCCTGGGGTTTGCGGGTTCGGATCCCGGGCAAGGACGGGCGTACCGCTCGTCAAGCCGTGCTGTGACAGTATCCCATATAGGGTAGAGGAAAATGGGCATGGATGTTAGCCCACAGCCAATCTTCCTCAGCAAAAAGAGGAGGATTGGCAACAGATGTTAGCTCAGGGCTAATCTTCCTCACACACACACAAAAATGTGTGTGTGTGTGTGTGTCTGTATATATATACGTATACCTATGTATGTATATAAACAAACAGAGTGGGGAGGTGACATGAGAAGGGGATGGGTGGATTTAGGGTTAAAGCAGTATTTTTCAACAGCAGCACTCTTGACACTTTGGGCCAGATAATTCTCTGTTGTGGGGGCTGTCCTGTGCATTGTAGGATGCTTAGCAGCATCCCTGGCCTCTATCCACTAGATGCCAGTAGCACACACACCCCTCCCCAATCATGACAACTTAACACATCTCCATATATAGCCAAATGTCTGCTGGGGATGAAACCGCCCCCTGTTGAGAACCACTGGGTTAAGGGCGGTGCGTGGAAAAGGAATAAGGACAGGATGTAATTCAGATAAACGGGGAAAACTGAAGACGGGGAATGAAATCCAGGCAAAAGTTTGGTTGCCTCAGTCTGTGGCCCCGATGGCACTCAGTTAGGTTTCTCTAAATTTCAGCATAAGCTCAGTGATTTATAACAGCTATTATCTACTGTCTCTATTTCCCAATTTCAGTTGGCCGTGTAGCAGACGTTAATGGCAACGTTGCTTTTTGACTGCTGGGAAGTGCCAGCGGTGTGAGAGAAGGGGTGTCACAAGCTTCCTTCTGCGACTTGACTTCTAGCCTTTTCTCAGCCCCACATTTTCCATTTAAAAATATGGTCCTTAAAACGAACATAAATCTTCCTCAAGGAAGCTATGTTCCCACTCAGACGTATCTGAAGAGTTAAAATACATAATCAGCACTGTCTGTATTTAAGGGAAAAAAATCTAATATGATCTCATTTATCAATATCAAGGCTATGTCCAGTAATTTTGCTCCTTGGACACTTATCTCAGAATGAATTACAAACATCAATCAACACAAATTAAACCGATTTTCACAATATTAAAAAAACAATACAAGATAACTCAACAACAAAAAATAAACAACTTAATTTTAAAAATGGGAAAAGGACTTAAAATAGATATTTTAAGATAAAAAAGATACAAATGGCTGGTAAGCACAGGGAAAGATGCCCAACATCACTAATAATTAGGGAAATGCAACTCAAACCACAACGAGGTGTCACCCCACACCTATTAGGATTGCTACTATAAAAAACAAACAGAAAATAGCAAGTACTGGCAAGGATGTGGAAAAATTAAAATCCTTGTGCACTGTTGGTGGGAGTGTAAAATGGGTAGCTGCTATGGAAAACAGTATGGCAATTCCTCAAAATATTAAAAATAAAATTACCCTATGATCCAGCAATCCCACTTCTAGTATAAACCCAAGAGAACCGAAAGCAAGGCCATGAACAGATATATATATATATATATATATATATATATATATGTACATCCACGGTTACAGCAGCATTATTCACAATAGCCAAGAGGTGGCAGCAACCCAAATGTCCATAGACGGATGAAAAGATAAACAAAATGTGGTATATACATACGATGGAATATTATTCAGTCTTAAAAAGAAGGAAATTCTGACACATGCCACAACATGGATGAACCTTGAGGACAGTATCCTAAGTGAAATAAGCCAGTCACAGAAGGACAAATCCTGTATGATTCCACTTATGTAAGGTACCTAGAGTAGTCAAATTCATAGAGACAAAAGCAGAATGGTAGTTACCAGGGGCTGGGAGGAGGGAGGAATGGGCACTTGTCGTTTAATGGGTACAGAGTTTCAGTTTTGCAAGATGAAAAGAGTTCTGGTGATGGATGGTGGTGATGGCTGCAAAGCAATGTGAATGTATTTAATGCTACTGAATTGTACACTTAAAAATGGTGAAGATGGTAAATTTTATATTATGTGTATTTTACGTCAATTAAAAATTAAAAAAAAAATACAAGAAATGACAGGAAAAGATTAGCTGAAGTTATGGCAGTATTTATTCAATTTCCTTGCAATCATACTATCTAAGGCATAAGTGGTGGTTATTTGGCGAGGATACGATTCCTTTTAAGGCCTTCTATAGTTGGATTTTAGTTCAGAAATACATCATATTTGGTGCAAATTTGAGAGAACTTATGCTGGTATGGGCGCTTATTCATGATAACTGCATCTTTACCTCGCCATCCCTTGATCAAACTCAACTGCTTTCAGTGGCAGAGCATGGTTGGTTTCGCAGCTGCTCTGCAAGTCATCTGGTTTACCGTGACCTGGCCAAGTAAAGTAGGAGTGGGCCATAGCAGGCTTCGTGCTCTCCTCAGGCTGTGTTCTCAATGATGACCGCGATACCTTGGCCACCTCCAATGCAAGCCGATCCAACGGCGTATTTTCCACCTCGACGCCTAAGAAAGAAAGCAGTGGCTAAAACCTACTTGAATAAAGAATTAACAGAATTAATTAGATAATTATTAAATAGAATTAATAATGATCACATTTGTGTTACGCATTCTTATTCACCTCATTGTCTCAATCTTTTCCCCAAACCTGAATGTTGGTTTATAGTCACAATAGGAGAAAGCATTTGGAAAGCTAAATATTAAAAAAAATATTAACATTAAAAAAAAGGTAGGGGCCAGCCTGGTAGCATAGTGGTTAAGTTCACGTGCTCCGCTTCGGCGGCCTGAGGGGTTCACGGGTTTGGATCCTGGGTGCAGACCTACAAACTGCTTATCAAGCCATGTTGTGGCAGTGACCCACATGCAAAACAGAGGAAGACTGGCACAGATGTTAGCTCAGGGACGATCTTTCTCAAGCAAAAAGAGAAGGATTGGCCACAGATGTTAGCCCAGGGCCAATCTTCCTGACCCAAAAAAAAAAAAAAGAGAAAAGGTAGTAACACAGAAGAGGGAGGCTGAAACAAATACACAAGTTCAGGTGTGCTGTGAGAAAGGAGTGAGGATAGGATGTAACTGAGATAAACAAGAAGTTGAGGAAGGGGGAGTATAAACATTAAGCCCCTCTGATTTATATGGTTTTAGATTTTTATGGCACCTTAGATAAGTGCAGTTAGTGAAGTTGTCCATGTGAAAGGGCAGATATTTTAGGAACATTTCATGTCCCTTTCATGAAAATTAGACTCCTTTGGTATAGTACCACCTGTTCTCATTCCTCAGTCCTGATAGAATGACCTCGAGAAAACCACTCAGGAGTTATTTTTGTGCATGTCAATCACTCATTTCAACTCACTGAATCATTAAGTGAAATAAGAGTCCCATTTACTTTAATCTAACAAGGAGTCACTGATTTTTTGGGCTGACATATTTGGTGTCGTTTGCAATTCTCCTAACAGAGCACAATGGTCCAAAATACACAGTACCAGAAGGAAGAGCTCTTCTATCAAAACTGAAAAGTATCAAAAACACAGAAGGCTCCTCCTGGAACCCTGGAAACAGTGGCTAAAAACTTTGCCCAGACTCACTGTCAGTTTGCTTAGGTTTCTTAAATGACGGCATCTAGATCAGAACCCTCTCAGTTTTTTGTTTGTTTTCTTAAATAACTTTATCTTACTCCTGTAACTGGCACTAGAGTGCACAGGCCAGGAGAACCAGGGCCTCATTATCTGCTCACTGCTGTGCACCAGCACCAGGGATGGGGCCAGACGCCTGCTGGCCCCTCAGTGAACAGGTGCTGATGGCTATAGTGAACACACAACACATGTGAGCAAGAGCTCTTGACCCAAGAGCAGAGCCCCTAACAAGTCAACTAAGTCATCTATAAGGCCAGCTGAAAAGGGGTGCCCAAAAACTTGTTCCTGGTGAGAAGCAGTGCTGGGTGATCTGAGAAAGAATGAAAAATGTTAGATTGTTCTGGGGAAACCTATCCCCACGCATTTCTACAAAAGACGGCAAATCTGAAATGGAACCATTTCTAGCAAGTACCGTAATTCATGAACCAGGTGTGCAGTAATTCTTGCTCCAGATCCTCCCAATGGGTGACCCAAAGCAATAGCTCCTCCGTTCACATTGGTTTTACTTGGGTCAAGATCCAAACTCTTCTCAACTGCCAAGTACTGGGGAGCAAAAGCTTCATTCACCTTAAAAACAATCGAAACGCTGATAAAAAAATCCTTATTCACAAAATGATTTTTAACTGAGAACTGTCTAGTCCTATTGAGAGCTAATTTTGCTGTTTTTTTTCCTATTTAAATTACCTTGAAAGGTTATTTTATCTTCAATCATTCTTTGTAAAGATAGCAGGTTTGAAAATGGGTTTATTTACTAAATAATACTTTAAGTCAAATGCATCCCTTAGAGACAACAAATCCTCAGTGATATTATAAATGGAAACCTACTAGAGGCAGTGGGATACTGTAGAAAGCCCACAGGTTCTGGAGCTAGATGGATGGTTCAAATTTTGGCTGTATGCATGTTCTTTAAACTCTCTCAACACTCAACGTTCCTCAACAGTAAAATGTGACTGTAGTATCATCCTAAGAGTTATTGTCAAGGTTAAATGAAATCATGGGTATTAAGTATCTCATGTATTACCTGACACATAGCAAGTACTCAAGAAATGGTTGCTACTATTATTATTACTACCCAGTACTAATAGCCATACTTCCAAGAAGAGACTGATGGACAACAAAGAAGAAACCTTCACAGCCAGATACATAAGAGGAATGGTTACTATGCTGAAATGTGGCAGAAGTGAAAAGTATCATAACTGTTGTATTATACTTAACAAGGCTGGCTATGAGGATTACCTTACCTCAAGTTTATAGCACTATATTTTCATAGGATCTTAGCTAGGGAATTTTATAGAAAAGAAAACTGATTTTAAGAAAGCTAACTTGTACGAGTTGGGATCAAAATCCAGTTCTGTGTTCTTTGCTATTATATTTGTGTTCTCCCAAGACGGTGCCTTATTTGTCCTTACATCCAACGTTATTTTTCCATTTTATATAGTCATGCTCAAGGAGGTTCTAAGAGACCTAGAATATGCTGTGAAACTAGGCTTTTGAACCTAGGAAAAACCACTGCGTGATCATCAAACGTCCCTGACAATCATATCAGGGTGTTGAGAGCTATGTCCCTGAGTATTTATACATCTATAGAAGATTATGAACAGCTCTGTACAGCTGATATATTTCAACAGAGTTTTAAGTGTGAAATCTAAAGTCAGAAATTTCATGGTCCTGTTTGCTAATACAAATATGGTAATTAAACAGCCCCCTTAAGGCTCTGAACTGTTGATTGCCTAAGAATGGAAGAAGAGATTTAAGGATAAACCATTTGTCTGAAACCATGGTTTCCTGGGTGAGAGATTACCATAGAGGAAATCACATATGTGCCTAGAGTGAAAAGGCCCCTTCACTATCAATTTAAATAGAGCGATTTCCTTTGTTGTATTAGTTATTTCCCAATGTCAAGCAGCATATGCTTAATTACCTAAAATTTTCAAATACTCCCCAAATGCAGAATGTATATAATCCATCTTCAAGTATTTTCTTCTCCACCCCTTCTTGTTATTGTGCTAAATACTTAAGATGCCTTTGTTCTAAACTAACATTTAAAAAAAATCACTCTACCAATAAATTTAAGTGTCCAATGCCAAAAATTAGGATAGGTGCATCCCAAATCAAGCCACAACTACAGCGTAAAAGGATAAGTTGGGGGGTGGTTAACTTGCGGGGAGGGCAACAAACTTCTAGATTTGGCACCAGATATGGTTTTCCTATTAGGTCAATTCTTTTACTTGTATTTTTTCACTTTAATGGATAAAACAGAGTTCAAGTTACTTATTTCTCACCCACTTTATATAATATTCAATTCAATTCAACAAGTACATTAATAGTCTAAAATGTAATAGAGTCTTATAAGGTCCTAAGAAGTTTCCAGGAATTTATACTTTAGTGAGAGAAATCAGGCTGTTTTAATTATTCAAAATAAAGCATTTTAATCAGGTAGGGAAAAGTACCAACACAAGGCATGTAATGAAAGTAATACTTATTTAGATGTACATCATTTGGAAAGGTTTACAGCACTAAAACAAGAGAGCTAAAAAACATCAAACTAATACGATTTATGCTACAGAAGTTGGTGGTTTATTCATACTGTAAAAAAGTAGAACACTTACCTCTACCAAATCCATATCCTTAAGATTTAGTCCTGTTTTCTTCAGTGCTCCATTGATAGCAGGGACAGGACCTATAAGAACAAAAATCAATTTCACCTCATATTTAAGTATCAAATTTCTTCCTCTTTACTAAACAGCTAAGTAAGGAGGAAATAATGTGACAGTTGTTAGTAGCCACAAATCTTGCTTCCTTGATAGCATACTATTAAATGATGTGACAATAAAGAAATAGAAAATGGAACCTAGGTAAGAAGCTGATTATGTAGTCAAACTGCAGATGAGAGACTTACATGAAAAGTTCTACTATAAATGGCTTTAACAGTTCAAATGCCCAAAGGAGTCATATATGGAATTTTGCACTCATTTATAGATCATAATATCAAATGGCAAGGCAGACTGAGTGCTGTCCTGGGATACAAATAATATGCATTCCTAGTATAGAAGTGACTGTGACTACAGTCTGAATTTTCAGGCCCATCTGGACATAAGGCAAGAAACAGCAGCACTTATCTCCAGATAGGCAGAGCAAGACAGGCAGCTACAAGGCCCTTTAGGGAAAAGATATCTGAAGCCAAGAGACCTTTATAACTCCAATGGTAGGCAGAGAATTTAAATAAAACATAACCCTCACTGAAGAAAGCATATCCACCTAATAAGACTTCTGAAACTTGAGCTCCCAGATTTCTGATGATCACCAATGACAGTTTAATATTGCTCATAATTTTTAAGTAAATTGATTTTTTTTTTCCCAAAAGGTAAAAAGTCTGGCTAGGGATGATTACCTACTTCTCTATCTATTCTTAGAGAATGAAATTGCCATAAATGTCTAAAAAGAAAAATATGTGGTATCTTCTGTTGAATTCAAGTAGTCAAATATTCTGCAACAAGTTTCACCAATATACCTAAGGTAAAACGAGAAATCAATCTTTACAAGAAAAGCATAATGCAATCTAAATATAACGTAATTTATTCTGTCACTTAGTTAAAATGTTCTTTGGACAACAGTCTGCTGATTGGTAGGGCCATCCATTTAACACTTTTCAATTACAAGCACCAGTTCACTGGCTACTGATTTAACACAGAATCTAATTCCGGATTCTCTTTGTATCTCTTAGGCTGAAAATGGGATGGACAGTGAATAGTAGAGCATCAGTTATCCAGCATGGTCAGAAGATGAAGTATCCTACAGAGGTGAATGATACACAGAACTAAAAGCTGAGGGTGTAAAACCATGGTACACACTTCCCTGTCTTTATAACCATAGCCAGCATGACTCAATGAGTTCATGTTAACTCAGAATCGTTACAGTCAATTGTAACAATATGCTAGCCCACAACTTGATTTTTCAAGGATAGTTCCCATACCACTCTGTCACTTACTGGGGCTCAGGAAGGTATAGTCTTCTTGTTGGAAAAAGGAGACCTTATTTCTAGTCTTGGCTCCTACCACTAATAGCTGTGTGACCTCGGGCTGTTTGACCTCGGGCACATTTTTGGGCTATAAGCTTCTCATCAGAAGTGCTCTGAATTGGTCTTTAGCCTTTTTCTTTTCAAGCATTGGAATCCTTTCTACAAAGGAAGCTCAATAATAGATAAAGCTAGAGCTGTTCCAGCTGAAGAGGCTCAAAGCTCCACCGGCCACTGACCACCCTCCCCCACCCCCGCCCCACCATCCCTGGGGAGTTCCAGGGAGCACTGTCTTTCCATGACTTTGCCCTTCCTCGGAGCCATCACTGTTCTCTGCAAGTCCTGGCTTTCCCCCATTTTCTGGGTCTGCAGCTGCTCTGCAGAGCTAAGGATTGCTGTATGTTGGATAACTGCATAACCCGAGGAACAACTATACTTAGAAATTGGACTGACAATTCAAGCCCTACCAGAGACTCAATAATCTGTTCTCCCCTGCTTATTCATTGGTGCACTCCATGTAGTTACCTTGTTTAATCCCGGCCTACTACTGAAAAATGAGCTGTCTAGGTGAAGGGGACATCTGATGCTCTGGGACATTTGGCATATACAGCTCTGTTCAAGCTCTGATGAGAAAAGACAACTCTTCCACAGTGGCATTCATTGTACCATAGGGCAAACAACCAGGCCCTGGAATAGACGGAAGGAAAACTACATTTTTTTCTCACTGACTACGTTAATGTATCAGAACTTATTAAATTAGGTTAAACTGAAAAAGAACTATAAAGTAACTACTTGTCTATATCAGATAAATTTGGTTCATCATCAAAACCATCTATGTACATTGGAAAAAACCCATATTCCTAGGCTCCACCCTGGACCTACTGAAACAAAATCTTGTGGAGAGGGGGTATGGTGAATTTCAATGATCATTTGGGGTTGGGAACCACTGCTTTGGATACCCAAATGATAAATGTCATCCATACCAACATACAGGTGTTTAATTTTTCAAGCTACCTTCTATCTCTGACAAAAGCTATGTTTTGCTGATAGTGGGTGGCTGAAAGCTAATAAGCTTTTAAGACTATAATATAGAAAAAAATCGACTTTTAACAGATGTTTACAGAACTTCCAGTTTTAGCTGACATAATCTGCAACACAGTGAAAGATGACAAGGTATAGCCATGCCAGCTTTCTTTCTTAGGAATTCTGTACAGAGATAAATCTTCTCTGAAGGACATGGCAGCAAATATGCTTAGGTAATAACTTAGTCCCAGATCAGCATAAGTGGTATTATTTGAGAGGACCTGGAGGCTTACTCTGAAGGATCTTTGAGAAGGCAGGTCTGCAACAGGTGATCCCCCTTCTGTCTTGGGACCTACTTCAAAAACCAATTTAGTTAGCCAAAAAAGGCCTAACTAGGCTCATAGAAAAATCTTTGGAGCTATCAAGAATCTGAATCTATATCCTAGGGTAGGCTTTTCCTTGGGGCATAATAAAGATGGGACAGACCAAAGTCTTTGGGCACCAATTTTATTTTTGTAAGTGAGGCACCTCATTGGTTCCCTGTTTCCCTAGAAAATGATGACAGGAACTATGAAAATTCAGCAACATCTGTGGTTCCTAGGAATGCATCCAGCAAAAACCTTTCTGTTCTTGTATTTCATATTTCTCGAGCCAAGACTATACATGTTTGTAGGGAGTTCCAAATTTTCTCTCACTAGTACTTTGCTAATTGAGATACACTGTTATAATTCATTTTCGTATTAAGCCTCAGCTGAGCCAGATGAGTATTACTTTGACTTTTTGAGACAACACAGTGAAAAGAGCACTGGAATTAGAGACCTGGATTCACGTCCTGGCTCTATCACCTACTGGTTTGGAACTTTGCATGACAACCTCCCTAAGCCTCAATTTTCTCATTCACAAACAAGTCTCACTTACTAGAGTTGTGGGAAGATTAAATGAGTCACATTAAGTGACCATGCGTAAAACACCCAGTAGGGTGTTTATCTTCTTCATACCGCCTACTTCACTGCATGATTTCTCCCCCATCTCACATTTTCTTTTATCTTGTCAATATCATGTAATTCTTCTCTGTTATTTTCTGTGTGTTAATTTTAAATATCTCAAGTGGGCAATGAGACATGGTTACTGCCCACAGGGAGTTTACACCGTCTTGGTTTTCCTATTGTGCCCAGCAGTTTCATAAAAATTAGTTGTTTAAATGACTGATTTAAATCTCCTTTTCTCCACAAGTGACCTTGATCTGGCTATTGTTTCAGGAATCTGAATGCCAAAGAAGACATCTCCAGAAATAGAACCAATTTGTTTCACTACAAACTTACCAATACCCATGATAGAGGGATCACATCCAGATGCAAAATATCCGACAATTCTTGCCAGTGGTGTGAAGTTATGTTTTTTAATAGCATCTTCACTAGCTATGATAACAGCTCCAGCTCCATCAGCTACCCCCTTGGAAACAAAAACAGAAGATTAACTAGAGGGTAAAAGAACCCAGTTAATCGAGGTTTGAACTAATGGAGTAGTGTTAGGTTATGGCAACACGCAAGAAGCAGTGCCATAATCCGGGATACAACAAGCAGTACTAGTGATACTCTGGTAGGTTAAAGAGATTCCTTTACAGAACACAACCTCACGAAAGGAAACTAGTGTCAAGGAAAAGCTTATATCCAGATGTGGGAAGATGTAAGAAGAAATCTGATGAGTTGTATATACGAGAAAGAAAAAATTATGAAAACAGAAATATTAAACCAGGTAGATTTCCTTCTAACATTCTGAAAAGACTCAGGAATTGGGAGAGTATTATATAAGGCCCCCAGCTAAAATATTTTGTTTTGGACGATGAAAACCCAAATTAAGAGAATACGAACACTACTAGCTTAAGCTAAATAACTCAAGAGTAGCACGAAGAGTATCTAAAAGATTCTGCATAATGATTTTGCATTGAACGCAGCAGGGAGAGTTCAAGATAATCTGTGGTGCTACCTACCGATGCGTTCCCAGCAGTGACGGTCCCCTCCTTCTTGAATACTGGAGGAAGTTTACTTAACTGTTCCAGGGTTGTCTGGGGCCGAGCATGCTCATCTACTTGCATTGTCTGTTTTCCTTTCTTTGTCTTCACCTCAATTGGTGCCATCTCATTATTAAAATAGCCAGCATCGTTAGCTGAAATAGTAGAAAGACTGTCACAAGAATGAGAGAAAAAGAACAACAACAAGAAAAGAAACTAAGTCAAACATATCCTTTACTTTAATTTCTGGTTTACCCTTTCCTCATAGTCTACTCTAATACGAGCCTTTATTACTTATATAACTTTCTTTGCCTATTGGAGGATTCAATATACTGTCTCGCATCCACACAGATGCATTCTGCGCTTTTTTAAATTACAATTTTGATTTTTTTATTACAATTTTTTTTGCAAGGTACTGCTAGATTGTTAGCAGTGTTTGTCTGCTAGCTACATATCTAATGGCACTGAATGGATTTAATACCCTTTTTTAACTATTCTAGGTGAGAAAAGTAACTAAAAAGTTACCAAGTTGCACCAACAGTCAACAATAACGTATTGCACACTTAAAAATTTGTTAAGAGGGTAGATCTAATGTTAAGTGTTCTTACCACAATAAAAAAATAAAAGTTACCAAGTTGTCTATGTCACCATGTAATCTATGACTGAAATTTAATGACAGGCAACCTGAAGAAATTATATGAGCTATAACTGACACAGTTCTAAGTAAAACAGCTTACCTACTTCCACCTCCGTTGACTGGAATGGACTATCTAAAGCTTTAGAAATAGGATAAGTCAGGAATAATACCACCTGATTTTTTTTTTTTTTTTTGGTGAGGAAGATTGGCCCTGAGCTAACATCCATGCCAATCTTCCTCTATTTTGTATGTGGGACACCGCCACAGCATGGCTTGATGAGCGCTGTGTAGGTCCGCACCAGAGATCTGAACTCGTGAATTCTGACCCACTGAAGCAGAATACGAACTTAACCACTATGTCACTGGGCCGGCCCCAATACCACCTTAATTTTGATATCACTTTACCACAGGCTAAACACTTTCCTTATTTGGTTTTCACAACAACTCTATTAGGTAAATAGGGAATGTAAGTATTTTTTATCTCTATTACTAGAGATAAATCTGATTTATCTCTATTTTACAGATGCTCAGTGAATAAATGACTTGACTGAGGTCAAATAAGTTGTATGTGGCAAAACTAGAAATTGAACTGATAACTCGTGACCTCTAGAGCCATACTCTTTCACTGTAAATGTGTAACTGAAAAACACAGGATGAGCTGGATGGTATCAGCTCCATTCCATTATCCCTCTGAAATGCTAAGATGGACATTATCCTCACTATTCCAAGTACTTAATACCTCTAATCAGAGTTTCTGCTTGTTTATAATAGTTTAATTTTAAAAACGTTTTTCAGAAGACTAACAAATTTCTTCAACTCACCATATTGATAAAAGGACTACTGTCAAGTTGTTCATTTTGGACCGGTTCGATAGCAGCGTGCAATGTTACACAAGGGCTCCAGAACTAGGGCCTTGGACTAGTTCTAAGTCTGATTCAGGTGCAGTGACTCTCAATTAGGAATGGGAAGGGGAAGGCATAAAAGGATACCCAATGGGTCTTTTCAAACATGTCATCCCGTCCTTTTGAATATGCTACGCCTCACGGGGGAGGACATCTTCTCTGCCCCAGTTGCCCCAGTGAACAATGATCTCTAATGGAGTGTATCACAGCCCTCACGAGTGTTCTACTTGACAACAGGACTAGTTTGGGAGAAAAGTCAAGTGTCCAGATAGAGTCAATTAACAATACCACTTTTTAAGTAGTATTAATATATTTCAAAAGAGAAATTTCTAGTTAATTTTGCAATCATTAATAGATTTTTGGATCATCTAAAAACAAAGGAATGAAGAAAAAATGTGATTTTCAAAAGGTATAATTTTAAACCAATATTATTATATGATTATTACAATCTGAAATGATAAAAATCCTTCCTATAGTTTTTTTCCTATAGATATTTATAATATCCAATTTCACTGACCAGCTTTCCACCTCTGCTGTGACTGCAGGGCGTATTTGTCACAGTCTTCTCTGCTTATTTTATGTTTCACAGCAAGGTTCTCTGCAGTAACTGCCATGGAGATTTGGACATGTGGATCCGTTAACGATACCCACAAAGTATCTTCCAGCTATTAAAAGACATTAATAAAGTGATTTGTTAAAACATATCTTTTGAAAGTAATATGCTATAACTTCTTTAAATTTAAATAATTAACAGTTCCAAGAAACAGAAGTAAAATTAGATTTTCTGATAAGCATTTACTATTACTACTATTCATATTTGGTTCTGGGACATTTTTCAAAAACATTCAATGCCATAATAAAATGCACACATTCTATTCTCTCTCTAAATGTTGGGCTCTAAAGGGAGCCCATAGTGCTAAATGTGCAGAGTGAGAATGCAGGAAGTTGTCCTACAATCAAAATTAAACCCTCAAGGTTCCATTCTGTAAGAAACCTAACACTGAGTCCTCATGCAGTGTTTCCCTGTAGCCACTTCTGTAAACCACAGTTATGAGCTCTGTAGGAAAGAGTTTATCTCTACTCCTTTTTCATTCCCTGCCTTCAGTGATAGAAACAGCTGGTTCTGTCAGTTACTATGAGGTTGAAAAGAACCTGGGACAAGCTCCTTGAGTAACAGAAAAAGTTGTTATTATCCAATCCTATAGTCTCTGATAAGAGACTGTTTCTCTTATCTGTTTCTTCTAGACGGCTCCATCTATTTCTTCTAGCCTGCCTCATCACTTTTTGAGTCACTGACCTGTCTTTCCGAAGGTTTTCTCAAATATATTTGGTGTTTAAATGACTATCTCATATTTTCTAAGACTTATTCCTTTCAACTTTCAAAAATGCCAGGTGAGAAACTGGGTGAACAGTATAAATCAATCATTACTATTGGGAAATTCTAAAAATATAAATGTCATTAGCCCTTTCATATGGGAAGGACAGGATACTATCATTATCAGTACAAGCATTCTCATGTTGTAGGTCTCAAAGATTTAAGAATCAGTTTTTGTCTGACTGATTTGGGACAATGTAATCTATATTCAAAGAGACTGTTTTTGTGAAGAAGAAGAAATCTATTTGATGGAGGCTGCTCCAGAAATAAAACTTCCATAAATCATAGCAAAGATTTAATGACTTGTTCTACCAGTTATTCAGTAGAAAGATGAATTCAACCTTTGCCTGTCTTTTAAAGCTGATTCTTCCCTTCCTACATCTCCCTAGATGCTAATTCTACTCAGCAAAGGTGTGCTGAGATCAAGTCTAATTTTCTGTAGGTTAAATGTCAAAACTAACAACCAAAGTAGAGTTAGTTTTGAAATAGTTTACAAATTTCCAAGCATTCGTATCTTGCCAATCCCCTATTAACAAAATTGGGGTCAAAATTAGTTTTCTTTCCTCCAAAATGGTGTTATTAAAATTATTAGTATAATGGCATGAAAAATAATTTTAAAAAATTTTAATAGTTCCAACCTGGAGATCTAATCCAAACTTGGTTCCAAAACGCATGTTTCTGACACAGAAGGGAGCCTGGCTCATGTTTTCGCTTCCTCCACACAAGACAACTTCAGCATCTTTAACACAAATTTCCTATTTAAAAACAAATGAGCAACACCCTTTTATTGTGACAGAAGTACACATTAAGCAGTAAACTAATAGCAAATCTAATAAGTAATGTATCTTAGCTTACAATGTCTCAAAAGGAAATACTTTTAAAGTAATTGTAAAGCAAATGCTAAGACATTTATTCCTAAGATACAAGGGGAAAAAAACCTAACAGACTTCAATCATTTGTGCACAAGTAACAAATCCTACCTATGTTTTGGTAAGGAATGGTAATTCTTAACTCAATACAAATCTTGCAAATCAGCAGAGATATTAATGTCTGGCATAAATGTACAGATTGCCAGCAGATAATAAAGAATAAATCCTTTGAAAAGGCAAAAGTGAAATTTTATCCTACTAATGAATGAATCTGAAGGAGACCACAGATATACAAGAACTAGGTTAACCAAGGGGACTCATAAAAAGGACCTATTTCGTTATTCCAACTCTTTCCACTATTTGCATTTCTCAGACAAGAAGCAAATAAAAAGCCTCCAAAAACCCAATGTTTAAAATGATTGCTAGGAAAATCAGGATCACCATTTAAGATACATTGTTATAGAAATTAATTAATGTGAAAATAATTTATTCATTACAATACGTCTGTCTTTTATTTTGTAACAAAATGAAGACTTTAACAAATAAAATTGGATTTCACTGTATCACTTTTCCCTGTGCTCAAAGGAACAAATGCATTTGCCCAAATATCCCTTAAAAACGTCATACTGGTCTGTACTTCTACCAACATTATCATTCAGTTCTTTCTCATAAAATACATTCCTTATCATCCCCTGAATTCTCCAACTCTCTTCCTCTCCTTATAGTCTTTATTCAGTGTTTCAAACTGCCTTACAGGCAGCTCTTGCAGACCTGGGTTCAAATTCTCCCTCTAAGACTTTGTAACATTAAGGCCATTAATAATCAGTTTCCTTGAATGTAAAATAGGAATAATAATAGTTTTTGCCTCATAGGATGGTTGCAAAGATAAAGTGAGATAATGAATGTAAATGTAGCACAGTGTCTGGCATATAGGAAGCACTCAATAAAAATGACAGTCATGATTAGCTTTTTAAAAAATTATGATAAAATATACATAACATAAAATTCCATTTTAACCAATTATAAGTGTACAGTTCATTAAGTACATTTGCATTGTCGTGCAACCAATCACCATCCACGTCCACAAGTCTTTTCATTTTCCCAAACTGAACCTGGTGAAACTCTGTACCCATTAACAATAACTCCCCATTCCCTCTCCCCAGCCCCCGGAAACCACCATTCTACTTTCTGTCTCTATGAATGTGACTACTCTAGTGACCTCATCTAAGTGCAATCATACAGTATTTGTCCTTTTGTGACTGGCTTATTCCACCTAGCATAATGTCTTCAAAGGTCATTATTAGCTTTTAAGAATCTATTTTCTTCCTGTGAGTATTATTTCAAGAAAAAAATCAAATACTGACCTCTTCTAATAAGCACCATAAAAGAAAAATCTTCAGTGTATACTGAAGTGGGACATTTCCTCTAATAACCTTTAACATATTCTCAGAGAATTAAACATAATGTTGCCCATACCTGACATCCATTCACAATGGACTGGAAACCAGAGCCACAGAGCCTATTAACAGTGAGAGCTGGGGTCGCTACTGGGATTCCCACACGCAAACCAACATGCCTCGCCAGGTATATAGCATCTGAAGAACTCTGGAACAGAGGGAAAAGAAAAAGAATTTCCTCTATCAATCTAGAAATTAAGAAGGACAAAATATATGGAAATGTTGGCAATCTATGAAAAATTATAAACTATATGGGTCTAAGGTAGCATACAATGGATATATGTACAGCATATTTTATATTACACATGTGCTTATGATTTGAATAAAAACTATAATTTGGTCAAGAGTAAGAGGTGGGACTAGACCACTGCTGCCCAAACTTTAAAATGCATACTGGGGCATCTTGCTAAAATGTAGGTTCTCAATCAATAGGTCTAGGACTGCCTGAGATTCTGCATTTCTAACCATTTCCCCGGTGAAGCCAATGTTGCTGGTCCAAGGATCACTCTTTGAGTGAGAAGGGATAAAATGACTTTTTTTTAAACAATAAAAACAACAGCTTTCACTGTAGAGAGAGCTAAAGCAAATTTGATAAAATGTGAAAAACTGGTCCATCAAGGTAAGAGGTTTTAGGGCACTGAATAGTTCACTATTCTTTTTAATTCTGTACAGGCTTGAAATTTTTCAAAATAAAATCCAACAAGTTCAGCACATCTATAGGTTAGGAGTTTTGAATGAAGATGGACGTACGAGGAGCTCAGTATAACATCAATTAATCCACTGATTGAATGTTTCATTTGTTGATTTTGATGAAATTATCTTATTTTCATTAATCATTTTCATCAAAAACACTGTTGATGTAGGAATATTCTTTTGCTAGGATTTTCTGTTGTGCAGTCACTATTCTTATAATATTCTCTAGTGTTCTGATTGGTGAAATAGGTGTTTTATAAAATCAAGCAATAGTTGAGGAGAGCAGAGAAGGAGGGGAGAAAAGGAGAGAGAAAAGGAGGGAGGAGAAGTACAGGGAGGAGAGTGGAAAGGAGGAAGGAAGGAGAGAGGAAAGAAAAGGGAGAAGGGGAGGGAAGAAAACAGGAGAGAAGGAGAGGATGGGAGAGGGGAGGAGTGAAGGGGAGGAGGGAGGAGCGGGGAAAGGATGGAGAGGGGAGCAGAGAAGAGAGGGGAGAAGAAGGGAGGGGAAGGGAGGAGAGGAGGGGAGAAGAGAGGGAAGGAAGGGAGGAAAGACGAAAGGAAGGAAAAAGGAAGAGAGGGAGGGAAGGAGGGATAGAAGAGAGGGGAGAGCAGAGAGGGGAAGGAGTGGGGAGGGAGGGGAGAGAGGAGAGAGGATGGAAGGAAGGAAAAGAGAGGAGGAGGAGTTAGGAGAGGAGGAGAGGGGGCTGGAGGAGAGGGGGAGGAGAAATAAAATAACATTAAGCATTTTCAAATGTTTGCAGACCTATCAGACCTTGCATTAAGTGCTTTGACAAGGATGATCTCATAAATTCCTTACTGTATACACCTACATACTGTGCATTACACAAATATATCATATACATGTATAACTGTTTTCTATTATTATTTCTAACTTTTCATTGTGAGGACAAAGTGAGCCAACAAATGTGAAAATAGTTTTCTGAACTGGGAAGTGACGTAAAAAAATGAGGGATGTTTGTAGTGCTGTTTCTAGGTCTAATTAAACACTTTACATTCACGTTTTCTTAGCAAGAACCCATCTACCAGGTTATGAGCACCAAGGATAAGCCCCTTAAAGGCTTGATTTCACCCCGAGGGTTTAATGACAATTCTTTTTACCAGCATGTTACTAGTGCCTTTGGGTCTGTCTTGACATTGAGTACAGCCATGTTCGGCTGTTCCCTTGACCTATAGCCACTAGCACACAAAGAAATATAAAGCTGCTTTCTGTGTGGTGGGACTTGGCCCTTCTCCCATGGAGATAGTTGCAATTTGTAACATTACAAGGCTCTTTGGGCGTTGTAGCTAGTAGCTCTGGGCAGACTGGCCATCTGTGCCGGGCTGGGACAATAAACAGGGAGCACAACGCATGTACACAACTGCTGTGCTGGGACGATAGCCCGGGGGCTCAGTGCACATAGGCAGCTGATAACCATTTGTGCATGGAAACACTAAATGCTTGCTCTGCAAACTCTGTAACTGCTTACTCTGGAGATTACTGATGCTATATAAACTGCTGGAAACTGAGGCCCAGTGAGAGTCTCACCTGTGGAGAGGATGCCTTGCCCAGGACCTCTGACGATTGGACTCCCGCCTAGTCGTGTCAATTGAATGGACTCTCCCCGGCGCAGGGGCGAGGATGTTGTGAGTAACTGATCTGATATTTTCTCTTTTGGTCAACCTGGTGTTTCTCTTTCCGGTTGATTTGTGTTATTTCCCTTCAGTCAATCTGGTGTTTTCCTTTCTGATCGATCTGATGTTTTTCCCTCTTATTATATGACCTATTCGAATCTGCTTCTATCTCAGTCGATCTTGTGTTTCCCTTTCTGATCGATTTGTGTCATTTCCCTCTTGTTATTTGACCTATTCGGATCTGTTTGCGGACTATCGCCTTTACTCTCCTCTACATAATAAAATATACCTTCAGTCCATTTGTTTGGAGTGTAAAGTTTCTTTTATGTCTCTGATTGAATCCACCGAACCTCCCAAACCAGGGTCTCTCATTGCTGCCTGGACAACCCCAGGGCAGTTGGTGGCAGGGCCCCTCCCAGTGTCCCTTCCTGTGCGGGAAGGTCCCTATTATGTCAACCTCGGAGCTGCAAACGGATAAATAAATGGCAAGCAAGAGGATATATTGGAGCACAAAGGAAGCCATTTGGGGTAAAACTAATTCGGCCTGAGTTTGTTTTTCCAACAGGGCCTGTCACCTTTAAACATGCATTGTGTATCTGCTTTGTCATGTCCCAAAGAGAAGAGTAAATGCCCTTAAGATAAGGATGCAACTTCCCCCACACTGGCATGTCCTTAAGGACAAGCATTTCTCCCTAGGCTAGGATTTGATTGCTGCAGTCATCCTGTGACCACCCAGCTCAAGACAACAGACCTGACACCAGCCACACCCATCGAGATAGCAGACCTTCTCCCCACTGTGTCTATCAATAGCTATTCTGGCAGGGCAATCTGGCAGGGCGATCTTGTGGCTACTGAAAAAGGGATATTGCAATTATATGTGATACATGCTCTCTGACGGTATATAACCGCTCTGTACACCCCACTTCTTTGGTGCCCTTCCTTCCTTGGGGAAGGGAGGCCCTGGTCTATGGTGCTCAAAAGTTGGCTCATAATAAACTCACCCCAATTGTGATTTATAGATTGATTATGGATTATTTACGTCAACAAAACCCAAGTGTAAAGAGAGGGGTGCAGTGTTGGGAGCTGGGGACGTGGCCCAGACTGTCTGACTGCTGTGTTGGCCAGCTACAGCACCTCCTGCAGTGGGGCATCCTATAATTCTGGTCAGTTTCCCCTTCGGGAAGTAGCTAATCGAGAAATGAGCACCATTCAAGTCCGTGTCCCTTTCTCTATGTCAGACATGACTCAAATAAAGTCTCAGGATGATATTCCCAAAATCCCTCTAAGTTCATTGATGGCTTTCAGCAGCTCACCATGATGTCTGAGTTAACCTGGCAGGATATATATATTGTCCCAACTCGATGCTGTACTACAGACGAGAAAGGACGCATTTGGGCTGGGGCTCGAGAGTTCGCTGATGAGTTCCACGCTAGGGAACGACATCGATATCCTGTAGGGGGCACAGCAGTGCCGGACACAGACCCTGGCTGGGATTATCGGGATGAGCAGGAACGGTGGGGGGCGGAAAAGAAGTCATCTGATAACATGCCTGATAGAATGAAAAAAGGATTTATTAAACCTGTGAATTTTGAAAAACTTCAGGAAGTCACACAAGGAGCAGATGAGAACCCTGCCCTGTTTCAGGGAAGACTAGCAGAGGCTATTCGTAAATACACAAACTTAGATCCTGCCTCTCCAGAGGGCATCACTATTTTAAACACGCATTTTATCAATCAGTCAGCTCCTGACATTTCTCGTAAATTAACCAAGTTGGCCCTAGGGCCCCACCCAGCCGCTAACGGAGGTGGCCGCCCACGTTTTCAATAACAGAGACTTGGCTATCAAACAAGATGAGGACTGCAGTGCTAAGGTCCAGGCTCATGTCTTAGGAGCCGCAAACGCGGATTGGCCACAGAGACAGACTGATTCAGGGTCCAAAGCCAAATTTAATGATGGGGGTCTACGGAAGTCCCCGTTCTAAATGTCAACAGCTGGGACACTGGAGTAAGCAATGCCCCAAGAAGGACCTGCCTCCAGGCCCACGTCCTCTTTGCAAAAAGGAGGGACATTGGAAGAGGGATTGTCCTTGTCTCCAGAGTGAGAGGGGGCCAAGAACCCATTTCCCTGCCAGAGGAAAGGATCCAGAGCATTCATCCCGAAGAGGCCCAGGGGCCAGTCCGGCTCCCATTGGCATCCAACAGGCTGAGCCCCAGGTTACTCTGGACGTGGAAGGTGAGCAAATCAACTTTCTTATTGATACAGGAGCCACTTACTCTGTCCTTATTTGCCACGCTGGTCCGACAAGAAGTCACCCCATAAGATTGTGGGGATAGACGGAGACTCAAAATGTTGCATTCAGGCTTATCCCCTGACTTGTAAATAGCAACACCAGGTGTTGTCACATTCCCTTCTTGTTTTGCCCGTTGTTGGGTTGAGATTTAATCACCAAGCTCGGAAGTCAATTCATATTGACGCAGGGAGAAAATAACTTGTTCATGGCACTCCTTATTGAATCCACAGGTCAACAAATGCCTCCGAATATTCCTGCCCATATACTAGAGAAGGTGTATCCCAAAGTATGGGATTGTGCCCTTCCCGGATGAGCCATCACTGCCACTCCTGTTTCTATTATTCTAAAGACCCAACTTGTGTTTCTCATGCTAAACAGTACCCCCTGAGGCCTGAAGCTATACAAGAACTTCAGCCCCTGACTTCTAAATTTCTGGAACATGGGATTCTCCGGAGATGTCAATCGCCCTATAACACTCCTATCTTGTCTGTTAAAAAGCCCAACGTCGAATGTCGTTTGGTTCAACACTTGCGAATAGTTAATGAGGCTGCTGTTCCCATTTATCCCATAGTACCTAATCCCTACACTAATCCTTCTCAAATACCTGATGGTGGACAATGGTTTACTGTTTTGGATTTAAAAGATGCTTTCTTTTGCATTTCTGTGGCAGAGGACTCTCAACTGCTTTTTGTTTTCAAATGGCATTTCCCTAATGAAGCCCTGCCTGTCCAACTGACCTGGACTGTTTTGCCTCAGGGGTTTCGAGACAGCCCTCACTTATTTGCCCGGGCATTGGGACGAGATTTATGAGACTTAAATCTTAAAGACAGTGGGTTAATACAATATGTAGCTGAAATCTTAATTTGTAGTCCTACCAGAGAAACTTCTGATGCTAACACGATTTTATTTTATTTTATTTTGTGAGGAAGATCAGCCCTGTGCTAACATCTGCCAATCCTCCTCTTTTTTTTTTTTTGGCTAAGGAAGACTGGCCCTGGGCTAACATCCATGCCCATCCTCCTCCACTTTATATGGGATGCCGCCACAGCATGGCTTGCCAAGTGGTGCGTCGGTGCGCGCCCAGGATCCAAAGCGGCCAACCCGGGCCGCCGCAGCAGAGTGTGCGCACTTAACCGCTTGCACCACCGGGCCGGCCCCGCTAACACGATTTTAACACTCAATTTCCTAGCCCAATGCAGCTCGCGTCACTCCCACTAAGGCCCACATCTCTGCACAACGGGTTCAATATCTGGGGTATGAGATCACCCCTGGCCATAGGGCTCTATCTCTGGCCAGAAAAATGGTCATTTTTAGATCTGGAACCCCCTAGGACAAATAAGCACTTAAGAATCTTTTTAGGCATGGCAGGTTTTTGCCAGTTATGGATTCCCCAGTTCGGAATCATAGCAAAGCCTTTACAAGAGGTGACGCCCGGCCCAGACACCGAACCCCTAGAATGGACAAAAAGGGAAGATTCAGCTTTTGACTGACAACAGTGCCTGTCTGAGGTGCCAGCTCCGGCCTTACCAAACATCAATAAGCCTTTCACTCTCTCTGTTACTGAGAAACATGGACAGGCTCTTGGAACATTCACTCAAAAACTGGGCTCACAGACCCAAGGGGTTGGTTATTTTTCCTAAACCCTGGACTCTGTGGCCTCGGAGTGGCCAGCCTGTCTGAGAATTGTGGCAGCCACTGCTTTATTGGTGGAAAAAGCCACTAAATTGACTCTCGGTCAGTCTCTTACTGTGAGGACTCCTCACCAAGTTCAAATAGTTTTACACCCAAAGGGACACCACTGGATGACAGGGGGACGCGTCACTAAATATCAAGCTATCCTCCCGGGTACCCCAGAAGTGATCTTACAAACGTGCCAAGCTCTTAATCCTGCAACTCTCTTGCCAGGGTCAGATTATGCCATCAATGATAATTTACCATCCCATAATTGCACTGCAATCATAGAACAAGTGTATTCTAGCAGGCCCGATTTAACTGATTCTCTGATACCAAATGTGGACAATACCTAGTTTGTAGATGGCAGTAGTTTTATGGACCAAGGTGTATGAGAGCGGGTTATGCCACTGTCAGCCTGACTCAAGTCACTGAGTCAAAGGCCCTAGCACCCAGTACTTCTGCCCAAAAGGCAGAATTAATAGCCCTAACCAGAGCATTACAACTGGCCAGAGATCTGGTTATTAACATTTGCACTGACTCCAAATATGTTTTTCATGTTCTCCACGCTCATGGAGCTATCTGGAGAGAACAAGGGCTTCTGACTTCCCGAAACTCTCTCATCCAACATGGACACGAAATACTAGAATTGTCAGAGTCTATACATCTCCCAAAAGAGATGGCTCTTATTCATTGCAGAGGCCATCAAAAGAACCTTCAGCTGAAAGGGAAATAATTTTGCTGGTGCCGAGGCCAAACGAGCGGCAAAACGAGACTAACTTCTTGCCCTTCTTCCCACTCCCCTACTCTAGGTGATATTGTTCCTAGATGTACTGAAAAAGAAATAAACTTAGCACGGGAAAAAGGATTTTTGCAGGACAATTCAGAGCCGATGTCTTGGTTTAAAAACCAACTAGGAAAGTTCTTTGTGCCCAAGGAATTACAATGGAAGCTAGTTAATGGGACTCACCAGGCTACTCATGGGGGCAAACATTCCCTAACACAATTCACACGCAAGCTTTTTAATGGATTGGGACTAATTTCTACTATAAAACAGGTTTGTCAAGCCTGTGCAGTTTGTGCACAAATAAACCCCGAATGAGGGTTAAAGCTGCCTCCTCTTTCTCAGCCAGTACAAAGTCCTGGAACATACCCCGGAGAGGATTGGCAACTTGATCTTACTCAAATGCCTCCTTGCTGTGGATATAAATATCTTTTGGTCTTTATAGATACCCTTACAGGATGGATAGAGGCCGTCCCCTACTGCAGTGAGCGAGCCGCTGAGGTTACCAAAGGCTTACTGCGAGAGAAATAATTCCTAGGTTTGGACTACCTCACTCGTGACAATGGCCCTGCCCTAAATCAGTTTACAATGCGGGCATTAAAGGACTCTCAGCACAGACTCTCTCTTCTGGATTTAGAAGTAACCCAAATGAGAAAATCAGTCTTACCAAACAGGATGGCTCTAGACGTTTTAACTGCTGCTCAGGGTGGCACTTGTACCATCATTAAAACTGAATGCTGTGTATATATTCCCAATTGCCATAATAATGTCACTACCTCACTTCAAGACATGGCAAAGCAAGTCAAGGCCATGTCGGACCCCACCCGCTCTTTTTTAATGACTGGCTAAATTTATGGTCAGGTCCTGGGTACTGGACGACTATCAAAACTCTCCTTATTGGATTAGCAGTCCTCTTGATTCTGTTAATCGTGATATGCTGTCTTCCGTTGCATACCTTGTCTGCACTCAACACTGCAGCGGCCACATTTCAGTCATCTGAAGCCCCCGGTTCCAGTCACATGATCCCCGTTTGGGGAAAGCTCTACGTCCCTACTCAGCAGGAAGTAGACACAGAAGATGGACCTTCACCCATTTCCCAGACATTTTTGGGATCGAGGGTTCGGGGGAAATACGATGTGGTTGAAACCTTGTTTATAACTCATTTTACAATTTCCAGGAGAACTCCACTCAGTCACATGCCCCTACTTACTCAATCACCTCTGGCTGGGAGAGAAGGAATTTACCTCAGGAGGTGATCAATGACTTTAATCTCCTGCCTATGTGTTCCTTGAGGCATACATATCATACCTTGGAATGCAAAGACACATCTCATTCATCTGTCCGCATGCCCTAATCTTTGAGGCTAACCAGACCACCTAATACTTTCTCTTTTGACATTTGTATAGAATAGTAAAATAGTGGAGAATCATATATAATGGCCCCACACAGACACTTCCATGGCAGCAGCTCTTTACTGTCCATGGGTCCTGTCCCCAGGCTGAACACAAAATAAAGGTGCACGAATGAATGAGCGGCTCGCATCTGAAAATTCTTTTTCGACTGGAGACTCAGTGGCCCCACATGAGGAAGAGCTTAGTATAGGAGGAAGATCACTGAACTAGAAGTCATGAGATCTGCGTTCCAGCCAACTGTTACAGACTACCTAGGTCACACTGGGTGAGTCTTTGGAACTTCTCCAGAGGCTTCCTCTTGTGTTAAGAGAGGCCTGGAGTTCTATAAAACCTCTAGGGTTTCTTCTCGTTCTTTAACATATACCATAAATCTCACTCAGAACTTATCTTTTAAAAAGCTCCTAATTATTCCTTATTATAAATCTATTTCCATAAATTAGAATTTCTTAGAACAGAATACATTAGTTCCTTTAACACCAAGAACTTTAACACCTCTCGAAATAGGCAGGACATAAATATGTACGTTCAAAATACAATCAATTCTTAATATTCATGGATATGTACCTGCAAATTCATCTACTTGCTAAAATTTATTTGTAACCGCAAAATCAATACTTATGGCACTTTTGGGGTCACTCTCAGACATGTGCAGAGTGGAAAAAAATTTTTTTTTTTGGTGAGGAAGATTGGTTCTGAGCTAATATCTGTTGCCAATCTTCCTCTTTTTCCTGAGGAAGATTAGCCCTGTGCTAACATCTGTACCCATCTTCCTCTATTTTGTATATGGGATGCTACCACAGTGTGGCTTGATGAGTGGTGAGTAGGTCTGCACCCAGGATCTGAACCTGTGAACCCTGGGCCACTGAAGCAGAGAGCATGAACTTAACCACCATGCCACCAGGCCGGCCTCCAGAGAAAAATTTTAGTTGTCTGATAAGTACTTTCCTAGCTGAGGATGAATGCGGCAACACTCTGCCTTCTTGTTTCAGCTCTCATGCTATACACAAGTGTCCTTCATGCAGTCTATTTAGTGTCATGTTTTTCATATTTTTGTGCTTTTTGTTGCCAATTTTTGTTGTTTAAAATGGCCCCCAAGAGTAATGCTGAAGTGCTGTCTAGTATTTCTAAGTGCAAGAAGGCCCGTGATGTGTCTCAAGGAGAAAATACATGTGTTAGATAAACTTTATCCAGGCCTTAGGTATAGTGCTGTTGGCTAGGAGTTGAACGTTAATGAATCAACAACATATATTAAATAAGGTGCCTTAATATAGAAAGACACATAAGACAACGTCCTGTATTGATCAGTTTGACAAAAATGTTGTGACCAGAGGCTGGCAGGAACCTAACCCTGTTATTTCCCCTAGGACCAATGGTTCAGTAGTCACTAATTTGGTATTTACGGTGACTATATAGAACATAATGATGATGAACTAGACAACCTGAATAGACCTATAACAACAAGTGAAGAGAGAGAATTAACTGGTAATCAAAAAAGTACCCACAAAGAAAAGCCCAGACTGGCTTCATCACTGAATTCTACCAAACATTTAAAGAAGAATGGATACCAATTATTCACCAACTCCTTCTAAAAACAGAAGAGGAAGGATCACTTCTCAACTCTTTTTATGAAGCCAGTATTATCCTGATACCAAAACCAAAGACATCACAAGAAAACTACAGACCACTATCTCTTATGAATGTGGATGTAAGAATCCTTAACAAAATTCTAGCAAACAGAATCCAGCAATGTGTAAAAAGAATTATACACCATGACCAAGTGGGGTTTATTCCAGGAATGCAAAGTTGTTTCATTACCTGAAAATAAATTAATATATCATATCATATCAATAGAATAAAAACAAAAATCATATGATCATCTCAAGTGACAGAGAAAAAACATTTGACAAAATTCAACATGCTTTCAAGGATAAAAACACTCAACTAGGAATAGAAGGGAACTTCCTCAATCTGATAAAGGACATCCACAAAAAACCCACATCTAACATCACACTTAGTGGTGAAAGACTGGATGCTTTCCCTATAATATCAGGAACAAGACAAGGATATACACTTTTTGTCACTTCTGTTAAACATTGGAGTTTTTAGCCAGGGCAAGTAGGCAAGAAAAAGAAATAAAAGAAATCCAGATTGAAAAAGAAGAAGCAAAACTATCTCTACTCTCAGATGACACAATGTTACGTAAAAAAAAAATCCTAAAGAATCAACTAAAAACTATTAGAACCAATAACTGAAACAAGGTTTCAGGCTATAAGATCAATATATAAAAATCAATTGCATTTCTATACACTTGCAATGAACAATCTGAAAATGAAATACAAAGACAATTCCATTCACAATAGTACCAAAAAGAATAAAATACTTAAGAATCAATTTAACAAAATAAGTGCAAAACTTACATCCTGAAAACTATAAAATTGTTGAAAAAAATTAAGATGATTTATACAAATGGAAAAACATCTCGTGCTCATGGATCAAAAGACTTAACATTGTGAGATGGCAATATTCCTCCAATTGACCTACAGGTTCAACACAATCCCTATCAGAATCCTAGCTGACTCCTTTGTAGAAACTGACAGATTCTAAAATTCATATCGAATTGCAGGAGACCCAGAACAGCCAAAACAATCTTGAAGGATTCTGAAGAGGAGGCCTCACATTTTCTGATTTCAAAAATTACTACAAAGTAATGGTAATCAAGACAGTGTGGAACTGACATAAAAAGGAGAGACATACAGATGAAAAGAATAGAACTGGAAGTCTAAAAATAAAATCAAATGTCTGTAGTCAATTGATTTTTAATAAAAGTGCCAAGACCATTCAATGCGGAAAAGAATAGTCTTTTCAACAAATGGTGTTGGGACAACTGGGTAGCCACACACAAAAGAATAAAGTTGGACCCATACCTGAAAACATATTCAAAAATTAAATCAAAATGAATCAAAGACGTAAATGTAAGAACTAAATCATAAAACCCTTAGAAGAAAACATAAGGGTAAATATTCATGACCTTGGATTTGGAAATGAATTCTTAGACCAAAAGCATGAGCAACAACAACAAAAAAATAAATTGAGCTTCATCAAAATTAAAAACTTCCATACTTTAAAGGACACTATCAAAAAATAAAATTATAACAGAATGGAAGAAAATGTTTGCAAATCATATATCTGATGAGTGACTTGTATCTAGAATATATAAAGAACTCTTATGACTCAATAATAAAAAGACAAATAACCCAATTAAAAAATGGGGAAAGAATCTGAATAGATATTTCTCCAAGAAAGATACAGAAATGGCCAATAAACACAAGAAATGATGTTCAACATCATTTTTCATCATGGAAAGGCAAATCAAAACCACAATAAGATACTACCTCATATTTGCTAGGATGGCTATAATCAAAAAGACACACAATTACAAGTGTTGACAAAGATGTAAAGAAAATGGCAACTTCATACATTACAGATAGGAGTGTAAAATGTAGCAGATGCTTTGGAAAACAGTCTGAAAGTTCCTGAAACAATTAAACATAGAGATACCATATAACCCAGCAATTCCACTCCTAGGTATATACCCAAGAAAAATGAAAATCTATGTCTACACAAAAGCTTGTACATGATGTTCAAAGCAGCATTACTCATAATAGCTAAAATGTGGGAACAACCCAAGCGTCCATCAATTGAATAATGGAAAAACAAAATGTGGTATATCCATACTATGGAATATTATTCTGCCATAAAAATGAATGAAGTGCTCCACACTCCACTGCAAACAGAATCAGTCCTTGGTAGAAGCAAAATTTCTGAGCCATCTAGAGCCAGGGGTGGGGACAGCTGCACACCTCTTTCTGAGCCTTATCCCAGTTCCAAAAGCTGAGCACTTGGTGGAGAGGGTGGCAACAGCCTCATGTCTTCTCAGCCTGCTTCTCTCAGTACGGAACAAGCACCTTACGAGCCAGGAGAACAGCGATTAGGGCCCCAGTTCTCTCAGTGGCAATGCACTCAACGTAGAACCTCCACCTCACCAATGAGGGCTGGGAGGAAGGGAGCCCCCACCTCTCAGCCATACTTTGATATTTTCCTCAACAAACACTGACCAAGCTCTTACTGCGTGTAATAAATTATGGGAGATGTGTTGTATTGCTTGGCTTTGCTATCCTCCTTAGGTAGCACACAGAGAGAACCAATTAACTTCACATAAGTCAAGGAGATTAATCTACTATTTAAGCAGCAATGAATCAAATCATTATGTTGCACACCTAAAACTAATACAATGCTATACGTCAATTATATCTCAATAAAACTGAAAAAAAGAAAAAGAAAAAGAACTAAGTCATGAAATGTTTTCCAAATCAGATAGTTTCCAGAATATATGTTCCTTTGAATTATGTATGCCATTGCTTTTGGAGTCTGAGGATTACCCAAATTATAAATACCTTTAACTGTTATTAACTAGTTCACCATTATGACATCTTAAAAAAATTATTTTTAGAAATTCACTCACAGGAGTGAATACCATCCTTCTGCCCTACTAACCTGCAAGACATTGCCTACAACGACACTGTCAACAATCTCAGGCGAGACTTTGCCAGCAGACAAGGCAGCCTTGGCAGCAAATTCAGTCAAGTCAATAGCTGTGAAGTCTTTCAGAAGACCTCCATAAGCTCCAAAGGGTGTTCGCTTAGCAGCAACGATGAACACACCTATTGCAATGAGGAGAAATTTGTAAGTAAGTACAGGTTAGTCAATATCCCTAACGTGCTTTAAATAACCTCCCTGTGAAAACTTAAGTACAACTTTCAATTAGATAACTGAAAATCGTTGTCACATAATAATACATAGAACGACTCACACTCATAGAAGCAGTCTTAAGAGTTATCAATTTGACCAATACCTATATGCAAGCACCAAGAACTGAAATGTTTCTTCTATGTGCTGGAGCATGTTGCCTAGTCATAGAATCAAAGACTCTCCCAACTAGAAGGTCCCTTAAGGTTGTTTGAGGGCAACCACTCACTCTGTAAGAACTTCCTCTAGAAAATTCCTGACAAGAGGCTCTCTCTAACCTCTGCTAGAAAACTTTCAGTAAGAAGGCATACTCTACTGGGTGAAAGAGCATGCCCATAAATAGACAACATAAACCAATAACTTTTCCTCAAGCTGAGCTGGCTTGGCTTACCAAGTTTTCCATCCACCAATTCTAGTTCTATACAAATGCATCCCAAAGTCAGACAGATGTATAGTTTCTAGAATATACGCTGCTTTGAATCTGAATTATATATGCCACTGCTTCTGGAGTTACAGGATGATTCAAATTACAAATTTCAAATAACATGAACTATTATCTTTTAGATAGAATATAATCGAATAAATGGGCCTTAGAATAAAATAGGCAAAACAGGTCACTTTTTACACGGGTAGCCCCTCCAGTATCTGGAGTCAGCTAACCTGTAAAATTCCCCAGACTTAATGACTTTTTTCTCAGGTAAATAAGAAGGATTCTTTCAACAGTTCTTCATTTTACATTAATTCTGGTTGTCTTCCTCTAAAGACACTCTAGCTTGCTATATCCTATTATAATGTGTCACTTAGAATATAACCAAGTTTCCTGCATTTGACCTAACCACAAAGATACAGACGAATCATCTACACACCTATCAACACAAAGTAAGACTACAAGTTTTCAGTATCAGTATTAGTTCAACTGGTGTCTGCACAAATAAATAAAAATTGCCCCTTCCCAAGGCACTCTCTACTGCCACCTACCAAAAAAAAGTTATGATTATACAAATCTACAATGACTATGATGTGAGAGGCACCCACTAGAGTTGTACAGTGCAAAACCTGCACATCAGGAAGCAGCACTGGTTATAGCAGTTTCATCACACTAACATTTACTAGGTACCTACTAAGTACTAGAAATTTCACCACTTATGTAATATCTAATCTTCCCAACAACTCTGCAAGGTAAGTATTACAGCTAACACATAGAGGGCACTTACTATATCACAGACTTCACGTTTTGCGCTTTGCATACACTAATTCTCCCTAAAACAATCTAAGCACACATTTCCACATCTTGTCAAGAAACTATGGAACTTTCTTTTTTTTTTTTTGGAGAGGAAGATTAGCCCTGAGCTAACATCTGTTGCCTAATTAAAATAACAATGAGATACCATTATACAACTACTAGAATGGCCAAAATCTGGAACACCGACAACACTAAACGCTGGTGAAGATGTGCAGCAACAGAAACTCTCATTCACTGCTGCTGGGAATGCAAAATGGTACAGCCACTTTGGAAGACAGGTTGGCATTTCTTACACAATTAAAACTAAATGTATTTTACCCACATGATCCAGTAATCATGCTCCTTTGTATTCATTCAAATGAATGAAATTGAAAACTTATATCCACAAACAAAGCTGCACATGAATGTTTATAGCAGCTTTATTCATAACTGCCCAAACTTGGAAGGAATCAAGATATCCTTCAGTAGGTGAAAGAATAAACAAACTGTGGTACATCCATACAATGGAATATTATGCAGCAATAAGAAGAAATGTGCTATCAAGTCATGAAAAAACATGGAGGAAACTTACATGCATACTGCTAAGTGAAAGAAGCCAATCTGAAAAGGTTTCATACTGTATGATTCCAACTACATGACATCTGGGAAAGGCAAAACCATGGAAGCAGTAAAAAGATCAGCGGTTGCCAGGGGTTGAGAGTGGGGGAGGGAAGGAGAGATGAACAGGTTGGGCATAGTGGAATTTTAGGCAGTGAAACCACTCTTTATGATACTGTATTGGTAGCTATATGTCTATTCATTTGTCAAAACCCATAGAACTACACAAAACAAAGAGTGAATCTTAACGTAAACTATGGACTTTAGTTAATAATAATGTATCAATATTGGCTCATCAATTATAACAAATGTACCACACTAATGCAAGGTATTAATAATAGGGGATACTAGGGTGAAGTAAGGGGGTAAATGTGAATGCTCTGTACTTTCTGCTCAGTTTTTCTATGAACTTAAAACTGCTCAAAAAAAAAAGTTTATTAATTCAAAAAAAGGCAGATAGAAAAAAAATATGGCAGAACCTCAAGGACTGACAACTTAACTGGCATCACAGAAGGAGAGGAAAGAGAATGCATAAAAAAAATATTTGAAGAAATAATACCTGAAAATTCTCCAAATTTGAGAAAAGACATAAATTTACAGATCCAAGCTGACAAGAAACTTTCAGATATTGAGGTATATGGGGTAGCTATTCTGGTTTAAACCTGATTTGGCCTGAACTAAAGAAGCCTGATTTATGGCCTATCAAACATACATTATACATCTGCTTTAACTATTAAAAAAAAGAATGCATTAAGCATTATCTCAACATAAAAGAATGCACTCTCTTAAGACAAGAATGCATACTTCCCCTACTACAATGCCAGTATCAGTAATGCCCTATCCGTAAGGCCAGTATTGGCACTCCTGAAGATAAGTTCCCTTTCCTGGACATCGGGGTCATGTTGACCTGCTAATTTGCAACTGAATACCTCTTTGAAACTTTGATGAATATGTATCCTGGGTGTGTTTCATGTACGTTCTTTGTTCTAAAAAGGTATAAAACTGTACTGAAAACCATGGTTCTCCAGGATGCTTTCTTTCCTTGTGGAAACTGCCTTCCAGGCTTACTGGCTCAAGCAAAATTTACCTTCTCTCTCCTATCTCTAATATGGTTATTGGTTATTTGTGTCAACAAAGTTCAGTAAACCCGCAAATAGAATAAATGCAAAACACACACACTCACTCGCCTTGGCACATCATCGTCAAAATTCTGAAAACTAAAGATAAAGCAATAATCTCAAAAGCCAGAAAAACTGACATATTCCCATATATGGAAATGAGTCAAACAACCATTGACTTATCAGAAATAATGCAGGCTAATTTCACTTGTTTCTCCATAAATTTCCTTTCATGAGTTTCTCCCCAATACTTCATAATCTTAGAAAGCATTTTTGTGTGGGGATGTGCTAATGGTGAAATATGAGATATCTACAGGAGTCTGTGTGTGAAGATGAAAACAAAAGCATGAACTTGCCCCTTATTTATAACATCTCTGCTTACTTGGTGCTCCCAGACCGTAAAGGTTAGCTTGACTAAGGGTAAAACTGAACTAATATAATTATTTTGAATGGGGAAAATGCTATTAAATATATTTTAAGAAATAATCTGGGACGTGCAAGTCCAAAGACTAGATAATTTAAAGGTTTTTTTCTTGTAATTGCATAAACCAGATACCATGTCAATAATTATTTGATCTGATATCAATTTTATGTAAATGTCACAAGGTCTAAAACTTAACAATCTTTAACGCCAAACTAAAATCTTGTTTATTTTAAAAGGCTCTGAAAATTCAGAAGCTAAAGATTTCCAAAGACAGTGAAAAGACATATTAATCCAGTGCACTGTGAGTCAGAAACGCCAAGGGCCTGGCAAGGTGTGCTGATGTGACCGCACAGGTAAAACAACACTAGAGGAGAAATAGGAACTCTGCCTTCCTTTCTATTACATTGTTAGGTAAAAGCAACTGGGATGAGTGCTAACAAAAACCTGGGGGATTGCTTCTTCTTGCTGACAGAAATGTGATAAGTTAATGACAAGCTTTACCAAAGTCAATTATGCTCCCATTCAGATGTGTCCTCTTCCCTACAATAACCAGTCACATGTTCCTCTCTCTTATCCACTGGCCCTGCAAGCACTTCGTATGCTACTTGAAAGAAGCACATATCTAGTGTATTCTAACTAGCCTATAAACAGTCACTATTTGAAGCTCTAAAGGCTTGGTTTGTAGTCAGAGCCACCAACTACCTGTTAATGCCTACTGTTACAGGCAAGCCATTTTACCTTTCTAGACATCAGTGTCCTCATCTGTAAAATAGGGAAATAGGTAAAAATATGATCACTAGCTCTAATACCATAGTAAACTGTATCACAAATTTATAAACTTTATACTTCCTTAATACAGATGTTGATGTACATTGTTTCCTTACTGGGTTCATAGTTTTCATCAAATTTTCAAAGGGGTCTATATTACAAGAAAATGGTAAGAACCACTGATAAAATATTAAACAGAGAAATCAATGAAAATATTATTTCCTTTTAAAAAAGAAAGCTCATTACAATACAGCTTTTAAATAAATTGGGTTTTCTGAACACATTGTCTAAAAAAAATCAACATGCAGCTTTATTAAGCAAACGTAGTAAATTCAGAGTTGGAAAGAGCACTGACAAATTAAATCCAATTGTAGTAGGCTATATACACTACATTTTGCCCTACAATACCTATTTTTCACTTGAACTGTTCCCATGCCATTTTGGCTCTTCTGAGCTCCAGATCCCCCTAACCAACTACCCACCTGACATCTCCACTTGGGTGCCTCAATCTGCTCTTCCAAATCTATTCCTTCCCCAGTTTTCCTCACTCCCTAAGCGGTACCATCATGAACACAACTCCTCAAACCAGAAACCTTAAGTCATTCCTGACATTTCATTTTCACTGACCTGACACATCCAACCTCTCACCAAATTCTATCAAATCCATTTCTAAATCTATCTCAAATCATCCCTCCCCCTTTTTCTCAACTCCACTGCCCCCCACTGGAGGCAAAACCATCATTTGCTGTTGCCTGGATCTCTGTCTTTGATTCCTAAATGGTCTTAAATTCTCCTCATTGCTACACAGACAGCCTCATAGCCCAGAGGATATCACGGCAGAGTGGAAATCAGATCCTGTCATCTCCCTACTTTAACGCCTTCTATTGCCTTCCACTGAATTTAGAATAAAACCCCACCTCCTTCACAGAGCCCACAGGGCCCTGGACTACCAGAATGTTGGTTCTTAGATCGTGCCAAGAGTTTTGCTACCTCAGAGCCTTGATATAAATTGTTCTATCTGAATGTTCTTCAAAGGACACATTAAATGAGGACAAGCTTTCACATCCTTAAAAACAAAACTCCATTGACTTGACCACGTTATGAAAAGGGAGTTTACATTTTTTTTAAGTTAAAAATCCTAGAATTTATGTACTTAGTGACTCTACTTTCCTGGAGTCACTCAAAAGAATGCAAAGGGGAGGGAATAAGACAGGTCTTCCAATAGAACGCCACCAAACATTCTGGGGGAGCAGGTTACTCGGGCAGAAATTCCCTGGCGACCCGAAGAGAACATCCATTCCTCCCCGGACCTCGCCCACCCGCGACCAAGTCCGCGAAGCCCTCCTCCGGCCCAGGCCGCCTCGCGCTTATGGCGCCCGCCCAGCTTTCCCAAGAGCTGAACTCCAACTCGGTGGGTCACCACTGCGCGAAGAAAGGGAATGACCTGCAAGGTCAGAAGCAAGCAAACCCTGGTCTCAACGCTCAACTGGAAACTGCAGCGAAATCACTGTCGTCAGCGCCTTGCAAGTAGGTTTTCTCCTCAACCCCAACCGTCCTTCCGGGCTGGGTTTTTATCAAGTCCGCTTTATGGCTGATGAGACCCCCGACTCTCCGCCGAGACGGGACGCGAGGCCCGGCCTGGGAGGGCAAGGCCCCGAGGGGCGAGGAGAGGCGGGGCGGCGGCGCTCACCTCGGAGCAGGGCCATGGCGGCGCAGGGCTTCTCCGGCTACGCAGGGAGGCCACCGGCCGTCACTCCATCCTTAAGGGTCGAGGGGCGGCGCCCTGCGAGGCCGCGCCCCCGCCCTTTCACCTTCTCTCCGGCCCGCCGGGCCCGCCCGCGGCCTCCCCCGGCCGACCGGAGCTCCTCTCCCTCGCGTCACCCCGTGGGAACCAAAGGTACCAAAACTCGCCCCGGATTCGGGCCGTGGAGGAGGGAGCGTTCCTTGCGAGCGGATTTTTGCCTCACATTATTTTTAGAGACTTTACCTCTGTTTCCAAATCGAGAGAATGATTTGACTCTACCCTATCCATCCTATCCCTGCTTGTATAAATCCCCCCCCAACAAGTAATCAACTTTCCCCTTCATCCTCGCCAGAGGGTTCTTTTACACACCAGCCTACACGACCCCACGCCAAGATGACGCCAAGACGCCGAAAGCAGAAGTGGCTTGAGGGAGGCGGGGAGTGGGCGGGGGCGGGGCGCCGAGGAAGGCGCGAGAGGATTGGCTGAGCCTCTCCCGCAGGGCTGCGGTGGGCGGCTGCGCAGACCCGGGGCGGAGGCCGCGTCCGTCTGGCGGGCTTGGGGGCGGGGGCGCGGGGTCTTGCACGCGGTGCCGGGTGGGGGCGGTAAGGTTGGCATGTCAGGCGTGCTTAGATTGTTGTAGGGCAGGGTTGCCCTTTGGTCCTCGATGCAGCCCCTGGATGAGCTTGCAGTATTTTCCTTATATGATCAGGCCCCATTGCTGGCGGCGCCGCTTGCCTGGAGCCTGAGAGGATTATGAAAATATGTCAGGCGAGGTGGGCCCGGGGGACCGGGGGCGGGGAGATTAGGGGCAGCGGGTTAGGCTAGAGATCAAGGAGGCTTAGGGAGGCCTCTGCCGCTGTAACTGTGAACCCTGGTCAATGATGACCTGACCACTGCGCAATCTGAGTTCTAAGAACCAGTGATGGAGTGTGTACTGAGACCGGGCCAGCAGAGACGCGGTGGATCCGCAGGGCCAGTGCTCCGAGGTGGGCCAGGCTGCCTTCGGCTTGGTTCCCGTCGGTGTGGGAAGGGGTGGTGGGTGACCTTGAGGTTTTGTGTGAGCCGTCAGGGGATGCCTGCCCTAGACTCCTGCTTTTCAAACGCGTTGGTGGCCCTCACTCAATGTGTGTGTTTGTTTATTAAATCCAGCCTTTTTATTATGAAAACTTTAGGACATACAGAAATGTGGAAAGACTTCTCCGTGAACTCCCACGTATCCACCACCTATACGCTACAGTTGTTAACATTTTGCCGTATTTGCTATATCACATCTGTCCAACTGGTTTTCCATCAAACCACTTTTTTCTTTTCAGTTAGGAAGAGTGGCCCTGAGCTAACATTTGTTGCCAATCTTCCTCTTTTTGCTTGAGGAAGATTGTCCCTGAGCTCACATCTGTGCCATCTTCCTTTGTTTTATATGTGGGACACTGCCACAGCATGGCTTGATGAGCTGTGTGTAGGTCCACACCCAGCATCCGAACCTGAGAACCCCAGGCTACCAAAGTAGAGCCTTCAAACTAAAGCACTGCGCCACCCAGCTGGCCCCCACCTTGTTTTTTTAAATGTAGATCTTTAGTACAGTTCACTCTATGAACGCTTTGGCTTAGGTCCATATTTTCAGCTCTTAGGACAAAATTTCCATGCAGCCAAATGTACAAATCTTAAATTGGATGAGTTTCATAAATGTATACACTCATAACCCAAACCACTATCAGCTATCAAAATATAATTAGAACATGTCCATCATCACAGAAAATTACTTCATTCCTCTTCCCACCCTCCATCTCCCAGTGACTCATTGTTCTGTTTTTCTATCTATCTATTGCAATTTGACCCTCTGGTTTATTCCTTTTCTTCTTTCTGTTGCTTTAATTTGAGGGAATGCAGGACACTGACGGTCAATTCAATACACAGGTAAGTTCTGAGGGTTATTAACTTTAAAAAATATGTAAACTACTTTTTCACAACAAGTGTATATGGTCAAGGGAATTCTGATGATGAGTAGTGTTAAAAAAACAAAACTCACCAGGGTAAATTTGAAGACCTAATTGGCTTTATTAGGCAATTCATGAACCAGGCAGTGTCCCATCTAGCAAGCAGAGAGATACTCTGAGGAGTTATACAAAATGGAATGTTTTTATAGGCAGAAAGAAGGTAGGGCAAGAAGGTATTAATAAAAGAAAAGAAAGAGTTCTTTTTAGGCGGGGCAGTGGGGGAGGGAATGGCAAGGGTTTTATCAGGCAGATGACCTCACTACTGCTAATCGGGTAGTATGATTCAGATTGATTGCTCAAAGGTTGAAAACTGCAATCAAGTCTTGGTTTGCATCATGGGGGCCTTTTTTGGGCCTGTTATTTCTTTTTTTAACAGTAGATCAAGGCTTCTCACATACCAGATGACGATTTTTTCCACCTGCGTCTTCTGAGCGATGAACAGGGTGTGATAATAAAAGCTGGACACTGTGAACCCAGCATTGTGCCAGGCACTCACATACACTGTTTATAATTTGTATACCCAGGGGACATAACAGTTATTATATAAAATAGAATAACATTTGTCGACTGAAAGAAGGAGTCTGGGTGATATTAGTGAAGGAGCTTATTCAATAATCAGCGTGAAGACTTCGAACCCCGGGAAACCAGTTCAGCAGAGCGCTCTGATGGAGTTGCCCCGAGGGGTGTGAGTCTAAGTGCAGTTTATATCTCTTTCACAAACAGTGTACGTGCAGGGAAGAGGAAAAGAAAAAAACTTACAACTAGATTTCAAAATAAAGGGGCGGAGTACCTCTGGCCTTTTCTCTAGCTTATACATTGAAGGTAAGATAGACAAGAATTTCTCGGTTATACATCAAACAAGTTCAGAGATGCTGATGTTATCTATGTGGAGGGAGCCAAGGACCAGAGTTGTTAATTATTCCCTCAATCTCTAAGAAATGCTGCTGGGAAATGTGAGGCAAGGTACGTCTTTATCTCTTCCTGTTCTGGATCTGTCCAGCTGGCATCTTCAGTCATGACGTGTGGGGGTGCAAGGTCACTTTGACACAGACTGAGGATGGCCTGCAAGGCTGCTTCAGAGTACAGCATGGATTTGTATTGTACTGACTTAAAGCCTGTGCAGTTTGTTGCTAGATTCTCGCATTAGAGAGGGGTCCCAAACATCTGTCCACATGTACAATTCATACACATCAGACAAATCCAAGTTGAGGGATGTTCTGCAACCTCATGAAATAGGTGGGATTTTTTTCTTTCTAATTTTATGGATGAGAAAGCTTAGGCCCAGAGAAACCAAAGAACTTGCCAAGGCCTCAAATCTAGAACATTGCTGAATAAGAATTTTGAACACTTGATAGTCAGACGCCAAGGTCCATGTTGTCTCGGGGCTTATGGGATGTGGAATATAGGAGTGGAGATAGAAAAACGGACAGGTAGCATTAACTAAGGTGTATGTTACACAAAATAGGAAAGGAGGTAAATGTTAAGTGAATCTTCTTTGGAGGACAAAATAAAGTATTTGGGAAGAAACCTTGGTAAGGATAAATTTCTATACTTGGCAGTTGGTGGCTTAGGTTCATAAGCTTTATTTGCTTTTTGGTGGGGATGTGTGTGAGATAAAGTGTGGCTTCAGGTAGGTAGAGAAGTGAGGCAATATGTTACTACTGAATCAGCCCTTCTCAAGGGTTCCTACAGAAAATGATTTGAGTGACTATTTTCTCAATTATCTCAACGATGGTACAGAACTAGTCTCTTTATCAAGAACGAACATCTTTCCCTCTGGTTTCATTGGCCAGAATTGAGTTGTATGCCCATGCCATAGCTGCAAAAGCAGCTTGGAAAACAGGTATCTGACCTTTTCAGCTTCTATCTTGGAAAGCAGGTTCTGCCAGTAAGGATGGAAGCTAGAAAACGCTGTTGGGTAGGTGACCATCAGTGTCAGCCACAAAGGCCTTTATTAGCAATTAGGTAGTAGACTTTCATACAGCCTGCACCCTCTCATATTGCATATTGATGTCTCTAAATTGCTATGATGAATTTGGACTTTCATATTTTAGCCCATGATTGAGAATTTGGAGCTCTAGCCTTTTGGCACTACCTGTCAAGCAAGAGTTCTGCTTTAGCAGTGTCCTTTCATTGGAAACACAGAACTGTTTGTGTGGTTAGTGGACATTTGGTCTTGTCCAAAATGTCCGTGGAGACATTGGGTCCATGCCAAATGGTTCTTGTCAAAAATGTGCATGCATAGAAAATATCCCTGGGTTCAAATAGCCCATAACGTTTCTTATACTTTTGGTTTGTGGGATTAATACATAAAAAAACTACCATGTTTTATTGATCTAATAATTGTGTTGTGACTGTATTGCCAATAATAACCCTTCTTGCCTCGGTAGCCTAGTTGGTAATGGCACACAGTGTTAGGTAGATGGGTGGGGGTTTGAATCTTGCAGAAAAGCAGGATTTATATTAACTATGTGCACTGAGGAAGAGTCCTAGGGTTAGAGAAATGCACAGAGGACAACAAGTCGAGGATGGGATCTCGTGATGCATGGTGTGTTAATATGTCCCTGGACGTTTGGTTGGATGTGGCTGGGTCATTCAGTAAGGCTGGAGTTTGAAAGGGGGAGCTTGGTCAGCGAATGCATTGAGGTAAGCACTTTATAGAGCATCTTGCTTGGGAGGAGTGAGAACAGGTGTGGTTCTCCTGCCACATAGCAGTCAGATGTAATAGCTGCCGTGAAGGGGGTACCAGTCATCTAATTAACACCCCTACAACTATCCCATTGCCTGGGGCTGCTTGGCAGTGTTTCCCTTGAATGATGTCCTATAGAGGTATGATTGTGGTAGACCGAAAGAAGTGTCTGCCACTATTTGGAGAGGTTTTAGTGGGTGTGACTCCCACACTTAGCTGCCTATCATTGTGGACCACCATGCCCTTGTCTGGTGCCTACCTACCGGCTAATCCAGCCTGGCTGAACTGGGTGTCAAATCCATAAGACATTAGTAAGGTTTCTCCTACCAGTAAACCAGCGACCATCAGTTAGATGGCTGCAAAAAAAAATAAATAAATAACCCTTCTTCTGTTGTTTGGCAATATAACATCTTTATTTGAAATTGTCAACAGAATATGACAGAAATAGTATACTCACAAAAAGAAAAGCCAATGCTACATTATAATGGTTTTTGTTACCATTTCCATTCTTTTAACAGAGATAAAAGTAAATGGTACTGATGCTGTGAGGAGAGGAGAATCTGCAATGCCCAATGTACAGCTCCTCAGGATTTGGGTAACATCACAAGCATTCAAGATGGGACAGGAAAGTATCAGCACAGCATTAGTGTTGAAGGGGAAGGAAGGAAAACTCTGAATAGGTTAAAACAACATGCAGAAGAAGAGCAAAAGCAATGCCATCTCAGGTACTTCGAAGAACTCTCCATGATATTCATGATGAAGAGGTCCTGTTAATGCTACCAAAAAGGACTCATTAAAGATGCAAGTAAATAGAATTCAAAACAATCTACCTCCACATCCAACTTCATTGCATGGAATTGAAATTCCATAGGAGTATAAAGTGACCGGACATGGGGAACCATTTATGCATGATTTCAGTGCTCAAGATGACAAAAGAATTCTTATTTATACAACTTATGACAGTATTCAATATTTAAGTGCCAATACCACATTATTCAGTGATGGCACCTTTAAGACGGCGCCAACACAGTTCACTCAGTTATTTACTGTGCATGGTGTAGTATTGGGTTATACTATGCCATTGATTTATGCACTAACAATGAAAAGGCGAGAAGATACTTACAGATATATATATATATATATATATATATATATCTATATATGAGAAAGTACTGGCATTTGGATGGAAAAGAAATCTCAACATTAACCCTTCATTGTGTATGATGGATTTTGAGATTGCAAATATGAATGTGACTTGACTACTCCTACCAAATGGACAAGCAAAAGGATGCTTGTTTCGCTTTTGACAATCACTGTGGCAAAAAATAACTTCTTTAGTTCTAACACACAAATATGTGAGAACAGAAAGTAACACCTGTAAGTGTGCATCCATGTTGTTTGGAGTTTCATTTGTGTCTTTGGAAGATGTAAATGAAACTTTTGAGTACATTGTGGAGAATGCAGAATAAAATTTAGATAACCTAATGAGTGATTTTAAGAGAGTATATGTCTGTGGAAGGCGTGACAGGGGCAGAAGAGAACTGGAAGCTCCAGGATTTCCACCAGAAACTTGGAATGTTTATACAGCAATACTGAATGGTGATTACAGGACAAACAACGCAGTGGAGGCTGGTAAGCAAATTTCAAAAGCTGATGGTAGTGCATAATCCTTCAATTTGGAGATTTATTGGAGTGTTAAAAGATGAACAGCAAAGCAATGAACAAGTTATCACCCAGGTTCTTGGTGGTCACACTCAAATACGGCCACCAACTTCACAATGATACCAACAAAATCAAATTTGTATAACAGAAATTGTTAACAGATATATCAAATGTAGAGCCAATAATCAGGTCGATATATACTTTTTTTTTTTTTGAGGAAGATTGGCCCTGAGCTAACATCTGTTGCCAATCTTCCTCCTTGTTTCCTTTTTTCTCCCCAAAGCCCCAGTAGATAGTTGTATGTCATAGTTGTACATCCTTCTAGTTGCTCTATTTGGGACGCCGCCTCAGCATGGCTTGATGAGCGGTGCGTAGGTCCACACCCAGGATCCGAGCCAGTGAAACCCAGGCCATCGAAGTGGAGCATGAGAACTTAACCAAGCCGGCCCCCAGGTCAATATACACTTGAGAGCAATTGCTCGTCGACTTAAGAGTAACCCTGCCGAACTTCATGACGAAGAAGAATAAGAATAAATGTGAAATCCACAATTCATCATGAATTACAATATAATAATGTAAATAAAATTTTAATGATGTTAAATGTATTATTTAAGGAATTATAGACCAAATGTCTCAGTGGACGTTTTAGACAGGACCAAATATCAAGGACCTATGACCTTTTTGGTGTTGACTAAAAGTCTCCATGGATGTTTTGGATAGGACCAAATGTCCTGCAAAGGTTTGTGCAATTGCTTAGATTTGGTATTGAATTCTACATTAATATTTATCAAAAAGGAGTGGAAAATAGACAAAAATGCTGCTAAGTGGGTGTAGTTCCCCGGTACACGGGAGGCAGTCAATAATTATTTGTGACATTGAAAAATACTACTCATAATAAAATTGAAACCAAAATGGAATTCTTTACATGAGCCAAAATCAACACATTTTATCTTAAGTTAACACTCAATGGACTTAAGCCAGTCAACTGTTTTGTAATGAAGAAAATAAATATTTGAGAACATATGTGACGTGAGTTATGCCTAAATGTGGAGTAACAGTGGTGGAGGAAATAAATAGATCTTTAAAAGTTATGGGTTTTTCCATTAAAACTTTCTAATAGTCCAAATACAGAGAAGACTCTTGGTCTGTAGAACTATTGATTAGGGATAAAATGTCCTTTAATGAGAGAAGGCAGGTTCTATTCAATTTGTTCTTCACATATTTATTAAGAAAACTTAAGATACCATTGCTATCACAGTTTCCTATTCAATACCCTGTGAATCACCAGCAGCAAGTCATTCCAGGTTTACTCTAATTAGAAATCTAATTTACATTTATAAAAACATGTAAATATATGGAAGGATATTTACATAGTCTCAAAGTATCACAAAGAGCAAAAGATACTTTTACAATAGAGAAATCTTGTGGGTATTTACCCCTTAACCAAATGATCAAGCTTAACATTACCAATAATGGGACAAACTGACATCACACACCCCCTTGATGCATTGAGAAGGATGCAACCTCAGTTATGTAGGGTTTCTCCAAAACATGTCTGACTTGAATCTAATCATAAGGAAACAATCCGACAAATCCAAATTGAGGAACATTCTGCAAAACAACTGATCTGAACTCTTCAAAAATGTTGATGTGAAAAACAAAAGGCTGTGCATGGTAACAGATTAAAGGAGACTAGAGATGTGACAGTTAAATGTGATGTGGGATCTTTAATTGGAACCTGGATGAAACAACAACAACAACTCTAATCTAAAGAACAGGATTGGGACAATTGGGGGACCTTTAATATAAATTACATGAGATAGTAGTATTGACGTTACTTTTCCTGATTATGTTAATTATATTGTATTTCATTGGGAGATTTTTCTTTGTTTTTAGGAGATACATGCTGAAGTATTTAGAGGGGAAGAGTCATGATGTCTGCAACTAATTCTCAAATGACTCAGAAAAAAAATGCATACATGCCCCGTGGCGTAGCAGTTAAGTTCACGCACTCTGCTTCAGCTGCCCAGGCTTTGCTGGTTTGCATCCTGGTTGCATACCTATGCACCACTCATCAAGCCATGCTGAGGTGGCATCCCACATAGAGCAACTAGAAGGATGTACAGCTATGACATACAACTGTCTACTGGGACTTTGGGGAGAAAAAAGGAAAAAAAGGAGGAAGATTGGCAACAGCTGTTAGCTCAGGGCCAATCTTCCTCAAAAAAAGAAAAAAATGCATACAAATACACTGGCCGAGAAAGAAATATGGCAAAATATTACCAATTAGGGAATCTAAATGAAGAATATTTGGTTGTTCACTGTTTTATTTTTTTGAACTTTTCTGTAGATTTTTAACTTTTCAAACTAAAAATTAGAAGGAAAAGTATCTTTCAAGCAAGCTACATAATTACCTGAAATAGGGAGTGATGTCAGCAACACGGCAGAGTGAGCTGTTCCCTTTGTCTCTCCCCCTTCGAACAACAACTAAAAGGACATTCATTGATCAGCAGAGGATACCCACACAGCACATCAGGACGCCTGAGAGACCCGAGCAGATGTACATTTGAAGTTAGATGGACTACCCCCTAAGGAGGTGGTGGAGATAGGTGAGTATCCCCTGGACCCCAGGCAGCCCAGCGCACGTGTGTGGCTACTTTCCCGGAGTGACCATAGCACCTCTGCAGCCCCTAGGGTGGGAGCGTGCCTCAGTGCCGCTTTGGAAACAGGTGACGGCAGCCCTGAGCCCCCGTGTGATCACTTCCCCATCTGGTGGGAGAGTCCTCAGGGCCACACAGCCCACAGAGAGTGGCGCAGGCTTGGACCCAGTGGGGAAGCCCTGCCTATCAAGCACAAAGGCCGGTGTGATCTAGGAGCAGAGGGCGGCTGAGATCCCAGTCCAGGCAAACAAGCTCCCAGCTGCCATGAATACCCATAGCACCACTGCAGTAAGCATGTCTTGGAGGGACTGTGGGAGCAGGCGACAGTAGCCCTGAGGCCCCGTGTGATCACTCTCTGTCGAGTGGGAGAAACCACTATCCCACTGTGGTCCCAGGGAGTGGCTTTGGCTCAGTCCCAGAGGGGAGGTCCTGCCCACCAAGCACAACAGCTAGTGTGACCTAGGAGCAGGGGGTGGCTGAGATGCCAGTCTGGGCAAACAAGCTCCCAGCTGCCATGAACACCCATAGTACTGCTGCGGCCCCAAAGGGGGGAAAGCATGTCTTGGCAGGACTGTGGGAGGAGTCAGCAGCAGCCCTGAGCTCCCCATGTGACTACTTTCCCATGTGGTGGGAGACCCCACAGGGCCGCTGCGATCCCAAGGAGTGACCCAGGCTCGGACAGGCATAGCTGACAGGCATCGCGGCACCAGGTTCAGATTACACAGCCCTTGCCCCACCCCCCAAGTGGCGGTCACTGGAACCTGCATCCAGAAACCATCACTATGCATCGGCACAAGTCCACACCATAAACTTGTATAAAGAAATCTATTAATACTCCAGACCAGGAAGAAAAAGACAAACACCCAGAAATCAATCCTGAAATCTATAATCTAAATGACAAAGAATTCAAGACAGGCATCATAAGAAAACTCAATGAGCTACAAGAGAATTCTGAAAGACAGTTCAATGAAATCAGAAACCAAATTACTGAACAGAGGGAATTCATCACAAAAGAGATCGAAACTATAAAGAAAAACCAAACAGAATCGTTAGAGATGAAAAACACAAGGGATGAGATGAAGAAAAATCTGGAGTCCTTAAACAACAATGGAGGATAGAATTAGCAATCTGGAGGATAGGAACACAGAAATGCTTCAGATGGGGGAGGAGAGAGAACTTAGACTAAAAAGAAGTGAAGAAATTCTCCAAGAAATATCCGAGTCAATTAGGAAATGCAAAATAAGGATTATAGGTATTCCAGAGGGAGAAGAGAGGGAAAAAGGAGCAGAGAGCTTGTTCAAAGAAATAATAACTGAGAACTTCCCAAACCTGGAGAAGGAGCTGGAATTACGTGTAAAAGAAGCCAACAGAACTCCTAATTACATCAATGTAAAAAGGCCTTCTCCAAGGCATATATTAGTAAAGATGGCAAAAGTCAATGACAAAGAAAAAATATTAAGGGCAGCAAGACAAAAGAAAATAACCTACAAAGGAAGCCCTATCAGGCTTTTAGCAGATTTTTCAGCAGAAACCTTACAGGATAGGAGAGAGTGGAATGATAGATTCAAAATTTTGGAAGACAAAAACTTTCAGCCAAGAATACTATATCCAGTGAAAATATCCTTCAGATATGATGGAGAAATAAAAACTGTCCCAGATAAACAAAAGCTGAGGGAGTTCATTGCCACAAGACCCCCACCCCCTACAAGATTTGATCAAGAAGGCCCTCATACCTGAAAAAAAAAAAAAAAAGAAAGGGTGTACAAAGCCTTGAGCAAGGGTATAAATAGGCAGACCAAGTCAGAAATTTCCAACTCTCTATCAGAAAAGATTAGCAAACAATTATAACTGTAAAAATAAAGGGAAGGAAAACATCAAAAATAAATAGTATCACTTGATTTTAACCACAAATTCACAACACATACTGGAATAAGTTGTGACAACAACGTAGAAGGGGAAGAGGAAAGGGAGGAAACCTGCTTAGACTAAGGGAATAAGAGGCTATCACAGAATGGACTATCTCATCTATGAGATCTTTTATACAAACCACACTGTAACCAATAAATAAAAAATCAGAACAAAGACACAAATGATAAATAAAGAGAAAACCATCCTAGATAATTAGAGACCAAACTGAATTAGTCTGAAATACACAGGATAAGAAACAAGGGAAATATACAATAACTGAAAAACAAGCTATAAAATGGCAGCATTAAGCCCTCATATATCAATAATTGCTGTAAATGTAAATGGATTGAATTCCCCAATCAAAAGACACAGAATGGCTGGATGGATTAAAAAACAAGACCCAACAATTTGCTACCTCCAGGAAATACGTCACAGCTCTAAAAACAAACACAGGCTTAGAGTGAAGGGATGGAAGACAATACTCCAAGCTAATGGCAAGCAAAAGAAAGCAGATGTTGCCATACTTATATCAGACAAAGTAGACTTCAAGATGAAAAAGGTAATGAGAGGGGCAATATATAATGATAAAGGGACACTCCACCAAGAAGACATATCACTTATAAATATATATGTACCCAACACAGGAGCACCAAAGTACATAAAGCAACTATTAACAAACCTAAAAAGAGATATTAACAACAACACAATAACAGTAGGGGATCTTAACATCACACTTACATCAATGGATAGATCATCCAGACGGAAAGCCCACGGGGAAATAGTGGACTTAAACGAAAAACTAGACAAGATGGACTTAATAGATATATAGAGAGCACTCCATCCAAACGCAGCAGATTACACATTCTTCTCAAGCAGGCATGGAACATTCTCAAGGATAGACCATATGTTGGGAAACAAGGCAAGCCTCTATAAATTTAAGAAGATTGAAATCATAACAATCATCTTTTTCAACCATGATGCTATGAAACTAGAAATCAACTAAAAGAAAACTGGGAAAGTGACAAAGATGTGGAGACTAAACAACATTCTGCTGAACAACCAATGGATCATTGAAGAAATTAAAGGAGAAATCAAAAAACATCTGGAGACAAATGAAAATGAAAATACACCATACCAACTCATACTGGATGCAGCAAAAGTGGTGCTGAGAGGGAGACTTGTAGCAATACAGGCCCACCTTAACAAACAAGAAAAATCCCAAATAAGCAACCTTAAACTGCACCTAACAGAATTGGAAAAGAAGAACAAACAAAGCCTAAAGTCAGCAGAAGGAGGGAAAGAATAAAAATTAGAGCAGAAATAAATGAAATTGAAACAAACAAACAAACAAACAAACAAAAAAACAGTAGAAAGGGTCAATGAAACAAAGAGCTGGTTCTGTGAGAAGAAAAACAAAATTGACAAACCCTTAGCCAGACTCACTAAGAAAAAGAGAAGCCTCAAATAAATAAAATTAGAAATAAATTACAATGGATACCACAGAAATACAAAGGATTATAAGAGAATACTATGAAAAACCATATGCCAACAAATTAAACAATCTATAATAAATGGATAAATTCTTAGACTCATACAAACTCCCAAAACTAAATCAAGAAGAAGTAGAGAATCTGAATAGACCCATCACAAGTAAAGAGATTGAAACAGTAATCAAAAACCTCTCCAAAAATAAAAGTCCAGGAGCAGATGGCTTCTCTGGAGAATTTTACCAAACATTCAAAGAAGATTTAATACCTATCCTTCTCAAACTATTCCAAAAAATAGAGGAAGATGGAACACTTCCTAACACATTCTACGAGGCCAACATCACTCTGATACCAAAGCCAGACAAGGACAACACAAAGAAGGAAAATTACAGGCCAATATCGCTGATGCACATAGATGCAAAAATCCTCAACAAAATATTGGCAAACTGAATACAGCCATACATTAAAAAGATCATATGCCATGATCAAGTGAGATGTATACCAGGGACACAGGGATGGTTCAACATCCACAAATCAATCAATGTGATACACCACATTAACAAAATGAGGAGTAAAAACCACATGATCATCTCAATAGATGCAGAGAAAGCATTTGACAAGATCCAACATCCATTTATGATAAAAACTCTCAACAAAATGGGTATAGAAGGAAAGTTCCTAAACATAATAAAGGCCATATATGACAAACCCACAGCCAACATTATACTCAATGGGGAAAAACTGAAAGCCATTCCTCTGAGAACAGGAACAAGACATGTGTGCCCACTCCTGCCACTCTTACTCCACATAGTACTGGAGGTTTTGGCCAGAGCCGTTAGGCAAGAAAAATGAATAAAAGGAATCCAAATAGGCAACAAAGAAGTGAAACTCTCACTGTTTGCAGATGATGTGATTTGCTATATAGAAAACTCTAAAGAAACCATCGGAAAACTATTAGAAATAATCAACAACTACAGCAAAGTTACAGGGTACAAAATCAACTTACAAAAATCAGTTGCATTTCTATACTCTAATAATGAACTAACAGAGAACTCAAAAATATAATTCCATTTACGATCACAACAAAAAGAATAAAATATCTAGGAATAAACTTAACCAAGTAGGTGAAAGACCTATACAATGAGAACTATAAGACATTATTGAAGGAAATTGATGATGACATAAAGAAATGGAAAGATATTCCATGTATATGGATCAGAAGAATAAACATAGTTAAAATGTCCATACTACCTTAAAGCAATCTACAGATTTCATGCAATCCCCATCAGAATGCCAATGACATTCTTCATGGAAATAGAACAAAGAATCCTAAAATTCATATGGGGCAACAAAAGACCCCGAATAGCCAAAGCAATCCTGAGAAAAAAGAACAAAGCTAGAGGCATCACAATCCCTGACTTCAAAACATACTACGAAGCTATAATTAAAACAGCATGGTACTGGTACAAAAACAGACACACAGATCAATAGAACAGAATTGAAAACTCAGAAATAAAGCCACACATATATGGACAGCTAATCTTTGACAAAGGAGCTAAGAACATACAATGGAGGAAAGAAAGTCTCTTCACGAAATGGTGCTGAGCAAAGTGGATAGCCACATGCAAAAAAATGAAAGTAGACCATTATCTTTAACCATACACAAAAATTAACTCAAAATGGATCAAAGACTTGAAGGTAAGACCTGAAACTATAAACCTCCTGGAAGAAAATATAGGCAGAACACTGTTTGACATCAGTCTTAGAGGGATATTTTCGAATTCCATGTCTACTTGGATAAGGGAAACAAAAGAAAAAATAAACAAGTGGGACTTCATCAGACTAAAGAGCTTCTGCAAGGCAAAGGAAACCAGGATCAAAATGAAAAGGCAACCCACCAGCTGGGAGAAAATATTTGCAAATCATATCTGACAAGGGATTAATCTCCATAATATATAAAGAACTCACACAACTGAACAACAACAACAAAAAACAAATAACCTGATCAAAAAATGGGCAGAGGAGATAAACAGACATTTCTCCAAGAAACATGTACAGATGGCCAATAGGTACATCAAAAGATGTTCAACATCACTAATCATCAGACAAATGCAATTCCAAACTACACTAAGATATCACCTTACACCCATGAGAATGGCTATAATCACCAAGACAAAATAACAAATGTTGGAGAGGATGTGAAGAAAAGGGAACCCTCGTTCACTGCTGGTGGGAATGCAAACTGGTGCAGCTTCTATGAAAACAGTATGGAGATTCCTCAAAAAGTTAAAAATAGAAATACCTTATGATCCATCTATCCCACTTCTTTATCCAAAGAACTTGAAATCAAGAATCCAAAGAGGCTTATGCACCTCTATGTTCATTGCAGCATTATTCACTACAGTCAAGATGTGGAAGCAACCCAAGTGTCCATTGACAGATGACTGGATAAAGAAGATGTGGTATATATATACAATGGAATTCTACTCAGCCATAAATAAAGACAAATTTGTCCCATTTGCAACAACATGGATGGACCTGGAGAGTATTATATTAAGTGAAATAAGCCAGACAGAGAAAGACAAATGCTTTATGACTTCACTCATATGTAGAATATAAACAAACACATGGACAAGAGAGAACTGTTTGGTGGTTACTAGGGGGAAAGGGGTTGGGAGTGAGCACAAGGGGTGAAGGGGTGCATTTATATGGTGACTGACAAACAATAATGTACAACTGGAATCTCACAGTTATAAACTATTATGACATCAATAAAAAAATTACCTGAAATAAATGCTTTTCTAAAATATTTAGTCCTTTTCATGTTTAACCATATATAACCAGGTATATATTGTATAACACTAAATAAGTATATCAAAATTCATTATTTTATAATTTTTTTGGTCTAGACATGGACCCTCGCATGAGATGTAAATTGATTGTCCTACTCTTACACTTTTACCTTTCAGTGTTTTTAGAAATACATTAATAGCATTTCTTTCTGTACTTATTTTTTGGAAATAAGGAAGGAGTAGCATTAGCATCAGACTGGAAATCAGTAAACATATTGTAAATCTGTCAATTCTAGTGTTAAGATTTCATTATGATTTCAGAAATATCCAGCCTCAGCCCTATCTCCCACATTTTCTGGATAATTTTCCTATGTTTAAACTTCCTATAACACTCAAAATTGATGGTAGCTTAAACAGCAGTGGCTTTAGAAGTTTCAGTAATGGAAACTGGGGAAAGCTGGTAGGGACTAAGACAATTTTTAAAAATGAATATATGAATTTGAATGAATGAGACAGGTGAGCTTGCAAATCTTGAGTAGTTTGGAAAATTATGTATGTGCTCACTGTTAATCTAACCACTTTGGTGACAACTTTAATTTTTGTTAATTAAAAGGCAATTATTAGCTTGGGTGTGGTTTTGTCCTTACAACAAACACCTGCTCTTCAGAAAGTTCAAGTTGCCAAACATGCACATCAGAAATGAAACGTAGACAGAAAGTAATATGGACACTGATTTGCCGAACTCCTTCGTTTTAAGTTTACGGTAAGTTTTGGTGTGTTCCTAATAGCCTTAAGACATTATCACAAACTTAGGTGAAGGATATATATTTGTGTTTTTCTCCTCTACCTGTTGAAAGTTATTTGCAGTGACTATATCCTTGCCAAGCCTTAGGATTACATTTAGTAATAGAACCTTAGGCAAATCTCAATGCCTTGCTGGTTCAAGTTGCCTGTGCAAAATGCTAATGTTGGTGGAAGGAGACAACACTGCGTCCATGCAGTTCAGCCAAATGTCTCCCGGAACACAAGTGTGTTTGAACAAGTTGGGTTTAATGCTTGTTGCAACAAGGGAGACCTCGCACCAAGGGCACTCTTTAGGGAACTATGGGCATCTCAGGGAGAAGGTGTTAGGAGTTGGGCTTTTGTTAGGTGATTTGGGGAGGGTCCAGAGGAACAGAGGTTCACTCTGGATTGGGTGCTGTCCAGAAGTAGGGACAAGTCTTTGGGTGGGTATTTTAACATGATGCTATCTAGAAGGAGGGCAGATTAGAGCTAGACTAAAGCTACAACTGGTAAAGAACTGCAGTCACTCATAGTAGCTGAGACAGGGGTCATTTTGTATCTTGTGGTTTGCACAGTGATCTTGTTTTTGTGCTTAGACAAAACTATGAAGTGGTGTTGTGTTGTTTCACTTCATCACAGTCACACAGTGGCCTTGTCTGATGTTTTGTAGGATTGTGTGCACAAGACCATCATGGTGTAGCAGGGAGCATCAGGCTGGCTTCTATTACTACCCAGGCCTAGCTGTAAGTGTCAGATCAGGTCCTGGATGTCAGGCTGCATTTTTCTTTCTCAACTGTTACTAGATAAATGTATCGTGTATGAAATTTGGCTCTTTGCAGACATAGTTTCCTGTTGAGGCCTTGAAAATAAGCCTAGACCTCTCTAGGTATGAGGTGAAGGCTTTCTTGAAGAGAGGTTATTCTTCCATTAGTTGGGTTCCAGAGGTAACTTTTCACTGACTGGTATATTGTGAAAATTTTTGTGTATCATGAAAGATGTCAATAGTGGTTTCTAATGATGGATGTTTAAGGGCACCATCCCTGGAGATACCTTATTCTGTACATTTGGGTGGGGCTGGTTATGGGAATTTTTAAAAAGATTGCCAGGTGATTTTGGTGTGTTCGCCTCTAGGTAATAAACAGTCCACCCATGTTTCCATACAGATGTTCAGTTTCTAGGCTATTCTGTTCTTTTGGTCAATTTTTCTATCTCTGTGCCAATTCCACCCATTTTAATTGCTAAAATAATTTTTATAAGTCTTGATACCTGTTAAGGAAAGTTTTCTCTCTTTCTCTTTTTTCCTTTTTCTTTTTTTTTTGGGGGGGGGTGGTGGTGAGGAAGATCAGCCCTGAGCTAACATTCAATGCCAGTCCTCCTCTATTTTGCTGAGGAAGATTGGCCCTGGGCTAACATCCGTGCCCATCTTTCTCTACTTTATATGGGACGCTGCCACAGCATGGCTTAACAAGCTGTGCATCGGTGCGCGCCGGGGATCTGAACCTGCGAACCCCAGGCCGCTGAAGTGGAGTGTGTGCACTTAACCGCTGTGCCACTGGGCCAGCCCCCCTTTCTCTTCTTAAGGGTCTTCTTTACCCTTGGGCCTTTACACTTTCATATAAATTTTAGAATTAGCTTGTCAATTTTCACCAAAAAACTATGGTGAGATTTTGATTTTTAATCAACTTGGGGATAATTGACATTTTTGTGGTATGTAGTCTTCTTATCCAAAAAATGATATATTTCTCCAATTTTTTAATGTCATCATTAATGTTTTTCACTTATATTTTTATAAATTCCTTCATATAGATCTTGTAACTATTTTCCCACTGATTTTTAATGCCATCTTTACCATATGCAAAAATCATACATGTGAGTGCGTCTATTTCCAGGCCCTCTGTTCTGGTCTGCTGATCTACTAGTCTTTTCCTACACCCAAACTGCCTTGTTTGCATTCTGTATCTTTCAAGTAATTGCTCAGTAAGTCTTGTTATTTTATAGGGACCACCCCAACTTGCAGTCTGTAGTTTGCCAACCCCTGGTTTAAATGATCATAACACATATTTGAATATAGGCCTCAGAATGAAGTTTCTCAAGAAAGCCTTAAAAATAAACTTTTCAGCCAATGTGTAGCTGTGGAGCTTTCAATTTCATTTGGATTTGGCACACCACTTCATTTATTCAAAAGTATTTATTTCCACAGATTTTTATTCACAACTAAATATTATAGTGACTAATACAAGCATTTTTCTATAAACGAAGGTATAGTTTACAGATTTGTTCAAAATGGAAAAATATTTTTATCAGTAGCGTTTCTTCTACAATGTTAGATTCACCCCGAATAAGATGTGAAGTCTGTCAGAGGAGCAGTCCTTCATCTAAACATCAGTTGGCAAAATGTCATATCCAAATCTGGATTATTCTGATACAATATCACTTTAGAAAGTAGCTTAAATTCATTTCTGATTGATCCCCTTTATTAGAATTAGAAAATTCTTTTAGGAAAAACGATCTTTAGTATCTAATGACCTTTATAATGAGAGAAAAAAACCAGTCCTATGTTTTATTGTCATTTGCATCAACCTCTACTTTTCTATACCCCTAATTCTCTAATCATGGCACCAATGTATACAAAAGGTGAATTATGACTATTTGGCTCATACAGCAAATTAATCTGAGAAAGTGACTGCAGAGAAATATTCTATGATGAAAAACTACAGGGTCCGGCCCCATGCTGTCACATTTTAGTCATCATTTAGTCATATAGGCATTGTACAAGTTCTTCTATTTAAGAAACCCTTGCTGCTTTAGAATTAGATCAAATGTGTGAAAACATTTAAATTTACTATATGCAAAAGAAATGGATTCTAATTTGTTACTATAATCTTAATGCATTAATTAGGGCTCTAAATAAATATTTATGAATTGATTGTAGCAGTGTTCATTTTTTCCTAAGTTTTCCAAGTTTGTAGTTTTGTTTTCTGTTTTTAGAAAAGCTTTAAAATTTAGTATAGCAATATCACGGGAAGAAACTCCTATTAACATGCTCCATGGAAAGGAGGAAAAAAATCTATTTTCCTTTGGGTCTAATCTGCTTGCCAGGTACCATCAATCTAACTGCAGGTATGATGGCACAGGGAGAATGCATGTAGATAATATGCTTGTCAGCTTCATCAACATTCATTAATATGTACACACATACATTACTATAGGTGCACAGATAGGTCCCATATAATACTTAAGACACAAATTGTTTAATCTATAAATATTTGATTTTTGAGTAATCTTTAAAATGCCTGTAATGTCTCAAAAGACAAATCAAAACTCTACCATGATGTTATGTTGAACATTAAAATTCTTCCCACAGCAACACTTATTTCAGAGAAATAATCGATGTCCGTAATCTTAGTAATTGCTAAAGGCACATAGTGAGAAAAGTGTCAACTAAATTTTAAATATTGAAAAATAAAGATAGATATCTAGTGCAGAGTTCAAACCTTTGTTGAATTAAGTTAAAGTCATTATTGATTTTGTGAAGTTGGAAAATGTTTGGGTTGAACTGACTTTAAAAAATGCAAAGAATAATAATGCTAACAAAAGATTATTAAAGTTTCCCTAAAGATGTTTCTTACAGTCTCTAAGAGTTAAGTTAAATAGGGCAGATCTAAACAATAAGTAATCAATTACCATATTTCTTTATTGTCTGGTGGTTTATAAAAAACTGTTTTTAAAGTATATATAAATTAAGTACAGCTCCAGTGAAATACCTTTAATTTTGTAAGAGGAGAACTAAATCTGCCATTTCTTAGGCTAAGTAGAGGACTATTCATAACGTCCCACCCTCCATCTATTCTAATTGCCAAGCTTTTATTCATTGAATCCTTGGCATTTAGTGATTAACCAACCAGTGACAGCAGAGAGGTAGTGACCCAAAGAGAATGAGGGTATAAGACAGTATATATGTAAGGACAGTAAGCCATGGCATTTATGGAATGACTGCTTTTCAAACTCCTTAACACTCGAACAAGATATTTTTGGTCATCTTGAAGATTAAGGACTGTCCTTACATGAGAGACTCAGTTTTAAACTAAAGTGCAGTGAAAAGCAAATTATACTTAACTTCAAAAAGAGGTAGCCAAAGACCCAATTGGTTTAGACTGGCCTTCCAAACAAAGTCAGTGTGTGGGGTGAAGGGTGTGTCAGGGATGTCAGATGATATAACTGTACCTGGGAAAGAAGGGAAGGCACAGCTCTGCGCAGAGCCCCAAGAGAAGCCCGGATGTTTACTGTGGAGGTAGAGGGGAGAATGCAGATGACGCTGCTGGGACACGATGGTAGCAGTCTTTGCCCAGGTGCTGTGCCTTGTTCTGTCCAGCGGGCAAGGAGAATGACTGAGGAAGCTGAGCTGTAAGGATGCAGTACACAAGACGCAGGGCTTGGAGTGTGTTGTGTTTCCAAGAGCCTGTTGAGTGGCTGAGTAAAAGAAGGTAGTGGGGTATGTGTGTGTGTGTGTGTGTGTTCTTGCAATTAATGGAGAAATCTTAATTTCTTGATGTAATATAGCTCTTCTATAATTTGCAAACAGCATGTGTTCCTCTCATGGGAATAGCATACTATTATCATCTACCAGAAATAGGGGAAAAAAATAGTAAAAAAGGGGCAAAAGAATATGTTGGGTTTTCTAATTTAATGTCTGCTTTTGAAGAGGCAAGAAAAAAATTATAAAAGCAGCAAACATATAAAATCTGTTGGAACATTATCACTGAATACTTTTTTAACCCTTATTTCAAAGCAGAAATATTTATGATTTTTATGTGGTAAATTTGAAAAATGTTGAAAATAACATGAAAAGGGAAAGTTGACATAAGCTATTCTCTCTCTAAAAAGAACACAAAAAACCCAAAAAACTTTTGGATAATAATTTAATAATCCCTGATTTTTCAAAAAGGTTTTCAAATAATCCGATCCTCAAGATGAAGTTTATTTTCCTTTACTATATTGGTTATCTGGAATTACTAGTGCATTCTGTGTTCTTACTGGAGGTTTAATGGCATTAAAGGATTAAAGGCTTTCAAATTGACTTGTTTGGTTTTTAATCTGTAAATAAAACACTACTTGTTATTTTTTCTAACATTTAGCGTATATAGATTTTTGTGAAAGTTTTTTTGACTCAGTAAGTAAGTGTGTGGACTAGCCTTGGAAACAAAGACAATCTTTCCATCTTGCTCATTTTAAGTTTGGGACAGCAGCATTTTTAGCATAACTCTTCCATAAACCCAAGACTATGCAAAAGGTTTGAGCACATTAGGGACTGAGATTTCTAATTTTGCTTCAGAAACCACTACTCAAAATGGTCTGGAGGTCTATTACACCATCATCTCTGCATCACCAGGCATTAAAAAAATACCTTTGGGAAACTTCTCAGAAGGCCCAGGCCTGTATTTTTGTTCTCAAAACACCTCCCCACAAACTCATCCACACCTATGGTTGGTCTACCTAGGGAAATGTCACTAAATGACAGTATCATGGTTATTAGTACCATTATTTGTTAAAAGTCCTCGGAAGGCAATTTATGTGACTTACATATTTTTAATATTATTTTACTTTGGACATTCTCTATTTATATGCAAAGATTAAAACTAGGCAGTTTCTATTGTATAGACTGGCACCTTTTATATGGCCATGGGGACTGCTTGGCAGCTGTAGATTACGATGTGTATTTGTTTAGACCGAAATCATGCTTAAAAAAAAAGCTTCCATACTTCAAGTATTTTTATTCTGAGCAGTAGGTACAAAAAATAATGACAGATGTGTCTTATTCTGTATAGTTCAGCATTCTGCACAGGCTCTCAATCTCTGATTTGATACACTTTTACAGATTTAACAGATCCTTAAAATCACTTTACTGTATATATTTCTTCTTGCTCTCACTGGCAATCGAGCCAAAGTTGGAACTGTGCATTTTCAGACTTCATTGAGGAACTCCAGATTGAGACATGCTGGGATGTGGATCGAGTCCATGGTCAGAGAAGATGGATTAAATGGGAATAAGACGGGAAACATGTGCTTGAAGTCTAACAGCAGTTGCTGAGGGTCATTCCGCTCTTGTAGCTGTGCCTGTGGGGAAGAATAAGACGATGTAAAATACTACTACACCTAAAAATAGCCAGTTTAGGTGAATTCACAAAAGTGAATTGGCACATCTCATGGAAATATTTCTGTTAAGATAATTAGGTAGGACTTCAGGAGCATGTGGTCTCTCTATCCCTGAGGCATTCAGCAGGGAGAGAAGCCCTGGTTTAGGTTTGCTGGAGATCAGATGACTTCAACCTCTCTCCTAGTTTCTTTTAAAAATTTTCCATCTAAGAGAGAATAGAAAAATACATTTCAGGTGCAAATCATGTGGAGAGGCAGTGTGGTGAGCTGGTTAGCGTCACGGGCAGATAGCCTGAGCTCTAATCTTGGTACCACCCTGGACAAGTTCCTGAACCTTTTTATGCTTCAGTTTCCTCATCTGTAAAATGGAATGGGGAGAGTGACATCACACAAAATGACAGACTAGGAACTCCTAGGGGTCGGTCCCTCCTGACTTCAGTGGTTGCACTGAAGCAACCACTGAGCTGGAAAAAGCAATTGGTATCAACTATCTGGGAACTCTGGAACCTGACTGGATACTTACAACAACCAGGAGAGTGCTTGATGAAGGGAGAGGCTGCCGATCTTTGCTAAGAGGGCAGTGTGTGCAAACAAGCTACCATTCCCGTCTCCAGCCCCACTGCAGGTGTAAGGATAGTGGCTCACATTCCTAGAGCAGATGGCCGGTGCCAGGGCAGGCAGTGGGACCTTGTCCTCCAGAAATTTGGGGTTGTGCACTTTGGTTGGTCTGGTGGTTCCCTGAAGGACTGGCATAGATGCCCACCTTGGTTTTGGCTCTCTTGGGATGCAGTGGCTTCTCCCAGTGGCACCAACTGGAATATTTAAAGGGACAGAGCCTCTCCCCTTCTCCCCTCTATTTGGAGCCAGACATTTTAGAAAAAGTATAATAACTGAAATGGAAATTTTCAGTTCACTAAAGGGGTTCAACAGCAGACCTGAGCAGGCAGAAGAAATAATCAGTCAACTTGAAGACAAGGCAACTGAAATTCTCCAGTTTGAGCAGACAGAAGAAAGAAGGAATAAAAGTGAACAGAGCCTGAGGGACCTATGGGATACCATAAAGCATACCAACACACACATCATAGGAGTCCAAGGCGAAGAGAGAGAGGAAGGGGCAGAAAAATATTTGAAGAAATAATGGCCCCCAAACTTCCCAAATCTGATGAAAGACAAACACACACACACACACACACACACACACACACACACAGACAGACACAGCCAAGAAGCTCAATGAACTCCAAGTAAGATAAACTCAAAAAGATTCACATTGAGACACACTATAGTCAAATTATCAAAACCCAACAAAGAGGGAAACTTGAAAGCAGCAAGACAGAAGTGACTCATCACATACAAGGTATCTTCAATAAGATTAAGAGCTGATTTCTCATCAGAAACCACAGAGGCCAGAAGGCAGTGAGATGACATATTTAAAGTCCTGAAAGAAAAAAACCTGTCAACCAAGAATTCTATATCTGGCAAAACTATTCTTCAAGAATGAAGGAGAAATTAAGTCAGTTCCAGATAAACAAAAGCAGAGGGAGTTGTTTACCAGTAGACCTGCCCTACAAGAGATACTAAAGAAAGTCCTTCAGCCTGAAATGAAAGGACATTAGACAGTAACTCCAAGCCATAAGAAGTAAAGAACACTGGTAAAGATAACTACATAGGTAAATGTAAAAGCCAGCATTATACTTTTGGTTTGTAACTCCTTTTTGTCCTATATGATTTCTACATCTGTATAAAACAATAATTATAAATCTGTGTTACTAGACACACATGTATAATAGATGTGACCTGTGACAATAATAACATAAAGGCAGAGGGATGGAGATGTATAGCAGCAGAGTATTTATATACTATTAAAACTACGTTGTTATTATTTAAACTAGGTTGTTATAAATTTAAGATGCTAATTGTGATCACCAAGGTAACCACAAAGAAAATCACTAAAAAAAAATACAGAAAAGAAAAGTAGGTACCAAAATGGTACACTATAAAAAATAAACTAAATCCACAAAAAAGACAGTAATGGAAGAATTCAGAACACAAAACATATAAGACATACAGAAAACAAGTAGCTAAATGGCAGAAGTAAAGCCTTCTTTATCAGTAATTACTTTAAACGCACATTTAAAGGCAATTAAAAAGCAGAGATTGGCAGAACGGATTAAAAAAAACATGATCCATCTATATGCTATCTATAAGAGACTCACTTTAGAGACACGAAGAGATTGAAAATAGAAGGATGAAAAAAGATATGCCAAGTAGCCAAAAAAGAGCTGGAATGGCTATATTATTGTCATACAAAATACACTTTAAGTAAAAAAAAAAAAAAAAGGTTACAAGAGACAAAGAAGGACATCATATATTGATAAAAGGTTCAAGTCATCAAGAAGATATAACAATTATATGCACCTAGCAACAGAGCCCAAAATATATGAAGCAAAAATTGACTCCATTGAAGAGAGAAATATTTCTACAATAATAGCTGGATATTTTAATACCTCATTTTCAATAACAGACAGAACTACCAGACAGAAGATCAATAGCAAACAGAGGCCACAAACAACACTATGAACCAATTAGACCTAACAAACGTATACGTGACCAAGTTGGAGTTATCCCTAGAAAGCAAGGGTGGTTCAACATACAAAAATACAAGAATAATATCTCCTTGTATCTAGAGAGTCATGTGCCACATAATGATGTTTTGGTCACTGACAGTGGTCCTATAAAATTAGTACCATATAGCCTAGGTATGTAGTAGGCTATACCATCTAGGTTCGTGTAAGTATGCTCTATGCTGTTTGCAGAATGACAAAATGGCCTAAGAATGCATTTCTCAGAACGTATCCCCATTGTTAAGTGATGCATGATTGTATATACAAGGGAATATTATTCAGCTATAAAAAGGAATAAAGTTCTGATACATGCTGCCACTTGGATGAACCCGGAGAACATTGTAAGTGAAATAAACCACACCCCAAAGGACAAATATTGTATGATTCCATTTATAAGAAGTATCTAGAATAGGCAAATTCATAGAGACAGAAAGAAGTTACCAGGGGCTGCAGGGAGGGGGAAATAGAGAGTTATTGCTCAATGAATAGAATTTCTGTTTGGGATGATGAAAAAGTTCTGGAATTATACAGTGGTGATGGTTATATAACATGGTGAATATAGTTAGTGCCACTGAATTATACACTTAAAAATGGTTAGAATGGTACAACATACACAAAAAAATGAGATACGGAGAGTCCTTTCCTAAGGCTGTGAGGATCCAGAGAGTTAACGTTGCGTAAAGCTCGCAGAACAGTCTCTGGTGCTTGGTAAGTGTGATGTTTGCTGTTATTATTATCTTTATGACATGCTTCTTTGTTCCTTCTTCCTGTGCACACACCATCAACCTCTGAACCATGAATTCCAGCAGGAGCCGTACTTTTACAAATGCCATTGAGTCTAGTTAACTGTGAGAGTACTGTCAAGAGGAAAATCAACATATCCTGATTTTGTGAAAAAACAGGTCCATCTCATTATAGCTTAAAGTATAAAAACTGGTTTTTCCCCATTAGGATAAAGCACCATCATTGCTTCAAATAGTGACAATATTTTGATATACTGTAACTTTTTAGAGGTTTCATTATTTCCTTATCTTAGAGAAGACCAAGGGATATTAATCTGCCAAACTCATCCAGTATCTGGATGTCACAGCTGACTCTCACGCTCCTAGCGCCCCTATTTTCCTTAAGGCTTCAAGCAGGGGGTGAGGTCAGGAAATAGGGAGTAGCATTTGCTACTGGGATATAGGTTTTTAGAATGAAATCAGTGTAAGCATAGGATTGTGAGATGGTTCTGCAGTGGCAGAGGAACCTGTCGAGTTGAACCTGGATAACGAACGGAAAACACTTGAAATTTCCAGGTGTCAATTTAAAGACACCCATGGGTTTGGCATCTTGAAAGATGCGCCCAAATTTTAAAGTAATTTTAACAATTTGAAAACATAGTTTGAACTAATAGGAAAAGAAGTTCAAGAGAGGCAAGGACATTTAGGGACGATGAGTAAGCAATCAGCTTTACTAATTTAAGATACCAAATGATGGCTCTGATGTGATCCTGGCAGAATGTTCTCTCTGGGATCATTGGACGCTCACACTCAGCTCACTGAGTTTTGTTGCATTTATTATTACAAACCTACCACACAGCATATGAAAATGTACATAAAATGTGAAATGGCAGGAGGCTCTTAAAATTTTTTCATAGCAGTTAAGGTCCTTTTATTTCTCTACATTAGTCCGATATATCAGTAGGCATTACTATTTGAAGGTTTTGAAGAAATTTTAAAGGATTTAGAGGAGGGTATAAAAATGGGACAAAAAAGAAAAGTTAATACCTATATTATTACAATTCAGCAGCAAAAGTTGCGTATACATTTAATTATTTAAAATTCACAAGGTCGTCATTTCACAGGAATCCTCTTGTGAATCCTTTGGTGAGTTTAACAACTCCCTCAAGCGTACATTTTTAAAGGTCAGCATATTCCACCCATACGGCCCCAGCAATTGGTTTGCTTTAATGAGCAACTTGTATTTATCCTACAAAAGATATGTTCAAGTATAGAGGGTGGTGTGGATTGTTGCACCATTTCTTCTGAGCACTGTCTAGGGAAATAAACATAAAACTATAGCTGGCAAAAAACAAAACAAAAGAAACATTTTTTGACAGAATTGCCAGACTGAAATTGCTGAGGAAGATGCAGAATCTGACTGTACACATCCTCAGAGAATCTCTCACCAACCTCCATTCCCTTTTTCCTATGTCCTTGATTCAAGCTCTAAGTCTGACTTAGCATATATTCTTTGACCTTGGGCCTGAATTCTCTTGTAAACAGTGTCACTGTCCATTTATAAGCAGTTACAGCTCTCCTGCTTGTGTGTGTCTTAGATATTTAAAAGCAAATAAGACCTTCTAAACATGCAGGTTTGTGTAAATTATCAACTCTCCATAAAAATCAGTAGGGGGTCAGATATCTTAGTGGCTTCTTTACTGTCCTCAAAGTCTCTCTCCCCTTTCAGCAGTTGACTGTACATGTTTCCTAACTGGATCCTTTCCATGAGCGCCCCTGTCTTTTGAGATAGCTGTGTTGGTGAATCTTTGCTTCTCTCTGTGGTCTGCTCTTTAAAAACCCACTGCATTTTCCCCACTGCCCTTAAGAGAACAACATTCCATCTGACTTGGCATCCCTCCCTTGACTTTCAGCCTCCATTCTCTACTCAGATACAATGTGCAAGTTAATTTATTCTTTTCCCCTTTCCCTGCCTTCTCCTCTGATTGCTTCCCCCATTTCTTTTGAAACTTGTTTTATGTTGGCATCACTTCACTGGCTAAAGAGGTTGTTTAGACGTCTGAGAAAGTATTATGTCTCCTCAAGGTGTTCCCCACACATAACAACAGGAGAAATGTTCACCGGTTTTCTGAGTAGTCTTGATGGTATTACTGTCAAGATGCTGTCAGCCATAGTCACACATCAACGTTAGGCTCTCGGCCAAAACCACCTAGGGCTCAGCTTTAGGAAGCTTATCTTGAAGTAAAAAATTCCCATTTTCTTCAGAAAAAACAGATGTAAATAATCATTTCCCTACTATGTTTTCTTTCAAGCATATTCCTAAGGGCAAATATTGCAAGTCCTAGAGAAGATTTAAGAGCTCAAATTGTTTTCTTGAAATAATATTTCTTATTTCATTCGTGGGCTGCTATACTGCTTTGTTAATTCCGTTTGCTGCTATAGTTCAGTAACGTGCTAGTGGCAAATGAAATCATACTTAGACTATATCTTAAATCTGAGAGGCAGAGATTATAAAAGTTCAGTCTTCTGTGTATACACAGAAGTTATTAATGGGTGATATGGTTCATATTTACCTAAAGAGAAAGCCTAAGAATGTAAAGTCTTTTATCATATAATGTAACCAGTATTTTATTAATAAAGAGAAGATTAAAAATCTAAACTTTCAATTTCTTTTATTAGTTTTAGACTAGGACTTTATAAAATTAATTAATATTTTATTTTATTTTATTTTTTGTGAGGAAGATCAGCCCTGAGCTAACATCCGTGCTAATCCTCCTCTTTTTACTGAGGAAGACCGGCTCTGAGCTAATATCTATTGCCAATCCTCCTCCTTTTTTTCCCCCAAAGCCCCAGTAGATAGTTATATGTCATAGTTGCACATCCTTCTAGTTGTTGTATGTGGGACTCCGACTCAGCATGGCCGGAGAAGCGGTGCGTCTGTGCGCACCCGGGATCCGAACCCGGGCCGCCAGTAGCGGAGTGCGTGCGCTTAACAGCTAAGCCATGGGGCTGGCCCCTAATTTATATTTTAAAACTTACCTGGATTGTTCGTATAAAGCCCACTGTTACTCGTTCTTCAAATTCATTCAGGGGAGTATAAAGGTTTAAAATTTTGACAATCTGTGGAAATAAAAAGTTTAGCACAGAGTTAAATGAACATAAGACAGCTTTTGAACTTTAAAGAATATATGACATTGGCACAAGAGTAGAATCCTCTTTAGACAGGACCCACATCTTAGATGGAGCTGGACTGACGTTCAGGAATCTATACTTAGTAAACTGGAGTCCATAAGCTTTGCCTGGTAGATCTGAGCCCTCTTACTGCATTCCTATGTCCTACATACCCACCTCAAACCTCCCCCTATGCTCTGTGGCTTATAAAATAATGAGGATTTTAGGAAACTGTTGCCTGAAATCCTCAGTTTCTTATCTACTAGTAATTTAGAAATTTCTTCAAAAGAGTACTGGGGATCTTACCTTCAATTAAAAAAAGGCCTTGTTTAACCACACCTCCCTACCTCCCATCACCCCCCAAAATCACTTATAAAGCAACAGATTTTTTTTCCTATTTGAACAGAGGATAATCTTTTGTCTGCCTACCATTTAGTGGAAGTAGCCGGCCCAAATGCAAAGCAATGCCAGTTACATTCTAGAAGTAAGCTTATGAAAGCAAAATATTTTTTTTTTTTTTTTGTGAGGAGGACCAGCCCTGAGCTAACATCCAATGCCAATCCTCCTCTTTTTTGCTGAGGAAGACTGGCCCTGGGCTAACATCCATGCCCATCTTCCTCTACTTTATATGGGACGCCACCACAGCATGGCTTAACAAGCGGTGCGTCGGTGCGCACCCGGGATCCGAACCGGCGAACCCCGGGCCGCCGCCGCGGAACTGTGCGCACCTAACCACTTGTGCCACTGGGCCAGCCCCGAAAGCAAAATATATTTAAAAGGGGAAAAAAACTTTGAAAACTTTCAGTACATTTACAGAAGGAAGCAGCTTTCTTAAGCGTTTGGTATTTCATCTTTTAGTAGTTGGTGCAGGAGGTAAGGAAGAGTATGTTTGCTTTGCAGTACTGAGTTTGGATTTTGTTGTTCTTTAGGTGCTGGATGGGGAGAAGGGGCATGATGTAAGTTGGAAAGTCTGATTTCTGTGTGCTGGTCTCATTTTGTGAGACCACCTTGCAGTGGCCTATTTCTAAAGAGGCATACTCATGAGGGACGGCAAGGTGCCCTGCGTGGGGACAGGCTTTATCTTTTTATAGACTGGCACTATCTCTGCAACCGAGTGCCACTATAAATACAATTCTGGAGGGAAAAGGAAAGGAACATTTAAATGCCTCTAGGTTCTTACTGACTTTATTTAAAATAATGTAAATTGATTCTAAGTGAAAACATGACCATAACGAAATTATCGTTGTAAAGAAAATAATTTATTTAATGCCAAATGCCTGATGCTGCCCATTTCTGGAAGAAATTTAAATTTCTAGGTGAGAAACAGTCCAAAATTCATTGTAAGTGTTTTTTAAAAAGTTTTTACCTATGCTTGATGTTTTGTGGGTTTACTACCTTCTCTTTCTAAGTGAGCAAGAGAGATCAGAAAGTTACTGGAAAATAGTGGCATCTGTTTCACAGAACAAAGTGGGCTTTGGTTCATTCAGGAAGATCCCATTGGCTAGAACTTCAGAATTGTGTCATTAGGGTATATAAAGCCTAGAAGTGCAACAGTATAAAACAGCCACCGGCAAGAACAGACTTGAAATGGAAGCCGGGCTTGCTTGAGTTCCATGGTTGATGGCGTCTCCAGTGACCATACCTGCTGGGTGCTAAGGGAGGTGCACAGGGAACAGATGGCCTCGGCGTCCTCGGGGGTTTTCTTCTTTAACTGCAGGAGTTGGGCTGCTTGGATCAGAGGTTCCATGATCTGAACTGCTCCACTCTGGTGAAGGTTTCTTCCCCGAAGCCATTCCTCAAGTTGACTTATATTGTACCTTGGACATAGGTAAGAGAGAGCTGTGTTATGCCGGTCCTCCTAATTCACTGGGATGAGTACCGCTGTTGTGTTTATTTTGCAGCCTAGCTGCCACTAGGGTTATCATTCTCCTCACCTTAATGATCTCACATGGAGAAAAGCTTGAAAAGTGTCTGCACTCAGTAACTTTTTGTTGAATAAGTGGGTGCTTAAAATCAGGCAAAGATGAAGTACCTAAGGTGTCTGTATAAGTTAATGGGAGAAAGAGCCATTAAATATATTGAATTAAAACAACTTATATTTAATACTCACAAACTTATTTATCCTTCTGTGTGAGACTTCACGGCTCTTAACTCATTGCTTTTTCTCTCTGATCTATCCATATTGTATTTACAATCTTTAAATTAGAGTATATAAACATCTTTAAGCTCTGAACTAATTTGTTTACTAAGTCACCATTTTATGTTTGATGAATTTCACCAACAAACAAAAAGGTGATGGATTTGAGTTGCCTACTGACTGTGTGACAAGGACTATCAGTTAGATTGGGATTTCATTTTCAGAAACGAGTGTCGTGTGTTCTGACTCCAGCTGGTATGCACAGGCCCCTCATCTGTGCTGCCAGGGCGAGGCGCCTCTCCTACCTGAGCTGCATGCCTGTGCTCCAAGAGCAGACGTCCTTCCGCAAGAGGAGGTTGTTGAGAGTCACCGCATTGATCATGTAGAAGAGCTGTTTGAACACCTGCAGGATGATCTCAGGGTCCAGGCCCTGGTCGCACATGACTGTGTGAAAGGAATTCATCTGGCGGATGATGGCTTCCAGGCAGTATGAGTTATCCCCATCCGCCATGCTGGAGGAGCGCTTCCGGTAGCCAGTTGGCTTCACACCAGATAGACCCTGAATGCTCTCATTTTCCAACATGGCAGAAACTGAAAGAAAAGCATGATTAGAGAAGCTTGCATGTTCCCCAAAGAAGATCTGTTTTTGGACCACTCAGATCATATAGTAATCAGGGCTTTGGCAATGATACATCCAGAGGTGTACATGCTAATATGCTCAGGAGCTTATAGCATTCAGCATAGAATTTCTAATCTGTTGGTCTCTATATGGTGGGCCAAATTTTCACTTAAATATATTGATGATGGGTCAAAGATAATGGGCATGTACCACCTCGATTCTGTGCTGGCTTCTGTGCTGAGAGTCTAAAGTTTGAGAACTGAGCAACTTGAGTATAGTCCTGACCCAGCCACTGACCTGGGCCGGAACCCCGAGATCATCCTACTGGTGTTCAAACAGCTCTTCTCATGAGCCACTGACCATGTAAATATTAGGTTGGCTGGTCTATCATACTTTTATGTGTAACTTAACTATGTGCCAGGAGCTTTATGTTCAATATTTCTTTTCATCTTCCAACAACCCATTCACTGATGAGGAAATTGAGGCATCAGGAGGTTTAAATAACTTGCCCAGGGTCACACTGCTAGGAAGTGGCAGGGCCAGGAATTGAACCCAGGTCTTTCTGACTCCAGAAATGGTGCTATTAACCATCACATTATTCTGAGTCATGAAGTATCCCCAGTTCTCCCTGTGTCTGGTGAGGATAAATGGTGCCTCATAAGAAGATTCTTAGACAGGAAGAAGAATTTGCAATGAACCTTATCCCAAGGGATATACTTCTGGTTGGCATGAAGGACTCTGTCCTACTTGGAATTCACTTATAATCTACTTGTGTTGTAAGAACTTGGGGAAAGCATTACACTTAGGTCCAGGCGACCATTTCCTCCCCAGCCTTCATGGAGCACACTGAGTGGTGCATAAACATGTCAGTTTTCTTTTAACTTAAAAAATAGCTGGTCTTATTTTTCAATCCTGATTTGAAGTGTACTCGTCTGGACAAAGTGTATGTTCAATAAATATTTATTGCATGAGTGCTTACTGCTGTGTTCTTTCACATGAACACACCACTCGACACTTTCCTTTTTTTATGAATAAAATGTGTATATATACATGGTACAAGAGGATTAGATTATATTTTTTCTCTGTATATGCATTTATACCTTTTGAATTTATATTTATTACCTATGGAAATTAGTTCATTTTGGGAAAAAATAATACAATATACTACAGAAAAAGAGATGAAGGAAAAATGATCTATCCTCTCACTATCCAAGTATCACGTATTTTGATGGGATGGTGTTGAAAATTTCATAGCTCTTCTTGAGCACACGGCACACACTGCCTCAGCTGCCTTCCTTGGGAAGGTCCTGGCTTTCTGGAGGCTGTGCCCAATATGTACTGAAAACGTTCCTGTAAGGTAGGCAGCGCTTACCCTCACTTCAGACTCCGTGATGAGGGCTGGAGATCTCCTGGGGCCAGCTTACCTATCATGGGCTGCAACACACCCTCGGCGATTTTAATGAGCTGCTGGTAGATCTGGATGGAAAGGTCACTCAGCACCTGACGGTATTCCGTGAGGTCAAAGTTCTTCAGACAGTGCTCATTCTGCTTGGCCGTATTCTGGGTCATGAAGCCCTGCAGAGGGCAAGGTGGCGTGCTTTACTGAGGTGCTGTGATCTGCTGGACTCAGTGGGATTTCCAGGCCTCCGGTCACTTTTGCAACATCCTATTTGCAGGGCCCTATCACTCTCTCAATTTATACGATGTTCTACGAGACTCTGTCAGTTCTTTCAGGTCTCAATGATGGCTCTTAAATTTGAAGGCAATGTAAAAACTCAGCATGATCAAGAAGTCAGAACCACTTAATTAACAAGGCCTAAATCCTTTAGTCTGAATCCCTGGGGTGAAGCGATTTCCTTAAGGAGGCAAAACTCAGGTTGGTAGCAGGTCCAGGAAAAGAGGGATCCATGCTTTCTGAGTCTTTGTGCAATTCTTTTCTCAATATACCAGGTTACCCTAAAATGTTAGCTTATACACAGCCCCTTAAAGGAGTATGGCCCTGGGTCAGATTATATGTTTTTATAATGAGAAATTTTACATGGATTCTATCATTGGGTATCAGAATTAATAGATGACCAGAAACGAGTCCACAGCTACAGCACCGTGTCCTCTCAGCTTTCTAGATTAACAAGATGAAATAACACCTAAGTTCAAAGAACTGCTAATATCAAAAAGACTCATGTGACCAATGTCCCTCTGTATTTGGGCCAAGGGAAACCAACAGATCAGTGTCCAAAAGGCTGACTATCCCCAGCAAAGCCTCTTGTACTGTGTCAAAGTACAAGGTATTTTTAATAAAAGCAAAAGCAGGTGGGAGAGGGGATAACTGAGATAGCTAAGGTATTGAGATATAGCTATAGAGAGAGAGAGAGATTTTTCTCCCTTGTTTAGATTTCACAGATCTCGTTATACTGTGGTTCAAGTCTTGTCTCTAAGAACATAAGCACGTGTAACAAAAGCCTAATGTAATGGAATTCTTCCTCCCTAGCCTTAAATAATGCTCCATTTAGAATACATACAACATTAGGTCAAGCGATGAACTGCAATGAAATAACATTAAATATAGTTCTATGCTTAAAGTAAAAGCTTGTATATGATATTAGGGTTATGTAATAGAGGACATCTGGTTTGAAATGAAGGCCATTTCTTCCAATAACACAGTAAAAACCATTTTTTTTTTTAACGTTTAACCCATCCCTTTCATAATAAAAGGAGGTGATCAAATGATGTTCTGATTCTGAGGAGAGATATGGAGTTAAGCCATGTTCCCAAGAAGGCACGACTGACGGGATGGCATATCTGTTCATTACCTCAGGGAGAAGAGTCTGTCAAAACTTGTTCTGGCACAAAAGATGGAATAAAGATAAGCTTTAAAAATTGTTGCACTATATTGCTTTACAGAACATGGTGACCTTGGGAAGGGTGGAGCGTGAGCTCTGTGAAATAAAGAAGAGAAAGGAAAGTTGAGGAGACCCACAGGGACCTGGGAGTGAGCAGTGTCTGGGCCGAGTTGGGATTCTTACAGGAGAAACTAGAGTGAAAACATGCCATGTGTTACTAGGTCATGGGGCTGAATGCAGAGCATGGGAAAAGTTCTTTCAGCGACCAGTCTTGGGAAAGGTGAGTTCTGGATAAAGCTGGGCCCTAGAGGTCCAGAGTAGAACGTGAAATGATGGGGCCAGCTGGGCCTTAGGCCAAGGAATCAAATTTGGTTAGAAGCATGAAGCTGGGCTTCAAGGTCAGGTTGTACACATGTAGTTCAGTCATGTTCTGCCTCTTTTCTTGTGGTCATCTCCATCTGCCTTGAAACAGACAAACTAATTGGCTGGCTTAGGAGACAGTCTGACATACCAGACAACGGAGCTTTCTTCCAACATGCACTGAAATGGGGCTCTTCTAGGGCTGCTTCAGAAATAAGGTCACAAGGGTTTCCCTGGAAAGTCCCTGGGTTCTCAGACAGTGGATGGGTTATGCAAACTCATTTCCCTACCAAATCTACTAATTTGATTCAGGGTGCTCTCTGGGGACCCTCGGGATCGTTGAGCCCACCTGGAGGCAGGTCTCCTGTGGTCTGCTTTATTCCTGCTTCTAGCTACCAGGTATAGTAAGGCATGCCCAGGCCTGAGGGCCCAGAGGGTGCTCCAAAGACCTTCTTCATATCCTCTCCTTAGGGGACACCTCATTTGGACAAAGTAGGGATGCCTTTGCTGACTGACACCCCCAAACCGCTTTCTGAGCTGAGATCTGAGGTGCTGTGCCCACAGAAATGAGGAACTGACTGCTGACGGATCTGGGGCACTTCCATGGTTTTTCATTGCACTTTAGGGGCATGGCCTTACGTCAGCACTCACCTCATCCCCACTGTACTGCTTCAAACAATGAAGGAGGCGGCAGGTGTTGGCGAGCCAGAATGATGTCATCTCAAAGTCGTCATTGAGCTTCTGTGACAAGGAAAGACATTCCTAGTCATGAGTGAGTGGTCCCTGTCTGGTTAAACGCTTACCTGGCACCTCTCATCCATGTGTCCCACTCTTCCCTGCATGACCCAAGTAGACCCGATGATGGGAAAGCACCTGCCAGTCACAGAGATGGGACCCACTGCTAAGATGTTGCGTTACTCTTCCTCCACTATTAGGATGGCACACAGATCCCTCTCCTGGTCCCCTGATCGGTGGCACACACACACACACGTAAACACATGAAGGACAGGCTGCCTCTACAGCTGAAGAATACAAAGCCAGTGACACAGAGGCTTGACACCAGCAGCCCTGGGCTCTACTGTAACCACCGGGCTAGCTGGCCCTGGCAGGTGCTGAACTATCAGTGATCCAACATAAGGGATGGTAGGGAGCATGCCAGTAAAATAGTCTCGTATCCCATTTATCTAGAGGTCAGATGTCCAATAGTTTTGACTCTGGAAAATGGCTACAAACCACAACTAACTGAAAAAGGCTGCTCAACAACCCAAAGAGCCATGATGCAGTTTCTGCACTCAGACCAACGACTTCACGGAGCTCCTTCTGTCAGTAAGCATCATCATTATTTAAATGTCAGAGAGAGGTGTGAGCCATGATGACAATAAAACAAGCAAGTTGCTCAGAAAGTGACTGGTGGGGCTTGGGATGATAACTGAGCCCAGCGATTAGGGAAGGCCTCCCTGAGGAAGTCACGCTGGAAGTCAGGCCTAGACTCACCTGGACTGGCACAGGTCCCCAGCCAGAGCTCATGAAAGAGGTCAAAGAAGAGACACAAATCTGAGAGTCGCCAGCATGTAGATGACATATGTTTAGAGCTGGGAGTGGATAAAAGTGCCTACAGAGCCCCTGGCAGGGAAGGCGGTGCAGCTACTGATACACAACTGGCACGAAGCTGGAAGTTAAAGGTGGCTCTGGCACTCTGATGGAAGGGAAGGGGGGCAGGCAACATGGCTGAGTGGATCTCAGAACTGGTCTGGACTCAGTGCTTTTGGGGATGGCTTGCATCTTGGAAGTGGCAGCGTGTTGGAGAATGAAAGACAGTCTCCAAGAGCAGTACCATTCAGGGCTCGGCCTTCCAGGAGGGATAAACCCTGTCACTGAGGGCTGATTTCCCTCAAACACCGCACCTCCCACACTCTGGCCCTGGCCTCACCTCCCTGCAGGCCAGCCTGTTGGGCAGCGCCCTGTGAGCAGCACTGTCCCAGCCCAGCTGCCTCACCTCGCGAGTTGATGAATGTCAGCAGCCTTCCCTGTGCCACCACCCTGGGCAGCAGGCACCCAGCCCCTTGGAGAGGGCCTGTGTTCAGATTGTATCCCTGACTGTCACTCCAGGGTGTGGCCAGCTCACCCTGGGCTGAGGATATCTTCCTAGTATCTCTGGTCAAGGCTTCTGAAGGCAGGGGCTCCCCTGGAGGCTTAGCAGGGAGGTAGCTGGTGGGCTACACTGGATTTCTGGGGTTCCTGCCATTTCTGAGCCTGAACATCCTTCTCTAGCACCTGCCCGAGCATCCCGGTTATGGATGAGGTGGGTGAGCTGCTTCTGTGCTTACATTATCTACCTTCAGAGTTGGAGGCTTTGGAGAACACACTACCACAAAACCCAGACAGAACGAAGCAATGGTGAGGTGCTGGCTTCACTCAGTCCCCTGTGAACCCCCACTTTCGGCAGGGGACACTTACCTTGAGGACCTTCTTAATGCCGTTGATGGTGGAGGTCAGCAAGGAGTGCACCTTGACATCATCGTTGATGTAGTCCGCGTGCCGGATGCACATGTAGAGGATGTAGGCGGGAAGACAGGGCACCGTGCCCGCCAGCATCTGGGGCTTCAGGTCTAACAGCAACAAACAGCAAGAATTCAATTTACAGCAGATGTTTGGGGCTGTGAGAATCCTGGTCTGAAATACAAATCTTTCCAGTATTTTCCTGTAGCTTGTCTAAGAATGACCTCTCACGGGGGTTGGGGGAGGAGTAGAGGAGAAGCTGCTTTGGATACGCAAACACCCTCTGACCATGACCACCAGTGGTTTCAGAAACTATGTAAAAACCCCAAAGTAACAAAAACAAATTCCTAATTGTTTGGACTATAACATTAAAACAGGCTCCTAACGCCTTGTCCTTACAGCATGGAGGAAAAGAGCCCATAGATAGCTCCCTGCCTCGGTTTCCACACGGAGGCCCCAGTTCTCGCCAAGAATGGGCCTGTGGCCACAGGAGCTGGCTCCCCACCAGCAAGGGCAGAGGGCGAGAACTCCTGACCCCTCTGCACAGCATGTCCTGTGTGGGCACAGCAGGTCCTTCAGAGCAAGATTGCGAGGGCCGCTCCCAGGAGAACCTGGCAAATGGTACACCCCCAAAGCCAGAGGCAGTGTGCCAGGGGCTGGGATGGCTGGAGCAACCCATTTAGCCGTCAGTTTGGAAACAGTATACCTGGCAGCGCCTGCCCGGGCCTTGTCAGAATCAACAGATCAAGCAGGCTGCTGACTGGCCACAGCCACTGTCTCCCCTCCCCAGTGCTACCACTTGGCATATATCTCACCAGCCTCTCTCGGCCAGTGCTACCTTGGCTACTACAGTCAAGGACAGCTACCACCCCATCCTCCTCTGCCCACGGCCCTCTTGTGCATCCCCCAGCCCTGCCGCTGCTAGGTGTGCTCTGGCAGAACTGGAAGGACCTGTGACTCTCCCTATGAATAGCAGACTCCTACTCAGCCCCATGGGCCTTCCCTGCCAAAGCCCCTGGAGGACCAAGGAGAAGGTGTCAGACTGCTTTCCATTCTAGAGGAAGCCCGGGGAGGCAACAAACAAGGCTTAGAGCAGTGAGTGGTGACAGGAGCTCAGGGAAGGAGGAAAAGGCCCAGGGCAAAGGAAAGATGCAAGGTGAGAACCGGCCAGGCACCGGCTTGCAGGTGTGCTCACTGTGACCCCAGCACTGTACTTTAGCCATCACCCTTCACTCTCATTACCTCCACCCCCCCCACCTTGGCCCAGCCCAGGCCTCAGGAGTCACCTCTAGACTTGGAATGGCAATGAGGCGAGGCCACATCCCCTCCACTTGCAGGTGGGTCAGGGGGAGGGCAAGGGGCAACATTCTCAAATCTTCTGCCATTGGGGTTGGGGCTGGAGATGTGCTGGTACTTGGTACTTGGCTTATACCAAGTCCCCTCAAAGACATCCTGCCCTTCTAGTTAAATGCTAACTACAGGCCATGATACTCTGGGTACACAGTTAACATCTGGGCATTTTATAGGCTCAACAGATGGCTGTGGATTGTCCCTTGGCTATAATTAGAATCCCAGTAACATTTATCCAGAAAAACATATTTTAAGACCCAGACTTCCAAACGACAGCTTCTTGCTGTAAGCCTGACCCATGTGCAGATTGCAAACAGCTTGTCCTGCCCTGGAATGTTCTATTGTGACTTGAGTCCTGTCTCTCATAGGCTTGCTTGGTCTGCCCAGCTAACTGTGAGCATCTTGGGAACAGGGACCATGGCTCTACTTTTCTCAGTCTACCACAGGAACTAGCTAGTGCTGGGTCCCTAAGAGGCGGTTGATAAAGCCTTCGTGTTCGTTTGGACGGGGTCTTTTGGAGGGACGGTGACGGGGTGCTGTGTGCAGGCAGCTTACCCAGGCATGACCTTGCCCGGGGCCACCTGAGTAATGACAGTGGGAAGGAGCAAACCATCTGCTGGCATGAGTCTCCATTATTATTTTTAACTCTGATGCTGTGAACTTTGAGTTTCCTTTATCAGGGATCAAAGGTTCATTCCTAACAGTGTCTGAACAAGATGCAGCCTGTTTAAGCAAGTTTGAGATGAGCTTATGTCACATTTAATTGTTTGACAATTGCAGGGGCAATTAACCTTTATAAAAAGAACAAAATATTCAGCTACTAAAAATATCCAAAGCTAAGAGCTGAAGTAAAATCTGTGCCAGGCTGAAGTCAGGCTCCATTCTTCCTGTAGCCCTCCACCCTCAGCACAGTGGGACCTTGATAAACTTAAGTGTCTCTAAAACAATGTGTACCTCTTATTTGAACTTCAAATACCCCTGCAAAAGCTACCACTTCTTTGAATTCCTCACATTTGAGAAGGGGTCTGGAACCTTAACACAGCACCTTCACCTATGTCATATTCCACGTGGTGAGGTAGGCCAGGTCAGTAGCCTCATCCCCATTTTCACAGACAGGAGAACGAAGGCACCAGAAAATGGAGCTGGTGGGCCCAGAGGACCAGACCAGACCACTAAAGAGTCCTCCTTTTCCCATCCAGGACTCTCTCCTCTAAGACTCTTCCTCCTGGCTCTGCAGGTGGCTGCTGCACTGGGCTGGACGCAGAACAGGAAGGTGGGCGCAGAACAGGAAGGTGGGCGTGCTGAAGCCAGATGGAGAGTGAGACCAGAAGGGAGGGAGCTGGTGCAATTGGTAAACCAGGCCCGGGGCTGGCCAGGAAAGCAACTCCTAAGAGCCCTGTGTGCTACTACCACACAGACCACAGCGTCAGCATCACCTGGGAACTCACTAGAACTGTAGCAGCTTCAGGCGATGGGTGTGAGGTGGAGGGTGAGAGTGGGTGGGGATCATGCCTAGGGGTAGGCAGGGCAAGGGGGGGGGTGTCTGTGGTGGTGGATAGGTAAGTGGAGGGCAGGGAGTGAGGGTGGGTTATGTAGGGTCGGCAATGGCGAGGACGGGAGTGGGGGTGGTGCCACAGAGGGCCCTCACCTGTCACCAGGTTCCGAATGAGAAGGGCCTCGTCTTCCTTGTGGTACTCGAGCATGCCCTGGAAGTCCTTCTCTTTCCGCTGGACAGTGACCTGCCTGTTGAGCTCGTGGCGCTTCCTCTCACTCTGGGCCAATGCCTGGGCAGCTGAGCAGGAAAGAGACGGCAGAGCACGAATGGAGACCTCCAGACTGCAGGCCCACGGGGAGGGGATGTCTCAGGTGGTGTGGTTTGGGTCTGGGGACCCAGTGTTCTGGGTTCTCTGAGCTCCCACACTCCTTACATGGTCTGTCCTCACAGCCTGGGCCACACTCCAAGTGTGACCCGAGGAGCTTAGCACCAGGCATTGGGGTGCACACAGGACGAAGGCAGAGAAACACTCGAAAAGACAATGGGCAGGTTTTGGATCAGAGAAAACTTGGGAAGGATGTGAGGTGCAGGATGCACAACCCATCCTGCTGGGCAGCTGTTTCTTTTTCCCTACCCAGCTATAAGAAAAGGGGATACTATCTTTCTAGGAGGATGTCATAGGCCCTGGCACTATCTATGACTCATCGACAGTGAAGCAGGATGGTGCCAGGGGCATACTAAGAAACTGTCCCCAGCCCCCAAATGTAGATCCTGGAGCAGGACCTGCTAAATGCAGTCTTTGCAACTATGGTCACATGCCACATAAATGATGTTTTGGTCAACGATGGACTACATATATGACAGAGGTCCCATAAGATTAGTACCATATAGCAGCTGGGTTTGTATAAGTACTGGAGGGGAGGAAGAAATTTTCCTCTACCCTTCTAGGTTCTTCTGGCTGGTCTAGGAATTAAATTGACCTGAGACAGATTAACAGGAGAAAAACAAACAAAAGTTTAACAACATGTATGGCCAAAATGGCCAAAGCCCTCACCTTAAATACCATCCTCAGCTAAAGATTAAAGGAGATGAGAGATGTTGGGGGTGGGGAGAGACAGAGACTTTAAAGGGAAAGAAGGCAATTCACAGGTAGGTGAAAAGGAGAAAAGATTTGGAAAACAAGTGTGTTTGGCCACACAGAAACAGAAGAACACAGAGGGAAGCCCGACAAACAGGCTTTTCTAGGTGCCTCCCTGTCTACCACCCAGTTCATGTTACGCTAAGGTGATAGCTTGCTTCCTGAGACAGGTTTCTTTTCGGCAGTTAAGGGAGAGGTAACAAGAAAAACTTTGAGGGGCCAGCCCAGTGGCGTAGCGGTTAAGCGCGTGTGCCCTGCTGCGGCAGCCCAGGGTTCGGATCCCGGGCGCGCACTGATGCACCACTTGTCAAGCCATGCTGTGGCGGCATGCCATATAAAGTAGAGGAAGATGGGCACAGATGTTAGTGCAGAGCCAATCTTCCTCAGCAAAAAAGAGGAGGATTGGCAACAGATGTTAGCTCAGGGCTGATCTTCCTCACAAAAAAAAAAAAAAGGAGGAAAAACTTTGAGTCTTTTGTTTCCCAAAAATAATCAGCCTAAAATAATCCTCATGTTAAAGAGACACATCATGGCATGGCAAATTTTGTTCCCCTTCAGTAAACTCTACGATGTTCACACAATGACAAAATTGCCAAACAATGCACTTCTCAGAATGTATCCCCGTCGTTAAGCAACACATGACTGTACATAAGGTAATTATTCAAGAGGCATTTCAGTGGTGTGGTTGAGGGTATAAAGGCATGGTCAACCCTCACTCAGGACTTCCCCTGGCCTGACACCATGGGAGAGGGTGGTGGGTGTCTACAGAGTTATCCCCAAGCATACAGGGCACTGTCCTAAGCATGGGAACAGGTATGATGGGGTAGCCAGTCTAGCTAAGGAGACGTGTCCATACTTTCACATGGAAACATAAGATGATGTAGTTCGGTCAGGTGCCAATCCAAGAATGTGGACCATGGGTGATGATGCAGCTGGACAGACAGGCTGCTAGAGCTGCAGGACCAAATGGAGGAAGTGGGATAAAGAGCAGGTGGGAAAGGGCTGATCCATCGACCCACTGGCCCCACAAGGCTCGGGACGAATGGGAGGGGAGCAGGGAAAGTGAGCACCCAGAGGTGGGAGTGTGCTCAGAGCACTCCACTGGCTGGAGGGGAGGCTCTGTGTGAGGGCAGGGGAGAATTTGGAGAGGAGCACCAGACAAGAGCAGGGATTTCATTGTGCAGGCAATGAGGAGGTGACGGAGGACTGAGAGCACCATGGCAGAGGCTACTACAGTCAGCTGGGAACCAGGGAGGGAGGGCTGGTAATGGAGGAGTGGGAGGACGGACACAGAAGCATTTGAGGAGAGGGAGTGATAGGTCTTCAAGACTGAGCAAAACGGAGAAGCCTGCAGCCTGAGCAACTGGGAGGATAAGAACTTAAGGAACAGAAATGAGAAATCCAAAGATGGAGAGAGGCTGAACAGCACAGACATCTCGGCCCTCCTAGAGCCTCAGCTAGAGCAGCAGGTGGACATAATTAGGTGATTAAACAGACAGACAACACCTGGGATGGGAGCAATGCCGGATAGGCTTGTGGTGTAAGGACAGTGCAAGACAAGACTCGAGCTCTGGGGAACGCAGCTCCTGAGCTGAGGGTGGAAGGATGAGGGGGTTTCCAGGTGATGAGGGGGAGTATCCAGGGGGTGGTGGGGGTATCCAGGTGATGAGGGGGTTTCCAAGTGATGAGAGGGAGTATCCAGGGGGTGGTGGGGGTATCCAGGTGATGAGGGGGGTATCCAGGTGGTGGTGGGGAGTATCCAGGTGATGGGGGGGAGCATCCAGGGTATCCAGGTGGGGGGTAGTATCCAGGCAATGGGGGGAGTATCCAGGTGATCGGGGGAGTATCCAGGTGACAAGAGGGGTATCCAGGTGATGAGAGGGACTGACAGAGGGTTCTAAGCAAGGTGGCATGTGCAAAGAGGGGGTGGGGAGTGACATGATTAGATTTGCAGCAGGGAGCTAGAGGAAAAGAACATTTTGCATGTTTCTGGAAAAGCAATTTAAATCTCTGCCTGACCTCTCGGGGCCAGATTCCAGTTTGGAAGTTTAATCACAGAGCTCTGCCCTCCTGACTACCCATAATAGCACAGAGTGAGGCCCCGGTGGTTTGGGTCTTCATGTCATGTAGCATTCTTTCACACCAGAGTCTTGCCTCCCAGCTTTAAACCCTTTGAGGGCAGGACCACAGGCTGCCTCTCCTCCAGCCCTGTAGAGCTCAGAGTAAGCACCCAAACACTTAATGAATTCATGTGTCGTTAGTCCAGATTCTGGCAAACTGAGAATGTTTGAGCTTGGGTAGTCTGAATGATTCTATCACAAGACTGGACTGGGCACAGGCACCAGGAAATCGGTGAAGTGGAAAGAGTCCGCAGAGGGAGGCAGGCAGTTCCTTCCCTCAGGCATGGCTGAATAACCTGTGCCTCATAACACACGCATACACACAAGCGTGTGCACACACACTCACACTACCTTCTAGGTCTTGGACTTTCTTCATGTAAATCTTCAGCTGTTTTTTGAGCTTCTTCTCATTCTTTTCCAGCTTTTCTACCAGTTCTTTAAGGTCCTGAAAGCAGAAGGAAGCAGTGTGAGAACAGACCTAACCCCACCCTGGAGGGCAGAGGGTAGAATCCTGGGGCCCAGTGTGGCCCGAGGCAGTCACCCAAGGAGGCCAGGCTCCGTGACCAGCCAGGAGGTCTGCCCTACACAGCTCGCTGCTCCTCGGTCTGGACCTAGGTCGGAGGAGATGGGTCAGAGCTCATTCTCTCAATCAAAATGGGGCCAACTCCTCTTGGCTCAGGCTGCCTGGCAGCCGGCTGAACCCCAAGGTTCTCTAGGCCAAGCCTCCTCAGGTCGCCATGCCAAACCCCAAGAGCCACTCAGCCTGGGTATCCTCCGGTGGGTGGGCAGTACCCTGGCAAGGAAGGACAGGCGGAGGTGTGCGAGTGCGCAGGGGTGTGTGTGTGTGGCACTCAGCTGGAAGAGCCAGTAGGCCAGTGAGATTTCCTGGGGCCCAGAAGCAAAACAGGACCCCAGCTTGGGGCCTCTCTGTGGCTGCCCAATCCCTAGCAACCTTGGCCACTGGAAGCCAGTCGGCCCACTGGACCTGGAAGAGCATCAGTGTCACCCCTATTCCAGCTAGGCCGTGGTCATCTGTGGTCGGGGAGGCAGGGAGCTCCACCACCATTACAGTCTCTGTGACTAGCAGCGACGTGGAAGACTGAAGCCAACATACCACGGAGGAACCTCGGAAAACATCTGGGTAACAATTTTCTAAGGTTGGCCTAGAGACAAAAGTCAGCCAAAAGCTCCATCCCAGGGCTGTGGCCATGGCAAACCACAGAGTAAAACCCAGGCCAGGGGCCCACAAGTGCACGCCAAATGAGAGTCAGCTCGTAGACCCAGGCAGCTCGAGCAACCTTAGATGAGATTCTTTGGGGTACATAAAGTCTTCTGTGAACCCTCAGTTCTACTCACACTCCATCTCATCCTTAGGCGTCTTTCCTGAGCTGTGCCACAGCCTGCGAGTATCCCTGTGGCTCCCTGAGCCAGCTCCCCAGCTCCAGAGGCTTCACCGTGTGCCACCACCACCCCTACCTTGCGCTCACATAACCCTCGCCACATCCAGCCACACTGAATGCTCAACTCTTCATTCGGCCTTTACTCTTGCACATGATGAACCAATGCTCGGAGGTGAATGACTAGGCCAACCCAGTGAAGGACGAACCCCGAGCTGCTCCAGACCAGAGCCAGGAGGGGAACTCCAGTATTGCAACTGCCATCCGGTCTGCATACTCCTCTATGTGACATTACCAAATCCAAAAGACAAAAATGTGCTTGTGTCTCTTCCACCACTGTTTTAAAAATTTTCCCTACACCTTGGAATGTCAGATAATATATGCTCTAACACCTGTTTGCAGCTAAACATCAGACGCTCCAACAAGGAAAGATTCATCTGGTAGCCAGGCCTTGGCTATTATCTTCTATCTTTAAGAGCTCTGAAGTCTCAGCCAGCTTCTGGAGAAAGAGCCCAGGAAATATAATACTCCACCTGGACCACTGAGGTGGTGCTTCTGATCCCTGTCACTGAACAGCAGCTTCGCACTGCTCAGCTCCTGCGTGGTGTTAGCCGGCTCTCTACACCCACACCCAAGCCCTCGGATCCTGGAACACTGCATTCCTTACCACGTCAAGGGAAATGGTCTAGAGCAGTGGTTCCCAGTGCTGCATGCCGAAACTACCTGAGCATCTTTAAAGCCTGAAATCAGCGAATTTAGGACAAAAGAGGGAATGCAGTGCCTGCCACAGTGGGTGGTAAACTTGGGGAGCTACGGAGGCCCAAGGTCCTAGAGAAGGCTAGAATTACAGATGGCTTACAAAAGAATGAGTTCAACCTATGAGGAGTCTTGGAAATAGAGATGAGAATGTCTGGGGACACTTGTAAACTTTTCAAGTTGGTACCAGGAAAAACAATCACATCCTCCCGCCAGTGTCCATGGCCTTCCCAGTCACTCCAGCTGGAAGCCATTTGCCCGAATTCCTGTAAACTCAACTCTGAGGCACCCAGCACTCCACGCTGTGGTTCATGTGCACGGACCTCACCCTCCCTGCCGATGTCAGTGCTTCGCAGCCGGCACAGAGGAGGTACTAATGCTTGCTCAGCAAGAGAACAGAAATCACGGAAGCCCCTGGCCCTGCTAGCTCTGCCTATGGGCCCCAGCCTCCGCCTGGCAAACAGGGAGGACTACGCTCTAGAAGGAGTCTCCCATCAGGCTGCAAGCTGGAGCCCTCCTCGCCTCGTCTTCAGCCCTGCCGTCCTCAGCCTCGCCCGCCCAGCAACCCAGGCTCCTGCTCAGGCCCCAGGCCCACTGCTCAGCAGAGGGGCCCACGGTCCCGACTCCTAAGCCGTCCTGGTGAGCTGGTGCAGTTCCTCCATGGAATACAGCCGTCCTTGTAAGGTTGTCACCCACCATGCCACTTGGCCAATGGCCCCTCTGGGGAGCACGGGCCAGTGAAGGCATTTTCCACACTGCCGCCTTTACTGGGCAGAGCTGGCCTGACAATTTAACACACATTTCTTTTCATAAAGCTACCTGTCTACATATGTGTGTGTAACAGAGAGTGACATGCATAGAGAGGGAGAGAATCAGAGGGAAAGGAGGAGGACCTTGGGATTGACTGAACTGTCTACCCACTACAGGGTCACCTGGTTATGAGGGGAAAGACTCTTGGGCTGGAAGCTATGCTGGTCCATGAACCTGCCAATCAGGTTCAGGGCACCTCCTGCTGCTCCTGCAGAGGCACACTCAGCTCTAAAAGGCCAGTGGCCCCCCCGTGCCACCCCATCCTCCTCCCGCCCTCACCCCTGTCGGAGTGCCTGTCCGCACATCCCTCTTCCCCTCCTCCTCTCTGCCCATCTCCATGGCTGACATCCCCTCCATGCCTCCAGCCTCAGCCAAGCCTCCCTTACAATTCTTTTTCTGTAACACTTGTTAATCCCATGTAGAATCACGTTTTCAGAAACACCATCTTGTTTCTCTTCTTTTTTACGTGTCTATCTTCCTCCACTAACCCCTAAGCTGAGGACAGAGACTGTCTTCCATTTTTCTGGCACCTGCCAGGGCTCCTTTGGTGACTGTCTGCAAGGACGGCCACCAACAATACCTCCCATTCTTCCTCCTAGGGAGAGGAAGAGTCTGCCCCCACCAAATCTGGCCTAGCAGCAGGATTTGTTTTGATCAATAGAACGTGGCAGAAGCGAGCCTGTGCCAGTTCTGGGACTAGATCTGGAGGGGCCTCCCAGATCCTGCTTGCATCCTCCTGTAAGTCAGCTGCTAAGCAAAGCAGCTCAGAGTAGGCCAACGAATGATGAGAGAGCGTGTGGTAAGAGAGAGACCGCATGGAGGGGAACTGAGGCCTCCCCAAGCCAACAGCCAGCACCGAGGCTCCAGATGCGGGACTGAGGCTGTCTTGGATCCTCCAGCCCCAACCAACACCAGTGGAGCAGAGACAAGGCGCCCCCACTGAGCCCTGCCAGAATACCTGACTCACACAATGTGGTTACTGTTTTAAGCTAAGTTTTGAGGAGGTTAGTTATACAGTAGCAGACAACTGAAATAACTCCCCAGATTTTGCTGAATGCAAGTTTCTAGATTCTCTGTTCCTGCTACAGGGCCAAGGACATGAACCTTGTCCATTTGGCTAAAGGCCCTCCTGGTCCCATTTTCTTCCAGAATGTGACTTCCCAGAGCTGGGATCCAAGTGGGCACGGCTACTCACCAGGTTCTCATTGGTCAGCCGGGATATCTCCTGCTGGACGCCAAATTCCACTTGGGCCTCCGGGGAGAGCAGCAGTGTCTGGCAGAAGGTCTGCTGCTGCTTGTCCATTTCCTCCTTCAGGGCCTCTACCTGGGCCTTGAGACCTTCCACCTCCTCCTCATGCTCCCGGCTCTGGGCCTGCAGCTGTGCCTCCAGCAACCTGCGCCAGGGAGAGGAGGGCAGGTGACTGTGGGGCTAGGGTCAGTAACCCCATATGAGGGGCCACCGATGGACAGGCAACGGGGGAGCAGCCAAGCACACGCCAGCAGCAGCAAGTGCACGAACCCAACAGGGGACAGACACCGAGGGAAACAGATCTGTGGGGCTCATCAAGCAAGCAGGCCAGCCTGTCCTCCCGGATGACAGGAAACTGGGGCCAAACCCAGCACTCTTGGTCTTAGGCCTCTGTCTTGACTGCCCTCATTCCCTTGTTCCTCAGTCTGAAGCACAGTCTGTTGGTTTGGGATTGAGAGATGGTCTCCATGTCAAAATGTCATCAGCAGAAATAAACGTCTTATAGCATCTCTTAAATAAAAGCATCCACATCTGCCACCAAACTTACAAGTATCTCCTTGTTAAGATAAAACTCTGGTAGACTGAAGCAATTACATTACTTGGATGTTTTTCCTATAGAGATTCCCTGCAAGTTTTAGAAAGGCAAATTATCAGCCCCCTTCCTTTTTTTTTTAAAATGTTTTTTTGTCCCCCTCCCCCCAAAGCCCCAGTAGATAGTTGTGTGTCATACTTGCACATCCTTCTAGTTGCTGTACGTGGGACGCGGCCTCAGCATGGCCGGAGAAGTGGTGCATCGGTGCGTGCCCCGGATCCAAACCCGGGCCGCCAGTAGCAGAGCGCGCGCACTGAACTGCTAAGCCACGGGGCTGGCCCAGCCCCCTTCCTTTTCATTTATCTCACCTTTACCCCCATCTTATTTCTGGCCTTACAATTTTTTTCCCAGTCAAAACAGAAACTAAGACTATTTACAAATGATCTGAGGGAAGGTTTAAGATCAACTGGGCCATGACAGGAAGCAGCGAGACCTAGACAAGATCTGGAGAAGGCTGGGGAGAAGTCTCAGAAGACTCTTAGACTCTACAAGTTACCTGGGCAATCCTGGGAGAGCTCCTGTTCCATCACAATGGAAGGCAAGGAATTAGTGAAGGTTCCTAAGCAGCCTCCTCTTTGGGAAGTTAAATACAAATGTGACTATAGCTTCTTGGACTTCATTACTTGAACAAACTTTGATTCAGTAAAACATATGAAAGGAATGTAGGAGGCGCTGGATGAAAGGTACCATCAAAAGCTTCCTGAAATGGTCCATGCAGGGAAAATGCAGCCCAGTCTCTTCCTGGGATGCACATAAAGATTGTGACTAGAGCTGGGCACAGGGTTAAGAACCTGCAGGTGTCCAGGAGACAGCTGTTAGAGCCCCTGGCTGCTCTGAAGGCAGGGAGGTGAAGAGCCACCAGCGTTTTGCAGGTCTGCTAACATTCTGGGAGGTGATAATTGCCACAAGAGAGGAGGGAGCGAATCTACAAGGGAGCAAGAGAGAGGATCAAGTCTACACTGCAAACTCCCAGATGGAAGCAACCATGTTTTCCACAGCAGCACCGGGTGTGATGCTCGGCTCCCAGTGGCTTCTCGACAAAGTTACACAAATAGATGAAGAAATGCTGGAGGAATGATTGATTCACCCACTCACCACTGGCAGCATTGCCAAGGGAAAGCAATAAGAATGTGAGGGTTGTGGAGAATAATTTGGTAATTAAGTTAGCAGTTTAGAGGACATACAATATTTAGATAACAATACACTAAAAGTAATCACCAGTAAGCTACAAATTTCATGAGAGAAAGAATAGCAACATTTGCGTTCTAGGGACTCAGCCCCAAGGATTAGTCTCTGATTTGTTCTGTGACTTGAAGCTCACGCCCTTCTTATTCTCCATGTAGACTGTGGTTGGTGACTTGGTCTAGGGTCCTGCACATGGTCCAAGAACCCCTGCCCAAGTGTCAGACTAGCCACTTCATCTTGCAGGTGAGAAAACTAAGGCCGAGAGAGGTTTGAGGCCACAGCCAGTGGCAGTGCTGGTTCTAGAAGCCACATCTCCTGATGCATAGGCCTGTGCTTTGTTTTATTAATGCATTCATTTGCTTCTGTATTAAACCACATCCTATCTGCAGACAGAGAGCCATGAGGAATTACCTGGTTTCACACGTGGGTGCCCTCCTCCAATAAAACAAACTTCTAGGTGGGATAGGAATCTGATCGTACTGAATAATAGCCATTGTAATAATGCAAGTAGCACCTAATGGTGGTTCCGTGCTCACTACATGTCGGGCACATGCAAAGTGCTTTACCTGTGTTAACTACTCCTTATAATGACCTGAGGAGGCAGGTCCTGTTCTGATCCAGTCTACCAGTGAGGAAATGGAGACAGATGTCACCTTGCTCACAGGTGGTGGGGCCACATTTGACCCCAGAGCCAGGAGACACACTGCCTTGAGAAGCAGCTGACCTGGACTTTCTGTTTCCAAGACGAGATGCTCTTGTTGCTGTAATGGGACCTCTACTACGTCATCAGCAGGCAGAACTTTGGCGACAGTGTGTGAGGGCGCCGGGTTCCCATTCCAGCTCTGCCCCCACCGGGCCGAGTGGGCTGGGCACGGCCCTCACTCCACCTCACTGAGCCTCAGGTTCCTCTTCTGGGAAACAAGCCTGAAGACCACCGCCCATCTATTGTTGGGAGTCTCAAATGCACCAAGCTATGCCACTGCCCTGAGAAGCCACTTACTGACAACAAACGTGTGACGTGACCATCATGTGCTATTTCTGTGCACGTCTAACCTCCCTTGCTAAACTGTTGAAGGCCAATGGGTTATGGATTCAGACTCTTGTATCAACCGGAATCAGGTTCAAATTCTGGATCTTCCGCTTAAGCAGTTCCTTAAACCCTGCAAGCTGCAGTGTCCTCACTCCATGAGTGTGTGGTAAGGGTCAGACTTGACACATGCGGCACACTGACCACGGGCTCATCAGCTGTGTTAGCTCCAGGCTGTCACGTGATAGGCATGATGAGGGGCAGACTCCCAGGAGCCCTTGCTTGGAGCACAGCCGGTAGCACACATCCAGCAACGCTCCCGGTTGACCCTGCTGAGTTTAGATGGTCAACATGTAGCATGGAGGCAGCACAGACTCAGGAGTCCCTAGAATTAAACATCCTTCTCAGCCTTGTTTTCAACAGCTGTGTGCCTGCTGCCATGTTAACTCGCCCCTTGTCTGCCCCTTCCCCAATAGGGTGAGCTGGACCAGGAGGTTTCTAAGGTTCCATTGAGCCCTCAAGTGGTATTACCTTGACTCAAACAAGCAGCTTCCCCCGACCTCATCTGCACAGCCTGGACACAAAGTGCCAGATGGGCGACCTGAGGGCTACCCCCACATCCCCCCATGAATTGTGCCCATGGCCTTTGCATCCACGCCAGCTGAAAAACAATTAAGCGTAGACATGAGCAGGCAGAACAGACACAGCAGACACAGGAAGAAAGGCATATATTTGACCTGGCAACTTGCTTTAGGCCTTGGTAGGCCAAGCCGAGTTCTCCATCTTCATTCAAATATCCCCAATCCTCAGTCTTGCTAGAAATAAAGGATAAAAAAAACAGGGCAACCAGTGTAGGGGATAACGACAGGCAGGCAGAGCACCCAGGAAGGTAAAGCGATTCCAGCCAAGGTTTGGAAACGAAAAGGGGAAGGCTCCAGAACTCCCAGCTTCCCTCCTTTCTCTCCTGTCACCAGCACTTGGGCACCTGCAAACACCCTCTCCCCTGTCTCCCAGCTCCCAGCTACTGTCTTGGAAGGGGGTTCATGGACTCTCATGTGGGACTCACTGCTCATCCCAGGCCAGAACACACGCTGCTGGAGAGAGAACAAAGGGATGCACTTGTCTGGGTAACTCTGTAAACAGCCGCCCATGGGCTGGCAGAGGCATTCACATGCTCCCACACACCGTCCTTCCCTCTCCCAGAAAGATGCTGATTCGGAAAAGAAAAGGGAGAATCAGGAGAGATGCAAACGGGGCAGGGAGGAGAGCAAGCGTGCTTGGGGGAAGCTGCAGAGGCTGCGCAGGCATTCACTAAGGGGCGGGGGGGGGGGGCGGTGAGGGGAGCGCGGCCTCCCAGGATGCTGTATCCCTCACACCCCAGCAGCAGGGACGGAACTTGGAGGGGAGGACAAGGAAGGAGACTACATATTTTGCCCACTTTTCAATGCGTTTCTCCTTTCTGTTGCTTCTTAAGGGCATGAAAGTATTAACTCGTCTCAACTCCAGCCCTTGCTGCAGAGTCTTGCATAAGGAAATAGCCAATAAAAACTTTGTGACAAGCAGGATGAGAACTGAACTTTCTCCTTGGGACTGGTGTGCACTACTCCTGTTTACTCAACCTGGAAAGCAGGAGGCCAGATGCCTCCTCCTTGCAAGTTCTTTTGCCCTCTCCATTTGCCCAGTGTCCGCCCAGTGCCAGCAGGGCGGGTCTTGGGGATCAAGTGCGTGTCACATGCCCCTCCCCCAATTCCCCACCTCACACAGCCCTGGGCACACAAGAGACACTCAGAGGCCAGCAGGACTGGGTGGAGGGCAGTGGGCAGAGCCCTGCTGTCCCTGCAGGATTGTGCCCCTCCCTCCCTGTTCCTGGTGGGCTCTGCTCCTGGGAAACCTCCTCCTGCTGGTTGGAGCCCAGCTTTCCTGGCAGGAATCATGGAGCAGGAGCCGCATCCACATTGCTTGCGAGCAGGACCAGTAACCCCTTGCAAACTCCAAGGGGGGAAACAATCATCCCAGGAGTGGTTTTGGCCACAGTCAGTCACTGTACTGCCCCCAGCTCAGCCTCACGAAGAAGAGCCTCAGACCCTGCCAGGCTCACACGGGCTGCTTCTTGGGCACAGCTGGTCACGTCAACACCAGGCCCTACTCTGAAAAGTCTGCAGGAAAGGAGGGAAGGGGGTGATAGCCGTGAGTGTACTTCCGGGGCTACTATATTATGGCTTCTGTCCCTGAGTCTGCCCCTTACTGTCACAGTGTGTTCTCCCTCCAGTGGGGCAGCGGGGGATTACTGCCGACAAGCTCATCCTGGGGACCTCTCCCGTTCAGGACTCTGGCTCCTCAAAGGCCCAGAGCCTCACCCAGGCCTGGCCTCCCCAGAGACTGCCTTTGGATGTAGACTTTTTGCTGTCCCCTCCCGTGCTTAGCACTTGGCTGTCCTGTGTGTTCCACGCATCCTAGCAAACCCCAAAGTGACCCGGGCGGTGTCAGGGTGAGCTGAGAGCTTAAAGGTGCTAACACTTACATTTACTTAGGGCCTTCTACTAGCTACTGCTTTAACCCGAAGGTGCGGCTCACTGGGAGGACTTCCAGGCACAATGCCGTGGAAGTTCTCGGGAGGGTGCAGAGGTGAGTGCATCTGGTGCTGAGAGGGCATGTGCGACCCTTTACTCCAACCATGTCATTTTCCATACGTGGAGAGACACCAAGATGGAGATCACTTGCCTGACACTGACACCTGGGCTAGAATCCAGGTGGTCTCCTGACCTTGGTCTAAAGCTCTTCTCCTGTCCCACACTGGCTGGCCCTCCAGACCCCGAGGAGGGGCTGCCGGGTCTCTCTCACAGGGTCACCACACTCCTGTAGTTCCTGGGAGGGCAGACTCTCCTACTCCCTCTCCGGGGGGGTGCACGCATGTTGCCGAGCGAAACAGTGAGGAGTCAGCATTAATCCCCACATCACCAGCCTCAGAGGGACACACTCAGAATTCTTAATTCTATAACATGCCAGGCATGACGCACAAAGATAAAAGTAGAGAACCGGGCAGCCCAGTCAGCCCACAGTGCTCAGGAAGTCAGGCACGTGAGTAAATTAAAAACCAGTCCACCAACTCCAGGTCTGTCCTTTGTTCCCAGATTTGCACAGGAGCTTCTCCCTCCCTGTCCACACACACCACAAAGGGGCGAAGGCCGGGGAGGGCGTGCCACTTGGTGGTATGAGAAGGAAGACCCCAAATGACTCGGCTCTCAGCAATTTTTTCTATAATGTTAAGTACTTGATGTCAATTAATAAATCAACAAATATTCATGGAGAACCTCCTGTGTATACGCCACTGTGCTGAGCCCCGTTCCCAAAGAGGCCACAGACACACAAGAATAAGCAGCAAGAAGAGTCCCTGACGGCAGGAGGCAGCAAGACAGAGTTGAGGAAACAGCTGAAAGCCTGGCCTCCCGTCACCCACATGCCCTGGGCCCATTTCCTCATGTGTAAAGTGAACGCACTTGGCTGAATTACTTGCAAGGTTTCTTCTAGATCTTTAGTTATACAATCTCATTAGCTGTAAAGGTCATGCACCAGAAAAGGCCTAGGCTAATACTCACTTTCTCTCTGTGGAGACCGTGAAAACTAGGACCCAACAAACACCCCTCTGCCCCAGCTTACGGACCTGCCTCCCTGTGGACAGAAACTGGCAAGGTTACTGCCAGCTCGGAGGTGGTCAGTTTCCCGTTTCTAAAAAAACCATTTGTGCTCCATGGATGTTCTTATTTCTTTAGTTCACACCTGGACTTTCTACCCAACTGCCGAAGAGATTCCCTGGGATCTTGGAGAAATGGGAGGCGGCAGCCCCAGCATCACGAATGAGAGAGAAGCGTCTGAACCCACAGGCCTGGCCACACGAGGCTGAATTGTTTGTGGATACACACGGTTATGCCACTGAATTCCAGCAGACAGAAATTGTGCTGATGGCTCAGGACCAACAGAATTTTGAGAAACACAAGGGGAATTATCACCTCCTAGAAGAAAGCCACGAGCAGTTAAAGAAAGGACATGTGCGAGAGGAGCTGAGCAGAATCAGGCTCTTCCTCCTCCTTGTCATTCCCCGCAGACATCCTGCAGCAGCTAGGGCTCAAGGCCAAGTGAGCCGTAAACCCCAAGCCCCTCCTAACGTGGCTGCACACACCCTTCCTGGTTAAATGCGGTCTCCGCTGACCTGGGCAGGCCCACTAGGGGTGAGTAATGACCCCAGGTTTACCCGCCCAAGCCCAGGTGGCAACAGCAAAACTACTCTCTGTGCGGAGGGCCTCCTGTTGTCTGCTGGGATCTGCTGGGTGGAGAGGGGCTGCAAGGAGGTTTCCTGGGACCCGAGGTAATGTCCAGTAATGCACCCTAAGTCTCACTTTGGAGTTCTACAGACTTGGAAAGGCTTGGATGGAAATTGCCAGTGGCCAAAGGAGCACTGTTTTCGGAGCCAGACCTGAGCCACGGCCACACTCCTGCCTCTACCTAGCTCTGCGACCTTGAGTGTGTGCTAGAAGTCAGGCCAGCCTGATAGCAGCAGGGACCTCTGCTCTCCTAACGCACCTCCCCATCCCTCTCCCGGTATGCCTTGACAGACAGCTTCAGACAGCCCTGAGAAGACAACAGACTCTCCAGACACCCAGCTCTGCCTGCAGCAGCCTATCTCTGGGGCACGGACCGCCCTCTCTTTACTTTAGTTTTGCCATATATAAATGGTGACAGTGATGCTGGTATCTCCTAGTTCCCAAGATGTGAACATGAGCCAGCTTTTTGGAAGCAGAAGGGCTCTACATATTCTTGTGGCTATTCCCAGAGCAGGTTCTCAACACTGGCTCCCAAAGGAAAAGACCCAGCTGCAAAGATCAAAACAGAACTCTATAAACTCTTAAAAGTTAGCAAGTGAAAACAAGTTCTGAACCTGGGGACCCTTTCAGAGGCTGTGATTGGGCATGGGGTGTGTGTGTGTGTGTGTGTGTGTGTGTGTGTAGATTCCCTTCAGAAATCTAAGCAAAATTCAGGGTATGAATGTAAATTTTTCTAGATTTCCCAACCTTACCTCCAAATTACCCATGCATAATATAATTTATATTGAAACCAGAACACTCTCCATTACAGAAAAACAGTAGGAGAGGAAAAGCAACCCTGTCTCCAAAGCATGTTTGTCACTGGGGCAGCCCGTGTCATAACAGGATGCCCTCATTGCCAGCTGGGCTCCAGGAATCATAGTCCCACATCCCCCTGCCCGGCCTGCCTGCCCCCTCCCCCTGCTTCATCCCTCACTGCTGGATTCACCAAATTGGAAGAGACACAAACCCACACGTGTCACTACCACATGCGGCAGGCACTAGGAAACCGGTTCTTCCGGCTTCCCCACCACAGGCAGCAGCTCCTTTCTGTGCTTAACCTGGTTTCACAGGCTATTAGTTCCCTCTTGTACCCTGGGCTTGCTGAGAATGGAATTATTTTAAAATAAAAATAGCTTTTCTTCTATCTTATCACCAGCATTATTATTGCTGCAAAGGAAGACAGATCCAGGGCATTAAGCAGCCCCTGGGAAAACCTCTACTTGGGACTGGTTCCCTGACAACATGTGGATGAAGACAATGGGAGCTGATAACAGAGATGGTTCTGAAGATCAGAAAGATATGCACACTCACGCACACCTTTTTCCCTCTTTTTCAAATTTTAAATATCACCTGTGCTCTTTTTCCTTATTCATCTCATTTCTTATCTCCACCCAGGATAATTTAAAGTGACTAAATCTTGACTCAGGTTTTAGCACTGAGATTCACCTTCATTTCCTTCTCTCCCTCCTTTAGCAAAAAGAATTACATCTCTCCTGAAATAAATTTACCTCCCCGCTGGGCGCTGCTTAATACCTTCACCTTCTGATTACCTACAGCGTGGGCTGGAAGCAGCCCCACTGGGAGCCAGGCCTTCTGGATTCTACCTTGACACAGTTACAGGCCAGCTGTGTGCCTGGGCAGCTCAACCCTTCTGGGTCTCAGTTTCGTCTCTGCAGAAAGAGGGGCTGAATGAGAGGATCTGGAGATCAGAGCACTAGAAAATCTTCACTGATTCTGTGACTTTCTTGCCAACTTCGCGGCATACTCCTGGTGCCACCTACTGACATTTTCTGGAAGTGCTTACTGTTTTCAGCAATTTTGAACAAATGCTTAGTGATGGCTCAACATTCAATTAGTTGAGGTAAGAGAGAAAGGTAGCCAGGGAAAAGGCCAGCTCTGTTTCCACAACTGCCCACAGAGGCACAAGGAGGCAGAGATAATAATAATGGCAATAACAACACTAACATTTACTGGGTGCTTATCACACGCAAGCACTGTTCTAAGTGCGTTACACAAACTAACTCACCTGATCCTCTCACTCACCATAGGAGGTACGCTGCTATGATTGTCCCAGTTCACAGATGAGGACACTGAGGCACTGAGCAGTTATGAAGCAGTTATTAAACACCTGGCAGTGAATGGACTCCAGAGTCCACATTCTCGAGTGCTCTGCCATATCACCTTGGCGTCTCTGTTCTGTCCTACATCCTGGGGCCCTGTTGCCTCCCTCAGACAGTCACTCTTTAGCCTTAACCCTGGGTTAGCTCATCCTTGAGGAGGGACCAGAGGTGGGTGGTTAACTAAAATCCAGGACAATCTCATTTTAACCAATATGGTAGTGGTCAAATTCTCCCATCAACCTCTGTAGAGCCTAGCTTGGGTTCTGCCTCTTTTAAGGGATGGGGGGGGGCCCACCATGGTGTAACGCCCCCCAGCCGGGTTGAGTAGAGATGGCACCGCAGCAAACAGCTGGAGCAGGCCCCCTCCTACTGACGGGCTGGGCTCACTTGGCATGGGCTTCCCTCTCAACGAGAAAAGCCACTCTCAGCCAGCCTTCTCCTGCTTCCTGTCAAACCTTCCCAGGGAAGCTCCCTTTCCGAATGCTCTTCAGAGGATCTGGGTTCTGGATGCTACAGGTGTGTTACTGGAATCTTGTGAAGCTAACAGTGGGCTTCCTAAGGGCATGGGACTCACTGAGTCTGCTCCTAATCATGTATCTCCTATAGTGAGTAATACCTCGAGGCTGAGCTCACGGTCAGTGCCTGTGAGTGGCCGTCACAGATGAGGTTGGGCCGGGCCCCTCTGCCAGCGCCTCCTCCAGGGACAGATACCACAAGGTGGGACTTACCTGTTTGTCTGGCAGACCCCGTGATAGGCCTCGATGGCGTCTTCCTGATCTACATGCTTTTCACTGTTAGGCCAACTTGTCCTGGCATTAATGTTTGGTTCCTAGAAAGTCCCAGATTAAAAAATAAAGAACTCTGGTTATACAAACAATTGCCATGAAACGACTATGTATAGACAGAGGTATAAAAACAAGCCTTTGGGAAAAGACAAAAGCCCAGGACGACCTCACCTAACAGTAGTTGAACCCAGGCAGGAATGTGACTTTAAAAGGTCACATTGGAAGAGACACAGAATGACAAGGTCTGGCTGTGAAAGGCACTGAGTGTGGAGCGGTGGGGGGAAGATGCAAGGACAGTGTCCCCAGAGGAGAAAGCACCCCAAATCCAGAGGATGTGACTAAAATCTGTCTCAGTTTTGAATTCTCCACACTCATTACTGCCTACTTACCCCTACCCCCATGCTGCCCCAGGGCCCATGCCCAGAAGTGACCCAGCCTCTTAGAGCCCAGAATGATCCAGGTGGCCTCTGTCCCCTCCCTCCCGCTCCACAATCTGTCCCAGAAGGTGAAAACATTAGGAACAAATGCTAAGTTGGACTTGCCACCGTGGGAGGACTACGAGTGAGGAAAGACTTTCTCCACCTCAGAAACAAAATAAGTAGCAAGGGGCAAGGCATGAGTGAAAAACCAGGCCAAGGGGGATGCTCAGACAGTGGCTGTTCTAATTCTGTGCCTTGTTATTTTTGAACATGTCCATACTAAGTAACTTCAGAAGATTCTAGAAACTTCCAGCAAAGTCTCCCATGAAAGGTCATGCTGAGAGGGCAACAAGTATCTTGCTCTGGCTTTAGAGATCCTAGACCAAAAGACTCTGCTTTTTAGGTTTAAGAGCCACACAGGTAAAGATATGTAATAAAAAAACCAAATCTACTGCCTATATGTCACCCCCCAACCAGCCCAACCACGGCCGCCATCTTGTTACCATGCTCTTGCCAGCAAGTCGCCGCTGGTCAGCACTGACGATCTGGGTCCTCAGGATGAGCACCTCCTCCTTGCGAACCTCAAGCTCCTCATTCGCCAGCTTGAGCTGGTTCAGCAGGAGGCTGTAGCTGTCTGGGGAACTGTGGGTGGAGTTGCTCTGTGTGGCTTGGTCGGCCATGGCTTTCCTCAGCTCATTCAGGTCATTCTTCAGCTTCTTGTTCTCCGACTCCAGCTCTTGCCTCTGGAAGACAGCCGGAGTGATAGACTCCATTACTCCCTAGATCCAGAGCACTCTCCCCGTGTGGGCCTCCTCCTCCACCTTCCGTAACCAACCTGCCTGTCTTCCTGGGAAGCTGAGAGCAACCTTCCCATCTTAATGATGAAATACAAGGCAAAAGTTCTGGCTGGCATCAGCAAGCAGCCAAAGCTGGGGCCTGGATTTGAACCCATAACCCCAAGTTGTTGGTGTGAAGCATCTGACACGACGCCTCTACCGTAGTGTTCCCAGAAATGATTCAGTAGTGCTTGAATTTCTAAGCATATTTGGCCAATGAAACCCATCCTTCTGGAAATGCCAGGTTAATTTTAAAGAACATGCTTTTAACACAGGACTTCCTAGAACCTTATACATTAATGTACTTTGTGACTTTCCAAGAGAAGATATGGAAGGCAGGATTTCCTAAACTTATTTATCTAGACAGCTGCCCTTTTTTTCCAAGGAGCATGACATGGACTAATGTTTTGGAGAATACACCCAAAACAGTCTTTTATTGTTTTGGTCATATAGAAAGCCACTGACCATCAATGCCAGTGGAAGAAAAATTATCTGTATAGAATCAAAAATACCAATAAAACTCAATTTTGGAATGTATTTTAAATTTTCTGGATAAAATATTTGTGTTTGAGATGAAGTCAGATAATTTAAAGTCTGATAATCACAAATTGATAATAGGGCCCTGAAATATATGGGATTCAAAATTTCCCAAAGAAAACCCAAAAATGTGGATGAGTGGGCACTGGCTGCACATTTATTACAGAGCCACAGGAGCATAGAAATAGGGAACCATTGGGTATAATCTCTTTATTTTTTGAATGAGGAAGCTGAGAAGGGAGTGGAGAAGGCTCACAGTGAGTACAGAGGCTGAGCTAGGACTACAGCTCAGGACTGCTGACGTCTGGTCCAGGAGTCCCATTTGTCAGCCCCGCCACACCACTTCAGGCCTCCTTGGATAATGCTCTGCCAGGTGTGACCAGCCTCAGGACCCTTCCACCCAATCTCACTCTCATAGATAGCACACCTAAGCCTTGAGCCCAGTACCCAAACTACGTGCTTCTGTAACTGTGGGCCCTCCAGGACCAGTTCAACTGACCCCATCTTATCAACAAAGTGATTAAGAATTGCCTTCCAGAAAATTTGCAATGTCATGTAGCCAGAGCATGCACAGAAGAAATCTTGACCTGAAGTGACCTGGAACCAAAAAACCAAGACACGACAGGAACTTAAAAGTCAGACACTTATCAGAAGTGAGGGGTCCCTCATTCAGGAAGACCAAGTGTTAAAATTCCTTCCCCATCTCATCATAAATGTTTAGAACCCTATTGTAAAAGTTTAGAACCTCATAAATGCTTAGAACCCTATCATAAAAGTTTAGAACCTCATCATAAATGTTTAGAACCCTGTCATAAATGTTGAGAACCTCATCAAACATGCTTGAAGCCCACCAATCAAAAGCCGTCCCGTCAGCATTTCTGTGTGCCAGCCTGTTCTCCCTGACCTCTTAAATTTTGCCCCAAATCCTGAATCAGGGAGACAGATCTGAAGGCCCCTGTCTCCTTGCAGATTGATCTTGCAGAATAAAGCTGATTTCTTTTCCCAGAAGCTGATGCTGTAATTAACTGGCTTGTTTACGTGCAATGGGCGAGAGAACCCCATTTTTGTGCGGTAACATGAGTAATTAGTGCCAGAATTGAATTAAATCATAGGACACTCAGTTGGTGTAGGCAGAGAACTGGAGAATTGCTTTGTGCGGAAAACCCATACATTTTGTGTCAGAAGTGGGAACAGAGTGAACAGTTTCCTATTTGCATATATTGTAGTCCCTTGTAATAAATACAAATTTTCCTTCATTTCAAAGATGAAGAAACTAAAGTGTAGGAAGGGGAAATTGTGCTTATGGCTCCATTTATTAGCAGACCAAAGCTTAGGGCAGGATTTGCTGCTGCCCAGCTTCATCTTCCGTCCTCCACAGGGTGAGGGTTCAAGGAAGCCTGTCTTCCAAGAGTCTTACCTTCAGGCTATTGTAGGCTAGATCTGCATCCTGGTCCACATCCATGTTGTTCTTTGGTTGGTCCTCCTACATGGACAGAGACAGAGAGGTGAACATGGACCACCAGGCAGCTATTCCACAGAAGTATTTCCACGCATGGTCAAAACTTGCTTGTTTTGCCCTTGCACAAGTACATGTACTCCCACCCTCCAAATGTCCACTTCCTTGCCACCTCCAAAATGCAGCTCACTACTTCAGGCCACCGTGAAGCTCTCCATACACATCATCCTCCTGCCCACCCTCACCCCTTCTGTAACTTTATTCACATAGTTCTCATAGGCATCTGCAGGTTGAATATGTATAACCACATGAATACGGTTTGAATTATGTCCCCCAAAAAGATACACTGAAGTCCTAACCCCTGATCCCTGTGAATGTAACCTAATTTGGAAATAGGGTATTTACAGATGTAATCAAGTCAAGATGAGGTCATTAGGATGGGCCCTAAGCCAACATGACCGGTGTCCTTACAAGAAGAGGAGAAGACACACACAGGGAAGAAGATGGCCATGTGAAGATGGAGGCAGAGACTGGAGTTATGTAGCTGCAAGCCAAAGACTGCCAAGGATTGCCAGCAACACCAGAAGCTCAGAGAGAGGCATGGAACAAATTCTCCCCAAAGCCTTAAAGAGAACATGGCCCTGCTGACACCTTCTTTTTGACTTCTGGCCTTCAGAACTATGAAAGAATAAATGTCTGTTATTTTAAGCCATCCAGTGTGTGATACTTTGTTTTAGCAGCCCTAGGAAACTAGCACTGTAAGACTTACGTACTTATTAAGGGTTAATTAATATATTATTAATTATGTGCTTATTAATAAGGTTAATGAGCTACTCTTAGGTTTTTTGGGATGTGTGTGTGCGCACATGTGTATTCTGTTTTCCCCACTAAATCATCCCAAGCACCTTGGGGAGAAGGCTGCTTCTTCTATGTCTCTATAATAGGTATATGACAGCCGACCTCCTACAATGCTCAGACTCCAAAGATAGTAGATGTGGATGGCAACAACTGGAATACTAGCCCATTAGGATTCAGCTGAGCCAGTGACTCCTATAATTATTTGGTAGCTATTGGACTTGAATGAGAAGGGGTAGAAGTACTTTCATAAATGGTTAACTGCTTGGGGTGATTTCAAGTAATGGGTAACAGTCCCTGAATAAGAAGGTTTTTTGACGCTAAAACCTGACAGTGCTGAATTAGATCATCTACAACGCTAGCAACCTTATGTCCCAGGTAAGGCCACCACCAGCTGTGGATGGATTGGATGTCCTCCTGGATTGGAGACTGGGACGGGATCTCAGCATCTCCTGCCGCTCCTTCTAGATCAAGGATTTCTACTTTTACTGCATTGCTTCAAGCCCTGAAACCTGGGAAAACAACTCTCCAAGGTACCAGTCTCTGCTTTCTTCCCACCATCACCAGTGGTACAGGAATGTGACTGTTCAGGGTCAGCTCTTAACCTGCTGCCCCAGTGAGAGGCCTGTACTTGCATTCTATGCAGCATGGATTTGCCACATGACCACAGATAATTGTTGAGTGTATTAGCTTCTTGGAAAACAGAGACCACCTACTCAAATTTGAGTTGCTGTGAGTACTAAGATGCACCGGCAGTCATGTTTCTAAGTGGGCAGACCACTGGAATCATCTAGGTGGCCAAGGTGACTTTGCCAGGCCCGGGGAAAGGGAGCTGAATGGATGGGAAGTCAAGTACACTGATAGCCTGGCTGGCTATCACAGACACCCCTTCCTCACAGCAGCTCACTCCCTCCCTCCCTGATGGTACATCCTACAGACTTCTCTATCATTCCTCACTCAGACCCTGGCCTCTCTCTAGAGCCGAGACCCTGGGCCATCTCTCTCCAGAATAAAGACCCAGGTGGCTCAGGATTCCTCTTGAGACTAAGGGCAGATCCAAGAACACGACCTCTGAAACCTCGGTTTCAGGGTTCTACAGAGGGATTCCATACTCTGCCCTGCCCCACTCCTGCCTTTCTTACTAAACTCTGTTGGAAACAGGTCATTCTCCTTAAACAGACCCTCAATCCACATTACAGGGCTATGGGCCAAGCCTACAGTTCTAACTCTTGCTAAGTGATTATTTTTTAAGGAAAAAGATGCCCTTTTTTATTTGGAACCGAGATAAACAGAAGTCCTAAAGTCAAGGTTTCAAAATTATTTGGCATTTCTGTGGTAGGGATCCTGGATAGTGAATCTTTAGGGGCAGCTGGGTGCGCCAGGAACTTTCCTGTTGGGCATCGTCTGACACTGTCTAGGCAGCTTTTCATATGTTTGATTTACACTTGCCTGTCAGGGCAGCTTCTCTTCTAATTGAACGAGTCATTTATAAATCTAACCCTTTCACACTCCATTCTAAATCTAATCCACCTGAGAGATTTAAATCTGTCAGCAAGAGTTATCTCCCCACTTACTGCTCATGAGAAAAAAACAAGAATTTACTAGCAATACCAATCAAAGTCTGTATCACATTTGATTGGAGAGAAAAGTCAGGTGTTACAAAAGGAGACAGTGTGCAGAGGTGGAAGCAAGGGTAGGGCTGAGGGTGTGGGGAGGGGGTTGAACCCCACAACAGGCAATTCAGGCCTGAGAACAGACCCAAGGCCTTTGACAAACCCACTAGGAGGTCAGCTAAGGCTATGTCTCACATCAGAATTAGCCTTGTATCCCATTAGAAGTGGTCGTTACACCTTCAAAGAAACAAGTGGCTTTTATCTTCTTATCACTGCTAACCTCAGTGGTTCTCTCTAGTCCTACAGCACCAATCTGTTTGTACCCAACTTTGCATTTATTTGAGCACTACCAATGTTATTTTTTATTTTTCACCTGTGTTACATCTGGCCCTCCTGAACTAGATTATAAATTCCTTGGTGGCTGGGGATTTCTCTTACATTTTTATCTCATTTAATAAACTTTTTGAAGACCTACTATGAGCCTGGCACTAGCACAGTGCTGAGCATAGCATAGGTGCCCAATAGGTCCTCGAGATAGAGTGATACGTCTGGGGACACTAAGGTTTCAAACAATATCCTTTCAAGACCCAAGATACTGATGATAATCTGGATTGAGGCCAGGGTGCAGTCATGGGATAGCAGGGTGTGTGGCTGCAAACTTGGTCTGCCCCGACCCAATGGGGGTCAACTCAAGTTCACACCAGATTCCAGGTACAAAACGGCAATAGATCTTCTCTGCTAAAATTTGACTTCTGCTTGTATTTATACTTGAATTACACATCCTGGTCCTCTTTGCAAGTGAGTGACAGTGCCACAGGCTCCCTGCTAGGTTCACCACTGGAAATCCTTTGCCCTGGGGGCACTTGGGAAGCTTACTCCTGTTCAGTTGGGGTGACTGGAGCACTTGCAGAGAAGACTCAATATGATGCCAACACAAGACAGAAGCCCTTCTTTAAAACCCAGCACCAGCACAACCTCATGGGGTCATACCCGCCACGTGAGCCCTGGTAGGAGTGAGCTGGCTCTCTCTCTGATGCCAGCACCACAAGGGCACTGCTCTGCAGGCTTGCAGCCCCTTCACGCACCTGGACTTTCTTGCCGTCCTGCTGCTCTCTCTTCTCCAGCTGCGCCTGCAGCTTCTTTCTCTCCTGCTCAAGCTCCCGCACTCTCTTCTGCAGCTTCAGGAAGACGGTCATGTCCAAGGCCGCCTTCTCCAGGCCGATCTCCTTCAGAGGAAGACAGGGAGCAGGGAGGAGGAGGTTTTAATAGGGAAAATACAGCACCTCACTGCCTCCCTCTACATCAGCTGTCTGTTTTCTCTCTTCTCCCAAACATCAACCCGCGCCTCAGATACAAAGCCAGTGTCAAGCAACTATCACTTCTCATATTAAAGTTGATATTCCAGGCTCATTTTCTGTCTGGATAACATCTGAGTCTCAGCCATTTGTCCTCTTCCTGTGTGAGCCACTTCAGATGGCCAAGATATATTCCAAGAACAAATGGATCAAGACAACCATTTTATTTGGAAGTTAAAAGAGCTCACTTCTGGAAAATAGTTTCACACTAGAGAAATTATAAAATGCAGGATATAATGCTTACTGATGAAGAATCAATGCAGTTACTAATCACTGTGAGCATGCTGTCAAACACTACTTGATTGCACCTTGAAACAGAACCAACACTTGCCCTGCTATGGAACCCATTTATCCAACAGATCTTACAGCAACAGTTTCCCATGTTTCCTTCAGATTCATGCCTGGGTTTGCCCTGCAGAGTTCTTTCATGTGTGGGTGTGCTTGTACAAACAAGGGCATATGCACGAGCATATCCACATGGATATTTTAAGTACATGTATGTACATGTGTGACAATATAATTTGGTTCAGCCAGCATTTAATGAATGTTTTAAATGCGCTCTGTGCCCGCTGCTCTGGCCAATCCCAAGAACCAGTCTCTGCTTCCTTGAAGAATGTAAATCCACTGAGGGAAGTGCTTACGTCTGCATGTAAATGGTCACATATACAAACACCTGGGTGGTGCGTCTAGCGTGCAGGCCAACTGAAGCCTCCAGGACCCAGACTCAGGAGATTGCAGCGGCAAAACCAAGGGCCTTAAGCTAGCGCTTATTAAATGCTTACTAAACGCATACGGCTAGTGGCCAACCACATCGAACTGTACAATAGCCCGGCTTTTATCCTGAGGACATCCTTTTCTATCCTTCCACCTTTTACTCTGTCACTTGCTCTCTCTCATCATCTTTTATTTTCCTTTATAGCACTTAACAGTACTTGCAATTATATTTCAAACTTCTTCTATCAATTGATCATTGTCTAACTCTCCATCAGACAAGCTCCCTGAGGGCAGGGACCTTCTCCTGCTCGGTCACCGCTGTTTCTCCAGGACCCATCCGCAGTGCCAGGCACAAGGACATGCTCAAAGCACATTTGTTTTTCTAGCCGTCTCTCCTCCACGTCTGTCTTCACTTGCTTCATAAGGTTTTATGTGTTTGTGATTTTCTTCTTTACAAATGCCAGAGGAAAAACTGTGTGTCTTCGACAAACTTACACACAGACCATGAAGTCCACAGTGGGGTACATTATTTAGTGACTCTAAGAGGCTGTTACCGACAAAGATAGTCACTCAGCAAATATTTGTTATTGTTTTGAGTTTTATCTAGCTTCTAAGTCAGGGAGGGAAATTTTCTTGTGTTTTTATGCTATTACTATATGCACTGTGATAATCAACGGGGATGATAAATATAGCTATTTTAATGACTTAGCTGTTCCTTCTTTAGCCAGCCATTTCACCTCTCTGCACTAGGTTCGCAGTTTTGCAAGAGGAATCGGGGCTCTACCTTCTTCCTTCCTTTCTGGATTGTGGGTAGAGTGAACAATAATGAATTGCGTTGTGCAGTAAATGTTAAATTCAGAGTATTGTCTATAAGTCCACTGCAGTCCAAGTGATCCTGCTGTCAGGAAGGAGCCCCTGGGCACTCTGGTCACCACCCACAAGACAGTAAATCTCTGGGGGCCGCTCCACACAGGTAATACACACTCCCTCTGGAGCACAGACAGCAGCCAAGAGCCTGCCTTACTCACCTCCACCTGTTGGAGGGCATCTTCTGTGTCTCCGACCTCAGATGTGGAGATGGATGGGTAATTGGAGTCAGATTCTAAGCTGCTTTGATTTGATGGGTTCCGCCTGTGGCCTGGAGTTTGCTGTTCGAGGAGAAAAACGTAAAAACTCATAATGAACTATTATTAGTAAGTATTACTTTTCAAAGAATGGTAGGTCCTAAAGTTGGACTTCTGCCTTGTTTGTCAATAAAAATAGATATCATTGTTTCTTGGAATGATGGCTAAATAGAGCTATTACCACAAAATATTTCACATACAATTCTTACAGTCATCTATCTAGCTAACCAACAAAATGACAGTTAGAAGAGATCACAGCTCCATGCTAAGGACTGAGTTCCCTTGTCTCTTAAGGAAATACACATCCTTAACACTTAGGCCAATGTCTCCGAAAAGGCCCTGGGGAAACAACCCATAACTCCTGGTCTCGCCCTGAAAGAGAACCAAGACAGTCCTGTCCACAGCCTCCCTCTCAAAAAGAATGTTGCAAACTTGCCCCAAATGGCCCCCTATTTCAACCTGTACTCCGCCAATTTTATGAAAATAAACACCTTAGAAATAAATGTTAGAAATGGAGTTTACCACTGTTCATTTAAAAATACCTCTTTTTTGCCCCTTGCATCTGATTTGGCTTTGAGAGTAAAAACTGATCTTGGTAGGAAAATTTTAGATTTCTATATATGGTCCTATTCAGCTTCTCTTCCTGGTTTCTATGCAATTAACTTAATCTTGTTTGAATATGCATTTCTGAGGGAATATTTACATGGGGTAGAAAAGAATGACAAATCCTGAAATATGAAAATGTTTCCATGTATATTGCATTTCACCAAAGATTAGGAGAAATGATCAGCCCCTTGTGGGCCTCTCTGCATTACACACTAATGAAGCTGAGATCATTATTGTTTCAACACAGGGATCTTTCCAGAGCAGGAAACAAGAAAGGTAGCACATACACTTGGGTGGAATTTTCCTTAAACTCCTAACTGAGATCCTTATAAGACCCCAAAGTTGGAAAAGGAGCTGTCCTTGGGAATGATCAGCCAGCCCAGCTACTTCTCTATGTGATAACTATCTGCATGAATGGCAAGAACAGATGGTTTCGGGAAGCAACACTGCTCACACAGTAACTGCTCACACAGCACAGATCCACTGAGCATCACGGTGAGTCAGACAGCAGTGCAGGGGGCTGGCACTGTGCAAGAACAAGGGTTGTGAAGTCAAACGGGGGCCAGCGCAGTGGGACAGCAGAACTGCCCTCCTTGCCTTTATGATGGTCATCTCATCCCGAAGGTTGTCGTATCTCTGCTCCAACCGCGAATATTCCTTCACGAGATTCTGGTACCGGGAACGCTCCTCCTCCAGCTCCTTCTTCATCAGGAGATTTTCCTTGACAGAGTTCTGGGCAAATTCATCTGGAAAGCAAGCACGCTAAGCTGCAGTTCTGCTTTCTGAATGGACTCCTCTACATGTACTGACTCATGCCTTCTGATTAATCTCTTGTTAAAAGGCTGCCCATGACAAGCTCCTGACATGGACACTTGAAGAGTTTATTCAGCTACCTCACCTACTGCAGAGCAAAGGGAAGCCTGTCACTGTGGCTTAAGTCTTCAGAGAGGGGGAATGACCACCTGCTCTTGGGGAAGTGGCAGGAGAAGCAGGCAACACACATGACAGCTCCTGCGGTTAATGCGCCGGCCTCTCTCCTGTGACCACTGTCACAGCAACTGGGGGCAGCACTCCTGGATGAACCAAGATTTTGTTCTAGAGTTTCTTCCCTATTCCTGATCTTTCAGGTTCTTGGAGTGCAGAGAGAGTAAAGGAGATTTGAGGAGATAAAGCCAGAGGTTAGGTTGGGGGAAGGAAGGAAGGGAAAAAGGTAACATGGATGGGCTTTTCCCCACCAAAACTTACTATTCATATCAGTGGAAAGAAACAATTTTTAAAGGGAAACTAAAAATACAAAGTTTTCAGCAAGATTTCCTGCTGGGTGGGACTGTGCACCTGGGTGGCTGGATTCTCTCGTGGTACAGGGGAGGAACGTGAGGATGGAAGAAAGGGAGCAATTTGTTAAGGCCACGCTAAGCCAGGTAAGAACTAGGGTCTGTGGACCTCCACTGCTCCTCTTCACTATAGCAGCACATGGGGGTGATTGCAGCCCAGGAGTCAGTGGGTGCTTGAGAGAGGTGACCTGGATATGACCCATGACCCTCTCTTAAGCAAACATTAACAGATGACCCACTGGGTAGAAGAAACCACGATAGGTACTATGGATGCTCAAGACAAATTTAAAAACACCAGTAATGACAACTCCTCAGTGCTTATTACATGTCAAGCACCATCCTAAGTGCTTCACGCTTCTGAGATCTGTTCCTTTATGTCCATTTTGCAGAGGAAGAAACTGAGGACTACAGTCATTAAGGGACTTGCTCGCAGCCACAAGGTACCACATAGTAGAGTCACTCTTTGAGTGCAGGTCTGCCTGACTCCAAATCCCATGCATTATGTCTTCCACTATGTTTGTGTCTCACTGCATTAAACTCTTGAAACCAAATGTCACAGCAGGATCTTAAAGATCACCCTTCTTCTTTTTCATCTCTCTTCTATTAAAGCCCTTTCCCCACTGCAGCATCTTGACTAACCGCGTGCTTGGTAAAGAGTCTTTGGGGAAAATCAGTGTGGAAAAGAAATTAAAACTCAAAATGAAAAATCAAGCACTCTGGTACTTACCTTTAGATTGGCACAGGATTTGGTTAAGCTGTTCTTTCTCATCTTTCAAGAGAGCATTTTCTTGCTCCAGGTCTGCAACTCGCTGAAAGAGAGAGCAACAGAGAAAAATGTTTCCCCTGTGAAGCTGCGCAAAGGAAAGGCTCCTTTTGTGAGGTTTGAATGTCAACTAGTTATGTTGAAATGCTCTTTTTATTTAAGAAAATTGAATCAACCAAAGCTGCTTTCATTTCAAGGGAAAAATTAGATACTGAAAGAAAAATCCCATTAAAACCAGATACATGAGATCACCATTGTTTATGGTTTTCCAGTACCTATGAAAAGTCTATACTGAGCTCACATGCCATGTTCAGGAACTGACAACGAGAACAGGCTTTCTGGCATTTGGTTGCTTGTCTTGGTAAATTTCAAGCTCTCAAATCTGAGTCTCAGGAAAGCCTGGAGCTCACAATGAAGAATTCTCCCTAGTCTTCATCCCACTTGCCCTTGCCTGTCTTACTGGACCAGCGCAGTCCAGGTGCTGGGAAAGGGGAGGAGACTTGCTATTAACACTCAACTAGGGTATAGGAATTTTATTCAATAAGGCTGCGAAAAAATAATTCCACAAATAAGCCAATCTATAAAGCACAGTACCCTGTGCTAGGTGTGGCAAAAGATGAGTAGCAAGACAGCCTCCCAGTTTTTGGTCTGAGTGACGAGCTTCTCCACACACTGTGCTCAATGACACAATGAACGACCTTACTCTCTGGTTCAAGAAATCAGTTCTGGCCATCTCTTGTATATTTTATGATCTAATCCAGGGAGGACTCTTCCCATCTTGTATAGAAAGAGCCTCAAAATGAAACCTTCAGTATAATAACACAACACTTAGTAACCAGCATGTGTACGGTAGCTGAGACTAGATGGTGACCTACTGGGATTGCTACCTAGGAGATTGGTGCACGGGATCGAGGAGCAGAGATGATCACACAGATCCCTGAGGACCCACCCACACTCCCATCAGAGAAACACCTTTCAAACTCTGCTCTACCCCTTTGGCAGTAAAACCAAGAAAAGAGGCCCCAGGGATTCTGGCTAAAGGGCAGAAGACTTTGTGAGGTTTGAATTTCAAGTGATTATGTTTAAATGCCATCTTTCTTCCCTTTCTCCTGGCTTTAAAGTTAAGTTTAAGGCACCAAGAGGTGAGTTAGGAGAACTGCTACCCCCACCCTCAGCATCACGTAGAAGGGGTCAAGAGAGAATTTCAACAAGGCTGGGGTCCAGGAGCAAGGTCAAGGTCCTCCCCTTAGGAACTCAGAAGACAGTGACTCCCATTTCAGTGGCTCAGCTCCTCTGGGGAGCTGCTGGCAGTCTGCAGGTGGCTTGCTCTCTAAGGCTGCACATAGAGAAATGTAGATACACAACCCTGTCGGGTTGTCTTGGAGCGTGCAAAAAGGCTCCAAGCACTTTGTCAATCCACCGATAACACGATCCAACTCCTTCAGATTTTAAGGAGTTTTAAATCTCCTTCAAAATGTGGCTTAAAATTACCTTCCAGGAAACTGTTCCTTCCTGGCTACAAGACACTGTGGGTCCTTTCCAACCTCTAAATTCAGACAGACTCAGTTTCTCTCATCAGTTTATCCGTGGCTGTGCTGCTGAGAGTTACAGGAATTAGGCCCTGACAAGCGTGTGCCATTCCGACACTACTCTAGGTTAAGAGCCACTGGTCTCATATCTATAGTCAGCAGATCCTTTCTCTGCCAAGTAGCCTATAAGCCCCATCGTGATCGGGGACTCTCTTTATAGACAGTCAGGCAAAGACGCATGTTCTGTCTCCCCACAGGATATCAAATGAGATAAGGCTGGCAAAAAGATATATGCATGTAACTATACCCAACTGTTACTCTTTGTTGACAATTTATTGTCTATTACAATTAAGGCAACTGATGGTTTGTGTCTACAGAGGCTAAACCTGGTGTGGTGGTGAGGGCAGATTTGGAAGAAAAAGCACTAACAGTGATGCCATTTATCATCAGAGGCTCCCACTTGCCAAGCCTAGTTCTGGCCTATGGGGTGACACAGGGCAAGGCTGTCATTCATCCATCAGACACTTCCTGACATGCTTCCCTGTGCCAACAGCCTTGCCAGGGGCTGGGGGATGCAAAATGAACCAGGATCAAGATAGCTGCCCTCAGCGAGTGTCCAGCCCAGCAGGGGTGAAGGACAAGTACATAACAGTAAGAAGACTGGTAAGGGCCGTGGCAGATTTCCATAAGGCAGGGTTTCTCAGTCTTGGCACTATTGACATTTTGGGCTGGGTAATTCTTTGTTGGAGGTTTCCCCGAGTACTAGTCACCCCCCAGTCTTCCTAGCTAGCTAGCATGTGGAGAGTTTGTTGGCAGACGTGGCAGGTGACAAACTTCTGCAGCCAAACAGCCTCCCTTTTGCTGTCAGGGATGTGCCTGCAGTATGAGATACTTAATAACACAGACCAGGCAGTGTGTTCCCCTCAGCATGATCAGTAACACCTTCACTAGATTTTGGGACTCATTAAACATCACTCAGGAACTCCATTTTTTGGAGGAGTCTTTTAACTCTTGCAGGCAATATTATTGGAAGTGTTTTACTTCTAAAAGGTTATTTGGGACAGATCATCAGAACACACACTGGGTTAAATCCTGTTACTATCCAGCTAATTTAGTCCCTGGTGTAAGATGAATGAAACAGATGCCCCAGCTCCACGCTCCAGAACTGCCTTGACCAGTTAATCTCTGGGGATACAATGCAGCTCTGGGCTTTTATTTTTGTTTTGTCTTGACTTATTTTTTCAAGTTGGGTATTTGCACTGTAAAAAGAGCCAACTGCAAGGTTTCTAGTAGAAAACCACAGGACAAGTGGATTGGATGATGCCTATCAGGAAGGGCTCATCTGCCCCCTGCTGTGTCCTGTGATCGCTGTCCTCGATGCTGTACCTACCATCTAATAGAAAGTTACAGGCGTGGCCCTTGGCAGGGACAGCACTTCTAACTCTGCAAAATCCTGTGAAGGGTTACTTGCCTGTTCTCTAAGAGTAAGGGAAATAAAGCATGAATACTCTATATAAATGGGAAGTTATTTAGTCAATGGGAAACGGGCCTAAGCAGAGAAGAGTAAGAAGAGTAGACAGACAGTGCACAGAAGCCTGTGCAGAAACGGAATCTGAACTCACCTGGGACACATGCCTGCGTTAGGCACATATACAAGTTAGAGAAATGAAACTGAGAGTGGGGCACTCTCTCAGTGCTGTAGGGAAGGGAAATGTCTGGCCCACCCATCGTTTGAAGAAGATCCCCAGAGGAGAGGCCAGCAGAATCCAGACCCCTGGCCCGGCCTCACGGCTGCTACTTTTGTTATTCAGCATCCGCTGTGCCAGGACACGGGGCTAGGAGTGAGGATGGAGTCCAGGTAGGTTACAGCAGAGCTCATGACCTCCATGAAATTATAGGCTAGTTGGGGGAATAATAAGCTAATGGTACCATCAACATTTGCTTTTAAGGAAACTGAGGCCCACAACAGTTAGAGAGCTTGCCAAAGGTCACCCAGCTTGGCAGGGGTACAGCTGGGCTTTGCCCTGAGCAGTACGGGTCCAAGCCCAGGCTCTTGACCACTATGCCACCCTGTGCCCTGATAGTCCAGAAGGCTGACACCTGAAGAACTGTAATGTCAATAGCCTAGAGCAGGTCTCAAATGATGGATTCCGACAGCAAGAGCTACAGGAAGGAGTTGAGGGCAGGAGGAAACTGGTGCGTGCTACAGGGACCAACTGCCTGAGACAATGGTTCATCATTCTGAAAGTTTTGTGGTTAATGTTGCCTTCAAGGTCAGGAGATTCTTCCTGATCTGACCCCACCGCCTCTCTGACCTCACCATCCTCCTGCCCTTGTCCTCCTCACTAACTCCACCTCAGCCCAGTGGCCTCCTTGTTGGTCCTCAAACCTGCCCAGCCTACTTCCCCTCAGGGCCTGTTACCTTTGTCACCTGCTCCCTAGAAATCCTCACAGCTCACCTCTGTCTCTGGTCATGGTAAATGAAACCGCACAGGTCACTCTCTACCCCCTCTACTCTGCTTTAAATTTTTTTATGGCATGTGATGGATAATTTGCATTTGATTCCTGTCTGTACATTCTCCAATAACCGCCAAATATTTAAGCTCCATAAGAATGAGCAAGATTTTTAAAAATTGTTCACTTTTGCCCCAGTGAGTAGAACAGCATCTAACACATACAGGCACACAACAAATATCTGTTGCATGAATGCAGGGCCATGAGCTTCCATGATTTCTGCAGTGAGACAGTGTCCTTCCACAGAGATGGGGTGGAGGTCCTCTTTCTAAGAACCATCAGCCACCTTATGAGCCACGAATCCTGAAGCCATGGAGAACACAGCTCCGAGTCTTAGTTGGCACAAGAAGTCCTGCTCTGCCTCTCTGGGGAAAAGACTCGCAATATTCCATTGTGAGAATCCCACCACCCCACAGTCAGATCTCTCTGCTACTATTTGGAAAAACCCCAAACCTTTATATTGGAACCAACTAGCAACTGGTGGTTCTGTGACAGAAGACACGATACAATGCACAACTCCAACCGTGCCAGATGGAATGCTCTGGGCCTGGGGGCTGCTCTTCATCCCACACCAGTGCCAAGTACCCTTGCTCAGAGCCAGGCATCTGGCTGTGAGCTGCTCTTCCTCACCCACCTGCAACCCTGTACCAAGCCAGGCCTCGCTGGCCCCACCAAGCAGGTTCAGACCTTCTGACCAGATTCTGGATAATGAGCCATTGCCTCTGTGCCAAGGCCGGCTCTAGGAGCCATGTCTCTTTCATCAAAGACACAGAACAGCTGAGCTGTACAAAACAGCATAGCTGCACAAGCCAGTCAGGATAGGGATCACTGATAGCTTTAAAAAAGAACAAAACACACACATCGCATAGGCTAAAAGGAAGAGACTAAAGGTCAGGTGCGGACTGCTCTGGGGAGAGGCCACAACAACGGATACCTCTTATAGGAAGGGTGTCAGCTAACTTACACGGTTGGAGTGGGGGGGCTGCCCCAGGCTCTGTGGACACAGGGGTGAATTCCTGCCCCCAGAGAGACCTGGCCTCCCACAGCCCAAGGCAGTGTAGCCACGTGGCCTGATAATGAATATTGTCAGGTGGGGAGCCCAGAGTTTTCCAGGTTGCCAGTTCCAGTACAACACTTGCAGACAGAAATATCAAATGCATTAATTAAACATTTACTAGCGGTCGGCTCCCTCACTATGCTTCGCCTGTCTCATCAATCTTGCTCAAGGCAGAGCAGGCCCCTGGACAAGCCCGAGAGGGAACCAATTGTGTGATTATTCAGCATTTGTTGAGACTGGGCATGGTGCCTTGATAAATATTAAACCCTGACTAGGCACAGAAGACGAAGGGGAAAAAAAAAGCCAGCCCCGCTACCCGCCTCCCACCCAACCACCAGAATAAAAAGGTTTTAGAGACCCTAGGGAAGGAGGAAATTTTGCTTCCACTTTTCCTCTTCTTGGAAGAGGTGGACACTGCACTTAATGCATCATCTTCAGCCAGGTTCTTCTCAAGTTACTAACTTGGGATTTGCCTGTGTTTGGAGATCGGAAGGTGCTCTGCCTCCGCACCTATTCTTCCCCTTCTCGCAGTGTCCTTGAGTTTTTTTCTTGCCAGTTCCAAGCTCTCATTTTATTTAAGACCTAGGTCAACGCACTCCTAGGAAATGGTAACTATGTTTTTCAAGGAGAAGAGGAGGGAGTCGCTTCTCTGTTTTGCTCTGCTGAAGAATATTTTCGTTATTATAAACCCTTAGGCTCCCTTGCAAGGAGACTTGGATATTTTAAAAGCGTTCTGAGTCCCCAAATCACAGTACCCAAGGGGAAGCAGAGAAAGAGGCTGGGGAGTTGACGAGTCAAGTGGAGACAGGAGACACCCCGGTTTTGTGAGTCCACTGGGTGAAGACACTTCCTGTGGTCTCATCTGACCAGCACGCACATGCAGGAACGGGCTTTTCTTTCCTCCCAGGGTCACCAACGTCAGGAGTTTCCAGTTCTAAGCTTGGCCCCTTCTCTCTGCCTTTGGATCGCATCTTCTTGTTTTTTATTCACATAGATGGGTAACCATCCATCTGTTCTCAAGGGTCAATGGACAAGTGTGGAATGTCATGGTTTGTAGGTTACAAGCTTGTAGCTACATTTTAACAGGAGTTTCCTAGCACCACATGCTTTATCCCAAAGAATGAAGTCCACTTCAGGCCTTGTGCTGGGTGAGCTGCAGGTTTATCTGGGCAACTGGGCAACACACGGTGGGGGGGTGGGGGTGCTTTCCTGTGCCAGGCTGCTTGCACCGGGAAGTCCCATATCTCACTTTCTTCATCACCTAATCCCCATGTGGATCCCATCTCTGACCCTTGGGAAATCCCCAAGATTTGGGGAAATCAGTGGCTGACGGTGCTGAAGTTCTGCCTGGACAGGAAGATGAGGTAAGCAAACCCAACAGGAGCTGGCTCTGCAGGCTTTCATTTCAAATGGCAGACTGCATGTTTCCCAGCTGTGACTGAGGGCTCAGCCCAGGAGAAGGTAATGGGGCAGAGGAAGAGAGAAGCACTATAGAGCAGGGCTGAGGTCCTTTTTCCTTCTAGAAGCCATCAAATACAATCTCATGGAGCTGGCCAGATGCAAGTCCAGAAGGGGCCTTAGAGATGATCTAGACCAACGTTTTTCTTTTTAAAACAGATGAGGTAACTACCGCCAGTGAGATTTCCCACATGCGCTTAGTCATGGCAGAGCAGGGATGAGAATCTGGAAATTCTGATGTCTACCCCAGGATCCTTTCTATGGAAGCATTTGGCCTGCCCCAATTTTTAAACGCTGCAAGTTGTTATTCCAACATTAGGAACACTGAATCCTTCCCTCCTTAGATTCTCAACCCATTCCAACTCTCTAGTGATGGATAGGTACCAATCAAGTGGGCAACGTGTTATGTGGCCTGTGGGTCATTGTAGAGATGCAGGAGAGGGTAGCTGTGTCCCAGGTCTGTGGAAGGCTCTCCAGTTGCACATGGTACTTCCCTGTTTGGAAAACTATTTGGGGAGTGGAGAAGGGAATATCTGTATCCTGACTTTTGAGATAGGGGCATGCGGGCCGATCCCAAGAAGTACTATTTTATAGGGAGAGTAAACTTCCAGAGCACACCAACCAGAGTGGGCAAGTCAAGCTGAAACTATCAACACTTAAACTTGAGGCAAATTCCGATGATTTATTATGGATAGGGATGTCTAGAGGTTGCCTGTAATCCTTGCAGGCAACATCAAGAAGAAAAGCCACTATCTCTGTATCATCTCTTTCGCCAACAAGGACTCAGGCCACAGAGCTGACTCGGTGGCTAATTCTAGACTGTCAGTAAGATGCCCAAAGCCAGCCATTGTGCCTCCCTCTCAGGGGAGGACAAAGTGTTCAGTTAGTGGCACAAACTCAATCAACACTTGTTAGGTGAATGGACACATGCTTGTGGGGGTCCCCCAAAGCATGGGCACTTTATGCCTAAGTGCAGAGGGATGGTCAGTCTGTGAGCACGAGCCCCAGTAAAGTTCACGGCAATTTCACAGCTTGAAGAAGAAACTGCCTGAGAGAGGGAGCTGTAAGTCAGCCCACCACCAAGCCGCCCCCTCTGGCCTCACCATACCTTTCTCAGCTCATCCTTCTCCCTGGTATGGGCGTCCTCCAGGATCTTGCGCTCTGAGTGGGCCCTCTGCAGCTCAGTCCGCAGGCTCTCGAGCTCCTCCTGCAGCCTCAGGCTGCTGTCCCCACCTTGGCTCTGCTGGTAGTGGGCCAGTTCCTTCTTCAGCGTCTCCACCTCCACCTCGTGTGTGGACCTGACCGTCAACAGCTTCTCCGACAGCATCTTGAACTCTTTGTTCTGCGGACAGCAAATAGGGAGAGGGAGAAGAGGCGGACAGCAAGGTTATTTGGGCAGGAAAACACATGAAGGCAATTAAAAAAGGGGTTTCCAAGGTGGAACGAAATCTCAATCACTGCATGCTTGAGTGCTTTCCTGGCATCTCACCCACTAAACTCTGTTGTGAGTCTAGGAGAAATACAGGAAAACAAAAACACCAATTCTGACGTGCAAGGAGTGTTCACAAGCAGCGGCAGAGCTGGATGCTGGCTGACAGCAGTCAGCTTTCCATGCCCGGCTGGACAGATCTCACACTTTGATTTTAGGTTGTGGGAACCATGTAGCTGGCTTCTCGAGTCTGCAGTTTTTGCTTTGTAGGTTTCCCTGCTCTTTCACACGAGGCCCTCCTGCCCTTGGCCTCGCTGCACACAGAGCTGCAACCTAATCACTGGCTCTGAGACAAAGGACCCCTTCAGCATCCCCTTTTCCAAGGAGGCCTCCATGGGGCCTCAAGATCCCTCTCACCACCTGTCAGCTTACCATAAGACTCTGACTCCGGGAACTGATGCCCTGGCAGAATCCGTCCATGCCGTGCCCCTGCAGCCTGGGTACCCAGTCATGTACCCACTCAAGCGATAGGTAAGTGAGAAGCATTCCCTGTGTGCCTGATACAGGTGTGGAGGGGAACTGGGAAGTGGACTGCAGATGAGCTCACACAGAGGAAGCACTGAGGACCTGGGGCTGGTGACAAGTGCTGGCGTACACATGGGCAGAAACGGGTGCCGCAGGAGTTGAAAGCATCAGCTGAAAGTGGCAGCGGGGAAAGTGGAGAGGAAGAAAAAGGGGTCTCCAGATAATCAATCAAGCAACAGTCACTGATTATTCTTCATTGCTGTTCTCTGCAGAAGCTCCAAGTAGAGCAGAGCTATTGGCTACAATACCAATAAGCTAGGGCATCAGCAATCAATTACTAATTCATATCAGAAATTAGGCTTCATGGAAAGCAGTGAGGAGCAGCGACAGAAGGGCTGTTGGACCCAGTACACCACGCACACCATGGGACCTCAAGGCTGAGACCTGCTGTCGCTGTCCAAGCAGTACATTTTCTGCATTGATATAGCACACAGAGATCCTCCCACAGTCCATGGAAATCTCCCAGTTACAACCTGATAAGCCCTCATGTCTCAACTGGAAGTCAGCCTTGATCTAAGTAATCATAAATAAGAAATGTAATTAAGCACCATCTGTTTAAAAAAACCTAATACCGTCTATACTGCCCACTCTGCTCTAGGTCCACCCTGGAGGGTGAAGGGTCTCTACACAAGGGGAGTGGAGTTCAAGGAGGAAACATCTGCCAGACTAGCCACCTTGACTTTGCTATGCTCTGGAAGTGACATTCAGCCCAACTGTCACCTCCAGGTGGCACAGCCTGGGTAAGAGCCTCCCCCCAAGACTCCCCCACGAGAAGGGGGAGGACTGAGCTTCTGGGGTCTCTAGATAAAGTTGGTGTAGGGTACAGAAAGAGGCACAAATGCGGTGGTGGCGGGGACAGTGGCACATCCTGCTACCCTGAAAGATTCTCAGGGAGAACTATGTTTTGTGGATAGGCAGATGACAGCATCCTACTATGGACAAAAATGACAGTCACGGAACCTGATACAAAGACAGTGTGTCTGGAAGGCCAGCTCTTTGCTGGCCCTGATAATCAGGCTGAGAGCAGGCTCAAGAAAGTCAGGAGTTAAGAGTGGCTGGAGCCAGACCTGTGTTCAGATCCCAGCTCCCTCCTTGTTCAGCTGCGTTATGTCTGATCAGGTCATTCTACCTCTCTGTGCCCTGGTTTCCCCATTTGTAAAAGAGGGATAACAGTAACTCCTTCGTCATAGGATTGGTATCAAGATTCAGGGAGTTCATACGCTCAGCCGGTGCCTGGCACACAAGAAGTGCTATCTTCATTGTTAGCTCTCCAGGGAGTCCCTTGGAGAGATGCTCTGAACTCTTTGCTGGCCGCCTGGTGTCTGGGTGAGGCGATTCCTAACAGCAGAACCTGGGCAGCTCCTTATTTCATCATCACTGGCATCCAAAAATAATCACTGGGGTTCACCGCAGCTGTCCATTTTGTTTTCTCGATGTATGATTTCAGAAAGGAAGACCTCAGAAGGGCCCAGTGTTTCCTGCCTCATCTTCACACCTGTACGTGCCTATGGCTGTGCAGCCAAGCCTGGCACAGGGTGGTGTGGGGCACTTGCTCCCTCATAGACCCCAGAAACCCTCCTGTGATGGCAGGCTAAGCTCCCCAGAGCTGCCTCTATCAGTGTGACCTGGAGACCTGGCCAGCTCTGTCCTGAACCAGTGAGGGCCTTTTCTTGATGCCAGGGGGATGAAGATTTCTAAACAGACCCGTTCTCCTTGGGCTCCTCAGACATCCTGAGAGGATGCTCATTCTGCCTCTACTGCCAAAGGGGATAGATCTGTTCTCAACTGGCAACAAGGAACCTGTCTGAGAAGGTAACTTGAGACTCCTGCTATTTGTGACTTTTTCAAAAGCTCATTTTTTCTCTCAAAGGTTTGCTTAGGCAAGATCTTTTTTATGCTTGAAATGTTTCCCCCGCCTGAAGGATATGGCATCCACCTGTTCCTCCAGTCAGGGATCCCCGGGCCCCTGCTGGCATCTATAACACTTCTGTGTAAACCAGAAAAGGCAGCACCTCCAGGGGGTAAGCTCCACAGAGCTGCCCCTATGGGCGGACACAGCCCCAGGGGTGCACAGCCTGGAACAGAGGACATCCCTTCCTCAGGGCAGCACTGCATCAGGGCTCACGGTCAGGTGAGCAGAGTGTGGGCTGGATTTCAGCCCCACTTGTCCGTATAGCCAGTTACCCCATGCAGAGCACAATGTGCAGGGCTCTACACAAGAGGCTCTGAGTGGTTCCCAATCAAGGGTCTACAGACTCCTGGGGGGAGGGGGGAAAGTCACTCTAAGACAGTCTGCATCCTGGAAAATAACACCTTCCACTGACAGTACTCGCACTTACTGGGCGCTTACTACGGGGCAGGCACTGGACTACATTATTCACATATATTAATTCATTCACTCACAAAAATCTAGTAAGGCTTATTTACATCCCCATTTCATAGTTGAGAAAACTGAGGCACAGAAGGCCAAAAAGCTGTGACTTGTAACATACCATTTTTCAAATGGATGTGGATGCTCTTGTGAGTCATAAAATATTAATTTAACATATTTACTGAGTGCATACTAAGTACACTAAGTCAAACTGATTTAAAAGGCTACTGACTGAATCCTTATGGTTGTGTCATTTTTTCAGAAAAAATATATTTAAATATAGCCTTATACTCATAAAGGTCTAAGAAACTTGACATTCATTATAAAAAAAATTGTAGGTGTAACTGGCCTAGTCACTCTACATGCTGTGCTTGAATAAAGCCAGACTGGTAGAGAGCTGAGTCCACAGGTTATGTCATTTTGGCCGAAAAATGTCACACCACAGGCCTACACCAGGGACACTGTAAGAAATGGTCCTAGGAACTGTCATTGTATTTATCGCTGAAGAATACTGTGCAGGATGTGGCTTAATACATCACAGATGATGAAAACCCACAGGAAAACATCTCAGCACCAGGGACAGCTCCGATCATCCTAAACTATTTTATTTCTCTTTCAACAACTCTCAAGCGATCCTATTTCCTTCTTTGTTGTTTCATTGGGAACTTGGTGCCAATTTTGTGTTTCTCTAGTTGGGCGCACAAAACCTTAGGGATGCATTTTGGGTGCCAACCTTACCCTGCTTTTATCTTAGTTTCCTCCTTCACTGACTTCTTGGCAGCGAGGAGTTTTCTAAAAAGCTCTCTCTGGTGATTCTACAGTGCAGCCTGGGCTTGGGAACCACTACTTTAGCCACAGCAGGGTATTGGCGAATTTTTGAGGTGGAAGTTACCTTACAGATCTCAGGCCGATCCCCTCTGAAGAACACAACGCCCAGTTAGAGATTCAGCCATAATCCCAAGCAGTCAGCACTGGCTGCAAGTATAATTGAGGCAGAACTCAGGCCTCTGTCCAGCTGGGGCTTTGTCTGCTACCCCATGCTGCTCTGACAAATACTTTGGGATGCCTTCGCCTCTGTCATTCCTGGCACACGTGTATCGTCTTCTTCTGGCTTAAGAATCCTTGTGCATCAAGGGAGCAGCCACCCGAGTTGTCTCCAGGCATTATAGAGAGAACTGAAACCCATTCGCTTCCAAGCGGCTGGCCCCATCTGCTAAGAGACTGGGCTAAATCAAGAATCTGAAGAGCTGGTGCCGCACATTATGCTGAAGCCTCCTCTCACGACAGAGTGCCAAGCACGTTATTTGACACCAGCCACACACCCCACCGTAAAAGGCCAGCCAGTCCAAGGAGGATGCTGTTTGTATGAGAATGAACCCAAAACAAGGCTAAGAGTCTCCCCTGGACTGACGAATTCTCACATGTCCCAAGAGACTCCCAATGGGCAGATAACTTACAATTTGGTTGGATGTGGCAGAACGTACCTTGGAACCAGACTGCCAAGTTTCAATCCCAGCTGTGCTACTTACTAGCTGTGTGACCTTGGGAAGGCTACCTAACCTCTCTGTGCCTCAGTTTAAAATGGGAATAATATTACCTCATAGGGTTGTGGTGAGGATGAAAGGAGCTAATATATAAGAACAGTGCCTAAGAGTACGTGCCTGGCACATACTCGGGCAACATGGGGAGGGGTGCAAGAAAGCAAGATCCAATCCACTCCTCCTGCGTCTTCTGATCACTCTCTGCTTGCAGGGCACCCTGCCCAGGGTGGGTAACACCTGTTACCACTCACAGATGTTTGCCAAGCAGGAAGCTTAAGGCAAAAAGCTCTTTTTAAAAATAGGCTTTTAAAATCTGCTTCTCTTTGATGTTCAATCACATGGATTGTAAAATATCAGATTTATTTTTAACCTCCCAAATCTCTTCAGGAATCAGCAATGCCAAGGCAGGGCCCTCGGGCTGGGAACCCAGGGGAGGCTGGCGGTACACAGGGCTCCTTGAGGGTGCAGTGGTGCCAACAAGGCGTACTCGTTCCTCTAACTATATACTTTGCTTGGTAGGTTAAGTAGCAAAATTTGACCATGCAAATGTCTTTTCTGGACAGATATCAACAGCCACAATAATAATAATAATAAAAATGTGGTTGTCTTTGTGTTTGCAGTTTTCAAATGGCTGGTCCCAGAGACCAGACCTTCTCCTTTCTGTCCTGTCCCTCTGAGCGGCTGTGCCTTCCCCCTGACCTGGCCTGTCACTGCAGGCCGACCAGGGGTAGGTACCCAGGATCCTCTACCCTGCACTGAACTTTCTGTCTTGTTTCCCACTAAGGAGCCAAGCCAATCCAGACACCCTGAAGAACTCAGAGAGAGAACATAAACATCCAGGCTGACGGTCTCTTCTCGTGAAGCCTGGTCTTTGGCAAGAGCAGAGAAGCAGGAACATTTTACCGCTATGTGTGCACTGCTTTTGGGCTCCTGTTCGGGGCAGCTGGCTTAGGTATAAAATGGCTCATTTATTTTCTTGCCCTATTGGGATCTTGAGAAGCTGAAAAAATGCCTAGCATAGAAGAGGGTCAATAAAACCAAGTGACCTCCAAGGCAGTGCCTAGTGGCCCCAAGTCTAATTCTCCCTCTTCTTCACACCCTGACACCACGCACAGTTTGTGTTCTCTCCCTCCCTCTCCCCTTTCCTCTCTCAGGAGGTACCTGAAACCCTCTGGGGCACTGCAGAAGCCTTCTCCTGTGGTCACCTTAATACCCCACATGAGCAAAGTGACAGTCAGCCTGCTTTCAAGTCTGGGAACCCACCTTGGCAAGTACACTGGAAAGGAACGACAGTTTAGTGATGTTTGGGGTTAAAAAACTAGCAACACCCTCATTATGGCTGTGGGATCGGACAGACCTGGGTTGGCATGCTGGTTCTAGAAATTTCTAGTTCTGCGACCTTGGCAAGGTACTCGATGTCCCTGACCCATATTTTGCTCATCTGTAAAATGATCTCACAAAGTAGTGTGAGGATCAAATGAGAGTGAACACAGAACACCATCAAAGGGCCAGGCACATAGCAGGAGCTCAGAAAATCACTAGAGTAGTGATGCTGTTGGCCTCATCGGCATCACAGGATTGTTTCCTCGTGATACAACATCCAAGGTGTGTCAAAGTATCCTCTGTTCACCCAGCCTAACAAAGCACTCAAAACAGTCAAGCACCAAATAAAGTTGAAGAGAAGGAGAGAGGAGGATCGGCCACCTGGGTCACTGAAAAGTGGGTGAATGGGTGTGTGTGCATGCACATGTGCGTGCCTCATCTTTTCAACCTGATAGAGGGCACCGAGTGCACTCTGCTTGTCTTGGATCCCTCATGGTACCATGCACAATACCCCACACCTGCAGGGACTTGATCAATGACTTGTCACTTGTGTGACTGGCTGATGTGGGAAGGTGGCTAGGGTAGAAAAACAGGAAAAAGCTTAATCTCAATAATGAAGGTAAGCATTTCCTGAGTTTCCCATTGAGTACCAGGCCCTTTGTACATGTAGGATCACTCACCCTTCTTGCAGCCCTATCAGCCCCATTTTATGGATAAGAAAACTGAGGCTCAGAGTGGTCAGGTCACTCACTCAACTTTTAAGCAGCAGGTTAAACTTGAATTGGATTCTTTCTGATTCTCAAGCAAGTGCTCTTCCCTTGCCACACAAGGCAACAGAGGCGGAGGAGCCACGTGGGGAAGAACACACACTCTAGACCCAGACAGCTGGGGTTCAAATTGGGGCCCTGCCACTGTCACCTGGGTGATTTGAGGAAGCCACTTGCCCTCTCAGTTTCCTCGCTTGTGAAAAAAAAAATATAAAAAAAGGCGGATGATACTATTTACCCTTTGAGGCTGTTGTGAGGATTAAACAAATTAATACAAAGCGTGAGGACAGCGGCTGGCACACAGTGAACCCCCATAAATGCCAGCTATTGTTATGACACCATGCTGTTGCTGTGAAGGCAGGGAAACATGACTTTGGGCTAACGCATTAGCTTCCTCTTGCTGCTGTAACAAATTCCCACCAAGTCAGTGGCTTGAAACAATACAAATCTGTTATCATACAGTTCTGGAGGTCAGAAGACTGAACGGGGTCAGCAGGACTGTGTTCCTCCTGGAGGCTCTAGGGGAGAATCCATTCTATTGCCTTTTCCAGTTTCCAGAGGCTGCCTGCATTCCTTGGCTCATGGCCCCGATCACTCCAATCTCTGATTCTGTCATCGCATCTCCTTCTCCGAATCTGACCCTTCCGCTTCTCTCTGATGAGGACCCTGTGAGTACACTGGGCCCACTCGAATAACTCAGGATTATCTCTCCACCTCAAGATCCTCAACTTAATCACATTTGCAAAGTCCCTTTTGCAATGTAAGGTAACATGGTCACAGGCTCTGGGGATTAGGACATGGACACCTTTGGGGGCCGTTATTCCGTCTGCCATAGTCGTAGCCATTCCTGCCGAGTGGAACGATACCCTGAGGACATCTGTGCTCTCTTGGGTCCTGGCATGTGCAGTTCCCTGAGGAAGCTGTGGGGCTCTCTCAAATATGCCCTTCGAGTCCCATCACAGCCCCCAGCCCCTAGGTGAGGGCTCCGCACACCGACCTGGTCGTCGAGCCTCCGCTGCAGCTGGACCACCTTGTTCTCCATGCCCACGTTGAGGCGTTTCAGGTGCTCTGCTGAGCGGGCCTCAATCTTGAGGGCCTTCAGCTCCTGCTTGGCCTTGAGCCTCCGGAAGGCACACTGGATGACAATGGCCGCACCCCGCAGCTGCTGGAAGCGTCTGTGTGCCATCCAGCCCCGCGCGTGCTTCTGGATGACGGTGGCCTTGCGCTCCCTGAGGACCTGCGGGGGGGACAAGCACTCACCTGGTGGGTTTGCACTGCAGGACAGGAACAAGGGAGGCTCACATGCTGCCCAGACGAGGTGACAACCAAGGTCAGCCTTGGTTCTAGGAGATACATGCCGCCCTAAGACCTGAGCTCTGGTGGCCATTTGTTTTATTTTATTTATTTATTTATTTTTTTAATTAATTTTATTTATTTTTTCCCCCAAAGCCCCAGTAGATAGTTGTATGTCATAGCTGCACATCCTTCTAGTTGCTGTATGTGGGACGCAGCCTCAGCATGGCCGGAGAAGCGGTGCATCGGTGCGCGCCTGGGATCCGAACCCGGGCCGCCAGCAGCGGAGCGCGCGCACTTAACTGCTAAGCCACGGGGCCGGCCCCGGCCATTTGTTTTATGAACAAGTTTTAACTAGTTTAACTAGTACCTGCAGGGAATCAGCTGTCAAACTCTTGTTTTCAGCTTTTTTTTTACTTTTTGTTTCATTGGTTAGGAAACCACAGTCTAAAAACCTCAACGTTGGAGGGGCCTAAAGATTATCCAGCTGATATCACCCCCTTCAACAGAGTCAGATTCTGTCCTGGTGATAGTGAGCCAGAGACGAAGCAAGATTCTCTCAGTGAGAGTCCACAATGGCTTAATGGCTCACAGTTACAAACTTGGCTTGTAATTCACTGCTGTTTTTTTTTCTACCACCAACTTAAAAACCACTCAGAAAATTAAAGCATCAACAATGTTCTTGCCCTAATACCCTGCAAAATAAATGTTTGTGGAATAAATGAGCAAACATGTTAAGAGACTAACAGCCCCAGTATCACGATTCTGGGACAGAGATGGGTTCAAGCCCAGTGACATCACACAGATGTCACCAATCTCCCAGGAACATTCACAGAACCTCCTCCCACTGGCCTGGGCTTCTCCACATATTACATCAGGGTGTGCTCCATCCATGTGTTTTCATTATCACTTTAGTGCCTTAGTTATCATTATTTAGAAAAATCACACCTTCTCTGATCATAGAAAAGATAGATGTTGGCTTTAGAAAAAACAGACCATTTTAGACATTTCCTTCCAATCCGTTTTGCAGTAGCATTGAGCTTCAGTTGTGTGTGGGTGATCTGGTGGAATGGATGTGTCCTAATTTAGGGCTACCTAACCAGGTATTTCAGCTTCACTGGATAATGGCCTGGCAGGGAGGCCACCAGGATTGCTCTCCTGACCTCACTTCACTGGGCTTCAGGTTGCTCATCTGTTAAATGAAGGGGCTGGACCTGATGATGCCTAATATCACCCCTGCTCTCAAGTCTGAATAAGCCCAGGATGGGTCACCAGGCTCTGCCACGGGCTGTGTGCCCTCAGGCAGGTGACTCAGCTTCTCCAAGCATCTCAGCTGTCAAAGGGGTACAATGGTAGACACCATTCCTACCCGTGACAGTTAATCTTTTGTGTTGACTTGACTGGCCACAGAGTGCCCAGATTAAACACTGGTTCTGGGTGAGTCTGTGAGGGTGTTTCTGGATGAGATGAGCACTTGAATCGGTGGATTCAGTAAAGTGGATTGCCCTCCCCAATGTGGGTGGGCATCAGCCAACCCACTGAGGGCCTGAACAGAACAAAGACTGGAGGAAGGAGGAATCTGCCCCTTTTCTTCTACCTCACTCCTTGAGCTGGGACATCTCATCTCATCTTCTCCTGCCCTCGGACCGGGATTTACACCATCAGCTCCCCTGGTTCTCAGGCCTTCAGACTTGGACTGAATTACACCACTGGCTTTCCTGGGTCTCCAGCTTGCAGGCAGCAGATGGAGGGACTTCTCAGCCTCCATAATTGCATAAGCCACTTCCTCATAATAAATCTCCATATATACACACACACATACATATACATACCTCCTTTCGGTTCTGTTTCACTGGAGAACCCTAATACACCATCTCAAGGGACTTTGGACAGGATTCAGTGAGAGCAGAGTTGTGACATTACTTAGAAAAAAGTTAGGAACACCCAACAAACGTTCGTGTTGGTGACAATCCATTTGCTGCTGCTCTAGTTCTGAGTTTGCAGCCTGTGGGTCCCTCGGGATAGCTACAAACCTGGTGGTAGATTCTCCGCACAAACATGCCCCGAGCGAAGGCCTGGATGACGATAGCAGCCCTGCGGATCCTCTGGTAGGCCAGGCGGGCCCTCCGCATGCGGTACTGCTTCTGGACCACCACGGCCGCCCGGGTCCTCCGCAGATGCTCAGCCAGCCTGGGAAGGGAGAGAGTGGGTGGGCCATACTGACAGAGGCCCCTGAGCTGTGCATGACTGCCAGCCCCTCCCCTCCTTGGCCCTACCTGGACACCCCCAGGCCAAGCCACCTCTCATGCCCTTAATTGATGTAGCAATGCCTTGGGCACCTGAAGGTCAGGCTCAGAACAGTAAAACGAGCTTCCTCCTTGTCCAAAAAGTCTTTCCACATTTTTAAAACTCAATTTAAGTCTGACCAACTCTGTGATCCTCACCTGCCCACTCCCCCACCTGCGAGCCCCTCACCGCAACCTGGGCAGTGTACCACGACATTACGCGTTTATACTTCTATCTGTCCCCTAGATCTCACTACGCTTGGAGACGTCAGGGGCCGTGACTCAACCATCCTTGTACCCCCTACATCTAGTACAGGGCCTGGCATAGTAGATGTTTGGTAAATATCTTATGAATGGATAGAACCTTCTCGGGCCCTGTTTTCTCATCTCTCCCTCTTCTCATCTCCCCAGCCCTTTCTGCCCGGGATGCAATGCATGTGGACATCTACAGTCCCGTTTCACTTCTACATTCCCCATCACACTCCCGAGTCAGAAGAAAGTCAGTCTGACACTTCTTACCTTCCTAGGGGCTTTGTTTGGTGCCAGGATCATAGCAGGTGTTCAGAAGTGCAGAATATTAAAAGCTAGAAAGGACTTAGAAATCATCTCTCACAGCCCCAGAGGAGGAGGTAACCTACCCAGGCCCTCCCTGCCTGCTGACATGAGCCTGATTCCCCAGTCTAGCTCTCCCTAAGTGCTTTCTCCACACATGGGCCCTGCATATCCACTAGAAGACAAACTCCATGCAGGGACAACGCAGGCCAGCTCTGTTTCATGTCCTCACCATCCGGGACCTAAGACAGAGTCCCATGCACAGGGGTACTCGGTGATGACTTGACTAGCTGGCACAGACTGTTGGTAATTACTTAGTGTTGATACTACTGACAATCTTCTCATTTCTACAGCTTTTGCTCCAGAGATCATCTCTTAACTTTCAGAGGTAATTAATGGCGTTCATCATCTCTGGTCATGCTCAGATAAACAGCTTACAGCAAGGACACAGGATTGAAAGGAACAATTTTCTAACTTTATGATACAAAAGATGCCTGCTCTTGGCTTGTAACTCAGGGGGTCTCTTGGTTTTTTATAGCCAAGCAGAGACGACTGAGCAGCCACTTGTGAAACTTTGGCTTCCAAATGGCAATTACTGTCATTTTTCCAAGGAAATCCCTATTTGCAGAAGTCACCAATTTTGAACCAGGGCTGGGTGCAAATCTGATGACTTGTGTGAAGGCCTGAGGGTGGGTCTCACAGGAGGGCGTGTCCTCCATGCCTGGCTCAGTGGAGATGCTCATACTACTTGAGCACCTCATCAACCCAACGACATCAGTGAGGAGGGAATGTATACAATGATTTCTTCCACATGGTGTTGGGCTGGGGCACAGGAGCTTGACTGGCATCCCGGCTCTGCCCCTAGGTAGCTACTTGTGGTTAGACAAGCCACACCCTCTCTGTGCTGGCTAGGTGCAACGACTCATAAAAGGGACCTTCCAGGACCTCGCTAGCCCTAATTACCAAACTCCCAAGGGATTTTGAAATTGGTGGTGTAAACCATGAAGGTAAATGTAAGTTAACTGTGACAGGCTGAATTTGTCTCTTTTTCTAAAAGAAGATTATTCTACTTTGGAGATTAAACAAAGGGAAAATGGCGGTTTTGTGGCAAAACCAGCTGGTCCTAGGTTGGTGCTGGTGGGATGGGGACAAGACTGGGAGAACCAGGAGACTTGGGAACTAGACCTACTTCCTCAGGTGAGAAGGGCATGAGTGAGACGGGCCCAGCTGCTGGGAGAAAGCCAGGGTGCAGAGAGGGCCCAAGGAACCACTCTAATTAGAGAGCTTGATGAGCTAAGAGAGCCAGTCCCTGCCCCCGGGCCCCCAGCCCCCAACCAATCTGCTGCCCTAGATGTGGCCCCGGTTGACTCACCTGCGGGCCAGGTACCCTCGGCAGTACCTCTGCAGAGTTAAGGTAGCCCTCTTCAACCTGCGGTATTTCACTCTCTGCAGCCAGCCCCGGACAGTTTTCTGGATCATGATGGTGGCTGCTCGGAACTTGTCAGCCCGAAGCTTCTCCAGGTAGGCCACCTGGCCTGCCCGGAAGAAGATCTTGGTGCGGCCAAACTGGAACTTGTCAGGATCCTTTACAAGGCAGGGAGGGGAGCTGGTTCATCATTGGTGAGCAGTGAGGTCACGTGCCCCACCACCCCAGTTCCTCCAGTGCAGAATTCCCTTGCCAGATCTCACATGTCCCTGCTCCTTAGACACATACTAACTCTCGGCATTTGTTTAACAGACACTGAGTCCGTCCCTACTTATGGGACAGGCCCTGGGCTCAGTGAAGAAGATGCCTGCCCTCAAGCAATTGACTTGGTGAGGGTAGATAGACTAGCACACAAGGACACAGGACGTTTTCAGGCAGTAGTGAGGATTAGGAAGATAGTAAAACTGGGGGCTAGAGGGTGCGATGGGGATGTTTAAACAGGATAATCAAGGATATCTCGATGGAGGAGATATTTGAGCAAAGAGCTGAATGAACTGAAGGAGCAGCCATGGGAAAGTCTGGAGGAGGAGAGTTCAAAAGAAGAGCAGAGCAGATACAAATGTCCTGTGGTGGCAACAAGCTGTGTATGAGGAACAGGAGAGCCAAGATGGCTGAGTGGGGAAATGAGGGTGGACGGTGGGAAGAACCAACCATCAAAGGCCTTGGAGGCTGTGGAATCGGAATGGGGAGCCACTGGGGGACTCTGAGCAAGGGGATGACCTGATCTTGTTGACATTTTAAAGAAATTATCCTTAAATAGCCACACAGTTGTGTGCATAATTTCAGATTGCAAATAACTCCCCAAATAAATTTTATTTGGTTTGAGACTATGAGATTTTTTTTTGGACATATAATTAGTGTCTGAATTACATCTATTTAGGTTAAAATTAGTTGCCTTTCCCTGCGCTCGTTCCGGTGGATTAGGAAAGATGACCCAGCAGTGTGCTTGTGGACAAGCCTGGGATAGAACACCTGATAGTTAACCCGCGATAACTGAGTGCTCTTTGTGCATAAACTTCCATCTGATTATGCTCACTGGCATGAAGACCATAATAGGAGGGAGGTAATGAGCCAGGGTCTAAGGAAAACACACACACACAACAGTATGTTTCACACTGACACATGGCTCTGAAGTAATGCTGACTCACCCCTCTTCACGGCTTAAGCCCTACATGGCTAAGAGAAACCTGGTTCCACACACAGAGAAGATGGTGCTGCCTAAGCTGTGGCTGAGCAGGGACACAGCATCCAGCTAGACTGTCGCTGACTGTCTCCTCCGTGGCTAGGCTGCTGGGAGGGGCGAGGTGTGGGCCTGGTTCTCATCCCTGCATCTGGTGGTCAGTGCCCTGCTGGGGGAGGCTCCTTCTCAGTGAGGAGGGACCAGGAAGCAAAAGGTGGGCAGCTCAGCCCTCAGTCAGTGGACAAGCCTGGCTGCTCAGGCTTCAGCACAACTCTGGCCCGGGGGGTACCTGAGGCATCCCAGGAACCACAGGACACATGCTCCATTTCCTATTCAGGAAAAAAACCACCAGGAAGGGGACAATCGGGTCTGCAAAGCCACCGTTTTTCCAATTAAGGATCTCTCTGAAGGTCCCACCTGCTACAACCAGTCCCCACTGGTTGATTGCTGGGCTCTCCTTACCCCACGTACCTTGAGCACATCTCCTGCCCCAGATCTGCTTTCTGTAACCCCTAGAGCTTAATGACTATACTATTCACATATGAATCAATCAGGGGACATCTTTTGAGACCTTTCCTCCAAGCATCACAGACTGAGGGAGTGGAAAGGAATGTTAGCAATCCATCCCAAGCCACTCCTTTTACTTCACAGATGATAAAACCAAAGCCTAGAATGGTGAGGTGACTTGTTCAAGGTCTCGCTAAAGACATCAAGAAATAGAACCCAAGACTCAGGACCCCCAGACCAGAGGTCTTTTACCATACCACGCCCCTTTTATAATATCTCCTTTTCACCCTTCTCACACAAACATAGTTCCTGATGCTCCCTGGGTTCCCAATAGATGCTTATTAATAGGCTCCTTCACTGTTGGGATGAAGGTTCAGGTGTGCATGATGGCCAGTCCCTGTGATATGATTCCTCCAGTGATGTCCACAAGCACATTAGATTATTAGTCCTGGGGGGAAGGACCCTCATATTATGCTCTTTATAACCCTCACACTGACCACTCTAGATTAGAGTATGTAGGAATACATACTTGTGGAGTTAAAAAAAAAAAAGATTCAGGTTAAGGATGAAGGCGTTCCTACAATCCTTGCAGGAGGCAGCTACCACTCATGAACAGCCTCAGGAAGCAGCCCCCCACCCCTGGCTGCCCCCCAGTGAATGTGGCCGTTAACTGCCTGTTGCCTGACCTGCACCCACCTTCATCACTGCTTCTTTCCTAATCGTTCTAAAATGCACTTAGTACTTTCTTGGAGAGGGCAGGGAGCTGGCATGTGTTCTTCTAGGCTAACATATGGCTTTGCCAAGTCTCAGCTGCTTGACTTGAAGTCCCAGGTCACTTAGCATGAGCACTAGGAGCATTGGTGATTAGAAGACGTGGCCCCCAAAAAGAGAAAAAAAGAAAAAAGAGGAAACACAAGGTCTCCAGAGTCTTGAAGCCTTGATTCCTATTCCTTCTCCAGGATAGATAATTAAGCAGTGACATTAATTAATTAATCAGACTGGCTCAGGGGTTTAGACTGGGGGGTTTCTTGGTTAGGTCACCTATGCAACCTTGGGTAATTTATATCAGCTTTCTGTGCCTCAGTTTCCTCATCTGTAAAAGGCGGTCATGTCTGTATCCTCCTCATAAGACAATCTGAGGCGTAGATGAAGTGCAGGAAGCAGTTAGAAAAATGTCTGACTTCTACTAAGTGCTTCGTAACTGTGAGCCATTATGGCAGGTTTCCCCTTATGACAGGTCCATCTAATCACCCATGTAGCCACCTGCACAAACTCAGAGTTCCTGTGACAACCAGCAACCATGCCAGGAACACAACGACTATAGGACCCTTGCCATTTAGGTATTCACGGTCTGGTGAAACGACAAACAAACCCTCAATGACAATACAAGGGGATAAATGCAACAATGGAAGGCAGAAGTTGAGTACTGTGGGCCAATAGAAGATGGAGTAACTAATGCCATCTGGAAGGCCGGGAACAGGCTTCACAGACCAGAAAGCACTCTAGAGCTCAGTTTAGGACAGTAGAACCTGGCCAGATAGGTAAAAGAGGGAAAGAGCATTTCAAGCAAAGGAAACAGCATATATTCACATAATTTTTCTTTAGGCAATTCACTTGTTCATTCATTCATTCACAAATGTTTGGTGAGTTACTTCTCTGTGTTAGGCTCAGTGCTCATAACTGGGGGGGGTGGGGTGTCAATGCAAAGACTGTCCTCTGCAAAAACACAAGACAGCATGCTACAGGCTTGGAGAGTGACACAAAGTACCAGAGCCCAGTGCTGGATAGAGGAAAGCAGGAGGGCAGAGCTGGCATTTAAGCTGGGCACTGACAAGCAGGTAGGCTCCTCATCAGTGGAGGAGAGGCAGCTGGGCCACACAGGGCCCAGCGGCCTGAGCGCATCAAGGAGGCAGGCAGGCCCCGGGCAGTGGCAGTTGGTCCTATTGGCTGGAGGTGAGCAGAGTGGGTGGAAGGTGATTCAGCCAGTCTGACCTGGGGCCCCTCCAGAGTACCCTCTGTTTGGGAAGCAGAGGTTCTACTGGTGAGCTTGGAGAAATCCAGGGAAGGGAGAGGAAGAGTGGAACTCTGACCCTGGACAAAGGAGAAGGTAGCCACAGGGTAGAGTGGGCTACTTGTGCGCCTTGACCGCACACTAAGAGGCCAGCTCCTGGTACCCCTGAGGGGAAGACTCCTAACGCTCCATGTCGACTGGAATCAGCTGACCTTGAATACAGATTTTTCTCACCCATGAAGAATGAGATGTTAAAATGTGGACACTGATAGATGCGCCACGGCAAAAACCTCAGTTAATTAGAGTCCAAACAGCTAACTGCAACCTTAACAATGAGCTTGTCGTCCTCTTACTCTCTGCTGAGTATTTAGCACAATATTCTGCACTGTCTACAGGTACAGACTTGAGTAGCTAAGATGTTCAGGGGATGACTGTCACTTTTACAAAATAACTCATGACCTTAAATCCTGATCATTTGACAATGAACTACTCCAGATGAATAGATCTTCCTAGCAAAATAATTAAAAATTTTTTATTTAATTCTATTACCTTCTTAAAGGGAAGATCTTTAACATAATGTAACCCTTTACTGAGATCATTAATGATCATACTCTGCTGTAATCCCAGAATACTCTAGGAACGAAGGTTTAAGGATCTGCCCCTCACAAAAGGCCCCCAATAGCTCTGCTTTTATAGTTTTTTAGTCTCAAGTGTCAGGGGTGAATTCAGGTTGTTTTAATTAAAATGAAATCTGTTGCCTTATTTAAAACAAGCGTCTGGGGGAGGGCCTGAGGCTGCCTACACAATGAGGAAGACAGGAGACGCATAGCTATTTTCCCCTGGGCTGGCTTGCAGGCTGTGCCCCAGGCTCCAGATTAGAGCCCCCAGCTGGGGGCACCAACGTGGGCAAGTGGGCTCAGCTATGGAGCCTCCAGCTTTGGAGAAGCCAGAGATCCAGGGCCAGCAGCTTGTAGCCAAGAACCGCCTCATCACAAACCCCAGTGGGCTGTACAAATAATTTCATTTTCTATGTGCACTGAGATGTGAAAAAGGCTAGGAAGTACTCTAGATACATGAAGGGGTTTTTGTTTTACAGTCATTGATGTAGGAGAATGGATTAACATCTCAAACAGTTTCAATAAGAAGGATGAAGACCAAAAAGGGCAGTTAACACCTTCCTCCCCAGTTCTCAGGGCATTCCGGCCAAGCCTTTCACGGAGCCCGGGCTGTCCAGGGGCGTGCCCAGCGCACCTTGATGAGGCTCTCCAGGACAGACTTGCAGATGGCCGCCTTGTCCGTGTTGGCGAGCTCTCTCTTCTTGACCAGCACCCGATACCGGTTGAAGAAGTCATGGTAGGCCCACCTAGGGGGAAACCAGAGGAGCGTCAGGTGACATGTCCTGCCATGAATGATCTCAGACAGTGCCCCGCGGGGTCAACGTTTCCAGCATAAAGCCATTCTCAGAGCAGCAAAAACCATTCTGGGGTGTTTTGTCCTTCCCTCATGCCCTCTGCGAGTTTCACTGTATAGGTGAATTATAAAATTGTAACTGGAAGACTGAGGGAAAAAGAGTTTTGGAGGCACCTCTGGGAGGACCGACCAGAGGCAGAACCACTCACAGGGGGTTCTGCCCCGGGCACATGGAGGTCTGCTCTGTTGCTGCTCAAGTAGGAGCCTTACCTGGAATGCAGCTTGGTTTTTATATGTTGGTTTTCTTCTTACAAAACTAATACTGCTCATCATAAATATTTTTTTAATGCAGAAAAATATACATCAGCAAATAAAAAGAGGCCATATCCTAACCCCTAGAGAGAATACTACGCACACATTTTGGTATAGTTTAGAAGGAACCATTTTCCTCCCCAAAGTAGATTTTGCTTATGATTTCTTCCCCCTGATCATTAGAGTAATGCAAGCCCACTGTAAAGAAAACATCCAGTGACTCACACAAACAAAATAAAAAACACTTATAATCCCACTACCTCTATAAGTAAGTGCTGTTTTGGTATGTTCTGGAAGAGAATCTTTAAGAGGGCCTTAAGTTTATCCCTTGGCCTCTGAGGAGACCTCTACTTACACAAATGCAGTCTTTCAATGAGCAAATTTACTATTTTCTAGGCAGGGTCTGCCCTGTTTCTCCTGAAAACGACCTCAATTCACACAGATACTCTGAGATCCTGGCTTCGTGTCTTAGTTTTCAGGGGATGCTCACAACCTCCTCAGATAATCATATATTCTGATTCAGCACAATCCCACTCGAAGGAGCTTCAAATTTCCAGTCTAAATCCCTCTGAAGGTGAATTCAGCTCATCCATCCCGATCACTCTGTGTCCTCGGCAGAGGTGTTCACTCAGCCCCAGCACGCCCCTCAGAGGCATCAGGAGATGCTACCTGCGCCCCGTCTTCAGGTACACATCCTGTCCGCGTTGCTCATTTGGAAATCACTCAGGTGCTGCCTTGAGACTGTGCACCTACCGTTTCCCACCACCTCGTGGCCTTGCTGAGTGACTGTCCAGTTACTCAGATAATCTCCGTCTTTCTAAAGCATTAACGGAGAGTCAATGGATTGCATCCTTTCTCCTGGAGCACGTGTGCCTTTAAAAAGGGTCCTTCAGAAATTTTATCCAAAGAAATGAGTACTGCGGAATATCAGATACCACTGGTGGGCGGTGGACACCTGATGGGCCTGGGAAGTCAGTTCTTTGGAGCTCCTCTCCCTGTGTCCACAATCATGTGCCAGTGTGTCCTCGGGTTCCCCTTTCTCTCCCAGGCCACTCATTTCTACTTCCTGGGATGAGAAGGAAAACGAAGACTGAGCTCACTGTCTCTCCTCTGCATTTGTAGACACTTATCTTGGTTTGGTGGAAGATTTAACATAGCTGTGGGTCTCAGACAGGGAGTAAGTGTAAGAGCAAATAAAAAAATGGCATTTTTCCTTCTTTCCCTCCTCTACATAAAATGGTTGGTTAGAGGTTGCGCCCTACCTTCTTTATTCATACCAGCTTTATTGAGATATAACTCCCATACCATAAAAATGTACCCTTTTAAAGTGTACAACCCAATAGATTTTTGTATATTTGCATAGCTGTGCAACCACCTCCAATATTGAGTTCCAGAACATTTTCATCACCCCCAAAAAGAAATCCCATAACCATTATCAGTCACCTCCCACTCTCCCCTCCTCCCAGACCCTGGTGACCACTAATCTACTTTCTGTCTCCCTGCCTCTTACCTTTTCAATTGGTTCTGTCACAAATGTGTTGGGCGCAAGGGAGACGACAGCACCTATTCTGCTCAGAGCTGGCCAGGTATTTACATGGCGCTGCTCAACAGGCTCACGACAGTGGATCCCTCAGGAGGGAGGGCAGAGGGCACTTGGAGACCCCAAGGGTCAGAAAGCTAGAGCTGATAAGCTGCAAATCAGATGTGTCTTTTGTTTTTAATACGTGCAAAACACTACTGAATTTTTCCCAGGCTCTTTCTGCCCTGGCCCCCAAGTTCTAAACATAGACCATTCTGCCTACTGGTACTTCCATGTAGGGTAAGATGGATTTGAGCAAGAATCAGATGGAATGATGCACACATAATAAAGGCTTTGTAAAGTCTAAGTCTCCTTATCCCCCAGGCCCACCCATCAATATTGGCCCCTCGTAATGCAATCTTTCCTGCCCCCGGTGAGGTGTGGGCGCTCCCTTGAAAGCAGCTCAGCACTTTCCCTGTGACTTTCTGAGGGCACTTCCCACATTCTGCATTACGGTTATTTGTGCACTCACTGGTCTTATTTCTCCCCATGAGTTTGCAATTTCTCTGGGGGGAATAATTAGAGTAGCATTTAGCTGGGTGAAAAACCTTAAATGCTTCTAATTTGAAAATCTCTTACCGCTGACAGTTCCATAACTCAGGGAGGTTACAGGCTCAAGGAAATTAGGAGAATAGGGAGATGTGACTGCCAAGTCATCAAGGCCAGTACAGAACAAGTCGAGAGTAGAGAAGTAGAGAAACCTGCTCCGACACTGACCAGCAGTGTGACTTAGGCAACTCACAACCTGGATACCTCCCCTCCACGATCCGCAAAATGGAGAGAACATCACCCAGCTCACGAAGTCCCTCCCAGTGCTATAGGAGCCAGTGAGTTCATGGATGTGGAGTGTCTGGAAGGCTACAATGCTTCCTAAAGATCTAAGTTACTCTCCCTTCCTGTCTAAGCCCCCTCCCCTTCTCTTACAAAGGCTTCCTCGCACACCTGCACCCAGGTGAAACCGATGAGGGGAGGATGCCTGCAGAAGGCAAACCACCCACTGAGAAGGGCTTGCGTAGGCACTTCCTCAGGAGGTACCAAAAGGGGTATGTGCCTGCCATGGGGTCTGGGCATGTACAAGTGTCCTGCACCAAAGGACCCAGAATCAAATGTGGATCCCCTTTTCCAGGGACCTCTGTGCTCTTAGAGATAAACTCCTCATAGGAAAGGCTCCCTCACCTCTAAGGGGAAAATCTTCCAAGTGAAGATAAAGAGAATACATAATTCTTTTTCCAAAAGTGGAACTTAACAGGACTTCCTGATTTGGCAGGGATCTCTGAATGGAGGTTTTCTGCGACCACGTGAAAGTTAGGCAAGACCACTCATTAAGACCACAAGGTATCCAGGATTTCTCCTTGAGGTTATTCACCATGAGGGAATCTCTCTCTCCCACAGCACTTGAACTATTCCTATTTCCATGTGGGACACAGAGCTTTCGGCCTTGTATTATAGATATTTTTTGTACACGTTAGCTTCTCTGCTAGACTCGAGACTTCTTTGGCCAGGGTCACCCCCTGATACGTTTTAAAATCTCCCAGCACCTATCATGACATGGTATCTTTACAAACAATCACTTATCACTCTTTAAAAAATTGCTATTTTCCTGACCAGTAATATGGTTGGAACTCCAGTGTTCAACCTTTTCTCTCTACCAGTGTTTCTCAAGGAGGGCACTATTGGCTTCGGGGTAGGACAATTCTTTAGTGTGTGGGACAGGACAGTTCCACACAATACAGGACACAGAGCATCTCTGGACCATTACCCGCCACACCATTCATCGAGATATCCAAAAATGCTCCTGAACATTTGAAAATATTTACTATAGAACATAGTTCTGGTTCAAGAAAGCTTCTTCTTGAGAACAACTAACCATGACTGCCACCTGCCTCTACAACGTGACTCCACTGCTTCCTTCCTCACTCTTCCCATCCTCATCAGGTGGCCCTGGAAATGTCCTCTCCCACTTGCAGTATGGCTCTGTGGTTCGCTGGCTTGGAGGTGTTTTTTAAGCCAATTCTGGGCCTGGCTGCTCTTCTGTTCCATTTCATATTAACGGTGGGAGAAGAGCTCTCATCCCAAGTCTATTACTAGGCCCCAACCCTGTGCCATATGGAGTCGTAGCAACCTCAAGGGTACAATCACACTCAGCCCTGCCTTTACTGCAGTCCTGGTCTTCCTTGATGTGGACTTGTGTGTCAGGGGCCTTGCTGAAGTCCTGGACTTCAATGTCATGTTTCCTCTGGAGTATAGGCCTACTTCACACTGCGTGTCTCTGACCTGCTGGGGAATAGGTGCCTCAATTTGGTAAAGTTGTCACAATTGGGTGTGTGGGAAAAACCCAGGACCTGTGATGGCTCCTGGTAAGAACAGGAAGATCACAGGCAGCAGGCAAAGTCGACATAGGATGAGCCAGGGCAAGCACTCAGCTGAGCCCAACTGTCTGGAAAGATGCTTCCTTGCAACAAGCTCCTCAGGGCTCATGACAGTGTGTGGTAAATACAGCTGCTGTGAACGGTGAAGCAAATCCAGCAGGGTGATATTTTGGTTGACTGAGTTCCCATCTGGAGCCCAATACTGAATTTAACCATCTACATGTGGGAACATTCTGCAGAAGAACATGCCTGCCTGAGAGGGCCCCAATGGACCCGTGTGAACAGATGGGGCGGATCCGCCAAAGTGGTAGCACTTTGTGCTTCCCTTCTCTTGGGTAGCTTCTTTCACAAGGGGATTGGCTGGATTAGACAAACCCTGAGAGTCCCTCTAGTAAGACCAGGGTATGAGGCTCTCAGTCACAATAATTACTATGATATCAAGTCACAAAGAAGAATCCCTGAAGATGGCATGTCAGGTTATCACAAGAGCCCCTAGAAAATGGTGAAGAATCCACTAGAGCTTTTCAGGTCAGGATTAGGTGGGTCAACCTGTACTTTCAGATACCCCACTGCCCTGTGGCATTCAACTTAGGTCAAAGATCCTGGTCATGCCAACATGGAATGTAAGGAGCATGCTTACCTTCTTCTAGTTCAAGAAACTTGCAGGAGCCTGTGAGCCCCAGAGGGGGCCTTGTCCTCTACAATGTCTCAAATAGGCCAACAGAAGTTTGTGGGCAGAGGTGTTTAGCCATGCTGTGATGCCCACTAACCAGGACCAACAGACTCTCTCTGGATATTGAGTTGTGGAAATAACCTTCACTATGGCCACTAAGCATCATACACCCCTTCCCTTGTTCTCCCTTTTGAAAAAAACAAACTAGCAGAGAAATAAACGATGTTGGACACGAGAGGTTTTCTTGGAACTGTATCAAGTAGGGACAAAACTTTCAAAGGGACACAGAGGCCAAAGTCAAGAGGAAAGAGGCACTTTCTCAAAGACTCACAAGTGCAGACATCCTTAATCCGCGGGAGTGTGTATGGTGGTTCCACCCCTTTCTAACTGTGAGGACTTAATCTGATCATTTAACATTTATGGGATTTGTTTCATCATCTGTAAAATGGAGGTGACACCCCTTTATCTTGCTTACCTCAAGAGTCAATGGGATCTTTTCAACAAATGCTGCTGGGACAACTAGAATCTATACGCAAAAGAAGGAGGTTGGTCCTCGACTTCATACCATATACATAAATTAACTCAAAACAGATTCAAGACTTAAAACCATAAAACTCCTAGAAGATGACATAGGAGTAAATCTTTGTGACCTTGGATTAGGCAATGGTTTCTTAGATATGACATCTAATGCACAAAGGAAAAAAAGATATATTGGACTTTTTCTAAATTAAAAGCTTTTATGCTCCAAAGGACACCATCAAGAAAGTGAAGACAGCCCACAGAATGGGAGAAAATGTTCACAAGTCATATATTTGTTAAGGATCTAGTATCTAGAATATATCAAGAACTCCTATAACTGAACACCAAAAAGACAAATCACCCAGTTAAAAAGCAGGCAAAGGATTTGAATACACATTTCTCCAAAGCAGATATACAAATGGCCAATAAACACATAAAAAGATGCTCAACTTCATTAACCATCAGGGAAATGCAAATCAAAATCACAATGGGATTCATTGTGATTCATACCCACTAGGATGGCTGTAATAAAAAGATGGGAAGTCTTGCCCATTGCTGGAGAGAATGTAAAACAGCCACTGTGAAAAAACAGTTTGGCAGTTCCTCAAAAGGATCAACAGTGTTACCATGTGACCCAGTAATCCCACTCCTAGGTAAATACCCAAGAGAAATAAAAATATATGTCCACACAAAAATATGTACACAAATGTTCATAGGGGCATTATTCATTACTTGCTAAAAATTGGAAACAGCCCAAACGTCCATCTTGATGAATTGGATAAAATAAAATGGATAAAATAAAATGTAGTGCATCCTTACAATGAAATAGTATTCTATTTCAATAGAATATAAAGGAATATAAAGAAATAAAGAATATAAAGGAATATAAAGGAATAAAGTTCTGAGACATACTACAACAAGGATGAACCTTGAAAACATTATCCTACGTGAAAGGAGCCAGACACAAAAGGCCACACATTATATGATTCCATTTATATGAAATATCCAGAATAAGCAAATCTATAGAAACAGAAAGTAGGTTAGTGCTTGCCAGGGGCTGGGAGGAGGCAGTGACTACCAGTGGGTACAGGGTTTCTTTCTGGGGTGATAAAAATATTCTGAAATTAGTGGTGATAGTTGTACAACTCTGTGAACATAATGAAAACCACTGACTTGCATACCCTAAAAGGGTGAATTTTACAGCACACAAGTTATCTCTCAATAAAAAGAGTCAATGTGATGAACAAATGCGATGAGGCTTTGTGGGTGGCCTTCATAAAGTAATACCCACACATAGGATTTGCATTATTTCAGCATTGATACTCATGGAGGAGCTCCTAGTGCAAAGGCAGCAGGGTGCTCATCCCATCACTCACCCCACCGTAGATACCCCACGTTTGCCTTTCCCTTTATCCCATACCTATGTCTTGCGCCTCCCAGGGGAACCCAGGCTCAGCCCTAGAGGTGGCCCCAGGTCTAAAGGTTGCTAAGCTTTGCTGCAGGGGGAAGGAAATGTAATTCTTCCCCATTGGATCTGAGCTGGAGCCAAGACACAAAGTGAGGAGAGAGGAAAATCTAATCAGTCCCAGCACTGCCTGGCTGTGGTTCACCCAGTGGCCAACACTTGCCTCCAGGATAATGATCTTAAGGCAGGATGCATTTAAAAATCACTGGGAAACCTTGCCAAAAGGCAGATGTTCAGGGCACAGTCACAGATTCTGATGTAACAGGTCTGAGCTTCTGAATTGTTAAGTGCTTCCACGTGCCCGTGATGTGCAGCCCTGGGTGAGAACCCGCGTCAGATCCAAAGAGCTGAGCACAGCTCTCAGGCAAAAGAGCCAGAACTAAAGGCTGTAAGATCCTGAGATAAAGAATTATTTCACCCAGAAATAAGTTCTTTGTTATTCTTTCTCTGTGGGATTAATTGCAAGGCAAGTAACTATGTGTCTGTTGAAGTTTAACCATGATTAAATGGGAACGCGAACCAGGCAATTTCTCAAGCCTCCACCTAGTACTGCAATCCTACGCTATGTGTTCCATACAGGGGATGGAAACTGGGGAAGGAGTGGAAATCTCAGAAAGCACCACTGAGTTTTTCTGAAGTGAAGAAGATGAGATGAAGTGAATACTTATGATGGGTTTTTTTAATATATAAACATTGCATATTCAAGTAGTCCCACACACAGACTCTTTTTGGTTAAGCGGTATTGGCTTCACAATTCCTCCAGGACACAAAGCTGCTCTGAACCCCTGCAGAGGGAGACGGATGACTGCACAGGCGTAAGACACATGGAGGGGGAGCTGGGAGCTGGGTGATGCGTGGACGAGTCCTGGACAGTGCATTTATCATAGTGCTTTATATACATGATAATGAACATATTTCTTAGCCACTGCAGCACATTTCAAATTGAATGATACATTTTCATTTTAAATCAGACTCACCGAGCGCCATAATTCTTAGAGAAGATAAAAATAGACAGGTATACTGAAGCCTGAGTGGGGGTGAGGGAGCACCAGAGAGCCTTGCAATTCTGCATTCATCCTTTCCGGCTTGGTGGACTTTGGGGGCACTGGGCATATATTAATTTCAGAACAGGGCTAAGAATTGTGTGCCCAGGAATCAGTAGGCTGGATGCAGGAACTCAGCCTGAAATCCCCAGCTGAGAAGGGCTGCCCTCTGCTTGGGCTCCCGGGGAAGAGCCCTCTGGACCATTCATCACAAGTCCCTGGGATCCTGGACTATGTGTTTTCTTCCCTGCCATTTTCCTCTCTGTAAAGTGATATCAGCCCTCTGGCCATTTAAGTAGGAGAAATGCCGGAAAACGGTATAAATTCTAATTCCCCTCATTAAAGAAGCTTAATTAAATTGAAACTTCTATTAAATTGAAGTTTCCTTTGGAAACAGCTGTGCAAAGTCCTGTGGTTACTTGACAAGCTGATGCCAGTGACATCATTTTGCTGTGTTGAACCTCAGCAGCCAAGGAGGTGGATTCTTTTTTCAACAACCTCCAATCTGCTCGGGTCCCTCTGGTCCCATGAAGGTCTCTCCAAGTCAGATCAACAAAATAACCACTCAACTCTACACTCTGAGGTGGCACACATGACACCTGTGTATTTCCTTCAATAGCTAACATCTTGATGGGCACACAGTATCCATAAAACCTCACTTGCTTTATCTCTAGATACAGCAGACACACACCAATCTCCCAGATGAAGCAGTGAGATAGCTTTTTTTTTTTTTTAAATCTGTGAAGTCATTCCAAATAGTTACCCTGGCTGCCAGGTGCAGAAAGTTAGGCAATGTGCAGAGTCAGAGGATTACAGGTGTGGCAGCTCTGTCCCACAGCCCGTCCCCCTCACCACTCATCTTCCAAATAAATACCATCCTAGGTGCTGTGGCTTGGCAGTGAGGAGACAGTGAAAGAGGATTAGGATCTAAAAAAAATAATATGGATGATTTAACTCCATCTCAACACTAACAAAAGTGCCATAGAACTGTGGTGCCTCTTTCCATAGTTAACATTTCAAATGGCAGTTTGGGGAGGGAATCCTCTCTTTGACCCTCTAGCAAAATCTGCTAAGAGAGCAAATGTAGGGAGGATACGGAAGGCAGTGTTCTGGATCTAAGCCCAAACATTTAAATCACAGCATTAAGTAACATTTTCTGTGACACCAGAAATATAGTCTTTCCTTCCTTCCTTACACTTTCCATAATACCTGCAATTACAAAAACAAAAGGTACAGATGCCCTTATAATTATCTGCTAGAAAGACGTCTGAAATAATTAGGGAGGCAGGGAAAGACAGGCATCAGCTGCCCCATAAGAGGCCTGCAAGTTTGTGGGCATCTCGACTTTGCTGGCAACTCTGATTGCAGCCAGGTGGAAGGACCAGTAGGAGAACCATTTTCCATATGGAAAGAATGCCTTCTCTTAGCTGCCAAGGAAGAGGTTGTCTGGATGACGCCAAAAGCACACCTGGCCTCCCAGCTTGTTACGACTGGAGGACTGAACACTAGGAACGGGGCCTGAGCTGGCAGTGAAAGCCTGTTCCCTGAGCACTGGATAGGAAAAGTGAGTTATCACCCCTTTTGTGCCCAGACATCACGCTGCTCTCTAGCTGGCGGTGTCCTCCCGCTGCCTCCCCACCAATCCGAATCCTCCTCACCCTTCAAGGCCTAACTCAACTCTCACCTCCTCTGTGAAACCATGGCTCGTCCCAAACTTGCACCTGATCATATGTTCTCTGATTATATCACTTCTCCTAGACTGTGAGCTCCTGGTGGGCAGAAGCCATGACTCACATCCTTAATTCCCTCACAGCAATGGGCACAGAGCTAGATGCTCGATACAAGATGAGACATGGAGCAGAAGGAAAGATTGGGAGGAGAGGAGGATACCATGACGGCAAGAAAACCTTCCCATTCCCAATGCTCACGTGAGACCACAGAAGTAAATCCTCTCCCCTTCCTCTTCCACCTCCTAAAATAGATCGTCTTGTACTGCACCAGCAAAACCAGTAGGAGTAAGGGTGTCACACACTGTCATTCTGATTTCACACTGAGGCTGAGTAAGCTCGATTGGTGACTCAGAGGTGGCAGAGTTGTGCAGGGACTTCTCCTGAAGTGTGGTCTATAGTTAACCAGGTCGGACTCACAGACCTAGAGCCTTTCCTTGACACTTGCCAAGGAAAGATTCATACCCTCTATAAGTCAGTTGTCTTATCATTAAACAATTCATTCTGTTGGAAAGTTCTTGGTGATACACTGAGATGGGTCCCCAAGGTTCCACCTGCCTTAGAAAATCTCATTGTCACATGCTTCCCTTGTTTCTTCTCCCTGGCTTGACATGGTTCCAACGTTCATGCCTCCCACCTGACGAGCCCACCATAGCACCGACTGCATGTTTTACACAAAGATGAGCACCTGGGTTTCTCTGCTCACTTCCAGGTCTCTGCACCATCTGGCACAGGTATGGCTGTGAGGACCCAGGATCCCCAAGTTTCTTGCACAATGACCCTAAACAGTTTAACCTGGGACATCTTAGCTCCAGTCTGTTTTGAAAGACTTCAGATAATTTTTAGACTGACCTTTTCAATTGCTTGGAGAGTTTTGGGAATTTCAGAATGCTCTTTTGGGGTGATCACATGTCAGGATTTCACAAAAACAAAGCTAGAAATTTCTGGTATAGATATGTTCTACCCAGATAATTATGCCCATAACGATGCAACTCCTTGCTCATATCTGGATGAGTAATAAACATTTTATTAAATGCTTAAGTGCCCAGCACTGTGCTGAGGAATTTAGATGCGTTACCTCATTCATGCAACCACCTATGAAGTAAGTACAATCATTCTACTTAAAGATAAGGTAACCCAGGCTGAGAGAGATGGATTTACTCACCTGGGATAGCCCAGCCAAGCAGTATGGGAGCTGACTCTGGAATCCAGGCCTGACTCCAAAGCCCAGGGTTCAACCACCAGGCCCCTTTAGCTCTAGCCCAGGCCACAGTTCTTCAGTCTAGACTTTTACTTACAAGCTGACGAGAGCAGGGAGCAGTTTCACACCAGGCCCCGGGCCCAGCCCTGGGGTGGGGGACAGTCTCATAGGACCCCACCCTACACCTTACTTCTCTGATAAACCTCTGTTTGGATGGCAACACTTCACTGACGTGAGCAGTAAGATGCTTGGCAACAACCACCTGGGGGGCAGGGGAAGGGTGGTTCTAGTTCCAACTCAGCCACCAACCAGCTGGTGACCTTGATCAGCTCCCTTCCTTCTCTGGACCTCATTTTACATCATGACACACCCATACCTATATATTAAACCCCAGTCAGGTCGTGCCACGATGCCCTTTCTACCACAATTGCCATCTTATATTTTCCATCAAGTTATTTTATTAAAAAAACAAGATGTTGGTCACAACCCATTAAATTGATTTCTTGACCCACTAATGGGTTGCGAAGCCGTTTTGAGAGACACTGGACTAAAGATGGTGGACTCAAGAAAGCTTTCCGGGAGCCCAGCAGACAGAAAAGTCAGGAGTAGGAGTGGAGCCCGGCTGCCTGTGGATCATCGTTTGAAAATCAGTGACTCGGCAGCTCCTTAAGGTCTCTGTCAAGTTCTTAAATTGAATGAACTGAGCCTGATCTGAACCGTGTGCTTGGAGCAGTCACTGAAAGGCAATCTAATTGGCCAGACTACGGTACTTTGAACTCAAAACTGAACTACTATGCCCGTGGCCCGAGCCCCATTCCCTTAATCAAAAGGCTGAGGCTAGACACTGTAGGGCAGACGGAGAAGGAACGCAGAGCCTTCATCTAACAAGGACCAGCAGGGCCCACCTCATTAACAGTGGAGCTGTCAGCTATTTGTGTTCAGACTCTAAGGTCAAACACTGAGATAGAGCCTCAGGACACTCCGTCTTTCTTCTAAGCAGGGAGTGACATGGTGGGAAAGAAAATAATAAGAGCCTTCAATCCTGGCTAGAGCAGATCAATCTGAACAATGCTGGAACTTGCTGGGTTTTGAAAAGCTGCCTGGATGTTGAGGATTAGTGACAGTTTTTGTACTTTCCAGGTCAAATGCAAATTCCTAATTCCATCAGCAACTTCCTCCCCAGGCCTAACATTTGGGAACTGTTGATGGTTAAATTGTTTCTGGGTAATTACCACTGCAGTCGAAAGGGTTGCTCAACTGCAGCGGGAAAGCGCCAGGTGGAGAGACGGCAGGGAGGAGTGGAGAGGCACTGCATCTCCTCCGCCTCGTATCTGGGTCCCTCCACTTCCTGACACATACGGGACTTCTTCAGACAGGGGCTCCCTGACTGCTCTGCTCAGCTCCAATTCATGGCAGATGTCTGGCCTGTGTGACACCGGAACGCAGTATGACTTCATGAGAGCTAGTTGGTCGCCATCCACCCGCCACTCCTATTTCAGGCAAGTGTCCAGAGGAGATCCACAGTCTTAGCACAGCTTCAGCAGACACTGGGGTGGCTCAGTGGCTTATCCACAATGCAAGTTAGATCACAATAGCTGTCTTTTAACTTAAAGAAACTGTATTTTCCATCATAGATTTCATTCCGTATTAAGAAGTAAAGGGGTGCATTGATAGATGAATAGATAAATAAAATGTGGTATACACATCCCATGGAATATTATTCAGCCTTAAAAAGGAAGGAAATTCTGACACACGCCACAATATGGATGAAACTTGAGGACATTATTCTACGTGAAATAAGCCAGACACAGAAAGACAACTACTGTATGATTCCACTCATATGAAGTAGCAGAGTCGTCAAACTTACAGAGAGAGAAAGTAGAATGGCGGTTGTCAGGGGCTGGAGGTGGAAGGAATGGGGAGTAGTGTTTAATGGATACAGAGTTTCAGTTTTGCAAGATGAAAAGAGTTCTGGAGATGGATGATGGTGCTGGTTGCACAATGATATGAATGTACTCAATACCACCAAACTGTACTTAAAAATCATTAAATGGTAAATATCATGTTATGTGTTATTTTATCACAATAAAAAAGTGAAAAAAAAAATAAAGGTAAAGGGGATGAGGCAGGCGTTAAGCAAAGGAGAAATCCCTTTTATAACTCTACCTAGCTTATCACCCACACCAATGCCAATTTGAAATTTGAAAAGCTGCCCCAGAGGATGTCACTGCTGACTCCCATACTTCTCAGACCAAACTGAAATCCTTGTATGTGTCAGCATCCTCCCTGGGCCCTCAGTGTTGGGAACTTTTTTGGAGAATCTGCTCTGGCTGACAGCACGTAAGAGGGTGCCCCGGGGAGCCAGACTCTGGCTGCTGCAGGAGGGCATAGCTGGTGGGCACGTTACCTGGATGGGTAGCCGGCTGCACTGATTCGGATCGTCTCCAGCACCCCGCATGCTCTGAGCTGCTGCACTGCTCTCTTTGGGTCAAAGCTGCAAAACAACAAGACATGCAATGAGTGGCCATGCTGGCAAAGAAACAGCAGGAGAGAGGAAGGGATGACCTCTTCCTGCACCGAGGTACAGACCATCATGCACCCTTGAGCTCAAGGTCAGGGGCCAAGCACAGACTAAAAGACACTGATTGGCAGGCAGACGAGCCATTTCAGCATCTCCGTTCTGTGCACATTCTTATTGTCACCTGGATACTCCTCCTCTTTGCCTACCTGAACTCTGCCCACCCTCCAAGACTCATTCCTGCCTCCCCTCCAGAGCCTTCCTTTATTATTTCCATTCACAGGGGCATCTGTCTTAATTCAATGGCCAAATCATATACACTTGGCACTACCAGCATTATATGGCTCAGGAGTTAAAGAGGTGAGTTTCATGCCAGCCAGACCTGGGTTTGAATTGTGACGTGGTCACTTACCAGCTGCATGTGTAATTTGGGGAAGTAACATAACCTCCTCGGGCCTCAGTATCTTCATCTACAAAATAGGGATAATAATAGGATCCCTTTTATAGGGTTAGTGTGAAGATTAAATGTAATGGCCCATGAGAGCAGTTAGAACAGCATCTGGCACAACATAAGGGCACACGTATTATTAACTATTATCATGACAGCTGCCCAGTTAAGAATCACATAGACGAAGAACTTGATCTTCCCGTCTTTAGAGAGATGAGCCACGTCTTCAACACTTCACATGCCCTAAAATGCTAAGTTCAGTGCAGGATTTATTTAAACACATATATTGAGTAGGACACTGTAGAATAAAAAGGCAGACATGGTCCAGGCCTCTGAGAGTATCCACACTTGCAGAGTTGAAAAGTGTACAGAAGTTGTGTACTACAAGGCAGTATATGATCAATGTGGTAAAAGAGCTGAAAGAAACTGGAGGGAAAGATGTTGGGTTGGCTGGGGTAAACAGGGAGTCTTCATGGAGAAAGAACTATGCTGAACTAGAATTAATCACTATTTATAATTTGCTAAGACTATTGCTCCACTCCATGAGAAGAGATGAGGAATAAACGCTCCCTTTCTTTCTGGCTGTTCTGCAGCTCATCTAAAGCCAAGGGCCAATGACTCTTTCGCTTCTTCCCCTCCGGGAAGTGGGAGGGCAGGGGTGAGGCCCACCTGGCTCAGTCCCGGATCCTGGGGATTACACTGGCTCCAGCACACAACTTTGCCAGAGAGTCAGGAAGCCTGCTTGCCCTGCTGGATAAATGCAGATGGCAGCTTCTTTATCTCTAGGACACAAAATGGGCCACTGGGCAACCTCTCACCACACTTGTCTGCCACCCTCCCTGACAACACCCTCTCAGGTGTCCTTTTCCCAGCAGCTGGGCCCATTCAGGATTCTGGAACTCCGCAGGAAGGATCTGGCCTGGGTCCTGCCACCCTTGATTCATCTGTTCCCATCGGAGACTCTCTCTCTGTCCTCCCATCTCTCTGTAAGACTGTCCAGCCCCTAGTCCTCGTGGCTCTCTTATGCCGAGTTGCACCTGGGCCAGGGACCCACAAGTCCATGGAGGCAGATGGTACCCTGGGTCAGCAGGCACGTGGCAGTGGGGAAGCAGCGGGCATGTTCCAAGTGACTGAAGACCATGAGCTGACTGCATTCCATGTCAGTCCTGGGGCCTGGCATCCCAGGAGACACCCACGTTCTCCAGGCCTGTGCTCACTTTGACTTCCTCACGTCTCCCTGTTGCCTGCCCAAGTCCTGCCTTCTTTGGACACCCAGCTCCTCCATAAAGTCTTCCCAGTTACTCCAGCCCCAAGGCACCCATGGCACTTGGAGCATGTGAGGCACAACTGAACACTGAATCCTGCAGGGTCCTGAACAACACGGTTACTTCAGAGGAGTTAAGGTCATCTTTCTAAGTCGAGAAAAAGCTCCTTAAGGTCTTACAGGATGAGAGGAAACAGAAGGAAACACACGTTTCCTTTGAGACTTTGCTGTGGCTGCAGCCTTTCACTATGCCATCCCCTTTGTCGCTGTTCTGAGGCCTCCCAGGATGCAGCTCAGTTCTGGGATCCGAGGAGGACCTTAATAACATGGGGTGGTAGACTTACAAGACTTATCAGTCTCATAAGAAGCTCCATGGGACATGAAGGCTGCTTATGAGCTCAAATGATCCAAGGAGCCTTCAGGAGGCAGGCTCTGCTGTTCACGGGCTCCTCTCCTCTCACCTCTAAAGTGGTCGGTTGGGCCCTGAGTTATGAATGCACAGTCAATGTGCTCAGCTTTGGGAAAGGTTTTCTGTGGACTGCAGGCCTCTCCCTCGAGGTGCTCTGCACCTGACAGCAGCAGCCGTGTTCTCCAGGCTGGCCGTCGGCTTCTTTCCTCTGTTTGGCAGGACCACAGGGTCAAATTCAATCCACTGCACACGGTGGGGATCGGCAGCATGCTTAGCGAGCATCTGTGACTTCTAGCCCCTTGAGGGCTGTGGGTCTAGCTAGGGTCCCTACTTCCTCCAGGACCAATTGCCGCTTCCTTGGTGGAAAAATGAACTGATTCTCCCAAGATGCCCTTCCCTCCTTAAAAGGACTATTACTCTTCCTGGCACGCCCGTCTCTCCCTGCTCTGGTAGGCCTGTATCATGTCTATGACCACTGGGCATCCTAGTTCTGCACTGGACCCTGTCTAATGGCTGGAATGTGGCTTGCTGAGTGTAAGTTCCCCGACTCCCATGCAGCCTAGTGTAAGTTCTCTGGGCAGAGGCGTTGCCTCAGCCTTCTCGTGGAACCTCCACACACCAAGCTGGTCCCATGGAAGGCATTTTGCAAATAATTGTTGAACTCAGCTTTAACATTCTTCCTGGCTTCTTGATGACCTCAACAAAATCACTTCCTTCCTCACACGTTCTCTTCCACCATGGGAGTCGGGGGGAATGAGCAAGGGTGCAGTGGAGAAGTTGGTCTGGCCTTAGCTCTGCCACTAACAGCTAGTGTCGCTTTGGGCAAAACACAATCTCTCTGTGACTCATTTTCCTCATTCATTCAACCAGAGCTGAGAATATCTGTCCAACTATAATTCACTGGTTTGTTGTAATGATCAAGTGATGTAAAAGAGAGGCACGCTATTAGAAAAAAACAAAAAGACACTATACAAAGAAGATATTGCCATCGTCTTTCTCTGTTCACACATCCCCAGGGGACATGTGAAGTCAGCCAGCCTTCTGTATTTTAATCTTATCTCCTCAATAGTAAAAACTCACTGTCAAATGCATCTCTCAGTCTGCCTCCCTGCATTTGTTATCAGGTGGCTGGAAGTGAAAATCAGCCCTTCTACCTATTAAATTTTGGAGGACTATGGTGCGGACAAGCAACACCTAAGTCTGGACTGAAAAACTACCAAAGATATACAGGGTCAAACTGCTGAAATCCAGGTCTATACTTCCCCTCCCAATAAAATGCAGGCTCAGCAGAGCCGGGAGCCGGCTGGATGCAGAGAGAGAATCCCATGCTGTTAGAACTGGGCTCCGTCTCAGCAGTCACAAGCCACTTAATTGATTTTTGCACAGGCTGCGAGCTCCCCACCTGCTTCTTCGGGCTCTGTGGCATTCTGCAGTTTCACTTCAGGACCCTGAGACTCTCAGGATGGCTCGCTTCTGAGACCAGTGGACTGCCCTGCTGGAGACCTGGCCAGTTCCTCTGACAAGCCATCCCAGATTATCACACTCGCCCCAGGCCACCTCCTCCCTAGACACTTAATCGCCTCTCACCTCTCTGCTCCCGCAGCACTTTTACAGACCCACTGACAGTCACTTCTATGTTGTCATCATTATTTGCGACTAGCAACTCCTTAAGGAATCTTATTCATTGTCATTCCACCTGTTCTGGCCTAGTGCCCAGTGAGTAGTGGATATGATAGATGGTTTCTGAATAAAGGAAAAAGCAGAGGGAAAAAGACTTTTATACAAGAGATGCCATCAAAGCATTTAGTGTAGGACAGTGGCTCTCCACTGGGGGTGATTTTGTCCTTCCAGGAACATTGGGCAATGTCTTAGAACATTTTTAGTTGTCACAACAGTGGGGATGCTGCTAGCATCTGGTGGATAGAGGCCAGGGATGCTGCTAAACTTCCTACAGTGCATAGGACAGCCCCACAACAGAGAAGTACCTGGCCCAAAACATCAAGAGTGCTGAGGGGGAGAAAGCCCAGTTGTAGGAGAAGGGAGGAAAGATATAGCACTTCCCTTTAGAATGTCAACATTATATATTTTAATCATATAAATTTTTATACTTCTCCCAAATAATCCCCATTCATTATCTCTTTGAATTCTTCCATCAGGATAATTAGTTTTTAACCACAATTAACAGATGAAGAAATAAGACAATGAGGATAACGGACTAGCTTGTGGTTAGCCAATCAGTAGCAGAGCCTGGACTAGAATCCAGGTTTTCTGTTTTGGTTCAGTATTCTCCCTACTTTCTTCATTGGGAGGAAGATTTTGGTCCTGAAGGCAAAGGAGGGTCTTAGAAAAATGCAATATTAGGACTAGAAAGTCCCTTTGAAAGTCGCCAGCGTCTCCTCTCATTTGGGAGGGGAGACCCGGCAAGAGAACCCGGCACACAGCAGGCACCAGGTTCTGATGAACGGACTGCCCAAGGTCACAGCTGGCTGGCGGCAGAGCTGGTACCCAACCCCCGACTCTCCTCTCCCGGGCCCTCACCTCGCTCCTGCCCTTCACACATAATCTAAGTCTTTCACACATCTGCTTTTTGAACAGCCTCTTTTCTTCTGGAGGCAGCTGGTAAACAGATGCCACACAGGGGGAATTCCTAAGCGTGTCTCAGAGACTTGAAGGAAGAGAAACGACTGAATAATTAGCATGCTTCAGAAGGCTGATTCAATATTGTCTTCCTAACCTTTTCCAGCACAAGGCCCATCTGAGTGGAAGTCAAGCTTTATTAAATGATAGGAACTGGAGAGACCAGTTCAGATATTCACTCTGAGAGTCAGAGTTGCCAAAATAAATTATTTCACAGAAAGAAATTATGCCAGGACCAAAAAGGAAATTGGAAAGATGGAAAGTGCTTAAAAAATTTAAAAACATAACTCCTCTGGCCAGAAGGAATGGCATGTGTGGAGGCTCAGGGTATTGGAAGAAAATGCTGCAGAGGTAAGTGGCAGACTGTTCTGAAGGTTTAGGGCAGTATTCCAGGAAAGAAATGAAGCGAGTTTACAATAGGGTGATAGCAGAAGGAAGAGAAAAGAGAGACTAGTGTGAGAAAGTTTCAAGTAGACTCCATGGGACTTTGACAATGATTGGACGCTGGGGAGTAAGGGAGAAGGAAGAATCAAGGGTTACGTTGTCCAATATGGTAGCCACTAGCCACCTATGTGTATTTGAATGTAAGTAGAGTGAAATTAAGAACTCAGTTCCTTAATAACAGTAGCCACATTCCAAGCACTCATCAGCCACATGTGAGTCATGGCTACCACACTGGACAACGCAGATTATAAAACAATTCCATCATCACAGAAAGTTCTATTGGACAGCATTGGTCCAGAGTGATTCTCAGGTTTCTGGTTTGGAAGATCATATTTGATGGGTGGATGAGATGTCAGGGAATGGTTATGCCGTTTACTACAAGAGAGACCAAACAAAGAGGAACGATTTTTTTGGAGGAAAAAGATGAGGAGTCTGATTTCAGACATGTTGAATGTGAGCTGGCCAATGAAGCTGCAGTAGGAATGCAGGAATACTGGTCTGGAATTCGGTAGAAACCAGAGATGGACAAGACACTGAAGAGTCACTATTATATAGATTTGGGTAAGGTTAACCATGTGAGCATGGATAGAATTAGAAGAAAATTTTCACGGTAAGAGTAGTGGCAGAATTTGGATCAGAGTAGGCTGAGGAGTGAGGGGAAGGTAAACAAGTGTGGATAACTCTCGATGTCAGCAGGAGAAAGTATGTGAGAAGTAGGACCATCTGTGTATCTTATCACTTGACATGGCATTTGAGGTCCAACATCCTCAATGCAAGAAGCTTTCCCTGACCACTCCAATGATCCTTCTGTCTCTGAATTAAACATTCACTGTGAGACCCACTCATGCCTGCATTTAATGGCACACTTTTATGTGGTTCTCTATTTGTTTCAAGTGTGCACATTCCTCAACACCGCTGTAATCAACATGGGATGGGGAACTGGATCTTCCCATCTTCTTGAGTCCTCTGGATGGCAGACAGGCGGAACTTGGGAAACGTCTGTAGGCCTGTATTCAGTGTACAAACCATGTGAGGAGTGTAAGATCAATTGTTCATCATGCTGAAGACCGCAGACCCCTGTGAGGCTGTGCCTGTCCCTGTTCCCCCCGAACTTCTAAAGAAACACAAAGAGGCTGGGCTTGACCCGCCCAACTCCAGCAGAGGAGCGTGGTTAACACTTGCACAGGCACTTACTGGAAAGGGAGCTTCGCATCATTTGGTTTGATGCAGCGGACGTAGTGTGGCGTCGTGGCATTCAGGGTCTCCATGAGCAGATGCAGGGAGGTGCGGAACTGGGGGGACAAAAGTCAGTGCCTCGTTACTTTAAACGAAATTTAAAATTTCGTGGATGTATAACAAACCTAAAGAAATGGCCACAGACTGGTGGTGGCAGCTGTTGTTACTATTATCGTTTTGATTATTATTGCTAATCCAGAAGGATGGGAAGAAATTCAGGGACCTGGGGTCACATTCTAGCTCTGACACTTCTACCCTGCTGGATGACCAAAATCAAGTCCCTCCCATATTCTGGCCTCAGGGCTCCTCAAACCAAATGGGAAGAGACCACCCCTTAATGTGTTGAACTCAGTGTTGTGGCTCAAATGAGATGAAAGGCAAACAAGTGCTAGGAGATAGCAGAAAGATAAGCACTGTGACTGGAGCCTGTTCTTCCTGAACCTGAGGGCCTGGAGCCTTGACATCCAGTGCCCGGCATCCTGGAAATTATTACATTAATATGAAATGTCCCGAATAGGCAAATCCACACAGATAGAAAGGTTAGTGGTTGCCAGGGGCTTGGCAGACACACTCTTCTCTTGGGAGACACACTGGACATAAAATCCCATGAAGACGCCACAGCAGGAGAAGTTGTTTTTCAGTTTTCAGGTCCCCAGGCTTATTTAACCCTCCTCTCCACCCTGCAGACTTCTAGACTCTCTTGCCTCTCCCACAAGGTGACTGTGGTCCCGTAACGTGGTCCTACCACAGGGATTAAATGCACTGTTTGGGGCTATAGTCATCCCCTTTCTCTCTCCTGTCAGTTCCCTCTGCAGAAGGTTTCAGAGCTTCCTTCTTCAAAGGGCACAGAAAGATTGAGCTAGGTGGCCGAGGCTGCAAATGCTGAGGTGACCTTGGCCTCCCTCTGACTCTGCAGCCATCCTTCCCCTACAGAGAGGCCAGCCCTGCCACATGTGCCATGGCCCACAGCTTCCTGCCACGAGGCCTGGGGCTGACCTGGTGGCCCACAGTTTTCTTGTGCTCCTTGTTGGAGGCTTTCAGGGGGGGTCTGGAGGAACGAATGTTGATCTTTGAAGATGAGCTCTTCCCAGATGTGGAGGAGGCAGGAACAGAGTCCTTGTCATCATGAAACAAGTCAGCCACTAGTGGGAACTAGAAAGAAACACAGAAAGAGTAATGAAAACAAGATCTCTTACACTGCATATTGCTTAAACTTTTTCAAAGTAGCTTCCCAACATATACCTAAGAGAATTAAAAACACGTCCACACAAAAACTTGTATGCCAATGACCATAGTCACATTATTCATAATAGCCACAAAGTGGAAACAACTCATATGTCCATTAACTGAAAAATGAATGAACAGAATATGGTATATCCATACAATGGAATATTACTCAACAATATAAAGGAGTGAAGACCTCATACATGCTACAGCGTGGATGAACCTTGGAAACATGCCAAATGAAAGAAACCAGACATGAAAGATCATAGTGTGAGATTCCATTTATGTGAAATGTCCAGGGAACAGAAAGTAGCTCAGTGGTTGCCAGGGGCTGGGGGAAGCGGAAAGTGGAGGGACTGCTAATGGGTATAGAGCTTCTTTTTGGAGTAATGAAAATATTCTGGAGTGGTGATGGTTGCATAACTTGGTGAATATACTAAAACCACTGAATCGTACACTTTAAAAGGGTGAATTTTTATTCACCCTTATAAGAATTATATCTCAGTTTAAAGGAAGAAAGGAAAAAGGTAACTTTCCCAGACAATCTTACTGAACCTTCACCTACAAAGATGGGTAAAACTTCATTTCCTTGTGGTGTGGTAGAAGGTAGTTATAATCTAATAGAACTACGTTTCAATTTTTCCATACTTCCTATGATTAGATCTTGTAAAGTTCTTTAACTTCCCTGAGCCTTAATTTCTTCACCAGAAGAATGGGGATATACCTGTTATATGGGGCTGTTATGAGACTAAGATGACCCCTCTGTGTTAACGCTCCATGAAGATCAGGCCACGCACGAGGTATTGGTGGTACAGCGAGTCCCAACCCTCAAGACGCTCAGTCCTGCCAGCATCCCATGGGGACGTGAACGCTGGGCTAGATTAAAATGTTGTAAGGCCTCCACCACACACCTGCCAGTGGGGAGGGCACAAAACGAGCATACGGGCCCCACTCACCTCCCCTGAGCCACTTCCAATCCCAGCAGAAAGCAGGCTAAAACGCTCGTGTCTCCCGGCTCTGCTCCTGCTAACCCTCCCGCACTTTTCCTCCTTTAACCCCCATTAAAACAAGTGTCTCCCCACCTCCTACCACCATGTCTGAATGCCCTAGTCTACCTTTCCACGGGCTCCACACTTGGATCCCACTCCTCCTCTCAGATAATACCTTTAAAGTAATGAAGGTGGTCACTTTGCTGTCCCATAAACCACTAGGCTTATCATTCCCACCTCCACACCATTCCTCACTGTGTTCTTGTTACCTGAAACACCCCACCCCTTCTTGTCTCTGCTCATCCCAAGAGGCCCATCTCTCAGGGTCCACCCTGCGTCCTCCACAACCCTTTCCCAGGTCGCTCCACCCACTCACATCTGTCTCTACAGGCTCAGCCTGTGGCAGCCGGGTACCACCTGAGGTCTGTGCTGGGCCCTGAGCTCTATGCTTGCTGATTCTACAGCCTCCCAGCCTTCCCCCTGGACAGAGGATAAGGGCCAAGGAGAGGATTAAAGAAGACAGTCCATGTAAGATAGAGAAGAGTACCCAGCATATAACAAGCACTCAAACATTATCCAGTTCTATTATTTTTATTAGGGGGTATATACATGAAAAATGTCTAAACTGGAAAAGTACAGATGCCTGAGAAAGTTATATTTTTGAGCTGAAGAAGAAACTCAGAATCAGAGCACTTTAGACCTGGAAAAACTATCAAGATCAACTCTTTAGGTGGCAGGTGAGGAAAGAGGAGCTCAGGGAGAAGGGACCTACCAGAATCCTGCTTTAACTTCCATTCACCCAGCACCAGGCATGGTGGCCAGTATGGCTCACCCAGGGCTGCTGGTTAATGGCTGAGCCAGGGCTAGAACCCTGGCCTCTGGATGACCAGGTCAGAGCTTATTTCAATACACAAAGGTACCTTGGTCATTTACACCAGCAATATCAAGAAAGTGGAAATAAAAATGGGTTTAAGACATAGTCTTTAATTCTGAGGTATCTGCATAGTATCCTCTTTATTGGAGGCTTTCCTGGGTAGGGGGCTGTCTAGTGGACCCGATGTCGATCTTTGAAGGTGATCCATTCCAAGATGTGATGGTGGCAGGAACAGAGTCCTTGTCATCATGAAAGGAGGAAAATTAAATACATAAAGGGGCACTTCATGAAACATTCCTCCAGCTGACAAAATCCTCTGAAATTCACAGCAGGAGACTTACGCTAAAGAAAGCTCAAGGTGCAACATCACCTTCATGCAAGGCTACAGGTCCTAAGTGGCGGCGATGGTCGGCTTATGGTCTGATACTGTTCCGCATTTAACTTTCTAGATCTTCCACAAGTTCAGTCCCAGTTTAATCGAGTGTTTCCTGAGCACCATACCCGCTTGGGAAGTAAAGGAATCATATAAAGGAGAGGTCCGAAATCCACAAAATAATTCAATGGCATACTCTATCAGTACTTCACATCAGTATTTCAGGGATATTCAAAAAGTCCTAGAAACACATCAACATTAGGCAACACATACGGGCTTTTTCACATTACCATCTGTGGTAGGCCCTGGCTAACCTCCTGCAATCAGAGATGCCTGACAGCACGTAGTCATGATGTAACCACAAACGTGCTATCTCCACTTTAGTACATTACAAAGTCCGGAGAGGAGGAGCGAGATGGAGCTACTGGCACCATAAAACTGTTCCAGAACCTGGATGTTAGATCCAGGTGACTTGGTTTACTCAAAGGCGGTTTCTGCAACCTCATTAGGTAATACGCTTGAGTTGCAGGGTGATGTGACTCGGGGTATAAAACACGTGGTGACCATCCCATCTCCTCGGGGCCTTTTGCCACTTGACCTCCTCCAGGATACACAGAGGACTGTTGGCAGTAATGTGAGGCGTCTTTCCGTGAGAAACTAGGGAGATGCAGATGTGTGGCTCACCGAGCATCCCTCAGTTTGGGGACCTCTGATATTCTTTACATATTAAGGTAACTTGCATGAATTTCATAGATCAAAGCACTCATTTTCACCAAGGCTTATGCCCGGTCCTGAGTAAGAACACTTTACAATCAAAGAGGAGTGGAGCGAGTGTGCTCACCCCCACATACAAGGTTATGATGGCTAATGCTCAAAACTTGCACTGCATGCTGGTTGAAATTATGGGTGTATCTTCTATACTAAGTATTTTACACTAAAACAGAAGATACAAACAACTTATTTCCTCCTACCTCACACTCTGAGGTATTATCAGTTGACATCTTTTTAGGAGTTCAATTTTAGAGTCAAAAGTAATTCTACACCACAAGTTAGTATTTTGTTTTACACTACACATTAGCTAGCCATATGGGTTATAAAGCAGTTAAATAACCGTGTATGTGTGCACATGTGCTGTACCGCTCTTCCCTTGCACTCTTCATTTTTCACAGACACACCAGCTATCAGAAGCACCTGACTTCCGGGGCCGGTCCCGTGGCTTAGCGGTTAAGTGCGCGCGCTCCGCTACTGGCAGCCCGGGTTCGGATCCCGGGCGTGCACCGACGCACCGCTTGTCCGGCCATGCTGAGGCCGCGTCCCACATGCAGCAACTAGAAGGATGTGCAGCTATGATATACAACTATCTACTGGGGCTTTGGGGAGAAAAAGGGAAAAAAAAGGAGGAGGACTGGCAATAGATGTTAGCTCAGGGCCGGTCTTCCTCAGCAAATGGAGGAGGATTTGCACGGATGTTAGCTCAGGGCTGATCTTCCTCACTAAGAAAAAAAAGGAAGAAGAAGCACCTGACTTCCAATTTCTACCACAGTGATCTACATGCAAATAAAAGTTGTGGTTCTTGAGCTCCCTGGTCTGGGTTTTAGGTTCAGTCTAAAAGCACCAGTTAATGACCTTAAGGCCAATGACCATCTCTGGTAAGTGGCTCAAGCCCCTTCTCACTGCTGTCTGTTCTGTGGCTGGAATGGGCTGGTGACACGATGAGAACACCAGGGAAAGCTACCATATTCCCAAGGGAAGCAGCCCCCGGATCCCTGCCAGAGGGCCTTCTTGTCACGCAGGTGGCTTGGAGAGTGACCCCAGTGAGATCACTGAGGATGTCTCCCAGCTTCAGCTGCCAGCAGGTCACAATTCTGTTCCTATATCCAGCATCTTTGAAATGAATCCTCTTCCTCCTCTTCTCTCCACGTGGTATTTCAAAGTCATAAATATTGTGTTTTTAGAGGGGAAAGTAATTAGGCTGTCAGAGGAATAAGAAGACTCAGATATAATTTTAAAAATCTGTGGCTAAAATTTACATGCGCCGACGTCATAAAACTGATACTTTTATTAGGTTCAATTCCATGTGCTTTCAAAGAGAAAGTAAATATTAGGCCACTGAATGTCAAGAAACTAGATTGATTGGTTCGTTTGTTCCTTCACTCAAGAGTGCTTATTGACTGCCAAATACATAACAAATACCATGCTGTGGCTGGGAGCACAGAAGTGAACAAAAACAAGCATAGCCTCTGACACACCATGGAGTTCATGGTCTAGCGTGGAAGGTGAACTCTAATCAATTAACTCCGCAATTAAAAGCATAATGACAAGAAGATGAGCATTCTAAAGGAAATGAACAACAGAAAGACATGACTGAATCAGGGGCCTGGATGGTTGGGAAATCAGGAAAGGATTCTCCTAGGAGGGGGTGTTTTGAGCTGGTGGGTTATTTGAGGGATAGGAAAGCATGTTATGGGGTGGAAGTAACTGCACATTCAGAGAATTAATAAAAAGCCAGTGCAGCTACAGTATACACAGTGAGGGGGAAGCAAGAGGGACCAACTCATGCAGGGCCTTGGCTGAGGATTCTGGCCTTCATCCTAAGAGCAATGGGAAGCCATTAAAGGTTTTTAAAAAAATAAGAGGAGCTAATATTTATTCAGCACTTAGAATGTGCCAGGCATATATGAACTCATTCAATTCTCCCAATAACCATGTGGTGTAAGTACCATTACACTCCATTTTACAGATGGGGAAACTGAGGCTGAGGGCCCAAGATCATAGAGCTAGTAAGTGGTAAAGCCAGGATTTGGACATAGATAGCCTGGTTCCTGAGCCCAAGCAACAATATACCACGGAGGGGAGCAATGGCCAGTGACTGTCAGGAAAAGATCATTCCGGCTACAGCAAAATGAAGACGCTCAAGTCCACTGCACATGAAGCACTGCAATAGGTGCCTAGGCGAGTTGAGAGAGACTAGAAGAGCTCACAACCCAGTAGATCTCTAGGAGGTAAGGTGGTCGAGTCGAAAAAGCACTGAGCTAGGGTCAGGAGACCTGATTTTTAGATGCGACTCGGCCACTTAATTAGCTGTGTGACCCACGGCAGACCTCCTAACCTTCCTAGATTTTAATTTTCTCATCTGTAAAAGCGAGGGAATTCAATGAGATGATTCCTTTCAATGACTCCCTGACCTAGACTCCTGCATTTTCTCCTATCTTTAACCTCTCCCTGCTCATCGGCTTCTTTCCCTAAACATGCTCCTAAGGTCAGGAGCATGCATTAAAATCAAACGAGGAACCCTGAAATTAGATTTAACAATGAGAGTATTTTAAAATTTAAGTCCTTTTCTCTTGTTTCAATCAGACGAGCTATGTCTTTTATTTATTTGATGTATTAAAGGGTTTATAACTTTAGAGCAGAAAATGAAAACTTCTGCTTAAGGCAGATTTTAACCTACACTGGCTCTGTGCTTTACTTTGGGAACAAATATGACCAAGGTTTAGTCTGGAGAATTTGTATTTTAGTTTAAAAGCTATGTTTTAACTGTAGGTCTCTAATGTTGAGGCTGCATTTGTAAGTGGTAGGATCTCTGGGATGGAAAGAGAGATGAGTTTGTTGGGATATTAACTCTAGGAAGGAGGGTGGGCTTCACATTCTATTCAGAATTTGTTTTATAAACTCAGTGAACATACAGAGACATCCAGTTTGACCACAAGACTGAAAGACCAAAAGGTGCCATGTTCAACCTTGGGCTTGGCAAGGCAAGAAATATTGATTACTGCACCCCCACCCCCACTCCCATTCACCCACCAGGATAAGGGGCTGCGCCAGAGACCTCCTTTGTCCCAGGAGTGTCCCAACTACACGTACCCGAAGTCTCAATGAAAAATAGTTACTAAGCTCTTGCTTGACAAAGGATTCAGGCAAAAGAACGCATTTCTGAATGAGGGAGAGTGAGTTGTTTTTTTCTTTAATTGACTAACTCCAGTTATGCTTTTTGAGCTACTGGCAAGTCTGTTTATATGATGACTGCCCAGTAATGGAACTACTACAAGTCGTCTTAGGGCAGCCCTAGGAATCAGCCTCCACCTGGGGCTTTCTAAAAATTCGCTCCCTTCAATCTTGAAAACACTCGGATAATATCTTCAAACAAAACCAGCACATCCCTCATCCTGTCTGTCTCTTATTTGAAAGTGTCCACAGGTAGTGGCTTTGGTATTCTCTGCTATTCAAGTCTATACATAGATTTTAAAAGCCTGAGGAAAATCTATTTGAAAAGGAATTAAAAGAAGTACGGAAACACTTTCTAAAGACCATTTGACAGTTTAAGAAAAATGTCAATTACAGCTACATACATAGCTGTTACCTTGGAAATCATGCCTATTCACTTCTGTTTCTAAGAACATAAAATATCTTTCCTTTAAAACAGACACGTGAGACCAAAATATGACACGCTATAATAACTGTTTGATTGGAATCTCTTGCCTAGAATCTTATCTTTAAAAACTCTGGCTGAAAACATAATAAAAAAATATATTTTCTTTTCAATCAATTCTTTTACATGGTCAATGCTACCCTATGGAAAAAAATCTCCAACTTTTATGTAAGAAATAATGTGTTTGAAATGGGCTTTGGAGGAAAAGTCTTGGCACTTCATTTTTTTAAAGAAAAACGCGGGGGCCGGCCCGGTGGCGCAGCGGTTAAGTGCGTGCACTCTGCTTCGGCAGCCCAAGGTTCGCAGGCCCGGATCCCGGGCGCGCACAGATACACTGCTTGTCAAGCCATGCTGTGGCGGCATCCCATACAAAGTAGAGGGAGATGGGCACGGATGTTAGCTCGGGGCTGGTATTCCTCACGAAAAAAAAAAAAAAAAAAAAAACAAGAAAAAGGTGGACTTTCCTGTATTGCAAAAAGGATGATGATATTGTTTTATCAACTAAAAGTTCCCTTGTATAGTGACCTATTTATTCTAAATATTGGTAGATGCTTTTTTAACTACCAGCACAAACTGATTTTAAACAGGAAGCACTCCAAATACATTTAAAAGCAAGTGTTTTAAAGTATGTCAATTATATCTCAAAGCTCTTATATAAAAAGTGATAAACCAATTTTTAAAAAAGTAAATGTAATTGCTGAAAATGGAATGTGTGTAGCCTGTAAGGACAAACCAGTGTGGAAAGCAATGGACACAGATACGTTGTCATTCCTTGATAAGGTGAAGTCAAGCCCAGGAAGTAGAAAGGAGATAAGGAGACAGCGCATTTGGGCCTTGTCTGAGCTACTTCCTTGTGACGCTTGGACCTCATGGATTGTCTTGGCCCAGGGTAGGCGGCTTTGGGCCAATATGGTCTATCTGGCCTCTGGACCATATTGGTCTCAAGATCCCTTCTGCTGGGATGGAGTGGAGAGACGGCATCAGGACTGCCTGCCTGGGAACAATGCCCAAGATGGCCCTTGCTACCCAGCACTTACTGGCATCAACCCTCAACCCACTGTTCATCCCTCTGCCCTACAACTCAGTGCTGCCCTGGAATAGGACATCTTCAGAGGAAAAATATTCTCCTTTTGAGACTTTTTTTCAGATTGATAAAATATTGCTTTTTATAATAAACAAACACTGGGAGGGAAAAACCTCCATCTTCAGCATCTAAGACGAATTAGTCTGTTAATAACTTCAAGTAATGTTTCAAAGAGGCATTTCTTTACTTAGGTCTCTATTTATGGCTCTCTGATAGCTGAGAAAGCAATTAGCTACATTATAACCTCTTCAGCAGTGTGACTGGCTTTAATTACATTCTCATTAACATCGTTTTATTTCACTGCTCTTGGTGGGAGTTCTTCAAACATCCCTTTGGCTGTTGGGTACATGGGAGTCTTCCATCCCATATTGTTTTATTATTCACAATGATTTGTTAACTTCTTGTCAGGTGTGCCACACAAAAGACAAAAGCTAATAGGTCTCTCATAAAATAAAAATACTTTAAGTAAAACTATGAACTGACATACAGGATTTGAGATTTAGCTTTGCTTAGTGAGATGAAAACCAATAAAAAATTGGGCATTACCTCCATGCCACAGAGCCTTGTATCTTTCTAGGTCTTTCTTTTTCTCTCTATAACATGGAGTTAGAAACCTTGTAGGACCGCTGTGAAAACTAAAAACTTCAAAGAAAATAATAGAGGCTCAGTAAACAATGAGCTTTAAAAATGCTAGAGAGACAGATGATGCCAGACACGTCCATCTGTCCAAGAGATTTAAAGCACACTTCGACTCACTCTCTGATTTGTAGCCGCAGCCTGTGTAGAGCCCGCCTGTTGGTTTATAGTGACCTAGTGTCGGTCTTTACTTTCTATCTTCTGGGATGTCTGAAATGGGCTAGACTGGGTTCAGGGTGGAGAGTTCTTAGCCCTTCTCCTGCTAGGGTCTGGTGGGCCTAGAAGCCGCTCTTGGTTAATCTCTGAGTGCTACTGGTCACCATCACAGCACCTCATAGGGTTTGCTGGGATGGGGGAGTTGGCAACAAGGTCACTGGTTCTTTAGAAATATTCGTTACTGAAGGGGAGAGCTAGAGTTGTGGCAGGTGGGTAGGGAAGAGAGGGAGTTCCCTTTTAAGAGTAGATCACAGACTTGTTTTATACTCCAACTTAGCAATAGCTATAAACTTCTGAAGTGCATACTCTTTGAACCATCAGTTCTAAAAATTTACCTGACAGATATAATTATACAAGTAAGCAAAGACATAGGCAAATGGCATTCATTGCAGCATTATTTGAATTAGCATCTGTTTAAAAAAAGAAAAGTAGATACATATTCACGTGGAAAGATGGCCAAGACATAATGTCAAGTAAACACTTAAATTAGAGAGGAGTATGCATAATGTGATTCATTTCAATCTTAAAAAGATGTACCAATATGATTGTATATGCAGAATGGGAATTCATGAAAAGGTGGGTCAAGGAATAGGAGAGAATACTTTTATATATTTCTATACTATTTGAATTTTTATGAGCCTATATAGTTATACGTCACTTAACGACAGGGATACGTTCTGAGAAATGCGTCGTTAGGTGATCCTGTCATTGTACAAACATCATAGAGTACTTATACAAACCTACATGGTATAGCCCACTACACAACTAGGCTATATGGTACTAATCTCATGGGCTACCATTGTAGATGCAGTCCATTGTTGACCGAAACATTGTTATGTGGCGCATGACCATATTTCTTTTCTAATAAAAATCCAGTACCCTCAATCTAAAATGATTCGCCTGCATAGAAAAGAGTTGACAGAGTAGGCCTGAGACTGCTATTCTTACAAAGCCCTGCTTACAAGGTTGACCCTTGGCTGGCGTCTGGGAATTTGGATTTCAGGAGGGTTTTCACCAATTCCTAGTAAGAATGGCTCTTACTGTGCCTATGCTGTTTATGCAAACAATATGGTTTATGCTGAACACCTGCTCTCCTTCTGGAGTCTGGAATTCTGGTATGTGCTAGGCAAAGGGGGCCTACATAACTGACTCCCAACCAAAACCCTGAATACCTACGCTCACGTGAGCTGCCCTGGGAGACATTCCACAGGTATCGTCACAGCTTGCTGCTGAGGGAATTAAGCATGTTCTGTGTGATTCCACTGGGAGAGGATTCCGGGAAGCTTGTGCCTGGTGTCCCCCACACTTCACCCCATGGACCTTTTCCTTGTGCTGATTTTGCTTTGGATCCTTTTGCTGTAATAAATCACAGCCATGGGTATGACCATATGCTGCGTTCTCTGAGTCTTCCTAGCAAACGATTGAACCTGGGGTGGTCCTGGGGACTCCCAACATATGCCTGTTATTCTTTTCACAGCACCTCCTTGACCTTCACAGCATTACCACAATTTGTAATTAAACTGTATATCTTTTTCAATAGACTGTAAGTTCCATGAGGTTAACTACATGTATTTGTTACCACTACATGCCACACACTCAATAAAATTGTTAAATAAAAATAAGAAAAAAAAACTCAGTTACTAATAAAAGATGATCTGCCAGAGAGCATGAGAAATTCCTTTTTAGATTCTGGGATCCCTTTGAGACACTTAAATTAAGACAAAATCCATACAACGGCAGAACCAAACTCTGTATTAAATGGAAATCACCCAACTGTCTCTCTCCCATCCCTCATTTATGCTCCTAACCTGAAAGGAGCAACACGTAGTAAGACAGTAAAGTTTCTCAGCCCTCTGAGGCCACCGTCAGACTAACATGAGGTCACAGGCTCTAAGCTTCTATGAAACGCTTGATGGAAATGTGCTCCTAGTGCTCAAACCATCTACTTCCACTCTCTCCCCGTGCCTTGGGTGGTTCCTCTCCCGTCCCCCCGGCACCCCTGTAAAGAATGGAAAAGTCCTTTTAATCACCATGGACTAGAGAGCTGGAAACCTGGCAAGCTGAGAGGTTATTCTTGCACTGAACTCCAAAATGACATTCACATTTCCCCAAAGCAAATTGTCTCAGTGACGACTAATTCCCTGATGGTCCAGATATCTAGAGAGGACACTGGGCAGGGGTCTGCCCGGGCTGCCCACACACTGGTCCTGACTCAAATCCTTCCTCAACTCCTTGCCTCCTTGGGGCCATGTGACTTAATAAGGTTTACCTGCCTTTAAGTACTCGGGTCCATTTTGCTGGGTGTATTTCTTCCATTCCATCATCTCACCCTATTGCATTCACCTAAAACTTATCACAAAGAGACATTAATCTGCCATTTCTAGCGTTATCAGGCCCCTGCAGTGAGCTCAGTATCATGTGGTCTGAGAGAAAGCCTCCTAAATCCTGGAGAGCTCTTCTCTGGGTTTCCTCTGAAGGGTTCAAGCCAGCAGTGGCATCTGCACCAGGGGTCCAGCCTTCTGGAACGGTGGTACCCATGCTTCTCCCTGGCTGCAGGACGCCCTCCCCGTGCCTCCTCTCTCTTAGCTGTTACTGTGTGCGTGCATTTATTTGCCCACTCACAGACCACTAGCACGTAAGCAACCTGTCTTCTTCATCTTTGTATGATGCTGGGCGTGTTTAGGGCAGCGCTTCACAAGGTAGGTGCTTAATAAATATTTATGTGACTTGGTGCCTTGTTTCCTCTACCTGTAGAATGGACACAATATTTGCTATCTTTTTGTTATGCTCATGAAAAGGAAATAAATTCTGCAGATAATAAAGAGTAGCATTCCAAAATAGTAGATTTAAGTGTCCCTTAAATCCTACCTTTTACTCCATTTATTTTAAGTTTTTGCTTATGGGGAGGTTCCGTAGACGGCTAAACAGAAATTAAATGCACGGTCTCGACTCTGACTGTCGACATTCCTGCTCTAGTTCCCTGCTTCTGATGCTCTCACCTTGCTTGCCTTCAGGATGTTGATCTGCTCTTCATACACCGTGTCTCTGTTTTTCTCCAGAAAACCATCTGAAAGGTACTCCACCTGGGAAACAGAAACAGTAGTTCATGCTTTGCAGCTGCTTGTGTAGTTTCATCTCACCCACACAGTGTTTTCTGAAAAGAGTTGTGAGTAGACAGGAGCCCCACAGATGTTCCCATTTAAAATGCAAACCCAAGATGTGATCAGGATTTACATAGAGGGAATTGAGCATTCATTTTGTGGAAAAACATAACTGTTTTCAAAGGGTTCTCTTCAATAGAAGGCTTCCTTTGGGTGCTGTAAATGCAGCTTGTCAGCCACACCTCAGACCTACTGAATTAGAACCTGCATTTTAACAAGACCCCAGGTGACTTATGTGTACACGGAAATTTGGGAAGCACTGGGCTAGTGCACACAGAACAGAAACCTACATAGAACAATTCCATGTCTATGCCAGTTATTGGGAAAGGGGCCCCCCAAAGAAGAGACCATTCTGTTTTCACTTTCCTTTTCTCTCTCAAGCTCCAGGGGGATAGAGCCGTGACTATTTTATGTGCTGCTCTATTCACAGGATAGAGACCCTTAATAAATGTTTGTTAAGCATATGATTGGGCAACCACAACCCCCTGTGGGGTTTTGCCATGAAGTAACACGTTGGCGAATCATAGAGATGGCGTGGGAAGGGGAAGAAAAAGAGGAAGTCTACCTACAGAGACTTCAGACCACCTGAACTCAAAAGGGACAGCTCCCTCCTACCCCAGACACCCTGAGTCTACCTAGGGCAGGGCTAATGGAGCGCCAAAGCCCACAAAAAGGAGACCCACCTTGTCCGCAAAGTGCACGACAATAAAGGCCGTGTTGGACATGCGGGGTTTCTGGAAGTGCTGGCTGCCAGAGTGCCGGTCATAGAGCTTCTGAGCCCAATTCTGGTCAGTTCCTTTGGGGACCTGCAGAACCACAAAACAGGACAGAGTGCTTTGTGAAGAGAAAAAAGGAAGCAAAGAGTCAAGGCAGAGTGGTGGAGTCTTTCAGTAAGTTGACCTCATGAGATAGGATTTGGCTCTCAGACCTGGACCCTAAGTGGACATGGAAAACAAGATTCAACAGTGGAAACTTAGGATCCTGACATGGCGTGTCAACACGCCATGTGGGTTGGCTCCTGTGGTGTCTGTAGGAGTGTGCTGAGCCTGAAAGAACTCGCTGGTTGGCAGACGCTGGAAGGTTTAGGAGAGGATGAGGGTGGAAGCCAAGGTCACAGGAGCAGAGTCACAACCCACAAGACAGATTTGAAGATGCTTCTTTCCTCCCGTCAGCCCAGTGACTTCCGTGACGTGAACATGCCACGTCCACCTCTAGCGCCATGCTCCTGTTCACTCAGGCCAACTCCTGCAGCAGGAAACCCACCCTGTCTCTCTCTAAGCTCATCTAAATGCCACTGCCCAGGCTTGGCTCATGTCTGCCCTCTTCTCTGAAGCCTTTCCTGACCACTCTTGATCTCATTTTGAGATTCCTCACAATCAAGCTCTTACACATATACTGCCTAATACTGTTCATCGTTGGTTTTTGTGTATTGTCTCGTCACCACAAAATAAGTTCGCTGGGTTCAAGGACTAGGCGTTACCATTTTTTTCCTGCTCCTCAAAGAACTTAGAATTGGGTTCTGGCCACACATTGGGTAGTAAGTACCTAGTGATTGAGCTACATGGTACTAATCTCTGCCTCCCCCAAATTTAAAACTAGATTTAGAGGTTTCACTACATTAAGAATTCTGAAGGGCAGCCCCTTTCGGTATCTTTAGAGATGGCTTCAAAAGTGAAAAGGCATCTTGCTTTGTTGAAAATATAACACAGAATCACTGTAACCACCATTCAAACTGCCAAGGATGATGGTAACTCTGCTGATGGGAAGGTGCTCCCTCCTCTGTCATCCCTGAACACCACTACACACCGCCATTCCTCAGTTATGGGTCACTCCGTGACTTGTCCTTCATTAGTTTAGACTGTACATTTGGATCAGACAGGGTTGAAGGTGACCCCTGCACTAGCCATTTAAAAAGGGCTTTGTTTAGTAAATTAATAACATCTGTGCCGTAAGAAAAATGCTTACACACATACTTTGTAATCAAAATGAATTTTTCTCAATATTCAATTTGGTGTAACTAGTATTGAATATCCATTGCTAAGTGCCATAGGAAATTCAAGAAAACTTTTTCTTGAAGGAGGCTATTGTATTGGACAGACAAAATAAAATATATTTAATTTAGCATTTTTTAATATATACTGTTTTATATTTGTCTCTAAGCATCCATGTTTAGAAACACCAGGTATGGGGGAAGGAAGGGGTCAGCCTGGCAGGGCTGTCAGGAGACGAGGCCGGAAGACAGGAATACAATGGACCCAGGACGGGCAGAACTGGGGCAGACAGAACAGCAGGGGCAGGACCATGATGAGAAGCCCCACCTAGGTCACTGCTTATAATTGCCAATACCAAAATCATCTTATCTTGACAATGAAATTGGACCTCTGTTAGAAGACTCCTCAATCCTGCATATTCACAATTCAGACCGGCAGGAATCAATGAGCAAGGTCATGTGTACACATATTTCCTGATGAGGGTCAGTGTCTCTTGTCATCGTCCACCCTCAACTGAAAATAAGGGCCAGCAGGAATTCATAACAACTAACATTCTCAGATAATACTAATAGCAAATGCCCAGAGCACTTATTATTTGCCAGGCAGCTTTCTATACATCTTAGAAGTATCAACTCATTTAATCTTCACAACAATCCTATGATGGAAGGCACTATGTTTATGCACATTTTACAGATGAAGAAACCGAGGCAGAGAAGTTAGGTAACTTCCCCACGGTCACAGCTGGGAAGTAGCAGAGCTGGAGCTCAAACCAAGACAGGCTGGCCTGGGGGCATGTGCTCCTCACTATTATGCTTTCCTGCCTGACAACAGAGAGTCTGAAAGGCAGGCATGAAGGCAGGATTAGGTGGAAGGCACTTATCTCCAAAAATCTTTCCTTAAAAGTAGATTTAAAACAGGCATAGGAGAAAGAAAGCAAAGTTTGCATTTTGATAAAATCATTTAGATTTGCAGCTATCAGTATAGCTCTGGAATATGCAGTGAATCGAATCCTTTAAAAAAGAATCTACAAGTGGCTTCACACAAGCATCCTTACTCTCCTCTCAAAGTGATGTGAAGAGGGCCCTGGACCAGGAGCCTGGATCCCAGCTAGGTGAGTACTCTCTTTCAGAGGCCTAGGCCCTCTGACTTGCTGTGTTGGCCACTGGTCACATCAAAAAGTGAAGGTTCCATCTATACAAAATAGGGAAATCTATAGAGACAGAAAGTAGATTAGTGGTTGTCTAGGGCTGTGGAGGAATGGAGATTGCTAATGGGTTTCTTTATGTAGTGATAAAAATGTTCTAAAATTGATTGTAGTGGTGATGGTTGTACAACTCTGTGAATATACTAAAAACCAATGAATTGCGTATTCCAAATGGGTGAATTGAGTATGTTAATTATATCTCAATAAAGCTGTTAAAAATACATTAAACCTGATTTTACTTTCTGCTAATAAAATAAAAGAGAAAAAATGGGGTGATGGGAGTGAAAGTCATTGGGCTTACTAAGCTCCTCTTCCTCAACAGACTGGGGTACAAAGCCTGTGGCCCAGGACAACTTTTCACCAACATGCTCTTTGGAACCCTGGTCAGAAATTGTGCTCACTCTCAGATGGCCACCATCACTGGCCAAAGCCTGCCCCCAGTGCAACAGCCAACAAGAGCAGACGTGTAAGGATCCCAGAGCCAGTTACTCCATCGCCGCTTCTTGTCCACGTCTTCTTGGGCCACTGCCACCAACGTCTGCCTCCTGGTCACTCACTCACTATCTCGTTCCATCCCATACCTCTGTGGGCTCCCTGATGCCTCCTACCACTGCTGACCTCTCCAATGACCATGCCACCATCAACACCTCTGGATCCTCCTCACCATCAAAGAAGCCCAGCTGGGACCCCAGGACTCTGCTGTCCTAATAACTCTCTAGGTGTTGGTGGCACCTTCCTCCCCACCTGGCAGCCATCCCCATGTCAGTTCCAGGCCTTTACTTTTCCACCTTCATAAAACACCCCTCTGTGTGCTCAGCAGAACACCAATTCTAGACCAACCCAACTACCCATCCTGTCCTTTCCCACACCTGGTGGCTGGCTAGGATCATGCATCAACTCCTCTTCCCTTAATCAAGTCCTGTTGATAATTTAGTATTAATGCCAAAAAAATAAAATCAAATTTCATTGTGAGAATCACTTCTAGAGATTAAGACATTGTGCCCAGATCTAAGGTGGGAGTTGACCGAGACAACTCCTGTATCTCAATTTATGGTCTTTGACCTCAGCAAACAGATCTATGCACTCTGGTATTTCTCTTCCTGTTTATGGGATGTCATGCCCCTCTTCCTCCATTCTCTTCAAGCTTCTAACTCTGCCACTTCTTAGCAGAGGCCTCATTTCCTCCTTCATAGGGAAAAGAGGTTGTCAAGCAGGAAACTCAAATTCCTGCTCTAGATGCAGAAACTCATCTGCATCCACAGCCACCCTATCCCTCTCACTTGTCCAAGAGAAGGGACCAGTGCTTCTCCTCTGGCTGCCATCCTATCCACCCACCCCTGCCTCCTCCTAGGGACCAGTATCTACCCACCTTCCCTCTCTCTCTCGGAATCCTCAGCTGCTTGCTCTCCTGCCCTTCCTCTCTCTCGGCTTCTCCTTTTCACAGCCAGGCCTCCACAATGGAATTCAAACTTGCCATCTCCACTGCCTTACCTTTTAGCCTCTTCTCGTTACTGAAACTAGGCTTCCGCCCAGACAACGCCCTTGAAACCTGTCTAAGCAACAATGCGCTGTCAGATGCAGTGGCCCTCGGAGGCCCACACGCTGCCCACCTCCTTCCTGACCCCCGCCCCCCTCCACTCTCCATGCCTTCATCCTCTCCCACCCCGACTACAGCAACGTCACCACTGCTCTTCTTACTCCAGTCTCCCTCTCCATCTTAGCTTTCACACAGTCGCCACAAAGATCTGCTGAAGAATAGTTCAGATCTGATCACATTCTCCCTGCTTCACACCCTTCGATCCCCAGAGCCTGCAGCTGCAGAGTCGAGTCCAAACACCTTCTTCAGGCAGCAGAGCCTCCCAGCCTCTGACGGTTCCTGCTTCCTAACCTCACCCGCCGGCACCACAGGCTCTGGACAAATCAGATCATTTCAAGTTCTGCAAATGTGACATTCCTTTTGCCCAGAGCACCCCTCCCCTCATCTGACTTCTCTGCTTACAGAGCCCTTTTGGGAATGCTTTTCCCCATGACACTCTCTCTTCTCAGGCCCCTCCTCCTCAGCGCTCTCAGTTCTCCCTCATCCCAGGTGATGACTTCAGGGCTTGCCTGACCCCTCCGAGGTGTGTGGAAGGGCAGGGGTCAGTTAGTTACGCAGGAACATGGGGTTTGCTGGCTGGATGAATGAATGGGTGCGCGAAAGCCACTTCACCTCCCTCTATCACAGGTTTCAAATCTGTTCACAAACACATTGGACAAGGAGACCTCAGGGGCTACTTCTCAAGAAACCACGAGCCCTTGACCTTAACACACCGTAAACTCTCCTGAGAGCAGGCTGGGCCCAGGGAAGGAAACAGAAGGGCATTCACCTCCCACTGTCTTCAGCCAGCTGTCCTTCCATTGCCTCAACAGTTATACAGTAATTAGGAAGGTCCATCCTGGTCGGCTCTTCAGGCTGGGTTCCACGAAACAAAAGAATCCTAGTCACACAGGGCAGAGCTTGCCTCCCTGCACCCCCAGGCCTGCCTTTGTGGGCCCCTAACACCATCTCTTCAACCTGAGACAGTGTCTGCATTTTTATTCACTGAAATTGCTTTTGGAGGTCAAGATATCACTTTCAGAAAACTCCTGCTAAAATGCAAATATGTCACTTACAAGGAAACGTGCACAGATGTCTCGTATCCTATCAGTCCTATCTAGTTTGTTCCTCCAAGAGGGAGGGCAGGACATGTCTGGTCTGAATATGGCTTAGATGTGGCTTCTGTCATGCAGCCCCCACAGCAGCCTGAGAGAGCACTGCAGGCGGGAGAGTTTTGTTCAGAGCAGCCTGGAGATTAACATCCCTATAAGCAAACACCCTCTCCTGCCCCCTTGGTTCCTAAGGAGCAGCTGTAGTCTGTGGCTTGGTCTGGGTATGACTAGAAGTCCATGACCACAAAGGGGCTTTTCCACCTGAAGGAATCTTGAGCTGTTTGATATTCTGGTCCCCAGGCCTCCTCTGTGGCTTCTGGCACCCATCACAGGCTCTGGGGAAAACTACCTTGTGTGCTGCCCCCTTCAATCCACGGCCACCTCATCTCCATATTTCTAATTTGAATCTCAGCTCATCAGCCCTGCCTGCCACTGTCTGCCTCCTCCAGGAAAAGTGATTCTCCCAATGGCTGCTTTTATACCATGAATCTAATCCTTCATTTGGCTTTGTGACCCATCACACAGGGGTCACAGAACCCAATTTTTCACAGCGCCATCTCATTATTCTTTCTAATCCTACAGAACGTGTCTGAGCAAGCAACAGTGGAGGAAAGGCACGGGTCTGAGGCAGCTCCACCGTCCGACAGGATGGTTCCCAAGGCATGCCAAGTTGCCCAGTTGTGACCAACTCCACGGGAATTCCTAACCTGCTTAGGCTCAAAGCCATGGGTTCTTCCAGAAGGGGGCAGCAAGCTGCCCTATATTTTAGTCAGATTTATTATGGTGTAATTTCCATATAGTAAAACGCACCCTTTTTAAGTGTACAGTTCCATGAGTTTTAACAAATGTAATAACATCTGTTACTAGGAGCTACATCAGATTAGGCTGAATAACTCTGAATTCCCAGAGCAAATAAATCTGATAGAAAAAGGTTTCTACACTGTAGGGTTTTGCATTATTCCTTCATTTGGTGTTCAGCTTTGCCACCCCCGCTGCACCCATGGCCTCGGCTGCCAGTGAGTTTGAATGTGTCACATTCACAGTTCTATCCCATATCTCAACACTCCAAGCCCCCACCCGCTTGATTAGCAGGAAATACAGGCTTTCTTCAGACCTGCCCTTCTACGGAGACTCGGGGACAGAAAAGCAAGGAACAGAACCACAGTGGCTGCATGCACCTCAGCAGTCCTTCTCAGTCAGTGTCCCCTGGCCTCAATGCTGTTCAGCTGTCACTCTGCGCCCTTGGGCTGTAGCCATGCCTCTTCCAGCCTCCTCTGGGATCCTGACCTCCAAATATGGCCCTGGTCCCTGTCCACAGCCCTCACCTGGCCTACCCCCACTCACTCAGGCCAAGCTCCTCCTGAGCACCATCCTGTCCCTCTTCACCCTTTGCTGGCCAGCAGGGAGATCCCATCCCCCTCTCCTGAGGGTCTTTCCCCCAAGACCAGACATACAGTAGTAGGTGCACAATACATTCTGGGTGCCTGATGGATTGCAGTGACAGCAGTTTGAGCTGGATACAGTCTTCAACTTAAATCACCTAATTTTATAAATCTGACCCAAAGAGAAGGCTCCACAGAGCATAAGGCAGAGATCACCCATATAGACACAGCTGGAGTTTACTTTTGCTCAGCTTCTCAAAAGCAAAATAGATTCCAACAGGAAGCCCCAGGTGGTGTACACTCAGTAGGAGACTGAGAACAGGAAGGTCAGGGGGTCCCTATCGCACTGGGACTATCCAAGGCTACAAAGTTGAAGGATTTGGGAAGGTTACTTTCATAATTGCTGAATATTTGCATCTTGGGCCTCCCTGCAGAGCCCTGCCTACTTTTCTGGCACCCTCCTAAGCACCCTCCCACCACTCCTGTGACCACCTGCTCCCCAGCCCTGCATTGCTCCGGGTTTCCTCTCAGTGGCATGTGTCTCACCCTCTGGACAGCAGTCTGAGGTCTCTGCACCTGTGCATTGGCACCTGTGTTCTCACCACTGCGGCTTGACATTCATGTGACATGTTCCCTTGGGTAGTGGCACCTCAGAGAACATCAAACCACAAGCCAATGCAAACCCACAAGTGGCCCTAGTTTGCCTGCTAAAGGCAAGGTAATTCACTGAAAAGCAATTAGGCAGCTGCTCAACTCACAGAATCAGTCACCCTGAAGCATTCAGGTGTTTTTATGAGAGGTGTGTGCAAACGCGAAAGCAGAGGCCATGCCCCTGGGGTTACGGCTTATGTTACAGCTAGCGCTTCACAGAACCAGGCAGAGCAGTGCACTACAGCCTGCCTGATGCGCTCCTCGGAGCTGTGGACGACCTTGGCCTTCACCATGGGTAGGGGAGTGAAGAGCTGGAGTCCTGCTGGAGCCCAGGCCTGGGGGAGCTATGCTGGCTCAGCAGCCCAGAGGCCTCGGTTGGACAGAGGACATGGTGTTGCCTTTGGGGTTGGGGGTGTGGAGCAGGAGGAGACGCTTAGAGACAGGGTCACAAAAGAGACTGGGGGAGGGGAGGGTGTTCCTGCTGGGCGTCAGAAGGAAGCTGTTGGCAGTGGACACTGAACCAAGAGAGTGAGTGAGAGGTAAACACCAGGAAGGGAGACTAGAGGGCCTGGGCTATGACTTCGGTCATTTAGCCAGTGCCACTTGATGCAGGGACAAGCGTTCTATCACCTTTACCGCAACCTCACAGGTGCAGCAGGCCTAGGCACCCACCTGCCTACCTCTTCCTGGATCTGACTCCGGATGAAGTCCACGGCTCTGAAGAAGTGCTGAAAATCATTAGATAAAAACGTGCTGTGGCTTTCCATATATTTTCACTGTCTTCTATTGTTTTATTAACCGTTCCTTTTCATTTTAAAAGGCAATGAAACTAGGAGAGCCCTTCTGGAAAGGAAACATCTCCTTCTCCCAAACCACCAAGCAGCACTGCATCCTTTCCAGGCAAGACATGGGAGACCAGAGAGTAAAAGCAACTGGGTGTCTTCTCTTTTAATACCAAGAATCATGTGATTTCTACACCTTTTGATTCGAGTTTCCATTATTGGAGGAGTTGGTATATATTTACCTCCTTATCGGCAACCACCAAACTGGGAGAAATTTTGAAGATCATCAGATCCAACCCCCACCAATTCATAGAGCAGGAAACCAAAGGCCAAAGAAGTTAGGTGACTGATAACACCCAGATCCCTCTGCCCCACATTCCCAAGGCTGCCTGGTTCTCTCCATGCTGGCCATTCAGGACCTCCCCTGGCATATCAGGTAGAGTCCACAAAAAGCTACATAGGGGAAAATCTATAGATCTCACCTGCCACCAGGCCATGTAGCCCTATCACTCACAAGCCAGCTGGCATGGCAAAGATGATGCTGAGCTCTTGAGCCCTCACTCTCTGCGGATGCCTGTCTAGATGTTGGGGTCTTTCTCTCGGCACCTGGGATATCTGGGACACCAAATCCATACCACCATCACATTTTGCCAATCCATACTACCCAGTCTCTGCCAAAAGAGGCACATGATCATCAAAGTAGCAATACCTGCCAGTTATGCTCAATGTGTTACCTTCCAGTACTTTCTAGTATGCAGAATGGACATCAATGCTTCCCCCAGCACACTAAAGGCCGGCTAATCACAGATGAAATTCCAGCTTTGAGATCTCACGTGTTCCTTTGCACCACACAGCTGTCCTCAGCCACACCCCAAGCCTAGAATTGAACTAATTCAATGATAGCATCATCAGTTTTACCTTACATTCTTCATCCAACAGGTCCAAGATGCCCAGCTTAGCTTCTATGAGGTCAATACAAGGCTGGTTATCATAAAAATCAATCAAGGTCCAAGGGATCTGCTCTTTCATGTATTCTTCTTGCTCCAGTTTGAATACATGCTAGGGCAAGAAGTGAAAGGTCAAGGTTAGTGAACTGCAGACACACCTTAATACTGATCTCCCCTGAGCTTCAATCACAAGAGTTCTGAGTTGTGGAGGATGGTGCCTATCCACCAGAAAAGGTTTGGGCACACAGTCACAGTCATGACTGCAGGCAAGAAAAGCTCGGTTAGGTGATCCTCATTCCCATGTGAACCTTTCCCTAGGACATTCTAATAATCACCCACATTGTCATATCCCAACCAATCGCATATCCGGCTGGCAATTGCTCAAATACCCCAGAAGCCTAGGCTTAGGAGGAGTGGGAGTCAAAGACAAGGGGAGGATCATTTACCCCCTCCATCCAGCTGTCCCACTTCAAATCTCCTCCTGAGCAGTGGGGAGCACCTGCCTAAAGCTGGGGCACCACCAGGAAATCAAGGGAAGGTCAGGGCAGAGCTAGAGTACACTGATCCTGAATGGAAGAGAAGCAGCCTAGGCTGTCACTCCATGGAAGAGAGAGAAGTCTCTCCACCCCAACATCTCTGGGTCCAGAAACCAAGCCTACCGAGTTGAACTGCTGCTGAAGCTTCTCATTCGCATAGTTGATGCAAAACTGCTCAAAGCTGTTCACCTCAAAGGTCTCAAACCTGCAGAAGGGAAAGAGGAGAGGACAAAGTAAGAGACACGTCCTTTTACTGAAGGAATCACTGGGACTTCAACGAGGTCATCCTCTACTCCCATCCAGCTCCACCCTTAACCCCAACACAGAAGTCCCATTTTCTGCTCTTGTACCCAAAGAGAGCACTGTTGCAGGTACTGGCCCAACAGAGAGCCCTGTTAAATTAGGAGAGTAAGAATAAAATATCCATTTTCTTAATTAGAAAAAGCACTGACAGTAGGAAAATTTAGAAAAAGCAGATGTAAAAAAGAGAAAGTCAACCATGATTCAATCTCTCATATTGACCACCAGTTACATTTTGGTAGGTTCCCTTTTGGTGATTTCACATTCTTAAACAAAATTAGAATTACATATAAAATCATACCTATTTTTGTCATTTAGTGTCCCATTTGTTATTTAACATTTCCCCATGTCATTGTTCTTCAAAGGCATCAGTTTTAACATCTGATCCATACAGTGGTTGATGAGGCAGAGATGACGCGCTAGACCTGGGGTTTGCACAAGATGCCCAGGTAAGGGAACAAGTGGGGCTGCAATTTATCTAGTGCCCCCTCAAGCCTAGGAGGGGTCATTCCTCCAAGGGGGTATGCCTTTTTCCCGTTCACACAAAGGTTCCTCTTGGGCTGGCGGTGGCCCCCAGACAGATGAATCATAATTTAACCCAGCCCATATTGCTGGAAAATTGGGTTCTTGTTCCAGTTTTTACCTGCTATCAATGCTGTGACAAATACTGTATATACAGGTTTCAATTCATGATTCTTTTCTTAGGATGCTATACTAGAATGAGAATCATCACATCAGAGTTTGTTTTCTTAAATGGTAGAGGCAAATTAACTTCCAGAAAGCCGGAACCAGTTTATGTTATCAGCACCCCCTGACTCTTGCCTCCCAATGTATGAAAGCATCTTGTTCACCTAATACTGGCTAATATGTTTTAAATTCATGTTTGAGTTGGAATTTATACACAACGAGATGCACCAGTTTTAAGGGTATATTTTGATAAGTTTTTGACAAATATTCTTCAGTGTGTGACGACCACCACAATCCAGATATAGAACATTTTTATCACCCCAAAAAGTTCTCTTGTGCTCCATTCAGGTCAGTCTCCCTCCCCTTCACTAGGAGTATTAATGCGTCACAGCTCTTTGGTCAATAGTGTAGATTAACTTTTAAAATCTTTGGTTACTTAGTACATGAAAAATATTTTTGTTTGTATTTCAATTTCTTTGATCATTGATAGAGCTCAACATTTTTCTGTACGTGTATACTAGTCATCTGTATTTTGTGAATTGTCTGTGATGGCTGGTGAAGTATTTGTTGGGTTTTAACTTTAAAAATAGACTTACTTGACCTCTTTACACTTTAGAATATCAACACAGTCATTCATTGTTCTTCTCAAATCTTTGCAAAATGGCTCCATCACTGCAGGTTGGGGGGTGGGTGGAGCCCGCAGAGAGGAGGATGGGTAGAGATGAGACACAGCATTGCAGAGCCAAGCAGGGGTCCTGCCTGCAGGCCTTGTATGACACATTGAGGGATTTTTACCAGCGGCAATGGGGAGAATTTGAAGGATTTTAAATTAAGAAATGACAATCAGATTTTCATCTTAGAAACTGGCAGGAAGGTGGAAAAAAATTGTGATTTGGAGGAAGACGTGCAAGACTGAAGGCAGGAAGTTGAGTAAGGCAGTTCCTAGTGGAGTAATAATCCAGGAGAGATCCAATCAAGGCGTGACTTAGGCTGGTGGTGGCCAAGTAATGGAAAAGGTTTGAAGACGTTAAGGAAAGTGGAAATGAGAGGACTTACTTCAAATGACTAACAGGGTGCGCAGATGTGATTCATTTATACAACCAATGTATGTGGTTGCTCACCAAGCTGGAAACACTATAACAGCACCAGTAACTTTAGCTACAAAGGAGTGGGGCCATTTACTCCCCGAGCAACGTCATCAGGCCAAGGCAGTGAGAAGGGGCAGAAATCTAGGAGGAAGAGATGCTTTTCTCTCATTCACACAACAGGCTGAATGAGCCGGCAGAGCGCCCACAGAGCACCAGGCCCCAAGTGCTTCATGAGCTCTCACTCACTCAATGCTCACAACAAACAAGAAGAGTTAGGGTTTTTTATTAACCCCATCATATAGTTGAAGAAACTAAGGTATGGGGTGATTAAATAACCTGCCCAAAGTCAGAGAGTCAGTAGGCAAAAGAACCAGTATTTGAACCCAGAGAGTCTGATTTCTGAGACTGCATTTTTAATTCAGAGAGGAGGAAAAGTTTCATTAAGAAGAGGAGGAAGAGATGTCTCGAGAGTGCTGTAATAAGGATAACTTCCCAGAAGAGGAAGTATCTGAGCACATGGAGAGAGGGAGAGTGGCAACACCAATGAGGCATCTGGGGCTGGGGCACAGGCTTCAGCCTTCTCCATAACCTCAATCTTCACCCCTCTCAGTCTTCAATATGGACAACTGAATTTTCTCAGTCTTCTATAAAATTATGTCAGCCCTTCCAAATACATTACGCTCTTTAACTTCCACTTCCAAATAGAAACGTTGCAGCTGCCCCTGGTGGGGGTTGGGGATGGTGGTGGTGGTGGAGAGAACCTTAAGCAGAGAGAAAACAGATACACCCCACCCAATGGGGCTGGGTTTGCGCCCAGAAAACACCAGACTTCTCTTCCTCCTCTGCACCCACCTCCCTTACCAAGGAATGAGATTTGGAGAAGTGAGAAATCACTGAGATCAAAGGAGCCAACTGCTCAGAGACAACCACATTAAAGAACAGTTTCGGTCATGCCCGCGTAGGAGAAATAATTCTAGGTTAATAAAATAAGATCAAAGACTCAAGGTCCAAGCTGGAGCTGCACTCTAGACCATGCAGGAGGGAGGCATTGTGTCTGCCAGACTGGGGCCCTCCCAGCCCAGATGATCGTCCTACAGACCGAGTTACATCACTTAGAACCTCATTTCCTCCCCCTTACCGCACCGCACCCCAAGAGAGGTTGCTGACGATAGCCAGAGGAAATTTAATTAATAAAACCCAGAAGGAAGATAAAAGAGCCACCCTAGCAATTGCCCAGATACTAGCAACTGGGTGTGCTGGCAGAGCTTGTACTGAGCTCCACAGATAAAGGATTTAAATATCTCCCGCTTGTCATTTTTTAAAGGTTTACATTGGTAGCACTCCACAAAGAACATTCTCATTAATCTGAGATGGACTGAAATTAGCTCATAATTTCCCTATTTCTAAGATATTATCTGGTAACAATTCCTCTGCCATCTAGTGTAATTACTGAAATGCCGGAGGGCCAGAGATGAATGAGGGGTTTGGGTAGCTTGGAAAATGTCTAAGAGGACTGACCTCAGAAAACCAGCCAGGGATATAGAGCAACTTCTCCTCTACAGTGGAATTACATTTGTAGTAATTCTTCCCATCTACAGGGATGACTTTAAAATAAACACAATGGATCAATTTATAGTTCACAAAATTAAAATGTCACAAAGAAATTTATATACTAGAAAGAATTGGATTTCTCCCGTAAAATTAACGTTGAGAATATTTAGACCAGTATCCTTGGGTGGGAGGAAGGTCAAAACATAGAAGACAAGGCTGTGACCTGAGATCTGTACTAGTTGTGGTACAACTGTCACCCCTACTTCAATTTCCTCCTATCCTCAAAATGTAGTGGAAAAGAATACAATTTCCTTCTCATTCAACTCCAATTCCAGGGTGTGGTAAGGGTCACAAATGCCTCTAAAAATAAGGTAATGTCTGCTAGAAAGTGAAACTGCAATAAAAAGAAGTCAACCAGTCACTTTGAGTTAATTATTAACCTCCATGAACCTCTCGCTCCAGAGCAGAGAGGCCATGAGATGCTTTGAAGGTTGGGAAGCAATTTTTCCCCTAGAGCGTGGGTCAAAGGAACTGGAACTTCTTAGCTCAGCCTCGTCTATTTTACAAAGACCACTCTCTACCATTCTACCGAAGGCTGAATGAAAAGATATGGGATATAGGGCAGATATAGAGCAGAGCTTCTAGACAATGATTATTAAAAGTCAAGGTCTCTTTCCCTCCTGAAGCCCATGAAATCTCACAATGGCACCTTATGGTCTGTTAGGGAGGCCAACCCTCTGATCTCTTTACTAAATAATCTTAGGATGTTGGCCACACTTGAGAATGGCAGGACTTTAATTCTGCTCATGTCCTTCTCTCTGTGCCTAGATGTCCCCACACAGGACTTGTCCTTCAGAGACAACACAGTCCTAGGCACTGCTCGTATTCTAAGCCCAAGAAGAGTCATTCTTCTGGAGGACCTAAGTCCATTCATTTGCACTGTGTTCCAATTCCTGGATCCTCTTCATGCCTGGAACTCGAGTGTGGGACAGGAAAACGCCCACCCTATGGCAATCCTCTCCCAAACCGTCAACTGCCCCAAGAATTGTGAGGGCTGCAAAAAAGAGCAAGTCATGGTCTCTGCCCAAAAGAGCTACTGGGAAGATGACAGAAAACCAGCATATGAAACCTCCCAAGGAAGAGAGAGTTTATGTGTTATAGGCTTTTAAGGAAGGGTGAGCTCATGAGGGTGGGGTGCTGGCATGGACAAAGAGAAATGGGACTTTGTCTGAACCTTAAAAGTATGTAGAGGTGTCTGGCTCCAGGCACACTCCAAAGGGCTGTGTCTGAGCAATTCTGGAAAGCTGAGCTTGACTTCAGAGCACTCCGAGTTACAAGGCTCTCCAGGGAGATGGAGATTCCAGGGCAAACCCAATGACTTCGAGTGAACTGCTAGATTGAAAACACTGGGCTGAGCTATGCAGGTCCATCCTGAAAAAGACACGTCTAGGAATCTTCTGGGCTGTCCAGGACTGGGCCGCTGTCCACAGGCTGGAGGGTAAATGTAATTGCTGACTTCTCCCCCTCCATTCTCCATGAAACCTTTTGATACTAGTCAGAGAGGAGCTGGGTAGTCCTCTCCAAATAACTAAATTGAGACTATGAAATTATCTGTAAGTCTGTTTTGAAAAGTGAGACCAAGAAAACAAAACAAAACAAAGAAATAATTTCCATCAAAATGATGAAGGCAAACAGTGGGCCTAAGAAGTTTACTTAAGATATATCATTAAAGTCAACCTATGGAATGGTAGAAAATATTCGCAAGTCATATTTCTGATAAGGGGTTAATATCTAGAATATATAAAGAACTCCTACAACTCAACAATAGAAAACAAATAACTGGATTAAAAAATGGGTAAGGGACTTGAACATTTCTCCCAAGAAGATATATGAACGGCCAAGAAGCATATGAAAAGATAATCAACATCACTAAACATTAGAGAAATACAAATCAAAACCACTATGAGATATCACTTCATACCTATTAGAATGACTACTACCGGAAAAACAGAAAATAACCAGTGTGGTAAGGATGCAGAGAAATTGGAACACTTGTGCACTACTGGTAGGAATGCAAAGTGGTACAACCACTATGGAAAATAAAATGGAGGTTCCTCAAAAAATTAAAAATTAAATTACCACATGACCCAGCATCTCACTTCTGGGAATATATCCAAAAGAATTAAAAGAAGAGATATTCGTACACCCTTGTTCATTGCAGCATTATTCACAAAAGCCAAGAGGTAGAAGCAGCCCAAAAGTCCAAGGACGAATGGATAAACAAAATGTGGTATATACATATAATGGAATATTACTCAGCTTTAAAAAAGAAGGAAATTCTGTCACATGCTACAACATGGATGAATCTTGAGGACACTGTGCTAAGTGAAATGAGACAGTTACAAGAAGACAAATACTGTATGAATCCACTTACATGAGGTATCTAAAGTAGTCAAACTCATAGAAACAAAAAGCAGAACGGTGGTTACCAGGGGCTGGGGGGAGGGAAAATGGGAGTTGTTCAATGGGTATCGAGTTTCAGTTTTCAAACATGAAAAAGCTGTGGAGACCTGTTGCACAACAGTGTGAATATTCTTAATAGAGTTGGATGCTAATTTAAAGAGACATAGAAAGTAACATGAGGGCTGGGAAGGATATAAAATCCCATTTCCTGCTTCCTGGGGCCCAATCCTCCCTCTCCTCCTCTTCCATCCTCTTCCCCACTGCTCCACAGCATTAGGCACAAATCGACACCCTGCCCTGCTCCAAAGGTCTCCTATGCCAATTGTTCTCATCAAGAATGGACTGGCCATAGCCAAAGCCCCCTGCTACCTTGGCATTTTAAAGGCTGAAGTCAAAGACAAATAAATGTGTATTTTTCCCAAATTGAAGCCATTTATATTTTATTGCCTTGAGGAGGGGAGAGGAATAAAGGATTAAGACTGCAATCAATCAAGCCTGTAGAGGCAAATGCTGGTTAGTGCAACATGAAAAGGAAACCCCAGTCAAAAGCTGCCTGGCTCTCTCCTATTCATGTCCATCCCCTGCCAGGTAAGAAATACCCTGCAAGCAACTTCACAGATCCTTAGTTAAGGAAAACAGCTTGGCTTGGATTGGCTAAATTGCTCTGGGTATTGCTTGCTTTGCACTTTTTTGGAGCTGGGGTAGGGGAGTAAGATGTAAGGGAAGCCATCCTTCTACGAGGACACTGGGTGTCTGGGAATGTTCAGGAGATCCTGAGGGTAGGGACTCACTGTAGTTGTGATGGAGGCAGCTGTGGCCCATGCAATTTATTTAGGAGTTCACAGTCTTTTCTGCTGCCTGAATTAACTACCAGTTAGAACATCATGATAAGGGGAGATGTGTGTGTACGATGCTAGCTCGTGCACTGCTTGTTTATATATATAGAAGTGAATGTTTATTCACTCTGGCTGATTCTGTAGTAACATTTTAAACATTTACAGAAAAAATCTGGAGTGGCTCCTACACTACAGAACTCTTTTCAGGTGTCTCTAGAATGAACTTGGCTGGTGGGCCAATAATGCCCTAGATAGGAGCTATAGTTTATCTGGGGACAGTTATCCCAGTTGAAGTAATTAGTGCCTACTTGTGGCAGGCAGCGGGGTGGCCATTTCACTCTTATTTGCTAGCTTCGTGCATTTCTAACTTAATTCAAAGAGGGAGCCAACTCCTTATTCCTTCCCTCTTAATGAATGGGGTTTAATGTATTCAGAAGCACATCTCCACCATCCTTCCCATTATCTCCAGTTTCCATATGCCACTCTTTTGCTCACAAGTGACAAAGAAGAGTAAGAAAATCAAAGACATTAGGTCATCCCAAGGGCAACTTCTATGTGTACCAAAGCATCCCCATACTAGGGCTGAGAAACAACGAATGAGACAGTGGATAGATGTCTTCTCCCTCTCCAGTGTTTGCTGGTGAGGCATTTGGGTAGAAAACAAAAAATAAAAAATGCTGGAGCTTTCTGATACCATGGAGGATGAAATGCTCTTTCGAGAGAATCACTCCCACAGTTATATTATAAATAAGCCCTAAAGACAGGAATTAGTTTGAAATGGGAGGGAGGTGATTAGAGAGGGCAAGAGAGGTGCGGCATCAAGTATGATGCCCACTTCCAGATAACTGAGGGATGATCACATTTAAAAAAAGAGATTCGGTGGTTTTCTGGAAGGTATCTGAAGCCAAAGGAAATAAGGCAGAAAGACACCATGATTGGGAAAGGAAGATGACAATAAATAGCTCACACGAGTCATCTCAGATTTCCACCAAATGTCATTTTCTCCCAGATTAAGAAATGAGGTCACTGTCTTGATGGATCAGAAACAGGACTTCAAGTCACCTGCTTTCCTGGGGTGAAGTTTCTGGTTTTAAATTCCTAAGAGCTATTACATACCCTCTGAAAAGAGTGCCTAGGCCAGTACAAATTTATGCAATAATTTCGCAGCAGACCAGAACTGTTGAAGAGCATACATATGTTGAAGAGCATGCATATGTGCATTCTGGGAACGTGTGTAAGTGCTTTCTTAGCAACAAATGGCCCAGATAGACAGCCAGCTTGTTAACTCTGAACTGCCTTGTATCTAATTTCTATGTTGAGCTCTGCACACAGGGTGTGAACTGGGCACTGCATAGAGCCTATGGAGAAGTAACCATGCATGGCATGTCTCTCTCTCCAGGAGAGTGAATCACTTTTTAAACATGACTGCTTTATGACCCAGCTTGAAAAAGTAAATTAGCTTCTGAGAAAAAGCAAGGGTTAAAAAAAGAGAAAAGAAAACAGCATAGCAGACCTGAAAGGAAGCACAAAGGGTTGGAAATTCCCAAGAGTGCTGGTCCACAGCCCCATGCTTATTCACCCTTTGACGGGACCTGCTCTCACTGGAAAGATGTCAGATGTTCTCAAAGGATCCCAGGGCCACTTTGAAATGCAGAGGTCAGAAGCTGGTACCAAAGACAGGAGACAGAGTCCTCAGGATCCCCACCCATCCATGGACAAGTCTACCTTTCAAACCACAGACAGGCCTTCCTTGTAATCTATTTCTCCCTTTTGGGCAGTCACAGGACCTTAGAGAAAATAAACTCAACTATAAAAATTAAATGGCAACTATAATCACAAAAGTCTCAGCTTGCATGAGCCCAGCTGACATCTCCAGACTCAGCAGCACTAAGAGCCCTACTCACAGAGGTCCCCAGCCAATGAGCAATGCCTTTTACTGGGATCCCTGGGAACGGAGGACCCCTCTCTTTAAACTCAAGGCACTGCTAAGACAGTATGTAACTATAACAGAACTGAGGCATGATATTTTACATATCAGTAGCACTGAAGTCATAATATTTTTACATGCTATTAACAATGAGTCTGTAGGTTAATCTTCCCAAATTGAAACCTCAGTAATTAGATTCTTGTCCAGGTCGATTAAGGGAATTGGGTCAGACGCAGCAGCCTCAGTTTCTCTGGGTCTTACCTCCAAAGGTAACACTAAAGGTCAGTTTTTTGGCAAACCCAATAACCTGAAAATACTCATGGCAGAGGGAAGAACAAAACAGAATTAATTGCTGACAGCTAGGCAGTACGTTCCCAGGGAGCACAAGCTGTTCTATGTTCTCCCCAGAGCAACTAGAAGGGCTGAGCACATAGCAGGCACTTGACTGACCAGAAGGAGCAGTGGCCTGCCCACAGTCACTCGGCTAAAGCCCTGAGGGGCCCTGGGGAGGATGACTCTCCTGCCTCCCACTGGGGTGATTCTCCACTGTTTATTCCATCGCCTAGGTTTCCTTTCACACTCAGCTTTTTCCTGCCATCTTAAGCATGCTTCTCTTCCCAAGGGTGCCTCCCCCACCTCCCATACTGCCTCCCTTTACAAGATCCAGTTCAAACCTCACTTTCCATCGAAAGCTCTCCCTGACACTGCCAACAAGCATGCCCCCTCCTGCCGTGAAACTCCTGCAGCACTGTGTCCGAACCCTCAGACTGACCCTGCTACAGTTTCTTCCGTTGCCTCTTGTAGCACATAGCTCGTGCAGGTGACTTAACTCTTTAGCATGTTCTAGAGGCCTTTGTGATGCCAGAAATCAAGTTTCCTCCTTCTTCTCTTACGTCCACAGCATGCTACATGGTTTGATTTGAAACCCAATGATGACCGAGAGCAGCAGAGATGTAAGTGGGACAGCCTATCTTTGCATAGGGAAGTGGCTGCTTCTAGAGGTGACTGGCCTTTACTACAGCCACAATATAAGGTGAATCCCAGCGCATCAGCCCATAAGCAGCTGTTTCCACTAGAGCATTACTGTTCTTACAACTCCATACTTTCACGGGTCAGAATTTCTATTTTAAGACAGAAGCCATGACTTCTATGATATAAAGATCCAGGAGGGTTTAACCTATTATTAGCTTAAAGAAGGCAGGACATTGATCATACAAGAAGTGCAAGGGAGGTTGAAACCCAGTACATATAATTTCAAACCATTCTACAAGCATCTGGAAAGAACCTCAGAGATTGTGGCTCAAAACTTCATTTCGAGCTATGGAAACTAAAGACCAGAAAGGGGCTGTGATCTGTAGAGAGTCATTCAGCTAACCGGTGACAGCAACGCATCATAACACCAGTCTCCTGATGTCCAGTCAAGTAAACTTTCCACTGTGCCATGCGCAAAATATGTTGTTATAAATAACAGCCCTTTCCATTAGGCTAGAATTCTGAAAGGAAGAGAAACTTCAAAACTTAAGACACACAACACAAATCTGTACAGCGCCGGGCAAAATTACGGTATTAAAACAATCATCTTGATTGGTGATATCATGAATGAGGTCAAATAGTAGATTTAAATAAAACATAGATACAAAACCTGAATTTAAGTTCCAGTCTGATGCCGAGCAAGACATTTCCCGCTCTGGGCCTGCTTCCCAGTTGTAAAAAGGGATGTCTAGAGGGTTTCTCAATGGGCAAGCTACTGGTGTCCTGATAGGGTCCATTCTTCCTTGGGACTGTCCTCCATATTATAGGACACGGTGTAGCATCCCTGGCCTCAGGCCACTAGATGCCAGTAGTGACCCTAGTCACTGTGACAACCAAAAATGCCATCCCACCTTTCACACTCTCCCAGTTGAGAACATCTGGGAGGTCTCCAAGGCCCCTGCTGGCTCTAAAATGCCGGCAGGAGGACACTAAGGATCACCAGGTGGAGTGAAGGGCAGGAAGATGGGCGCAGGCCTACCCGTAGATGTCTAGGACCCCGATGAAGGAGTGCTGCTTGAGGGCGGTGTGCAGGGCCATGTTGATGTGCTCCACAATCCAGCCAAACAGCTGGGCGTAGATGTGCTTGGCCAGGGCGTCCCGCGCGTTGACCACCTGCTGCAGGGTCATGGTCTTCACGTAGGTCTCCGAGGTGGTGACCAGCTTTCGATGGCACAGCCAGTGCTCCATCTGACTGTGCTCCACTCCGAGCAGTCGGCAGAAGTTGTTTAGGTGTTCATCCTGGGGCTGGAGGAGACACGGGGGAGATGGGTTCAGGAGAGGCGCGGAGGACCAGCCCACCACCATGATCTCCCCTTCCTGCCGAGGGAGAGAATGAGCCCAACTCAAGGCCTCGCCAGCACTCGAGAAACCTGTTTCATGCCAGCCGCTGCTCTTATAGCCTCACACACACTCTCATATCACTCAGTGGATGACAATTAGGGCCCAAAGAGCGTGGCTCTAACTGATCATTACACCTGCTAATGACCACATCACTGGGGCTTTACAAAACAAAAACTCTCTCCGCTTTTCCTGTCCCCTCCTCCATTGCTAGCTGGCTGCAGAGTAACTGGTTGGAGAGGGTTCCCCGAGTGAAGGGAGAATGAGGATTGATAGCTTAGGAATGGAAAATCCATTAAGAGTAAGGAGCAGAAGGCAGCAGAATCACGGTGAATGTATAGTTTCCATCTGCAGAGTTCCACAGGCAGTGCTTAACCCACGGCCCAGAAAGAAGTCCTCATTTACAAGCATTACCTTCAACTAGCATCTGGTCTAACGCTGTGTGCTTGGAAACACGCCCTGAGCTGAACCTGAACGGACGACGTCCCTTCCCGCACTGATACTGTTCCGTCCTAAGTGTCCCAGACTTTCTTTCATCTAAGCCTCAGCAATACTAAGTAACACGTAACTGACCTTTATTTATATTCTTAAAGCACTTGCTGCTTGGAGAAAAAAGTGAATTAAGGCGGAAAGCTAGGACAAATGACAAAAATAAGGAACAGATTTTGACCTGAGAAGATCCCTTGGAACACTGACTGACATCATCACACCTTTAGAGCTGGAAAAACACTAGGAATTCCAGCTTACGTCCCTTCTCCATACAGGAAAGAAGCTGTGTCCCAGAGAAGCACAGATTTGCCCGGGTACCTTCCACCTCCCTCTACCCAATATACCCAGCTGCTTCTCCCAGCTGCCTTTGATCTTGATCCTTATTTACCCAAAGTAACAATCACACCACCTGGCCTTTGAGTCATTGATAACCAGATCACCCACAGGATCTTGTCTTATCTCACCCAAATGTATAAGTCTCTTGGATAATCCTTGCTGCCCACTTAGGGCACCCCATGGCAAACCTGCTTTTCCTTGGAGGTTCCTCTCACCCATTATTCATTCCTTCTTCTAAATCCACCTGGGAAAAGCTGATAACCCAGCCATGAGCCTGCCAGGGAACTTATTAACTCTGAGGCTGAGAGGGATTCCTTTAGAACAGGATGTGCCACCTCCTAATGGCCCTAAATTGCTTGAGGGACTCATTTTCTGATGAGGCTGTCTTGTAGGATTTAAGTGAGGGCTTGTTCAATGAAAATTAACACAGATAACTACCATTTCCCCCTCAATACCATATCCCCAGGCCATTTTTTTCTCCTACAGATATTTAAAATCCATCTACCCAAAACAAACACAATCATAAAACAGAATGTCAGAATAGGAAAGAACCTTCAAAAGTCATGAAGGCCAGTGTTTTTCCAAAGTATGGTTTGTGGAGTAGTTACAAAGAACGTTAACTGGCTTTACTTAACAGAAGGGGAAGGGGGTGACATCAGGTTAAACACAGCTCAAGTGGTTTGTTAACACACCTTGTAAGCACCAAGACAGATATTTTACGGAGCATTTCCTGAACTTAATTGACCCAAGAACCCTTATCTTCCTAAGAAACTGCTGAGGGTTAAGGTTCCCAGGAAAATACCTTAAGAACTGTCATTCTACTCCAATCCCCCTTATGTTTAGATGGGGAAAAGGAGGCGAAGCGAGGCTCCCTGACAGTAGCCCAGCGCTCCTAGCTCAGCCTGGGAAGAGGATCAGCTCGGGCCAGGTGGGTGCGGGAGGCCCTGTCTCTTCACTCACTCAGCAGGTGGGGCTGCCAAGGCCACTGCTCCTGGCCAACAGCCTTTTACTCTGCGGCCACCCCACCTGCCCTCCGCCTGCTCCAAACGGGAAGCCATATGTGGTAGAGTGAAGTGCCTGGGGACTGCTTGGCGGGCAACAGGTTCAGAGTGGCAAGTGTCCAACTTGTTAATCTGACCTATTGCCAAGAAACTTTTAATTGCTAGGCAATGAATCCATTGCAGCTCAATTCCCTGACATGTGAATGACAGCAAACATGACCACCCAACACCTGCCCACAGGCTCCCTCCCCTCCCTGGCACCTCCCAAGGTGGAGGCAGTGGAGAAAAGACCACAAGTTCAGACACTGTTTGATAGCCACCCTGAGACAGGTTCCCATCCGCTGCAGTGGGAGGTGGCTTGCCTCTCTATTACCCTCTTCTGACTGCTGATTAAAGGCTAACTGAAACCGATTTAACATTGTGCAATTACATTTAAGTTTAATTAAATGATGCTAAATCCATTAAAAATAGCCAGTCATCATAGGTAGCAGATTAGTTTTGTGGGCCCATATCGCCCAATTCAAGAAATTAAATTGCCTCTAGTGTCCAGGTAATTGCATGCTGTTGCATCTCCAAGGTAATTCTGGCAGTCATGGAACACATTTTTGTGCTTTAATTAAAAATAAAAACTACTGAGCAGAAGGCACACTGCATCTGCATAGACAGCCTTCCCAGCAGGAGGCCCACCCTATGTGCCCGAGGAATAAACCAAAATCCATCGAGAGGGACTTGCACTAGCAACCATTTAGTGAAGCGCTTCTCGAGCCTACACTGCGTGCCCAGCACTGATGGTAGGCATCAGGCTCATGAAGGGCAGCCCCGGCTCAAGGGACTGACAGTCCAGTGGAAGAAGCAAGACTGGCAGTGTGTAGGGGAAAGAACTGTACGTGGTTTTGCCATGAACTGTCATTATGACCTTAGAGCAAGAGTTTCCTCTCTGGGCTGTGAAGTGAGAGGGACGCTCGTAAGGTCCACTCTGGTTCTAACAACGATGATAATAGTCAAGAATTCAATCATGTGAGCCCTGAGCTAGGGTAGGCAACGTCACCCTCACTCTGCAGAGGAGGAAACAGAAAGGGTAAGTGACTATCAGCAAGTGGCAGAGCCAGGATTTGAACCCTGGCAGTCCTGACTGAGTCACTCTCCATTAGTTCTCTGCACAACTGCTAATTGAAGAACAATATAAGACTAGCCTAGACTGCGTGTCTGTGCTCAAAAGCCTTCTGACTTCCTGTAGTCTCTCAGACAGAGAGCCTGCTGTGTCGTGTGGTATCCAAACTCCTACCTGTGAGGCATCCTCTCTCCTCCCCTCCCTTCACCACTTCCCCTCCCTCCACCACCTGTATCCTCCGTCCACTCTTCCCCAAGCGTGCACTGATATTCCCACCTTCATACAGTCTTTACAAACACTGAGTGGGTGCCAATGTGTGTCAGGACAGGAATAGCGAGCACAACAGACACAGCCCTCGAGTTTAGTGGGAGAAACAGGTGTTGATTCAAATACTACCAATAAACGTTCACTTTCTTCTCACCTGAATGTCCCCTCAGAGGATGGGTGTGGAGGATCAGCTATAAGATCAGAAAGATACTTCATTTATAAGCCTAAGCCTTGGCTTTCCAAAGAGGCCCTGGCCCTGCCCCATCTCCAATTGCAGGTGCCCAGGAACCCACTGGACCTGGTTCTGGAGGCTCACCATCAATCCCTACTAAGACCTCAGATTTGCCCGTTCACTCAACTCTCACTTGCATCACCCCTGAGCCTAGAGAGGCTCAATCACTCGTCCATCCACCTACTTATCAGATACCTGTGCTGGGTGCTGGTGATATAATAATGAGCAGTACAGTCCCCGCCTTCACAGACTCTGGGGTCTCATGAGGGAGACAGACATGCAGCAAATAAGCACATGATAAATGTAAAATTACAAGCATGCTAAGCACCATGAAGAGGAGATACAAATGCTGTAAGAATCCATGGATGTGACTCAGAGACGAAGGGGACTGAAGTAGGGGTGGGATTTTGGGTGGGTTGGAGGCTAAGGGAACGTCTGTCATCTTTCCTGCATCTGACCAGCCTAAACCAAGAGTTTTTCAGTGCAAACCTTCCTAATCTCACCTGTTCCTGATGCCAGGCAGAGTATGGTTGCCTTAAGAAACCATGGGACATTTACTGGGGTACACGTTGGGGGAGGCACAGACTCTCTATGCCTTTCTCATGAGGGGAAAGACATAAGGGGCAATACTTCACTGGCCCCAGGACTCAGATTAATTCACTAGAGTGTTTGGCCTGTACTGGAGGCCCATCCACCATCCCCCCCAAGGCACAGGTTCTCCTCTGCAGACCCCAGTCTGTCTCATAGCATCATCACTGCCAACCTCACTGTCCCATCACACACGGAAACACAGGCACATGCACATTAATGTCCATGGGCACCTAACACTGCCCAGCCCTGACAGTCCCTCCTTTCACACCAGGCCAAGGCAGGTGAGCCTCAAAGCTCTCACGAGGCTGCAGATTCCACGTTGAGATAGCAGCAGCCCTGACAGGCCCTGGGGACCCCCCAAACCCAACACCATTTCTCTTTTAGGGAAAATGTATGGGGCAGGGGTGGGGGAGGGTGATGAGTTCTGCCAGATGCCAGCTACAGTTCAGGTCTTCCTCTCTCTAAAGGCAGGCCAGGTTTAACTCTGATAACCCCTAACCCTAGACAAACAGTAGGAGGTTAATAAATGTTTGCTCATTTGAAAAAGCATCAGCTTATGAGTGGCATGGACACATGCCCACATTCCTATTCTGTAGTATTGTCTGTCTTTTCCCAGAATTTGGTTATTTAAATTCTTCGTCCTTGGAAGCAAGAATTATAATTTGTACCTCCCAGGACTTAGCTACCAATGGACATAAAAAAGGTCTATTATAAACAATTGCAGATTCCCTTATTCAAGGTCAGAATACCAGCTTTAGTGTAGCCAGACACCATTAAACACCTGAGAGCACACAATAGTTGCTGTCTCTACTTCTGTGCCAATCCCTACTCCAACATCCACTCACTTAGACATTTTTTATCTATCACATATTAGGTTCTACATTGGGCACCAGGAAAATAACAGTCATTATGAGCATTTATGGAGCACTTTACAGTTTACAATACTTTTACATAGATGTCTCACAATATTCTGCCTCGTACTGTCAAAATCTTTGCAAGGGTTGCCATCTGTTTGGTCTACCCAGTTAGATTGTAGGCTCCTTGGAGACAGTCACCAAGTATGGTGTCCAACACTCCTTCATATCCTTGCAGCATGCACCTCAGTCCGGAGCTCGGAAAGTACTCACGGATTGATAACACTTTGTAGAATTCCATGGACCTCAGGGTACTTGGAAAACCAATCCATCAAAAAGAATTTACTCAATAGCCACTAAATTCCCTGTCCTCAGTGATAGAAATTTGATGGCAGTTGATTTGAAAAGGATTCATTCTTTTAAAAAATTATCAGCAAAGCAACAGAAATCATTACTGTTAAGAATAAATAACCCATGAGCGTCCTCTAAGTGTAAAGACACATTTCAGTTGTATAGAACTGTAAGAACCAAGTAAATTGTGTACATTTTATCTCTGGTGCTGGTGTGCAACTTACTGATATACTGCAGGAATCACCATCACGCTCACTCTGAATCTCCACATTTCCAAGGTGCAGGATAGAAGCAATTATCTTAAAAATGCTTATCTGATGGGACTCTCTCACTCCTGGGGGGAAAAAAAAAATGAATGCATGACACTCAATATCCATGGTAGGATAGAAAGGACATTTTACCCTTTTTTTAAGGACTTTAAAAAAAAATGTTGGGTTTCCTTTCAGGGCCAATGACTCCGAAAATGATCCAGGCTCTTCACCAAGTAATTACCACTCTCAGGAACAGCTCAGAGGGCAAAAGCGCTCCCTGGACTAAAAGGGAAATATCCTCACTCTGATTGTCCTGATCAAACCAGATGGGTCAAGCTACTATTTTAACTTCTCCAGGAGCAAAGGAGAGGCAGCAATCATGCAGACGCATTTTGGACTTCATTTCAACCAAACACTTTATGGATGTTTTTATGGGTTTAATAAGAATGGTCATTTATCTGCAATCATTTTTCTCCCAACATAATATCCTGCAAACATCTGTGACACACATCCAAGGTGCCAATGGGGGAAGAAGAGGAGAAACTTCTCCTTGGGGCTGGATGGCCAGCTGGCTCCTAGCGGTTCCCCATTGGAGGCTATCGCCACGCTACATGCTCCTTTATGGCTATAGACATACAACATCTACCTTGGAACCATTGTGGCAGCAAACACCTATTGTCAAATTTATTTACGCACATTAGTTATCAAAGACATGGATAATCTCTTAAAATTTATATTGAGCTTTATGGCATTATTTCTTTTTGCATTACAAAAACTTCAGACTTATAAAAAAGACTACAGAATAATATAATGAACACAGTCAATCTACCATTCAGTTTAAGAAATAATACAACTGTTCCCCTATATTCTCTCCCCAACTGCAGTTAACGTTAAAAATACTTAGGCTAAAAAACAAAGTCAGTGACACATACATAAATGGGAATAAAGATGTTTCATTCTAGGATTAAAAACTTTACTCAGACAATTCACAAAGTAGACAACCCAAACATGAACTAGACAAATTAACTCTAGACTTTAAAAATGTCAGATGACCACTACTACCATGTAAGCTTCATAGGGTCAGGGATTTACTTTTCAATTTTTATTACATAATATTCTCAAAATATACAAAGTAAAAAAATAATAATATAATGAAACCCTGTTCTGGCTTCATCACTATATCCTCAGTGTCTGGCACACAGTAAGTGCTCAGAAACATGAGTGACAGAATGACTGAGTTGATGGCTGTTACACAGACTGCAAATACTTGCAAATGTCTACAGAAATGTACCTGTCATTCAAATAGCTGGTCTTATTTCATCTAATAATCCAAAAAACAGCCAGAGGCCAAAGAATTTAGGCATACATCTGGGGTCAGTGTAACTGAATGAGACTGGAAAAAGGAAGACAGGTTGAAGCCAGAGGCTGATACCCAGGATAAGACAGGAAGCTAGATGGTTGTGGACTCTGTAGGGAGTAAAGCACTGGGCTTTTGATCAGAGCTTAGAGTGTCCTGCTCTCAAGTGGGTCCCATTAGAAGTACTAGTCAGAAGTGGGTGCTGGGACCATCACAGGACCAGAGGGATATATCACTTTGCTCTTCTTCACTTATTCTTAGGAACCAATGCTTCGTCAATTTCCAAAGACCTAACCACCCAGTCATGGTAGGAATTTAAGTAGTGAATATTGAATCCTAACTATAGTTAAGATTCCTGCACTATACTGACCAAAAAACCCCTTCTTTATACAGGATTCACTGAATAAGCAGCATCTCACTATGGGAAGCAAAAAACAAAACAAACAAAAATCAAACAATAAAACCAGAGGAGTAAAGCAGGGGTTGGCAACCTATGGCTGGTAGCCCACAGCCTGTTTTCGTAAATAAATAAATTCATTTACATTTTGTCTGTGGCTACTTTCTCACTACAGTGGCAAAGTTGAGTAGCTGCTACAGAAACCATATGGCCTACTAAGCCCAAAATATTTACAATCTTGTTCTTTAAGAAAAAGTTTGCCAATCTCTGGAATAAAAAAATGGACATCCTTATTAAACAGTAGGGAAGAAATGCTTATTAAAATAATTAATTTTACAAATGCCATTTGCTTTGAAAATGAAAGTATCCAGTCTCCTTAGAGCCTTAGAGGGAATGACCTTCTCCTCGGATCAGCTCATGCCCACTGCTCACAGCAGCACTACAGGGGCAGCCGCCAGAGGCCTTCTCCCTTCTCTGACGAACTGGGCAGAATGTTACCCTGCTCAGCTTCGTCTCCTCCAAACCTGCTTCCACCTCTGGAGAGGGAAACAGCTATGCGATGCTGGGGAAGTCAGGGGTGCCAGTGATCAACTTATTATCTCTCAGCTTTAAATCTGCTCCTTCGCCCTGCTTTGTGATACTGGAGCTCCACTCTGCAAACATTTCCCCTTTGCTGCTTGGTCAACAGAGGGCACTGTAGTGACTCTGTAAGGCAACAGGAGCAAGATGACATTTCTCTTCTCGGTTCTGGTCCTCCACGGTTATTATTCACCTTAGGAGCCCAGCAACCTTCCAGGTGAGCTCCCGCTAATGTGTCCAGGCCATGCTCTCCCCATTAGCAGCTGTTTCTAAGAAGTTCTGGCCCCACCAGACCCTTGGGCAACTGCAGGCTGCTGTACAGACCAGTGCCGGCCCACACCCTCCGGCAGCGTCGTCACCACCAGTCGGCTTCCTGATCTGGTGGTAGCAACATCCTCCTAGAAGTGCTTGAAATTTCAGCCAGGCGTGGGGGGCTCTGCTAGTCAATAATTCTTTTATTGGCTGCTTCCTCACTCTAGAGAGAGTTCTTTTGCTCCTGCTACTTCTGGACCCCGAAAGTCCTCTTACTCCCCATTAATAGTAGTTAACGTAATTAACAGTAGTTAATCATCTACTACTGCTTTAGTTGACAATTACTTATATTAATTTTTCTCTATTGGAATAACCAGTGTGGTTTCTGTGTCCTGACCCATATTTTACGGGTACAAAAGACAAACCATATCTATCTACCAGGTATCCAGAGAAGTGAACAGCACTCAGATTTCAGCACATGAAGTCCTGGTTTTCTCCCCATTTAGAGATTCGAGTGTGTCCTGTTTGGCCATGTTTCATTTGGAAACTGGATAAAACCTCCCTGATTCCCACCAAATAATCTAAGAACTGCTGCTTGGGGTTAGTCACGTGAATCAGAAGCCAACTGTCTGTCTCTGTCAGGGAAGGGGTGGGAAAAACACAAGGGCCATCCAGAGCTACCTCATGGGTTTCAGGCTGACTTCCCAGGCTTTGCTTTCTGGGGCTGCAGGTCCCAGGAATTTACCACTTCAATTTCCCAGTTAAGAATAGCTCATCTTCCACCTTACCACTTGGGGCTCTTCTCCCCCAAAACTGGCAGGAGAGAAGGGGCAATTTGCTCCAGCTCTACTGCTTTTTATGCCCCAGAAAGAAAGAGAGATCTTGTTTGAAGGATTCCACTGCTAAGTTCTACATGGAAATAGCGATAACAGAAACAACACTGTACGTATGACAGAGCTACCACACTTTACAGTCTACTTCCAACTGGGACCCCACGATTGCGGTTCATAGATGGTTTGGTCCAAAAGGCATGTTCTTTCTGCTAGAACACACTGCCTCTAAACCCCGACCACAGCACCAAAAGACACAGCTCTTCTTGGGTTTCCTCCATTGGCGTCAACAGCTGGAAGGAGTGAAAATGGATACTTCGCAGTGCCTGAGAGCACAACTCTCAAATCCTTATTTTAAGAAAGGTCAACAGAGCACCAAGCCTTAAGATTTGGAGCCCAAGGCTCGAATGGAATGAGAGAGTAAGAAGACATTCACCAAGGGCGAGAAGGCCTCGCCATCAGCTGATGAAGGTTGGCAAGCCAAATGGGACACTGCTTTGCTTTTCTCTCCATGAAATCAACCCTCGGGCTTTCTCCCCCATTCAAAAGCTCCTTACCAAGGAGCGTGAAGGCTTGTCGAGTCTTCTCAAAGTCCTCAGCATCATCCACACCCTCGATGGATGTGTTTCCTCCCTGTGACGTGTAGAAAAAGTCCTCCGCACATGCTGTGAAGGCAAGGAGGTAAGGCATCAGGCATCGGAGAGAAGCTCCATCCCGGTTTACCTGCAGATCACGACCCATGAAGATGTCTGCTCATCCCAGACCAAATTTTATTCCCAGCCAGATGTGGGACTCTTTAAAATATTATATTTATTGACAATGGCAAATGGGACTGCACACTGGATTACACAGACAGAAAACACTGCTGCATTTGTGTTAACTGGTATGTGAAAAACCTGTGAACATAAAAGATAAGTCATGAATAGGTCAATTTACAGTAGGATTCACCACAGACTTTTTTTTTTTTTTTGGTGAGGAAGATTGGTCCTGATCTAACATCTGTTGCTCATCTGCTTCTTTTTCCTTGAGGAAGATTGTCTCTGAGCTAACATCTGTACCAATCTTCCTCTATTTTTTGTGAGATGCCACCACAGCATGGCGTGATGAGCAGTGTAGGTCTGCACCTGGGATCCGAATCTGCAAAACCCAGGCCACCAAAGCAGAGTGCACGAACTTAACCACTATGCCACCAGGCCAGCCCCAGACTTGTTTTTAAAAGGGATCTGATATACACAAGTGAAATGTATACCCACCCTAGAACAACAGGCTTCCATGGCTGTCAATAATCTTAGCCTGACATCCTCAATTTGACAAATGAGGGGCGGGCAGTGATGTGCCCAAGGTGACATGGTTTTGTTTGTTTGACCAGGTTGGGGCACCTTGAGCTATTCAGGCACATGAACAAATGCAGGCTGAGCCCCTCACATGTCTGCTTTCATCCCCCAGCTCAATTCCTCTTCTGTCAGGCTTCTGGTAACAGCCCAAGAGACAACTGGTGAGGGGAGGCCCAGTTCTGTCATAGGATTTAGAGCCACCCTCAGCAGAGGGCAAAAACGCAAAAAGCCCTGGGTAGTATCCACACTGCAGGGCTTGCAAGTCAGCATTGAAGGCACCAACTGAATCTAATCAAAATTACCCTTGAAATCACTTAAATTTTCTGCAAAATATAGTACATTTGTGTGGTACAAACCTGCCTAGTACCTGGTATTTCTAAGCGAATAACATTCGATTTAGACAAGATGCCGACACTAGACACTGGCTGGTTTTCCTCTTCCCCTGAAAACACCAGTTAAACTCTTCTCCCTTGACCTGGGCATGATGGTGAAACGCACATTAGTTCAAGGTGCCGAGATGCAGCTTCACTACAACGCCCAGTCCTCCTTCAACACCTGTCCTTCCCATGTGATCTCCTAGGAATTTCTGGAATCTCTCCTTCCTCCATCCTGATGGCCACTGCCCTGGAATGACCTTCAGCATCTGTGGTCTGGGAACTGTTGCAAAAGACTCTAAACCAGTCTCCCTGCTTCTGCCCCTGTCCCTTCCAATCCACCTCCACACTGTTGGTAACCCTGATCACACAGCTCCCCTATTTAAAGCCCTTTTGAGATCCCCCTCCTGTCCCATTGCCCTCAAGGAAAAGGTCAAAGGATCTAGGAGACCCTCCTGGATCTTTCGTGGCCTCCTCCTGCCACTCCAGACTCGTGCCTCGTCCTTCCTTCTCCATCTCTACATCCCAGATACACCAGTTTCCTTCTGTTCATTCCTCAGCTCTACCCACTGTTCATGCCTTAAATGGACCTGCCTACTTCTCTTTCCTGGTCTCTCCCATTTCCTCTTAGTATCCTATGTTCCAAGCCACACCAAACTTTGCCAAGTCCTCTGGCTGGTCAAGCACTCATTGCCAGGCCCAGCCAGGAAGTGGCAGAAGCCAGCCCCCAACCCCCGTCCCACACAACCTGAGCTATACTCATCAGGCAACACTTCTGCCCCCAGGAATGAAGAGCAGAATTTCAGCTGTATTTTTGGAGGGAAGGCTTCCTGGAGGAGTAACTTAACCCACTCTGAAGACCAGAGGCACTTGAACTGGGAGAGGAAGGACTTCACCCCAAGCTCACTCACAGCCACAGCAGAAATGAGGTTTTATGAAGGAAGTCACATTAGGTTTTGGTGGAAATAGCACATTTAGCTCTTTCATATCTAATCACCCTGCGAGCTCTGGTGCTGAGTAATATAATGGTTTCAAAGGCTTAATAAAAGCACCAGTTCAGTTTTCCTTTTACACTTCCTTTTCAAAGTATCTCGATTTGACGATTTTTACAGTACCCACGTGAAGATGACTAAATATATCATTTACTCCCATTTTTCTGACAGACAAAGTGAGGAACACGGGGCTTTAAGGGGTTGCCCAGGCTCACCCTGAGTTTGGCCAGGCCTTGGGAGTCCATTACTTGATCACCCTATTGTGGAGACGGTTGTGCACCTACGACATGATTTTGTCATCAACACAACCTAACTCATGATCAGAAGTATTGGCTTGGCACACCAGAAAGACAGTCTCCTGAGGCTCCAGAGGAGGCCACTCGACTTCCACGTTGGAGGAAGGAGGCATTTTCACCTTCTATCAAAGACCCCTCATTGTCAACAGCCAGGGTCTGACGGCCTGATGTTCTGAGTCAGACCAACCACTCCACCTCCCCTGCTTCCCGTTCCCCAACTCAGGCCCGGCAGACAACTCCTTCCAGGTGAGGCTCATCACTGCAGGGCCCCTCCTCCCCGCCCCGGGTCAGTCACAGCATTCTCTACTAAATGAACTGAATCCAGTCAAAATTATTGTCTCCTTTCCATCTGGTTTAAGGATTGCAATCACCTCTGTTACATCACTCTCCAGACCCTCTGAAGACAGACATCCCAACAGGAGGCGGTTTTCTCCTGTCTGCTTAGCCTGCCTGGATCTCAGCTTTCCTTTCAGGCCCACGAAGCTGGCACCGACTGTCCCACCCTAGAGCAGCGTCTCTTGTCCTCCAGTTTGGGTCTCTCTTTACTTAGCATTCCCAAGGAGAAATATACCACAAAGTTCCCTATTAACTGACTCCACAGGCAGACACTGGATCAGGCAGGGCACAGGCCACAGAGGTGGCATGAACCCAGGGATTAGAGTGCTGGACCCTCAAGGCCACGGCCAAGGGCTTGCACTTGACACACGGAGGATATGCTCCAACCTGTGCAAGGCAGGAGAGGTTGTTATAAACTGTATCAACACAGCTCTGGAAATGAAAAAGAAGAAAAAGAATTTATTCCTTGTTACTTGAAGGCTGTATTTAAGGGAATACGGGCCCATTACACCTCTTTTTACCATCATTTAGTCACACTGTAACAAATTATTCATTGGACTTTTTTTTTTTTTTTTTTTTGAAAAAATCGCACCCTGAGATCATTTTAACGCAATTGACCACCACCAATGGGGCAGAGGAAAGTGTGGATGACTGGATGCAAATCTGTTCCCTCCATTCTCAGAAAAATGCACAAAGCTGCTGCTGGGCCAAAGGGTCTTGTAGAGACTTCTGTGCATTTGAACAGCACGGTTTAGGTGAAGAAAAGGGGGAAGGAGGTGAGGCAGTCTAAATATTCACCAGGAGCCGCTGGCTCGGCCTTCATTCACTTGATATTTCCAGCCACTTGACCAGGGTTATCAGTGGAACTAAATCATCAAGCTTCAGGGCTCACAGCCAATCCACCCACAAGGCTGAAGACAGCCTCACACTCGAGCACAAGAGCTTATCAAAGCCTCTTCACTTTGCTCCAACAAGATGCCCTGGGAGGGCACATGCAGGTAAAGGAGCAATAAATCAATTGAATTGGGCAGTTTTCAACTGCTCCAGTGGGGCCCCAAGGAGTCTGAACCTTGGCAAGACATAGAATAAGGAGAAGTCAATTTTCACCTCAATACACTCATGTAAGTGCAAAAAACCTGAGGAGGATTTCTTCCCTATTACCTTAAAGCTACATTTGGGACGAAATGTCCAAATACAGCCAGATGGATCATGCCAGTACTTGTTCATTTTCTATAAAACTGGCCCTAGAAAAAATTTCTCATTTCTCACAGGTTGGCTCTGAAAAGACCAACTGGGCCCACGTCCCCGCTCTGGGAAGGAAAGAGGATGGCAGTGGCCTTTGACGTGGCCTGCCTTCCCGGTCCCTTGCAACCATAAGCCAACATCAGAGCCCCAAGGTGCCAGCACAGGGCAGTGCTCAGACAAGGCTTGTAACATTCAGTCCTTGTCCCCAATAAGTTTATGATTTCACTGGGGAGAATCAGACTTGCAAGCACTGAACAACTAGAGTACAAAACCAGTATAGTATGTGCCATCCACCAGGGTTTCCTCCTTTGGGCCCCAATTTAAATTTACTTCCCCTGAGAATCTTCTGACCCACCTCAGCTATGCCTCACTCAGCATATCCTTATCACTGTTTTGCAACTGACTGTAAGCAAAGTGAGGGCAGGACCCACAACTGTTGTGTTCAACACCACATCTCCAGTGCCTAACACTGCCTATGTAGGGTTTGATGAATGAATAATGGGGGAACCAAAGCTAAATTTCATGGCACAGGCACCTACTGCTACAGGAACTCATAAGCAAGTAAAGCAGAGAGTTAAGACGGCAGACCGAGGTTTGAACCACTTGATGTATTTTAGCGACTGGGAGCATAGGCTGGAGTGGTCAGAGGCGGATCTGGTGCTGGCCTTTAAGATGGCTAGGATTTGGTCCAGGACAGCAAAGCCTCAGAAGTCTATGTCTCTCACAGTTGCACAAAGACCAACCAACCTCTGTCTAGACACTCAGCTCTTCACACCATCTGTTAGTACTGGACCTCCCCACACCTCCAAAAATAGAGACAACAGGCCAGGGACAGGATGTCCCACAAACACAGGACGCTGCACGGCCCCCAGGCTTGCCCTCATCACACAGTCCATCTGGAGATGGGCTTTGAGGACTCAGCGGCAGGATTCAGTCAGCACTCCATGACAAAGCCCCTGTGCATAGAAGGGGGAAGGGCCCAGGCCCCAAGGAGAGGTGCTGCGTTGGTGTGGTAGCAAGAACTAAAGCCTGCTCCCTCTTCTCGCTTTGCCCTGGCTCTCAGTCCACAGTCTCAAGGCAAACTGAACTTGCTCATCAGGCCCCTTGGCAAACAGCACTAGCTGAAATGAAGGATGACTGGGACCCACGGAAAGCTTGCCTTTTTATCTGACGGGAACAACAGGTGACATCCTGCTGGCTTGAGCTGAGAGGCACTTCAGGTTGCTCCATTCCCCTGCTCCAGCGCGGGCGTGCCACAGCTTCCCCGCCTGTCCAGGAGAAACCAGCACTGTGCCCGCTAACGCCCAGCAGTCCAGTGTCGCTCCTCTAAGCCCCTCTCTCATCTTCTGTGGTGAGACCCAGGGTCTACAATATGTCCCTCGAGCCACCCCCAATTTATCCCTGCTCTATCCTCTCATGCCCTCCTTTTTCTGTCTCATTCCTTAAATATGACTTAAAAACTCCTTGGCCACAGTTAAGTGATGTGTCCTAGCTAAATCTCTAGATTCTCATGGTTGGGACACATTTCTTATGATGCCTAAAGTGGAGACATTTTTCAAAATAATGATGCATGGAAATTCTCTTATGCTCTGCAAAATGCTGTTCCACCCCTGCCTCTAACCTTCTCAACCATTTCCTGTGGCAGGCAGCCTGGGTACAATTAACCCTATTTTACTAGTTGGGCAGTGAAGCCCAAAGAGGTCTAGGGGACGTGCCCACATGAGGGGAGGAGCTGAGGCAAGACCCCACGATGGAGGGCTTTGAGCAGAGCACCCTTCTCCACTCAGAGCCCCCAGATGTACCACCTGCTGCACTAGCAGCCCACCGCAGGAGACGGGCGCACACCCGTTTACTTACTTAGTGCAAGCTCTTTAAACTCCGGAAGACTGGCAGCAGCACAGAGCTGGTAAAAGATATGGTAATTCCTCTCGTCATCTGCCTGAAGGAGGAAAAACGGGAAGCAGTTTTAGGGCAGTGACCCCCAAGTTCATCCCCTCACCCAGTCTAATCCCAGGGCGTTCTGGGTGACAGAGGTCAAGACTTTTCCTGACGTTTTCCTCCACACCTCTGCCACTTCAATTCCCATTTCCAGATATTCTATTCACTATTATGGGACCCTCTTCCAACCCTGAGGATTTTTACCTCTTGACTTATGCAAAAACACGTGTTTTCTTTTTCCTCCTACATAGAACATTATTGCTATTCCACAAATGGTGGGTTGGTCAATCAACAAACACTTATTTAGATATCCGTGCTGCCTGGCTAATGTTACACGGATTGTAATTTCCCTGCAGTAGGTTCCCTTCCTCTTCTGGGAGGCTTGGAATTAAGTAAAAGCTACACCCTTTCCCATCACATCAGGCTGGGCAGTCAGGAAAGGTCCAGGACCGAGGCAGGATTTACAGTGAATATTCAGGCTACATGTGCCTGAAGTTGGCAGAGTGGTGGTGAGGGCGGGGGGTGCTTCGGGAGGCCTGAGCAGAGAGAGGAAGGCTCAAGGGGTGTTCAGAGAAGAGTCTGGCCAGAGCCATGGCCAGCACATTTGACCAGCACCCAGCACAGCAGGCTGTTTGCTTTGCTGAAGTGAAATGAAGGATGTGGGGTTGTCAAATCAAACTTGAGAGGTGGAGAGAAAGCCTGGCACAAAAGGGGAAAAAATAATAAAGCTGGTTAAAAATTTCATTAGACGTTGGCCAAGCACCAGCATGGAGACAGGTGTCATCGAGAAAAACAGCTGAGGCATTTTGATGTCCCCTCTGAAGGCAGCTGAAACATCAGGGCAGGGAAGCCATGGGGAGGGTGTGTGGCCAGCTCACGCATCATCATCTCAGTTCAGGGATGGGGCATCACCAGGAGGCTGGAGGAGGTGAGTTGCACTGACCACCAAAGGCCAGGGCGGAGAAGGAAGAGGGTCACTGAGAGGCCAGAGAGCAGTCGGGGAGGAGGGAGCGAAAGGTGGGCACAGAGCAATGAAGAACTGAGTCAGGTGAGAAGAGGGCACTCCATTTATTTGAAAAGGAAACTAAATATGTGGCCAAGTAGGGTTTTTCTTTTTTTGTATATATAACCTAGCAAACAAGCGAGTTCCTGGGGAGAGCTGAAACCCCCAGACCCTATATGACATTCCTCTGATCATGACTCTAAAATCCATAAGGAACAAGACTGTCTTATTCTTCACTCTATCTTCAGCGTCTAGCACAGGGCTAGCCCATAATAGGCACTCAATACATGTTTGTTGATTGAATCTAAAAACAATACCCACTGAAAAAAACAATACCCACTGAAAAAAACAATACCAGGTAAAAGATTTTTCAGGCCTGATGCCTATAGCATTTGCGTGAATACATGTTGATGAAAGAAAACATAGAAAACCAGAAGAAAAAGTATATCCAATTCCAGACTCAAAAGATGAATTGCTCTTTGGGTTCAGGGAGGGGGCAGGGAGCAAGGGAAAATCCATGGGAAAAAATACCAAAAGGCCTGAGTCACACCACTCACCTGAAAGACCACTCTGGACTTCTCCAACAGGTAGGTCCTCATGTTGGCCCCAATGATGTGGTACCTTTTGTCAAAGCCAATCTGAATATACTTCCCAAAACGGCTGCTGTTGTCATTGCGAGTGGTTTTAGCATTTCCAATGGCCTGTACCGAACAGACAAACAAAGGTGTGCAAAGCAGGGAGGGCTGTCTTGAATTTAGGATTGGATGTTTGTGGCAGCATCTGTCTCTATTCTCTTCCTCTTCCTTCATTACAGAACATCCCTGCTACCAGGATGACAAGGGGCCGAGCTAAGACAAAACAGAAGTTCATTCTCCTGTCTCCTTTACTCCTCACGATGGCCAATGAGAGTAATGAAGTGGTTTGCTTCCTTTTTCCTGTCTGGAATGCGCAAATGATGGCTACAGCTGTAGCAGTCATCTTGGGACCAATGAAGGAAAGGTCTAGAGAATCACAAAGACTACTGCCCTGACACCTTTTGAGCCACCAAACCAATAGCTCTGAACTTTTTGTGAGAAAAGTAAACCCTCCTGTGCTTAATTCACTTTGATTAGATGCCCACAACTAAGCAGCCAAATATCATTCCCAACTGATAAACGGTACTTCCTAGCAAGAGACCAGAGATCAACACCCACCCCTCCTCACCTTATCACTAGGACAAATCGGGAAGCCATCACTCTCTTGGTACCATTTCTTATGCAGCTGCAGGGACACAGTTCAAAACACTTGACAATAATTTTAAAAATGAGTGGCTAAATGACGGGCCTTGCTGTGTAAATACTCACTTTCCATAAAATATCACATTGCTAGTGGATTGGTAATATATTAATATTTTAATCCTTTTCATGTTTACTTTTTAGGTGGTTAAAACACTTGAAAAACATACACTATAACTTTTCAGTCGTCTAGGAAATTTGAGGCACAAAGAGGTTGAAAGAAAATCCAAAATCCCAATCCGCCTTCTACTGCTGCCAGCCAAATCCAAGCCACAGAACTATTACTAGCTCCTGACCTCCCCAAAACTATGTAAGGCTCAGCTGGCAGCTGTTATTAACAAGGCTAACAGACCAGCTGAAAGCAAATCACTACTGTTTAAAAGGTCAAAAAGTTGACCTCTAATACTCATGAAAATGTCCCGTTAAGTCTTGATAAGGAAAATTATCAACTATTCCTATTGTTGAGATGAGTCAAGTGAGGCCTTGAGTCATGCACTCATTCACAGACACCTAAGCCTGGCATTGCACTAAGGAAGCTGTTGATCCCAGGATGGCCTCACTCTGCATATCCACTCACTCTCCACGTATACAATGTGACATTCCCAACGTGTCGCACATCTTCCCACTGCTCTGTGTCCTACTGCGGCAGCCTAAGCCCAAGTTGTCATCAACTCTTTCCTGGAGTCTTCAATGGCCTCTCAATGGGCCTCCCTGAGCCCACTCTTCTCTATTCTCCACTTCACCACCAGGGTTTTCTTCTAAAATATAAACCCAGTTATTATATTTCCTTGTGTAAAATGCTTCAGTGGCTTCCACTGCCCTCTGAGATCAAGCTTTAAATCCTCAGCGCGGCTTGCGAGGCTCTGCAGGATGACCCAGCCTTGCCTCTCGTCACTCTTGCCTTTGATGTCCAGCCTCGAACAATCGTGAACTCTTTCCTTTCTCAAAAGACCTATGTTGGCGCCGGCCCAGTAACGTAGCGGTTAAGTGCGCGTGCTCCGCTTCGGCGGCCAGGGGTTCCGGGATTCGGATCCCGGTCATGCACCGATGCACTGCTCGTCAAGTCATGCTGTGGTGGCATCCCATGTAAAATGGAGGAAGGCGGGCATGGATGTTAGCCCAGGGCCAATCTTCCTCGGAAAAAAGAGGACTGGCATCGGACGTTGGCTCAGGGCTAATCTTCCTCACCAAAAAAAAAAAAAAAAAAAAAAAAGCCCTATGTTCTCTCTGCCCCCCACTCAAGTTTACAAATGCCGTTCACCTAGCTGACTCCTCCTCTTTCTTCCAGTTTCAGCTTAAATGTTGCTTCTTCAGGAAGGCCTTCCCTGACCTCACAGGCTAGGTGAGCTCCTCCCACCACGTGCTCCTGCGGCCTCTACACTTCCCTTCTTGTTTCCTCTCCCCCCTAACTCCGTGAGATATTACCCCATCTCCATGAGAGCAGGGACTGCACATCCGCTTCAGCATAGGATCTCCAGCACCTATCCCAGTGCGCAGCACACAGCAGTCATTCAAAAATATTTGAGTGAATGGAAGAGTAAATGAACTTGGGTTTCAGTTTTCTTTCCTGCACAATGAGAGTTTTGGAGTCCTTGTCCTCAAAGGTCACTTGCCACTCTATGGTCCTAAAATCTCCCATTGAGGCTGCAATATAAACTTTTCTTTAAGGGTTTAAAGTGTATAAAGCAACCCATCCTTCACATGTATGGTGTGTGCCTCTGCAGAGAAGTGGGGGAAAGTGTAACCTTGGTATGTCGGGTTGCCCTGAAGGATACCTTGGAGCATAGAATATGCCCAAAGTCAGGGAAGGGCTAGAATCTGGCCAAGCTGAAATGACTCTGAGAGAGATGACTAATCAGAGGAGTTCATGTCACAAGCTCCCTCTAGTCAAGGAAGATAGGGACTCAAGCCCCCCAGCACCCACCAACCTCATCATCTCAACAGAGGCCTCTGAGCACCCACTTCTCCTCCACGGAGCTCTCTGATCCTTCAAGGCACACATGACAAGCCACCATCATACTTTAGTAAGCCAATTCTGTTTGGAAAATAGCAAGGAGGGCTGTGTTCCCTAAAACGCTGGTAAAAATGATCATTTCCCCAGGCCTCCATCATGAGCCAGGTCCTGGGCTGGGCTTCTTTTAGTCTCCTTTAATCCTGACAAGGACCCTAGGAGACAGGCATTAACAACTTTCATCATACTTATGGGGAAACTTAGGCTCAGAAAGGTTAAGAAGTGAGCCCAGGGTCACATGACTGGGAAGTGGCAACACCAAGATATAAATCCAGACATGCCCGAGTCTAAAGTCTGTTCATGCCACTTGGCTTCACAGTCATCCCCCAACTCTCCAAAGCACTCACTAGACAGGAGATGCCACACACGGGGTGACTTCTCACATCTCAAATAGCCAGGTCAAATCAAAGGATAAAAGACAAAGACATTAATCCTCACTTCTATCTTTTTATGAGAAAGCGAGGAAAAGCCTCTCAGAGGATGGTAGGGCATCAACTCATTACTCTGACAACTAGTAAGTTATGAATCAAACATCTACCCTAACTTTCCTGTGTAAACTCTATCAGGGTGACTAGTCGGTGAGAAGTTTCTCTTCTTAGACTTATTTCAGCTAATAAATGCAGGAGGAAAGAGAATGGAAAAACCACCATTTTGTGACTCCCGAGGAATTAATAAATCACTGCATAATCAATGGCTGCTGACATCACAAAAAGACAGCTACATATTCTGAGCCTCTTGATGGGAGCACACAACACTGCCAACAAAGAATCCTTGGTTTGAAAAAAAACAAAATCAAACCTGAATCTGATCAAGCCTCTAAATTTTTCTGCCCTTTTACAGGAAATACAGGAGGCAAAGGAACATGTTAACAACATTATGAGGATGCAATCAGGAAAGGCTGGTTTGTGGAACATTCTAAAGAACAATCTACTTTCAATAAATAAGTCTCAATTCCAAAATTTCAAAAGATTCAAATTTTGCAATTTATAAAATGGCAACAAGAGCCTTTACTCTACCTGAGACCACTCCTTATGATAGCTTGGGAAAGCTTGCCCCAGGTCTGAAGATCACTGCCAAAAGACTCTCTTACCTCACGAGGCTGCTTTGAGAAGCAGAAGACTTGCATGTAGTGCTTTATCTTTTAAACCTTTGCTAGATTTTTCTGGTTGGTGACTAAGGAAACATTTTGATGCAGGAGGAAAGCAAGTCCAGTTGTTACAGATGATAAAAACCCACGCTTTGACCCTCACTGAGTCCACAGTCCAGCAAAAGGGGCGGATATGATGCAAGTAGTTAACATTTGGAAAATGAGCAAATGATATAAGCAGAAAATTCACAGAAAAAACTCACATGACCAATAAACATAAGAAAAGATTCTCAACCTCAAGAGTAAACAGAGAAAGGCAGACTAAAACGATGGCCCAGAGTGGCAGTAACAAAGAACTGTGGTACTGTGAAATGATGATGAGGATGTGAGGAAAAGGGAACTCTCCTACACTGCTGGTTCAAATACACAAACTGGAGCAACCATTCTGAAGAATAATTGGGCACATCTAGTAAAATGGAACATACATGTACCTAACAATTCAACAACTCTACTTCTAGATATAACCCAGAGAAACTCACAAAGTACACAAATGAGTATGCACAAGAATGTTCAATGAGGATTGTATTTAACAATAAAAAAAGAAATATAACCTAAATGTCTACCAATGGGGGAACAGATAAATATAACGAGATACTATAAAGCTGTTCAACTAAGTAAACTAGAGTATGATTCATGGATAAATAAAAAAAATGTTGAGTAAAAAGCAAGTTGCAAAATGGTTGATAGAATAGGACACCATTTATATATGACAAAACAGAACAATCTTCTTCATGGTTTATGAATACAAAAATACGTAGTAAAACAAAAACGGACTAGAATAAATAATTTCAATATAATTGGGATTACACAACAAGAAAGTACATACTGAGTACTGGGGAAATACACAAAAGGGAGGAATTAGCCATGCCCAGCAGAATGGGAAAGGCTTTAAGAAGTGGAAAATGCAGTGGATCTTAAAGGGTGAGTAGAATTGTACCAGTAGGGAAGGAGAAGGGATTCTATTCATGAATATAGTGTGGGCAAAGGAACGAGGATATGTGTGAGAATGGAGAAGCATGGAGTGGCCCGTGTGTTGAAACACAAGAGGAGATGGGCTCAGTAAGGTACACTGGGGCAGATTCCTGTATAAATAGGTTAATAGTTGTAGGCCTTCTTGTTTCTTTAGCTTAAAAAAAACTCAAACCCTGAAAATTATGTAGTAACTGCTCTTAGTTTCTATCAACTTTGTTCACTGTACCCCAGCCCCTTTTCTTTCTCCTAGGATGAGGGGAGTCTCTGTAGCTCCTGGAATTCTATGCCTGCAGATTCCAGTCACCCCAAGAAGTCACACGAGCCCTCCGGCCTGGACTTGGTTCTGTTCCCACTCTAAGAGTCTCTTGATTACCAATGCCCTTTTAATCAGCGCAGACTTGTGAACAAATCACTCCCGGGATGCTGACAAGTTCTTACACAGAATGGGGTCAGAGAGCTCTGGCGCTGACAATAAATCATCCCAATCCATCCCAGCCAATCCCAATCCATCCTCAAGTCGCCTTTAATTCAAACAACTGCCACTTAGTGCAGCCCACGGGGAATTCTGCCTCCTCACACTGCCCTCAACGTTCGGTCTCCCCAGGAGGCATCTGCAGTTGCTGGGCTGCGGAAATAATGAGATGATGACAAGACTAACTGATTGCTTCGTTGGGAGGTGCCACCCTTCCCCGGGACAGGGGCAGGGTAATCAGTAATCAGCTGTCCCCTGATTAAGACATACTTTGTGTTGGCTGTAGCCCTCTGAGGAGCCACAAAGCCGACTGGGCTCCTGACACGAGGGCCCAGCTAGACTCCAAGCTGGTGAAAAGTCAGGTTTTGGCAGTGCAAAAGCTGCTCTTTCTCTGCTTGGCAACACTCTTTCTAATCCCATCCTGAGTTCTTCCTCGCTATAATTCTTCCTTTCCATGTTCATATCCAAGATTTCTCTCAAATATAACACTTAATAACAGCTCGAGGGACAGTCTCTATGATGACAAAATTCTATATTTGACAGAATGAGCCCTCAGGACTTACCCACATAGTTTCCAAGGTACCAATTTGCACAAGATAGAAATTTAATGTTTTGAGCCCAAACCACTATAGCATTTATTTACATGACATCATGAAAGATTAGGCTGGTTCACGGACACACTTCTCCTCCTTTAGACCTTGGCAACTGAACCACATCTTGTGTATTTCTGGATGTATGTGGCTCTCGCATTTCTCCCATGTCAAAGCACTCTGCCTCCCCAGCAGTCCACCAGCCTACTCAGGCCATAATGGATGCTGAAAACATTAGATCATTTTAGACCACAGTCATTTAAAAAGCATTCCCAAAGCAAGGACTCAAACAGATACTTGCACACCAATGTTCACAGCTGCATTATTCACACTAGCCAAAAGGTTAAAACCACCCAGGTATCTATCAAAGGAGGAAAGGATAAACAAAATGTGGTATATACACGCAATAGATTATCTCCATAAAAAGAAAGAGTACTGATACATGCTCAACATGGATGAACCTTGAAAACATTATGCAAAGTGAAATAAGCCAGACACAAAAGGATTAACATTGTATGATTCCACTTACATGAGGTACCTATAAGAGGCAAATTCAGAGAGACAGAAAGTAGAATGGAGGTTACCTGGGGCAGAGTGGAGGGCAGAATAGGGAGTTATTGTTTAATAGGTACAGAGTTTCTGTTTGGGATGATGAAAAATTCTGAAAATGGATAGTGGTGATGGTTGCCAATGTCATTGTAAATGTACTTAATGCCACTCAATTGTACACTTAAAATGGTTAAAATGGTAAATTTTATATTATGTATATTTTATCCCAACAAAACAATAACATTTAAAAAACCATTCCCCGTGTCTCATACCTGTTTAATAAAGTGGTGATCTGTCTTCACTGAATTCCCATCTTGAGTAATAAGAACTTTGTTCAGTCACCAGAGATCAAACAGGTTTTTTCCCTTCTGTTTTGCCCAGAAAAACCACTTACTCTCTTTCCAAAAGAAGAGCCACTCTGTGTCTTCGAAATCTTACTACCTAAAAGATGAACTGAAACTCAGGGGCAAGGGAGAAGCTGAAATCCTTGTTTCACTCTCATTTGAGATGAAACATGATGCTAATCGTAGACTGCTATCTTAGGTGCCTCCATTTAAGTGCAGTAGATGGTCCAAGGGAGGCCAAGGTTAAAGTCCACAATTGATGCCTCTGAACTGAGGCCACGGCCAGGCCCCTGCCTCAGGGCTTAGAATAAATGCTATGAGCAGACGCACAGGGCTACCAGCTAAATGTCTGACAGTAGGGAGTTAAATTATGGTAAAAGCATATTTAAACATATGTTTGCAGCCACTAAGACAATTCATAAAAAGCTTTATGATATGGGGACAAGGCTTATACTATAACATTCAGTGAAAAAGATGGAAGGAAATATATCAAAATGCTGAACGATTATCAGCAGGCTGTAGGATCAGGGGGGATCATTTCCCTTCATTCTTTCATATTTTCCAGGGAGTTGTTCTTATCTTTTTAATAGGTCAATGGTTCTCAAGGTGTGGTACCCAGACCAGCAGCATCAGCATTACCTAGGAACTTATGTGAAATGCAGATTCTCTGGCCCACCCCAGACCTTCTGAATCAGAGACTCTGGGGGTGGAGCCCAGTAATTCGCTTTAACAAGCCCTCTAAGGCAATTCTGATGCACAGTGAAGTTTAAGAACCATTGTAATTGAATAAAAGTGGGGTTTTTCTGTTTTTATCTGTTTGGTAAAAATGTCTTCAACTGTATTGACCATTTTCCCAATTCACATAAGAACAAATACCAAAATTTGCTTCTGTCGAATTCTTAGTGAATATGCTGTGTCCTATTACTCAGCAGAGAATAAAAGTTCTCCAGATAATGCAACTCTGTAGGCAGGAGATTTTGCCTGGATAATCAATGAACTCCTACGAATTGAGACTTAGAACGTACTCCTGCCCTTGGTATAAAGGAACAAGAGAGAGGGGACCTGGGAAGATCCAGGCAGGTTCTTGTTCCCCACAGCTCCAAAATAATCTGGAAGACCAACCACGTTGGTGCCTTGTGTCTTAATCAACGGGGCTCAAGGCTGTGCAGAGAAATCTGATGCTATCTTGGCAGCTTTCAGCCTCAATTCAATTTCTTCTTAATAAAACAAAGGGGCTGCTCAGGGCTAGCAGAAGGGCCTACTCCTACCAGACTGTAACCCAGACAACAATGAAGAGCATCTGCTTCAAAGGCAGGAAATCAAAGCTGGCCCAGGGACTGTGAGGCCATTTAGTTCCACTCCATCAGAATTAAGTTTTTATAGAGGAAAGGAAGAAAAAGAGAAATGGAGTTCTGGCCCTGTAACATGATTTGTTACAGCAAGATCTAAGTTTTAGGAAATCTCTCTGGCCCTGCACTTGCATCGACTACTCTGAGCCCACCCAGGCTGGGAGGTGGAGGGGCAGTGAAAATACAGACCAGACCTGTCCTGGCCAGTTCATGCCATCACAGGTAACAGATTCTGTTATCACTTACCTTTTGGCTCTACTTTTCCCCTCAAAGATAAAATCTTCAAGGATTTTGGGAGTAAAAAAAAAAAAGGGAATCTTCTACCTAGGCTTCCCCATCCCCATGAGAATTGCCCTCCTGATTCAGTGGGCCTTCACAGCATCGAAAGGTTTTGGTGAAGCACTGATTTGCTGACACATGATGGCAGTATGGGAGGGGAACAGCAGCAGAGGTGGTAGTAGATGAAGAAGAGCTGTCACTACAGCATTCAGCAGAATCAAGGGACAGGAAAACATGAAGAAGATACTCTGCCCAATACTGGGGACCTGTAAGACACTACTAGCTCAGGTTATTCCCAAATCTGTGGTTTTAGGGGCATCTTGATAATTTTTTCCTCAATAGTGGACAATGGGTTCTCTCAGGGAGAGGCCTGAATGCTAACCATGTGAGCTGCTTCCAAGGACTCTTGTGATCAGCCATGCAAGGCTGGACACCCAGCAGTCTTGCTGCCAGCAGAAGGAAATCCAGCGAAGAAGGCCAAGGATGTTTGGAAGGCTTTACCTCCATGATGGGACTGGACGCCAGGACCTTCTCTTCAATGTTGGTGTCACTGGCTGAGCCACCAACTGTGGCGAAATAGCGCATGGCATACTTGGCTGACACAGTCTTGCCGGCTCCAGACTCCCCGCTGACTATGATGGACTGGTTCTTCTCATCCCTGGAAAGGAAGAAGCTCTGGTCAGTTGTTGGCTATGGAAAGGCTCTGCTGCCTTCCAGAGACTCTATTGACAAGGACCTGAGCCTGATCAGGAGCATCTCTCCTTCTTTTAGGGATAAATATGAGGAACAGCGTAAAAAGAGTCCACCCTCCCTCACATGCCTGCACGAGATCTGAAAGTGGGGAGAAACACAGGAGTTCTGAAACAGGCTTACAAATGGCACCCACGCTTCTTTATGACCCACAGGAAGGGGGACACAGCCAGCTGGTCACTTTCCCAAGTTGTCTCTGGATGCAGTACCCCCTAGACCATTCCTATATACATATAAATATATATATCTTCTGAGAATTTACATATATACATGCTTTCAGTGACATAATCTCGCTTTTGTTTCTGTTATGTGCCCATCTTGTGCCACTGTATAAGTTATATTTTCTTCAAGAATGAGAATCTTTTCTTCTTTTTGTATTTGAGCCTAGCATCCCAGCAGACACAGCTTTGAACATTTTTGTTCATACAGATGTATCACAAAGGGCATGCTATTAACCACCAGGCTGATCTTGCCTCAAGTTTCCCAGAAATTAGATAAAACGGTTATCAATTGTAATAAGAGGGATTTTAGTCAGACTAAATGGAAGGCAGAAAGAAGATACTCTACATCAGATAAAAATGCACCTATATTTATCCCTTTAAAATAGATAGTAGGAGGTCAGACAAGTAACGCAAAGAGCAGCCTATTTTGTCTCCAAGGACCATGGATATTCAAGCAGGGAGTGAGAACAAATGTTTGGGCAATGAACTACACGTAAGGGCTGTACTCAGCCATCTACCTTCAGTTACAAATCCACTACCCGGAGGGCAGGCACTTCGCTTTCAGTCTCCAGTGCCTCTAACAGTGCCTGGTACAAAGTACCAGTATATTGTTGGAGTGGAAGCAACTTAGGGATCAAGCAGCCCCCTTCTTTTCCAGATAAGGAAACTGAGAAGTGTGAAGGTAGGTTTAGAACACAGGTCTCTAGGCACCAGCCCAATACTCCTAACACCAGCTCCTGTGGCTTCCTGGGTAGAGTGGGCTATAGAAGAAAGAACAGAAAGCCACCGTGAGCTGCCTGCCCCACCTCGCTAATTATCAACACGGGTAGGTTGCGGCTTATCACAACATGTGAATGAATGTTGGCCCTGCTTCTGATCGGGGTCAACAGCCAAGAAGCTGGAAAAGTGGGGTGATAATACTGACGTCAACTAGAGATGGACTAGCAAGACAGAAAAGAACTGGGGTGGAGGTGGGAGCACCAGAGGAGAGTCCGGTATGGTAGGTGGGCTTAAGAAATCTTAACCTTCAGCCTCTCTTCAAGGTCAGCAAAGAGCTGTGTGGTCTCCGCTCATAAATGTTCATCAAACGGGGAGGGACCTGAGGGAATATAGGTGGCTAGCAGACACTACTGAGAAGATGAAGCTGAAAAAAACAGATCTTTCAAATTGGCTATACAACCAATTACTTGAAAATGTATGCAGAATCCTACCTGGTATATGGAGGATGGAGTAAGAAGTGGCTTTCTGGGATCCCTTGTAGTTCTAGGATATCACTGTTAGAGTGTCTATTTCTTCTCTCCTTGTTCCTGTGACATCTTTACATTGAAAGGTGGCCTCTAAAGAAGCCTGTGGATGCTTATATTTCCCATTCTCATTTATTTTTTATCTTAATTTTATATGACATCCAGCGGACCCTGAGGATCATGACAGATGCCCCCTCTCCTCTCAATACCTTCATAATCAACTCCTTAGACAGCTGTTCAGAGCACAACCATCCCAGGTGACTAAGAGTAGAACAAGCTGGGCTTTCAATCTGAAATGGACCTAAGTTAGATGCCATCTTCCACTCCCTGTATCTGCAACAAGGAGAACCAGATTGCAAGAGCCACGCCCCAAAGTTCAGAGTTTTGCCCAAAGTCTGCACATTTAACCTAAAACAAATGGACGAGCAAAGGATACGTCTGAGCAATTAGTCCTTAGCAGAAAACTATGTCGAATGGAGTGGTATATACTGTCCAAAGAACTTAACAAAGATTCCTGGGAGCGACACACGGGTGCCAGGAGAGAATCAATCAGAGCAGCGGGGGGACTGAGTGCTGCCAGGCTCCCTGCGGCAACACAGCACACACAGGAAATTGGACTGCGAGGATACCCAGATAACATATTACATCTGGCACAGACAAATAAGGCACAGACCGGTGACACTTATCTCTTTTCACCTGCAGTGTCAAGATGGAAACTGCCCTGTGCATCACTGGTAAATGACTGAAAAGTCATGCACTGCTCAGGAAAAGAATGACTCACACAAGAGACAGAGGAGTTTGAGAAGCAAGCAGGCTATTCTAAGGGTAAGTGGCAGGAAGTCAAAAAGGGGGCTGGTTTATGTGACAACAAAGTGTCAGGAACTCAAAGGAGAAGGAATCAAGGCAGGGAAACAAAAAAAAACTGGCAGGATGTTAAGGTAAATTTTGGTGTCCTAATGAAAATGCGTGTACATGGCCAAGCTATTATCAGGAGTTATAAATATCTCCAAGTTTTAAAAATCTCTACATTTGAGGCTCTGGGGCATGAGGAAGTATGGGCAATGACCATTAGTGCTAACGCACGCCTAATTGGTGGATATTAGATCGGATGCTCACATGTAGGCTTAAGTCAGGTAAATCCCCCTCCTCTTAAACCACTAAGTACTTTTTAGCAACTTTCCTAACTTAGACCAATTTAAAATATTTGAAAAATTGATGGTTTCTATTTAGCTCCATTGCACTCTGCACATACCATCCACTCCCATTCCTAGTCCATTACAGGGCACATTACGTGTATATATAAACCATTTGTAACAGCCCATAAATTGGCCTAAGGGATGATGTGCAATAGCACGCTCACCTTGTTCTACGTATATTAGCTTTGCTTCCAACTCAATAGAGAACACAAAACCAGAATATGGGCATTAAAAGCAAACTTGAATTTGAAACTTGTTTGCACCGATTAGCTATCTGACTTTGGACAAGGTAGTTAACTTATTTGAGCTCAGGTTATCTCAGTCCACTCTCTTATGACTTTGACCCCCAACTATGCTTATGCTCTTCTAGGTGGTCACCTTGACTTAGGTACCTAGGTCTCTGATTCATCCTAACACTCCTGCCAGATTAAATGTTCAAAGCACAGCTCTAATCATGTTTTCCCCACTCAAAAAAACTGAAGAAACTACTCACTACTTATTGAATCAAGTCCAAACTCCCTAGTCAAGCATTTGAAACCCTCTACCATGCATACCCCTAAGGCTAAAACCCTGAACAAGTGTGGGCCAACTGTGGTGCTGTGAAAAGAACACCGAGATGTCAGTCTAAGGATCCGGCCTGAGTCCTGGTTCTGCCATCAGCAGGCTCTTGTAAGCCCTAACCACATTACGGAGGATACCCTCATCTTACAGATTTGCTGCAAGATTATATGAGATAATCTCTACACTTCTTATAAGACGGTATTGTAGTCCAGCCAAATTGGACTACTTGTCCATCTCTGAAACTGCACACTTGCCCAACACTGCCGTTTATGGTCTCCCCTCCACCTGAAATCGCCTTCAACATACACCCTTATACTGAAGTCCTACCCATGTCCCAAGTCCACTCCCTCCTGGCTTAGGTACCCTAGCAGGCAATTACTTCTCCATCTTCTAAAGTCCCACATCATTTGCTTTGTACCACTTTATACCATCGTCACATTTCACTTTATACTGATGTCAGTCCTTGTGTGGTCATTATACTTGCTGTGTGACTTTGGGTCACTTCTTTTCTCTGGGTCTCTGTCTTTTCTACAGCACAGGCTGTGACTTGGACTCCCCAGGCGATCTCCTCTATCTCTGACATCTGATGATTCTATGACCAAAATCCGAACAGGAAGTATGGGTGGGGAAAAGCTTTTGGTTTCAAATTCTAATTATTAATAGCTGGTTTGGGGGGAGATATTCTTAACTGTGAAATTCTAATATCCTTCAAAAACATAACCAACGTGTTGCTTCATCCATTCAGCCCTATTATAGACATGACTTAGCTGGTAACTTGGGTCAATTTGCTTTTCAATAAATCCTTTTCTCCTGAGTCCAGTAAAATCTCCTTTATTTAGAAAAAGAAAAACATGGCCAAGGAATTTCCTGCCCAGCCTCGACTCAGGTTTAGGCTGTTATCAGGAAAGCATGCATTACCCCAAACAGGAAAAATCCCTTGAAGCCTGTGCGTCAGGCAAGAGCCCAGGATTCTGAGGTGAGGAACCCAGCCATTCTCCAGCTTTCAGGCAAAAGGCCAACAACCAACACATGCACACACAACTACTCCCCAGTTCACACTGGATCCCCACCTTTAACACCTGAGAGGCAGAAGTGCTGCTAAACCACCTCCTCCTGCAAACATTTCCCACCAAACCACTGCAGTGCTGTGAGCTCCCTAAGCAAGGTCAACTGATCTCCCCCTCCCCATCTCTGGGTGGGGCCCCTAGGGAGAAGAGCAGAGCAGATGGCTGTCAAGGCACCTGAAGTCCCTCCACTGTTCCACCCTCCACCGAAAGAGAGCCCTGCTGATCAGCCAGAGAAACACCAAACAACAAAACAGTGGGAACTGTTTTGAGAAATCCTGCTGAGGTGCTGTCTTGTTTGGGTTTCCTGCAGAGAATAATTTGTCACCTGTGGCCTCTCAATCAGCAGTATGTACACAGAACCCTCAGAAAGACACCGCTCCAACTGTGTCCGACTGAGAGAAGATCCAGAGAACTCCAGAGCAACCAGCTCGGCTGTGAAGGGCAAGGCCAGGTGCCCTACTCGTGGACACATGTGGCACCCACCATTCTCACACGTGGCACCCTGTGTTCTAACAGCCACAGTCAGTCCACACATTAGTCAGTGAACTATGAGCTCAGAGGGCAGGCACTCCCTTTAACCTTGAATCCCCAGGGCTCCTGGCACCAAAGCCTCTCCACTCCTTCCCGCTCCCCACCCATACCTTCTCCATGTAAGTGGCACCAGCCTCCACTCACCGACTCCAGCCAGAAACCTAGGAGGCACTGTGGATTCCTCCCCTTCCCTCAAGCCCCACATCAGTACGTCCTATTGAATTCATCTCCCAATATAGTCTGCTCTCTTCTCTGTACCTGTGAGTGCCAGCCATCATCATCTCTGACATGGGTTACAACAGCATCTTTCTAACCCCCACACTCACCCTCCTATATTACATCCTCCTTATATGACCTTCCGTACATAAATATCGGATCATACCTCTCCCCTGCTTTGAGCCTTTCAATAGCATCCCTCTGCCTCTAACTAAGCTCTGCTGTGTTCAAGACTCTGTGTGAGCCAGCGTCTCTCTTTCCAGCTTTATCACATGTCACTCTTCTATTTGTTCACGCCCCAAAGGGCTTCTCTCTTTATTCCTTTCTACTTTACATGTGCCTGCAGCTATTTTAGCTCAAACTGATTTTCCCTTCCTTGATCTCACAACTCTTAATACCTGGCACTCAATCATCTTCTGCCTTATGGCAGCTCATGTATTACTGCATTTCAATGTAATTAATTAACCGCCTATTTACATCATGCTCAAATGGTGTACAAAACTCTGAGAACTTAGGTTTGGAAAGGCCAAATGATGTGCCCAGAGTTCTCAGCTAGTGAGATGCTGAGCCCAACCTTGAACACAGGCTTCTATCTCCTTGCACAAGCTCCCTCTGGGTTGTGCTGTGACATCTCTGTATTATCATTTCACTCTTCTGGTATAATACAGCATCCCTTAGTGAATCCCCCTTAACAAATCTAGCCTCAGTATAAGACATTAGGTATGAATCAGGCGTCCTCAGTTCTGGTTGGCTTAACATCATCTCCTCAGCTGAAACATCACTGCTTCAGAAGCCCCTCCCTCACTGCCCTAACTTCAGAGCATTTACTATACAGTTTACTAATATTCTACTTGTCTACTTAGTATACCTTATACGCTCATCTCCCCCTATAGAACGTAAGTCTAGATGATGGCCGAGATCAGACGCAGAAACTTGGATGGGCAGGCCAGCACTTGGATTGTGTCAAGAAGAGACATATAGTCACATGTAGTGGTCTATACAGGCGGCACCCAGGGTCTGGTGCTCCCTAGAGTTGTGCAAAATGGAGCTCGGTGGCCCCTGCCCTGTGCTCAGTCTCCCACGCTCGCCATGGGAAGGGGACTGTGGAGGCCTGAGCCTCAGATAGGTACAGCTCTATTTCCCTGAACTGGGCAATCGCTGAGAGAGGTAGATGAGGTGGGAATAACATGCGCTAAAGCCTCCGACACACAGCACAGTTGCAAAACAAGAGGGAGGGGAAATGGGGCTAAGGCACAGTAGGAAGGACGCCCCGTCTCTGAACACATCATTAAGCCCCTCCATCCTTTCCTTCTCTAGTGACAGATCATCTGAAACTCTGGGTGTGTCCGTAGAATATATTCTGTTCACTAATGGGATAATCAATCCACTGTGTCTTGACTGTCTATGTCTGTCTAGTCTCTAATTCTACTTTCAACACCATCATCACAACACAGATCATCTACTATGGTTTAAAAACACTACGCTCGAGAATGGGGATACCAAGAATTTTTAATTACGAATTTCTGTTCAACAAAGATGTTTGTGTCAGTACCATGGATAGAGTTAATAATTGGGAGACAGGCTAGGAAAATATAATTAAAATGGACCTTAGAAGCAACGCTGACTAAAAAATGACAATACTATATATGGTATGATACTATCTTTAGAAACTCAAACAAGCAGAAAGAAACAACATAATCCTTAGGGATACAAACATACAACTATATAAAAACAAAATGATATCAAAACCCCACTCGAGTGGGAAAGTTAGGTAAAGGGAGATAGAGGGCAGAATCAGATTGGGGGAACGGAACTGGGTTCTGCGAGGAGTTGAGGGTAAGGCTGTGGGACGGAGGGTAAGTTAGGCAGGAGGGATACAAGAAAATTATGCTCAGGCAGATTTGGGCTTGAAATGGAGCCACACAAATGCAATGAGTCTAAAGTGAAAGGCTTCCTCCCAGGGTGGGAGCACTAGAGACAACATTCTGCTGTGAGAAGGGGCTGGGACAGACAGCTCCAAGAAGAGATCCTGTGAACCCTTCCAACAAGAAAGCCAGGCCTCAAGCGGGAAGGAAGAAATACATCCTGGGCACCTGGAGGGAGGGCACCTGTGGGAGAGCCCTGTGCTCAGCAGTAAGGGAGACAGACGGACATCCCCAAGCACCTCGCCACCAGGCGGTGATGTCCTCCACTGCCACACCTCCCTCTCCACCAGGTAGGGCTGTGTGCTCAGGTACAGCCCAGAACGCAAGACAAGCCATTCAGGAAGGCCGTCATAAATATTCATTGGAAATTGCTTACTTGGTATTTAGCAGTCAGAGTCCTAAGTGTCTACTTGGAAGATGAAATTGAACCTTCTGACAATGTAGGAGATAAGTACTTAGCATGTTTAATATCCAGGGATCATTTTCCCACTTCAGTTTCACAGCGGCCCTGGGAGTGTTAAGTTCCATTTATAAACCTCGTCCTATGTGTAGTGTGATACAAGTACAGAAAAACAAATCCGTCCCTGCCACTTACTTGCTGTTCCCAAGAGAGGCTGTCTCCTCTCAGATGTGATAGCATCACAGAAAGAACCTCAGGGAGCTCCATCAAGCCCACCCCTCACTGGCAGACAAGCAGGGGCAGAGCGAGACTGACTGGTTAGGGGGCTCCTCAGTGTGAATGGGAATGTGTCGGCTTCTTTGCTTTTAAAATAAGGGGCTGGAATATGATCCTTCGACCTCCGGCTAACTCCCGTATTCTGTGATTCCAGATTCAGGTTACAGCTGAGCTGTGTGATACATTCTACGTCAACTACAGTTACCTGCTAATGTCAACAACGTTTTGGCACTCAGAAACCTGTGGGCTTAGGTGACGGTGAGCAACAGAGGCAAATGTTTTCTGTGATTTTATACCTTACAGACTTGTTTTGGTTAATGTTGTCATTAGCTAGGGTGAACTATGACATACACATATAATATTTGTACCCCAGAGTGCCAAAATAACATCACTTTTCAAACTCCATTTCATTTGGACCTGAAAACTATTTTGCAGTGAAGGAACATGTTCTAGTAAATTCAGGTAAAATGGCTTTTCATTGGTTAGTCCAGCTGGTATCTGAAACCAGGTGCATCCGAGTACCTCAGTCTCAAGTCCATTCTCTTTCTCTATACCGCACTCTCTGCCAAGCCACAAGTAAGATACAAGGTCTTCTACTATTTCTTTTATAGATATTGCTTTCTCCATCTTTTAAATTTAGGGCATCCCTGAAGGTCATTTCAGCATCTCCTCTCACTTCTCCAGGTTGCCTGTAAGGTGATGTCAACTTCCCTTGTGACTATAACTGCCATCCAAAAGTTGTCCACACTTAGATATATCTCTCCGACCCAGACCTATCCCGACAACCAAACACATATGCACAACTGCCCAGTGGACAACTACACGTGGAGGTTGCACAGCCCCCCGCCCCAAAGCCTACATGTCCAGAATGGAGCTCTCAAGCTCCCCACCAATCTGCTCCTCATCCTGCCTCCCAGAGTAGATGGCATGGTACCCCACATAGCAATGAGAGGGGAACTTGGGAACAGCCCTTGACTCCTTTCTCTCCCTTACTGCCTCAGGCAAAGCTGACTGTAGTGCCTAGATTCTTTTTTTAATCTATCCCCCAAGTCCTGCCTCTCCTCCTCTCTCTCCTGGATCCTACCATGGCAGCACAACTGGTCTTCTTGTGCCTATTTTATCCCCTACTCAATCCATTCTCCTCCCTGCTGCTGGAAAGATATTTCCAAAACGCTCACCTGAACATATCTAGGCCCTGCTCAGCACCCAAGCATGAGACACTGTGGCCTGTAGGATGCAGTCAACGTCTTCAGCATTCCAGGCCTTCATGATCTATTCTGAGAGACTATTCCACGCAGAGGCGTCAGGCTGTGCAAAGGGTGGGAAAGCTCAGGACTGTTCAGGGAGGGGAGTGAAGTTCAGGGCACTCAGATCCCAACAGGCAAGTCATGGTTTCTGGCAACACTGACTACAAAGAAGTATCATTTGTTCACTGACCCTGGCTGTTCCTCAGAAACGCCTGTGAGCTTATGCAACTACCTCTGCTGGATCCCACACCAGACCAACTGGATCACAGTCTCTGGGGGTGGGGCCCAGATATTTGTTTGTTTGTTTTATTCCACAAGTGATTCTAATGTTCTGCTACAACGTTAGTTTTGCTAGGTTTAAGAACCACCCATTGTAGACTCAACAGCTTAATTAAATGGGTCATTATATAAATATGGTCAGGTACTAGCAGCAATTTAAATATCTTGTAACTTACTCACCGTCAATATTAGCCTAATACAATGTAACATTGGACTTAAAACAAAGATTAGCTTAAGAGGCTAAACAGTCCTTAATTTGTGAATTTATTAACCACTCTTCCTGGCTGCAGACAATAGGAGCCTTTCCATTTAATTCTAAGCTTCAGCTAATGGCTGATGATAAATCACCTAGAAATCAGAGCAGAGTTTCCTCATTAACTGGATTTACATATTTGATACCCACACAGTTGAAATAACAGTGTAGACCAGTCAGCGTTGGATGTTAGAAGCACACAGATGCACACGCACTAAAACAAGCATGCTACTGCCTGCTAACGCCTACAGCTGGGGAAAAGAACACTTTCATACTATCTCCTACTTTAGGGGTTCTTAACCTGGGGCCTGAATAGAATTCGGGGAGATCCATGAACTTGGATGGAATAAAAAGCACATCTTTAGTTTTACTAAATTCTAACATCTTTAACATTTCCTTCAGTTAAGAATATAGCCAAAAAAGCACGCAGAATTAACAGAATCTGTGACTTTGACCTCATAATATTACAGTTGCTTTAGATACCATTAAATATTTATACTCATCACTACTTCAAAATGATGGTTATTAGATCTGCCATTAATGTATTAAAAAACAATTCCTTGTATCTACTTTGTCATGAGTTCCTACAATATTTTGATAATTTCAATATAATCAGTCCTTTGTAATTGTACATATTATATCTGATACATTTAAATATGTTAAACGGAACGAAAAAGGTTAATAACCCCTGATCCTCTTTTCAAATATTTTTTTCTTTGCTTTATTGCAAAACCATGTCTCTTTACACAGCACTGACGACGATGACTTTTAAGGAAACTGTGCCCACATTTCATCAGTCCTTCTGTATTTTCCAAGGGCCAATCAGAAACACCATAAAGTGTGTTGGTGGAAATGGGGGAGCAGATATCAGAGACCCCTAGGATATGGGGCAAAGTTCTCTCTACTGGAAAATATTATAGACTATGCCATAAAGTTGGTATATAAACTTTCAGGCCTTGAAATTGAAGCATATCAGAAGCCTAAACAACATTCTCATGCTATTTGCATCTTACTGTCCTTAGCAGTCCAATATTGTCCCCTGGGAATGCAAAGATTTTCAGGTGTACTTTCTAACAAGTTCCTAGATGATGCTGACGTTATGGGCACCCTGAGAATCACCATCCCTTTGCTAGTTTGAAATTTCATGATTCTCTTCCATGGCCATGAAATCATATAAGAGGTGAGCCTGAAACTGAATCTGCTTGGGTTATTTTGGGGTGTCTTCTTGAGGGCAAGGGGCTGGCTCAAGAGACACACTGTGTGTGGACCATTCTCCTCTCCTCCAGTTGCCGTGAGGCTCTCACATGCTCTATTCAGAGAGACTCCCACTAGGTTCAGCTTTCTCTGTACCCTTCCCTCTCCTAGATGCAAGCAACGCCAGCCTCCTGGCCCAGAAAGTGTTCAACCTCTTGAGTATGAGAAATTCAGGACTGGGTGGGGTGGCAAAGGAGGACAGATGCTCAGCACTGGGTGGTGTCCGGAACTGAAGGCCCTAGGGCATACTGTGGACAAATCACCAGAGGCTGGTGCCCAGCAGGTACTCAGTATTTCATGATGAATGAATAGATACTGCAGGGGAAAAAAGAGAACTCAAAGACATTTTGGCTATGGAAAGGTACTACTAATTGCAGCCATTCATGTCAGCTATTTAATATTTATGCCTAAATTATCATGTAGCACAATGATTATGAATATCATTAAACATGTTAGACTAATTCTGCTGTAGGCTTTATTCGATTACAAAAATAAATGCTCAAGCTTCATAGTGTTTTGCCTAAACAGCTTAAAAAATTAGACTACTACTGCCAGGCACAAACTCAGACCCAAACTGCGTGGAAGCTAACCGCCTTAGGACTCTCACTTTGGACCCAATATTCTAGGCAGCACACTAAACAATGCACTGGAGCCTAAGCATCAGTTAAGTAGACTTGTAAATCTTTTAAGAAAAAGATGTGATAAGAGAAACAGGGAAACTCAGGGCAAAGCAAATTATCTGCAACTTAATTTCTTCCATAAGAACAACAAAGCTGATCATACCCAGATGAAGGGAATGGGAACTAAGATTTCAAGAGACACTGGATAGGGGATTTGATATGGGATAGAGGATTCGTGCCTTTCTCCACCTCCAGGGGAGTCAAGGGCACAACGGGGAAGCTACCAGAAGTCCTAGGGTCAATATCCACTTTCTGCTAACAGATCTGGAGGGTAAGAGCTTTTCCATTTTTCTCCCTTCAATGGGGACTCTAGGCAGGCGAGGAGTGTCTGTTTAGGATTCTTAGAGACGAATACACAACTGGAGACTCAAGGGGAGCATTAGCTTTTCTATGTAGTTTTCTTTGACATCATACAGCTTGGAGCACAGTCTCATATGACAAAGTCACCAAGACCTCGAGCATGGAACACTTTAGTTACCCATTTCCATCACAAACTCTCAATTACAGAAGAGCTGACTCTTCACATCTTGAGTTTTCTGTCCATTCCTCCTCAACATCCTCTTTCCTAGTGTCAACACCCCCAACCCCAGACCTTCCACTTCCAGCTTTTAATCACTTCACCAGCATCACCCAAAGAGAGGGAACAGAGGCAGAAGGTGAGAGAATACAGCACAGTGAAGGGCCTCACTTGGTCAGACCAAAGGTCTTCCTTGGCTGCCTCCATTCCAGGTGGCACAGAGAGCTGCCACCGAGGCAGGTTTGGGTGGTATTCCCACTGTTCTCTGCACTATCGAGCCTCACGGGGGATTCGTGCCCAGTGCACCACACTGAGACAGACTCTGACATACAGGATTGTGAGGAGGGGGAGATTAGGAAACTAGGGATCGCAATGTAAAGCGGCAAAGATCTGAGAAATCCTGGCGGGGAGGGAGGACAGCAGAGAAATCAGCCTGACCCTGAGAGCTTCACCTCCAGCCCAGGCAGAACCAGTACCAATGACTACAAGTCATAAGGAAGCTGCTCTCAGCTCTAAGCAATATAAAAACTTAGCAGTTCCAGTCAAATGGGACTATTCATGCTCTCCCACATTCAGCCACACTTCCTTCTTATATCTTTCTTCCTGTATTTTTCTTTATGTGGAACTCTCTATCTCCTTCTTCCCTTCCTATGAAAATCCTATCTATCCCTCCAGGCCCAATTCAAAGGCCATCTTCTAGGAAACCCGCCCTGAAAATCCAGCTGCAATTAGGCACTGCTACCTTTTCCCCCCTATGGAGAAAACTGAGTGCAAAGAAGCTGAATGATTTGTTGAAAGCCATTTTGTCAGTTTCACAGCCGCAAATGGACATCCAGTCCAGCATTCTTTCCTTCCTCCATGCAAGGGCCCTTCAAACACATCATGCATTCAACCACACAAGAGGCTGCTTCATAAAACAATGTGCTTCACACTGAAGGTGTTCAAGCAAAGACAGAACCAACTTCACGGCTTAGCAGATAATTCATATAACTGTTGGACTCAGAGCAAATGCACAGTGAATGGTGGCTCTAGTTATTTATCAACAGCACTGTTTTATTTATGGGTCTCTTTGGTATGATGCCCCAAGTTTGTGGGTCCTGGGATACAAATGAATTATACTTATGGGGTCTCTAAACACATCTGAGTCCACAAAAGAAAGACTCGCTTCAATGAGCTGGAAAAGACCTAATAATGGAAAGCAAGTCAATCATTCATTAGGCTGTCAGAAAAACTTGCCGACTCTCAGAAACACATCTAATAAAACTAAAATTGAGGAGTGCTACTCCCTACTCTCAGCCCACACAGGCTTCTGATATAGTCTTACATTTGTATCATCTGGGAAATCCTACCTAAAGGTCTAAATGTGCCTGCCCCATGCCTCACGGTACACCTCAGGCCTCTGAGGTCAGCCAAGGCATCTTCCCTACCTGCACCCAATCCCTGAGATTTTAAGATGGCAGAGGAAACCATTTCAATAGATGAAAGCACAACACTTATATCATGCCCTGAACTTCTGCAATAGAAGCCTCAGGCCAAAAACAGATTGTCTTGAGAAGATCACAAGATCCTTCAATTACCTGGGCTGGGTGAGAGAGTAACCAAGATCTTGTTCTAGCAGAGTTCCCATTGATTACTCACCTCCCTGCCCTCTCTCGTGTCTTTTTATACAGTACAGATATAAATGGCCAAGAGTTAGCAATAAAATAGGACACCTGCATCAGGGATAATAAAAATTCATAATAGTCAATATTAATTCTATCCTCCTCCATGATCACATCTAAAATTTCAGTTTACTCTTCTGCTGACAATGTGAGGCAGATCAGGTAACACTCCCTCACACACTTTACAGGCACAATAGCCAGTACAAAGCATAAGTGATTTACCCAAAGCCAGGGTTTCCTTGGCAGAGTCCCATGTTGCTCCTTCCCCCTCCACTGCCAAGCCCAGCAGGGGGTGTGGCAGTGAGTACTTTCGCCAGTTAGATCCCCAGGTGCCCTTGGGCATGGGTGGTGGATTAACAAGTGCAAGAACCAGAGAATGAGAGTTCTACTTCAGAGTCAGCAATCTTTAACCCCTACTTGAGTGTCTACAAACCTCTCAGCACCAAGAAGGGGAAAAGAAGGACAAGATGAAGGGGGGAATCAGCCGCCCATCAGTCATATACAATTCTTTGCTGCACATCTACATAGGGTAAAATTTTGAGCTTTCTAAGTAAGCATATGAAAATCAATCCCTTGAGGGGCTAACACTCAAGAAAGGGACGCCTAGCACACCAAAAACAAAAGGCAGCATTTGTGCTGAAGTGCATATGAGAGACCATCAACAGCCTGAAACTGTAGAGAAAGAGGAGAAACTGTAGAGAAAGAAGAGATCCAAGAGGTCCAAGACCATAGAGAAAGACCCCTAGAGGGTCTTGTTAGATGTCAACGTCAATAGCCCTAAGGTTGATCTTGACCAAGAGTTAGAAGTTTGCAGTGACCGAAGAGAAGTTCAGAGATAGGAATTAGCTGTGTGGTGGGTTCATGGGGCAGAGACTGGAGAGCTCAACCAAAGACTTAGAGAAGTTTCTCCTTACCTTTCCTTGAAGGACAATTTTGAGAGTACAAACATAGTTATGTAACTACCTTGCTTTCTGTGGGGAAGAGAACCCTTCTGTCATAAAAAAAACTTTCTCCTTCTTTGTCAAAAATGGCTCCCTAAGAGCAGAGGGACTGTTTTAATGAAGATAATTTAATCTCTCTTTGGAAAGATTTTGGGTTCTGAATACTTGCATGCGTTTGGGGGCTACGTAATGTAATTAAAGCAGTCCTCAAATATTCCCAGGACATGAATTTGCTTGCTTTTTTTTGTTTTGTTTTAATCAGCGAGAGAGAAAAAAAAACACCATTCTAGGTTTTCCTTTAATAATCTTAAATGCTAAAATATGGGTTTTTTTTTTTTTTTTTTGCTGAAGAAGATTCGCCCTGAGCTAACGTCTGTTGCCAATCTTCCTCTTTTTTTGCTTGAGGAAGATCAGCCCTGAGCTAACATCTGTGCCAATCTTCCTCTATTTTGTATGTGGGTCACCACCACAGCATGGCTTGATGACTGGTATAGGTCTGCACCTGGGATCCAAACCCACGAACCCAGGCCGCAGAGGCAGATCACACAGAACTTTAACTACTCAGCCATGGGGCTGGCCCCTGAAATATGGCTCTCTTTAATACAGTTGTGAGAAGTCCCTCATCAGTTGCAATATCCAAAATGGTTAAGTACTTTTTAGTGTTATGTTTAGTGTCATTTATCAAAATCCTCAGGAGTTTTAAATTTTAAAAAGTATTCCACTGGAGGAGCAGGTGTGCCCAGGGTAAAGGCAGCCCAGCTTCCTGGGAGTTACCAATGATCTTCTTTGAGGATACCTAAAGTCTCACCATGTTATCTCATTTACTAGAGCCCTCCTGATATAGCTCACCAGGCTCCCTCTTTCTGTGTTGCCGACATGGGCAAGCACCTCCTTCAGGAGCTCCATCAGCACCACCTGTTGAAGGAAACTCCTCCTGTTGTAAGCAGCACCTTTTCCTTCTAGATGTTCTGTGACTGTGCTGCATCTTATATTTGTGAAATGCTGATCTGGACCATGTTAAGATTCTTACTGATACCACGGTCACCCCCAGTCTTGGTCTCCTAGAAGTACTACAGGCTCCAAGACTGGGAAGCTTACCTTGTCAATCTGCTCAACCACCACAACTTGGTGGTGCATTTTGCTGTGCCATGTTCCGGCTTCTTGACTGGTGGAGAAGGGACATAGGGAAAGGAGCAAAGATGGGAGGTGTCAGGCAGTGGGCAAGGCTTTCAGAACCTAGAAAGCAAGATCAGAGGGCTGAGCAACCTTGACCTTGAGATGGGCCCTGCTGCCCTGAGGCTCAAATGTTTTTTCTTTAATCTCATTTTATTTTTGCTTCATTTTTTTGTTGTGCCTGACTCTCAATTCCACCAGGATATATATTAGCCCAGGATCTACAGTCCTATATGAACCCAAAACTTAAATGTTTTCTTTTTAATGAAGATTAAATTTAAAAGCCTGGTTTATGATTTGGAGAAATCTTTTCTTTTAAATAATAAGGTAGATTTATATGCATATTGGTTAGCATGTGTGGTACTGAATTCTTTTCCTCATAGTGCGTACCTACTGAAATACAGACAACTCTTTTCAGATGGGATTCTTTACCACATAATATTATTCACAGCTGCCTCCCTGCCCTCATCCCACCTGTCTCAACCTTATTTTATCAAGTCTAGACGCAAATGATACCACCTAAGCAATGTAGTTCCTGTGCACCTTCTCTAAAACAGCATCACTCAATCTGCTACTCTCCACTTCTCTTATTATTTTGGGGGGTAACAGCTTTTTTTGAGATATAATTCAAATTCCATACAATTCACTCGCTTAAAGTGTGCAACTCAATGGTTTTTAGTATGTTCACTGAGTTGTGCAACCATTGCCAAAATCAATTTTAGAACATTTCATCATTCCAAAAAGAAGCTCCATGCCCATTATTAGTAACTTCCCATTAGTCCCACTAACCCTAGACATTCACTGATCTACGTTCTGTCTCTATATATTTCCCTAATCTGAACTTTCGTATGAATGGAATCATATATTATATTACCTTCTGAGTGGCTTCTTTCATTTAGCATCATGTTTTCAAGGTTTAACTATGTTGTAGCATGTTTCAGTACTTCATTCCTTTTTTATGGCCAAACAACATAATATTCCATTGTATGGACATACCACTTTTGTTTATCCATTTTTCAGTTGATGGACATTTGGGTTCTTGCCACTTTTTGGCCATTATGAGTAAATATAAATATTCATGTTCAGGGTTTTGTGCGGACAGGTTTTAATTTTTCTTGGATTATAATAATAACTTTGTGAATTTTCTTCAAGGACAGGCACTGAAAATCCCTTTTACTTTGAGCCTATCAAAATCAAACTCTTACATCAAAAGATGAATCACAGTATACTATTCAGGAACAATTCCAATCACTTTATTCCCCAATAAGCTATGTTTGGTGATTTTTTAAGCAGCCAAGATGGAACAGAAATCCCTGAACTCTGTGGTGTTTTATCTGACAAGTGGAACAGTACTCCTTTTCCTTCAAATGTTTATCAAATAAAACATAGAAAAAAGCCTGTGATACCCTTTGCCAGTAGACTGATTTGACTTTCCTGACTCCTAGAAATGCCAGTTAACATTAAATTTTAGTTAATTTCCTATAGAAATTTTGGAAAATTCAGGCATCCCTTAACAGAGAATCTGACTTGGGGATTTCAATATGACTCTTCAGGAAGTTCTTTTGTTTCTATTTCTTGCATTTGACCTCAAAATTTGAAGGCCAATGGGCTGCTTCAAGAGTGGGGTTTTTTCCCTTGGTCACTCATATCCTTTTGCTTGATGATACATATACCCTTTTTAGTCTACCTTCCCTATGCTGTGAAGAACTTAGCATTTGCATGCAGTATGTTCTCTGCATCTTCTCTGTTTCCTTTTAAACACACGTTGATTAAAAATTTATGTCCAGGGGCCGGCCCCGTGGCTTAGCAGTTAAGCACGCGCACTCTGCTACTGGCGGCCCGGGTTCAGATCCCGGGCGCCCACCGACGCACCGCTTCTCCAGCCATGCTGAGGCCACGTCCCACATACAGCAACTAGAAGGATGTATAACTATGACATACAACTATCTACAGGGGGCTTTGGTGGGGGGGGAAGGGAGGAGGATTGGCAATAGATGTTAGCTCAGAGCCGGTCTTCCCCAGCAAAAAGAGGAGGATTAGCACAGATGTTAGCTCAGGGGTGATCTTCCTCACAAAAAAAAATAAATAAATGTTGTCATTGTTTTAAAAAAAAAATTTATGTCCACACAAAAATCTGCACAAGAATGTTTACAGCAGCTTTTTTCACGATTGCCAAAACCTGGAAGCAACCAAGATGTCCTTTAGGAGGTGAATGGATCAACTGTGGTACCTCCAGACAATGGAATATTATTCAGTGCTAAAAAGAAATGGGCTATCAAGCCATGAAAAGACATAGAAGAACCTTAAATGCATATTACTAAGCAAAAGAAGCCAATCCGAAAAAGCTACGTATTGTATGATTCCAAATATGTGACATTCTGGAAAAGGCAAAACTATGGAGACAATAAAAAAAATCAATGGTTGACAGGGGTTGGGGGGGTGATAAACAGGTGGAGCACAGAGGACTTTAGGGCAGAGAAAATAACTTTGTATGATACCATAATGCTGGATACATGTCATTATATGTTTGTCCAAAACCACAGAATGTACAAGACCAAGTGAAACTCAAGGTAACTATGGACTTTGGGTGGTTATGATGTGTGATGTAGATTCATCAGTTATAACAAATGGACCACTCTGGTGGCAGATGTGGATAATGAGGGAGGCTATGCATATGTAGGGGCAGAGGATATATGAGAATTTTCTGTACCATCCCTTCAACCTGGTTGTGAACCTAAAATTGTTCTAAAAAAATAAAGTCTTAATAATAATAAAAGATATGTTAAGACCTTAATTTCTTAGATTTTTCCTTCCTTATATACTACAGAACTCATAGTAGAAATACCTCTAAAGGAACATTTGAAATCTTTAAAATATCAATGTGAATATACTACTTAAATTGGACTTACATAGCCCATCACGGAATGCTTTACAAAAATGATAACAACAGCTAACTTATGTAGAACCTTCCGTGTCAGGCATTTTCCACGTAGCCAACAACTGATCCTCAGAACATTCCTAGGAATAAGACCCTATTCTTATTATCCCCACATGACAGATGAGGAAACAGAGACACAGAAAGCTCATATGACTTGCCTAAGGTCACCCAGCCAGTAAGCAGCAGCATGAGACTCAGGCGCTGGCAGCTCCAGCAGCCACGCTTTTAACCGTCTCATCACACAGCTACTTCTAAGGAGAGGGAGCTGTGACTGCAGCATGGCATCGCAACACAATGGTTTTAGTATGCGACCATTTCAACTACCACTCCCAGGCTAATGAATAGTGCATTTAGTAAGTAATCCTAAAGAATCACAAGGAAAGAAGGGAGGGAGGGAGAGAAGGAGAGAGAGGGGGAAGTAGATATCGCAGACTAACCAAAGAAGTAGCAGCACAATTTTCTCCGACAAGCTCGGGTGAAGACCTATCCCCTGGCTTGCACTATTGTACTTTTCTTGTCTAAAGGAAGAATAATATGAAACCCTGTTACACTCCAGAGCCATTTATTCTCCACTTGGGAGAGAAGACAGCAAATCAAACACATACACACATGGACACAACGGACCCCCATAAAACCTGATTGACATTTGAAAAAGGAAAGTTCATAAACGTACTTTTAAAATATACTATTATCAAGTAGTTAGAGGAGGAATTCTAACCTATTACACAAAATAAACGTGTGGAAGTCACAGTTCTTACTATTTTCCTTTAGCTTTTAAAAGATGAGCTAAGGGTTGTTATTAAACCACAAATGAGAGGGCACCGGCTGCTCGGGGCTCCAGCTGGCCTCTGCTGCCCTCCTGCTTTCTTTCCAGATCGTTAGAGGATTGAACCACACCCTGCCCTTCTCATGCTGGCCTCTCCATGTTGTTCTGGAAAACACTGTCCTCCGTTCTGGATTTATCCCTCTCTTCACGACTCACTTGTTCTGTGGTCTCAACTCTTAGAGGCCAGTATTCAACTAGCCATTTCTTTGAAAAATAGTCTCACCAACTACTTCACCATAATGGCTCAATCTGATGCCCATCTTGACCAAGGCATGAAGAAGTCTGGGCCTGAGGTCTTCCTCAGTTCATATCAAGCCACATGCTGAGCAGAACTGGGGGTCTGATCGCACCCAAAGGGGAAGCTGGCCTTTCCACAGAAGGTTAGAAGGAGCACTGGACTGGGAGATCGGTACCTCCGGGGCCTCAGCACAAATTCAATGCAGGGTCTACCAAGCCCCTCTCCTCCTTGGCACTCAGCTTCACATTTTCTGTAAAATAAAGGAGTTGGACCAAAAAATACATCTAAGAATCCCTGCAACTGTCAAAGTCTGATTCTAACCCACTTTCCATTGTGTGGTCTCTCCATCACACCTGTGACAAGAACAAGGGAACCTGAGAGAGTCTGTGGCCACCGACCAGGGCAGAGGTGGCAGGTCCACAAGGATATCACACTGATGACTGTCTTCAACAGCACACTCCAGCTCTCCAAGCTCACCTGCCATAGGCTCCTTAGACAAACACTGCAGCCACCCCCTCAGGCATCTGTCCTGAGAGAGACACAGTCATCTCATCCGGCCACCCACCCGCCTTTGCAGTGACCATGCATTGGCTCATGGCGTTGCAGGTTCAGGTTCATACTCTCTTCTCCCCCAAATACACGTGACCTATTTCTATCCCAGGGATTGGCTGGGGGACATCGACACTACGAGACACATTATAAAATCCATGCATTATTCATCCAACATGTCAGCATCTACCATGTGCTAAGATGACAGGGATCTTAGCAATGGAGGGACAAGGCCTGGAACAGTTCCTCAACTTCCTGCCACCACATCTAGCAACCCTTCTGCAGCAGCAGCACCTGGCTTTTCTCTCCTCTTCTCTAACAACCGGAGAATCCTGCCTTCCTAGGGAGGTCAATTCCATCATCTGAGCTCTGGATCCCACCCCACATTGGGCACTCCACTCCGTCAGTTATCCTCTGTCTCCCATACTCCGTAGCTTCAACCTCTCCCTCCCAACTGGCTCCTTCCCATCAGCATTTTAACATTCTGAAATCATTTACCTTAATACAAACACGCAAACACTCCCTCCTCCCCAGCAGCATGGAGGATGGACTTGGGAGTTAGAAGAAACACAGGTGAGACTGAGGCCTGTTCAGAGGCTGCAGCAGTGACCCAAATGGAGTATGAAGCCCTGAATTCAAGCAGTGGTGGTAGATATGGGAAGCAATAGACCCAAGTCACATTTTAAGGGTGTGACGTATGACATTTTCCCTCTCAGATAATATGTATACTTTAATAGTTTTTGACTCATAGCTGAGAAGAAAGGTAGCACTTCAAATAAAGTGATGGGCCAGGGAGATGGATATTTTTAGGCAAGAGAATCTTTGGACAGCCATCTAATTAATATTACATAGTTACTTGTCTACTCTGAGAATTTAAAGGGCTGCTATGGTCTCCAGGACAGAAACTGTCATACCCAGGGCATTCCAGTTGCTCACATGTTATGCTCACTCAGAGTTGTCCACATATGCACAGATGGGGCACATCAAGTGTGCAGAGAGATGCTAAAAACAGGGAAAAGCAAAGAATGTGTCTGTCTGAAATCCACCGCTGGCTCTGTACTCAAAGTACATGTATGGAAAGCTACCAAGGATGAATTATCACCTGTACTATGATCATCCACTGAGGAGCAATCCAGGTGTCCAACAGGGTGGCTCTCACACCTCCCGGCAGACACTGTCATGCAGCAGCCACGAAAACTTCCCTCAGATGGAGTAAGTTAATTAGCCCAAGCCCAGCACCCCTGTGGGAGTTCAGCTAGAAACATAGGTTCTCCAGATTCAGGCCATATAGAGACACAGAAGGAGAACAAAACAATGGCAGCCCTGGAGTGGGGCCATGAAAATGAGTTCCAGCACTAGTTCTGCCACTCATGAGCTTGGGGACTTTGGCCAAGCCTCTCAAGACCTCATCTCTCAACAGGTGATATAATAAAGCCTGCCCTTCCACACTCCTTGAGTTTTGGTGAGGAGCCGTGAGGTAAGGGAGAGAAAAAGGGCCTGAAAACTAAAAAGCAGCGTAAATGTGAGAGTTACAAAGAATGTTAAAGATCATTTTGCCCATCTGGTATGGAGCAATGGGAGGCAATTCTCAGACGCACAGGACTGCACAGCATTCCTAACCAACACCCAATCAATGTAGTAACCCAATCAATGCATTACCTGATCAATGCCATAGTACCCCACTTCCTCCACCTCATTTGTGTTAAATAAAAATCCTACACACATTTCCAGTTGCCCCCAAGAAGGAGGCATCACCTCCAAATAAGATTCACTCACTAGCCCAGATTTCTTACTTACAGATTCCTCTTCCTCTACCAGATCTTTAAATGCTACTGTTCCTCGGGGTTAGATCTGGGAACTTTCCTCCTCCCCAGCAATCTCTCCCTAGATGACATCATCCATTCCCAAGGCTTTAAGCACGATATATGGGGAAAGACCTCTCTCAACTCCATCATGTATTCAACTACCAGACAAGATCTATGTGGATGTCAGGGGTGTGGTAGGGGCGGGGTGGGGGTGGGGATCTTGAATGAAGCAGGTCCCAAATGAACTCATTTTCAATCCCCCATAGTGTTTCCTTCTCCCTTTCCCCATCTTCCATGGGGTCTCAGCAGATAGAACTTCCATCTACCCAGTTTCCCAAGTGAGAAACACAGGAGTCATTTTTTCCAGGAGGCAGTGTACCAAAGTGGTCAAGGGCACACAGTTTGGAGTTAGGGTTCATATCATCTGTGCCAACTGCCAGCTATGGGCCTTAGGCAAGATGTGTAACTTCTGTGGTCCCATTGACAAACCTATAAAACTGAGTTAGTACTGCAATGACAATTAGGTAGTGCTCGTACATCACTTATGATCTTAGGGAATATTCCAGATTATCATGCATATCAACAAAAAAGGAAAATACTTTTGAAATACATTAATATACTTTTCTCTTACATTTCTTTAACATGGCATTCTCCTTCCTCAACTCAAACCATTAATGTGTCTCAGGATAATTAGGATTATTTACTTATTTTTGGTGAGGAAGATTGTCACTGAGCTAACATCTGTGCCAGTCTTCCTCTATTTTGTCTGTGGGATGCTGTGGGATCAAGCCATGATGAGCAGTGCGTAGCTCCGCACCTGGGATCTGAACCTGTGAACCCTGGGCTGCCAAAGCAGAGCTTGCGAACTTAACCACTATGCCACCGTGCCGGCCCCAATTAGGATTATTTTAACAAGAAGGAAAAGACAAAGGAAAAGTGCCCAAGTTCAGCTTTTTATTATCAAAACAAGATTTTTGAGTTCCTAGAATGACAAGTGTCTTGAAATCCTGTCTGTTGCTATGGAGAAATGAATTTTTAAAAGTTTGTTAAATCTCATTCAGATATCAAGAACCAGGCCTGGGGGATGTGAACATTACTTTCACTATAAACTATTGACAGAGAGAATTCAGGATGTGAAGTGAATCTCACCTGTCAAGGGGAACCAGGAGAGGCTTCTTGCTGCAGGAATTGGAAGCCTGGGGGAAGGGACTCAACGGAACCAAGGGAAGCATGCAATGTCATTCCCAATTTGGGCCCTTTACCCCGCTACCTCCTGGCTTAGGGAAATCCCTTGGACCAGTCTAAGGAAGAAGCCAAGCCTCAAAGGGGAAGCCCAAGTTCAGCTTTGGTATCCTTGGCTTAAGACTGAGAGCACACCAGTACTCGTGGAGCAGGCAACTCATGACCCACAGGATGGGGCTGCAGGATGACGAGAAGCAGAATTTGCTTGTTTCTCAGTTTAAAAGGGCCTTCCAGACAACCTCTTTAAGAGTAAACCATCCATTCTCCTAAGTAAAAAAAGTCTACAATAGCTTGTGAAAAAGTCATTTTGGCAATTTACCGCCATTGACAGTGAAGATATCTTTGATTAGTTCTAAGAACGTTGCATCATCAGCCCTACACAGTGAGAGAGGAAACACTGGAGAACAGAAAAACCTGGGTGCTAAAATAAAATGGACACTGCCACTTAGCTCTGTGATCTGGACAGGGTCCACAACACGTCACAACATGCAGCGGCGTGACCACAGTTCAGAGAGCACTGGAATATTTTGGTTGACTCATTATCAACCATTACAGCAACAAACTATTAGTAAATTTCTATTAATGCAGCTTCCAAGTGTTTATATCCCGGGAGAAAAGGAGAAGGCGATGGTCTCTGGTCAGTCTAGATCTAGACTCCTGGCTCAATTACAAATGCCACATTTCACAGAATTTATCAAAAAACTGGCATATATTCAGAGGAAGTCAATCAGAACAGTGAACTGTCACAGGAGGAATGTCAGCCAGACCAGGAAGAGTTTAGCTTAAAGAAGACAAGACTAAATGAGATTCCCAGAGCAGTCTGTTCTGGGGACTGCTCCAGGAAAGAGGCAGGCCCTAGGGTGGGAGTGACAGGAGACAGATATCTGTTTCAAACAATGGAATGGCTGCCTCCTGAAGGGTCTAGAAGTTTCCAGCCCAGACTGGATACCACAACAGTGAAGATGCTGAAAAAGGAACCCCTATCCTAGAAGATTTTGAACTCAAAAGCCTTCCAACTACAAGAAGCGAAATCATAGTCATTCTATGGATTTCATGAACACATACTCTGCCACATAAAATATAAGGGGCTCTACAAATATAAGTAAAATGAACAAGACTGTAGAAACAACCTCATGCAAATGGGAAAAAAATCTCTGCTTTGGATTGCTGAGCTAGAATTCACACACAACAGGTAATTATGATGGATCAATGTGTGCAATGACAAATGGAAAATAACTCTAGGAGCCCAACAACCCAGCAGGGAAACAGAACCAACTAGAGTGAGCATATATTGATTCCCAATACCCTAGCTGAAGATGGGTACTACACATTTAAACTAAGTGCAGCTAGACTCTCAATAGTTCCAACATCTATATTAACATGTCCTCAACCTCTCAGCAGATACAAAGTTAGCAGTACAGATATTCTTAGCTAGTAAGGATGACTAATCAGAGAAGTGGCTGGGTGCTAGGACTTCCCCTGATCTCTCTCTGCTACTAGGTGAGAGGCATTTTCTAAAAAGACATCTCATAATTCTAAGAACTCTTAGTACTTGCTCTTCCAAAGAAGGTTAATTTCCTTTTTAACCAAAAAGGACATCTTTTTTAAAACAGGTCATCAATCATGAGGCATTTTGTTCTCTAGTTCTGGGAATACAGAGGACCAAATTAATTTCCATCGCCTTTTGGCTGTAGGTGCTCCTCTTGCGGCTTCCAACATCACTGATCTATAATGGGGGCAAGGAGCCAGGCAGGCTCAGAAAGTATTTGTTTTCAAGTCTATCCACTGTGGTTCTAAAGGACATAAGCACAGGGCTTTCTCCTGGACATGCTGCACTGCCTGCAGGCTTTCTGCAACACTCTTCATGCACAGAAGAGTTCTCTCACCTCCCAAGACTCTGCTGTTGACAAAGACCAGGTGGAGTACCTGAGTTACACAGATGGTTTCAGCGAAGTTCTCAACCCTGCCCCCACACAGATAGCATCTGAGAGTGCTCACTAACTATCAACACCTGAGCCCCAACTAATTAACTCAATCTCTGGAGTTGAGGCCTGGGCATGGGTGGCTTGAAACCTTCCCGGTGATTCTCAAGTGCAGCCATGGTTGTCAGTTACTGCAGAAGAGGGTGGGCATCTACTAAAACTGAAGGATCCTCCACCTTTTAATGGGTTCTCAAATTCTGTCATTTCTTTCCTTGATCAAAACCCACTTTCAGATCCTTAATTCATACTGAGATGTCAAAAGCAACCAAGCAGAACTTAAAGATTGGAGAGACTATTAAATCTTATGACACAGATTCTTTTTGTGATCACCAGTTCTGAACCCCAGAAATCAGACACTCGTCTATTCCAAAAGTTTCCCAAACACTAGTCCGAAGACTTACTCCTTTCGGAATCACTTGTAGAGCTTTAAAAATACATAGATGACTTGGTCCCACCCTTGAGATTCTGATTCAGTAAGGGGCGGGGTGGGGGGGTTTCCTCAGTGATTCTGATGTGGAGCCATTTAAGGGAACTTCAGCTTACTCCACCTACGGGAAAGGCCAGATCTACTCACTACAGGGATTCAACTCTCTCTTTATCTCCTTGATAAAGGACCTCCTCAAGGCTTTCTTTTCTTTTTTAAGCCAAAACACTCTCCATTGTTGTATACCTATGTCCTAATGTAATTGAAGAGCTACTAAAAAAGTAGTGCTCTTTAACCCAGTCTAGAAAGATGACACTGATAGAGAGAGAATGATCACACACTCTTAATTATGTCTCCTATGATGGGGATGGGTTGCACTGAGCCAGCCACCTTCTCTCACCTTCTTCTCATTTGTAGCACACCCACAAGACCCACAGCAGTGGCTGGGGGACAGCTTTTCCTCTGTGGATCATACACTAGTCCAGAAAGACTATTTCCTCTGTGGCTTTCAACACTGCCTTGGACACTAAACTAGTCATCTCTTTTGAACATGCACTCTTAATAATGAAAACTGTGAGCATGCTCCCCCAAAATATATATTTATAAATTACCTTCTGTGCTACTGTACTAATATGCTGTGTACATTATAAAAGATACAAACATGGCATTTTAAATCTCAAAAAGAAGCAACAAAATAAAGTGCTAATATTTTCTTCCCACACTCCAGTGAATCTTCTTCCAAAAACTGATGTAGCCTCACAGTTTGAAAACCACTGCTCTAACCAACTGATTCACCACCGCAGGCACCAGAAGTGACCAAGTCTCACTTCTGGCCACTTGGGAAAAGCTGCTTTCCGGCCTCCACAACATGCTCAGGGAATGGTATCTGGCAGGCTGTCCTTCAAGCAACTGCCTATGAAATAATCAAATAATTGGTTCCTGCGACATAATGTATTATTTTCCCTTTGCTTAAGCTTATGGATGGCATTGCCAACAGGGTAGCAGGGTCCACATTCTAACACTATGCTAGGGGGCTGCTCGGAGGGTAACAGTGCAATTTCACTCTAAGTTCAACACTGAAAGTTGTTGGTTTCTGTATATGACAATAGGTGTAAACATAGTGCAGCTGATGCTGTATTTCCTCTAGACAGATTGGCAGCCACCCTTAAACTTCTGTAATTCTAATTCCAAACACAAACCTATAACAAAGTCCAAAAGAACATTGCTAATCACATGGAACTGACATCCTTACACTCTTCCCTTGGCCCTGGGACTGTGTTCTCTGAGGGCGACACCTATAGAGGGAATCCCACTCAGCTTTGAATTCTCCTTAGTACTTCTTTCTTTCAGACACTATGAAATGATGACAGATATCACGTTATTTATCATCAGTATTGTCACGACCACCACCACTATATCAGACACTTACTGAACACTTACTCTGTGCCAGAAATCATCTGAGAACTTTTCATTTATCAACTCATTTCATTCTAACAATCTTGCAAATTAGACACTATCTTTATCCCCCTTTTACAGATGCAGGCACCGGTGAAAAGCGAAGTTAGCTTAAGTAACTTGCCGAGATCACACAGCTGCTATCGTTTGAGAACCCAGGAAGTCTTGTCCCCAGACACTGAGCCGCCTTGCTTCAAGGCATCTTCCTTTCCTACTAAACTTAGGCACATCAGACTACGTTTACAGCCTCTCTGTCTTCCGGGATATAAATGTAAAAATACACAGTTAAAAAAGAAAGAGTGGTTAACATGGCGTGAAAGGCATTACTATGATGTAAATAGAAATGCCATTTCATCCTGCTAAGCTTCACATTTTATTAGCTTTTTTCACTGAAAATTATTTCAGACACCTTGAAAAACTAAATCTTATTCAGATGTCACCACCACCATGAGTTCCAAAAGAAACCCACGTGGGGTGACAAGTCTGACTTTGACATCAGAACAAAGCCCTATAACAAGAACAGAGTGTAGTAACCATAAGAGCTCATGTCCGCTGGGCAGTGCCCAGCGCAGGACTCTGTGCTTAGGTTCAAGTTGGTGAAGCGCCGTTTATTTCTTACAATAACCTGAGAAGGGAAGGACACACACACATTCTCTTGTTTCGGTTGAGGAAATGCAGGTGCCTTAAGTGAAAGAACTTGACTGGGGGAAACATGATGGGAAGGAAGCAGTGAGGCTGGGGTGCTAACTGTGGTGTGTGCTAGCCCAGCTCCTCAGACATGAACAGTCTGAAAATCCCGTCTGATCAATCCAGTGTGCATAAGTTTTAATAAGATTTAAAGATACAGGTAAGTACCTGAATAAATTTTTAATTCTATTAAATCATTAGTACCTAAAGAAAGAACTGTTCCCAGCATGTTAAAGCAATCCATCCACAGTAACACTTCGTAACCAATGGATAAGAAGAGAGATAACAGATTTGTTAAATTTGCACATGCATCAAGCCAGGGAGACCTAATATATCAGATGAAAAAATCAGGATTCAAAAAGGCGCACTCGCTAGAATAATGGAACACAGGTACAAAAGGTGAAATTTAATATGGATAACTGTAGAATCCTGCTCAGCACATGAAAAATCAATTGCGCAGTGCAGAATGAGGGCACATATCTTAAAAGGAGTTTGAATTTACAGTGACAGAAAGTAGATCAGTGATTACCTGGGGGCAGAGGGATGGATTTCAAAGGAACAGAAGAAAATTTGGGGGAGTTAAAGAAATGCTCATTATCTGGATTGTGGTGATGGTTTCACGGGTGTGTATATATGTCAAGATATGTCAAATTCTATCTGCAATTTCAGGTGTGTAACTGCACTTTAAATATATGCAGTTTATTGCCAGTCAATTAAATCTCATTCAAGTTGTAATAAAATAATTTTTGTGCATATGTAGGCAGGGGGTGGATAGAATTTAGCAGCTTGAAAACTTATTCAAGTCAACAGTGTGAAATGTCTGCCAAAAGCCAATGCACTTAGAGGCTCCTCTACCAGAAATTCTGTTTAAGTAGTAGCTCTTAACCTCATCTGGCAGACCACGTGCGGTGACCACCGCTACCAGAGAGAAAGACCAGATGGTGTCCAAAGGTGACCACAATGGGAGAAGGTCTGAAAACCACACTCAGAATGGCTGTGGGAGCCAGGATGCTGGGTTCAGAGTCGGGGATAGAAGGATACATGACAGCGCCCACTGTCGTGTGAGAAATTGCCCACTGTCCTGTACCACTGCACGGGACGGAGCTCAGACCCACGGGTAAAAGCAAATGGAGACCTAGCGGAGTGTCATGTAGTGGAGAAATTCCTGACAATGAAAGCTGCTGAAAATGGAACACATCTAAGAGACAGAGCTACCTGTACTAGGCATGGTCAAGCAGCACCCAGAGGACCAGTTGCCGGGATGTGCTTCTGGGCATTCTTACAGCGTAATCAATTTCTATCAGATGACTGTAGGCTCTCTCCTTTCTAGCAAGCTTTGACTCCCCAGGTAAAATAAAGAGTCAATATTAGTAAACTAAAGTAACTTTTAGCTCTACGGTTTTTGATTTGGGATTTACCATCACGAAGTATGTTAGGTACACTGCAGATAAGCAACTATTAACAACATTCATGACCTCTGCAGGTCCTAAAAGTTAGACAAATGAAATGGTCCAGTCCTATTCTTTTCTAAATTCACAACTTTAAAAGGCGATGACAATATACACTTACTATCGCTTTCTTTTAACATAGGGATGTCATTAGCCACATTCACTGCACACTTCAATAACTTTCCCCTACACCCAGAAATTTAAATGATAAAACTAGAATTTTAAACATGATAGGTAGAAATATAAAGAATGATATCATCTAAAAGATCATAAAGGATCAAGATGATGCTACAGACCTCAGTGCGGTGGCATCCCTTGGGGAGGGAGACGGGGGTGCACAGGCACGGCCGGGCAAGAGGGGCTGGAAGAGGAGATGGAGATGAGCAGGGAAGAGAAGGTTCAGGTGAACAGCACAGTGAAGAGAGCATCCCAGGAAGAATCTGAATAAAGGGGAACTGTTCAGAGCATGTTCTAGAAATATAAGATAATGCCCAAGAAGAAATCAAAAGCCATTGCTGTGTTCAGACATCTTGAGCATCTCCTATACTTGTCCTAAAGCAACCTGGTCCATGACTAGCCCCAACATGAAATTATAACGAGTGGGAAGGAAAACAAAACTTCATCCAAAAAAATCAAGGTTAAGTGAAGTCATGGTTTCAGATTTTACTGTGAAAATTCAGCAAGTCATTGCTCCCTAATTACTGACCTCCTCAGTGATTCCATCATTTGTTGTATTCAACAACAGTCAATGAAGCTGTCTGTCAGCTTTAACATCCACACTCCAAATTTTTGCAGTGCTCAACAGCTTTCAGAGGTTCCTCATGACTTCTCACTGAGTCCAAGTCTCTCTCTGAGGCTGGGCCAATGTTCTCCTTAAAGAGTGAGGACACTGAGAACCACAGGGGCCAAAGGGTTTGTCCACAACACACAGTAGGTGAGCAACACAACACTACCAGGGACAGACGCCCAGACACTCTTGCACAGCAAACAACTTACAGAGAAACAAAACCTGGCTCTGCTCTCATCAGTACCATGATGTTCTTTCATTGAATACATGAGGTTCAGTCAGCAAGTACTTCACCTCCCAAACTTGCCCCAAACTGTACAACAACCCAAAATAACAAACCGCCTTACCCCAAAAAGTAAGGAAGAAACTGACATCATCCTAGCTAAAACTTAATCTCAAAGCAAAGTATGGATTTAGGTCACTTATGTATAATTCCTTTTAAAAATTACTTTCTCAAAGATCCAAATTCCAGAGTCTGCAGCCTAAGAGATCCTGAAAAGTCCTCTACCCATTCTCAAGTACCCCAGAGTATTTCACCCCAAGGACTAGGAAGATAAAGGTGTCAATTCTATTTTTTATTTTTGACCTCAAAAATAGAAAATGCAGAGCTCCCTCATCTCCTCGCCCTTCTTCAACACATTTCTACAATCAGGAATTTTTCTCATTGTCCTAACAAGAGCCAATGTGGTTGCTTTTGGTTGTCACCGGCAATAGAGGACAGCCTCTCACTTCCACTCATACCATCATCCTTAAAATCTCTTCTTCCTGTTTACCAAAGTGAAACACTTCTAATTTTTTTTTTATGGGGTAGGTACCTTTTTCACTATGGAACTCATTTCCATACTGCTCCCCTGGAAGGCCTTCAAATTCTCTCCAAACCCTTCACACTTGTGGGGACTCAAATCCAGCAAGATATCCTCCCCCAAGAGCCCAACCAGGGTTTATGAATTAGATCCCCCTGCCTCCCCGCCCAGTGAGCAGAGGCATTCACTCTCAGGGAGCTCGTCCCCATTTCCAGGAACGCTCCCACCCGCAAGGGTGTGTTTTAGTCACCCACCAAGGTGTACCTAGCTGTACTCCCTCCCCGGGCTCCCAGGCAATGGCAGTCCCATCTTTCACTATTAGTCACAGCTTGGCAACACAGCAAAGACAGATGGAAATGTGAGTGCTCGATTACCTTGGCTACCTGGGCAAATACATTTGCTTTGATGTGTCCCCACTCTTTCAGAAAAACAACACGAACAGCTTGAAAAAGGGACCAGACTTGGCCAGCCCAATAAGATGGCCCACTCCCACCAGCAAAGCTAGAAAATGCACCAAAATTCTAGTCTCACTGTGTATTCTCAGACACTTATGACCCATTAAAGGAAAAGGTCTATCCTTTGGCCTCATGATGCCGTGAAGACCAGAGTCTGCTCTGTCCTGGGAAGACTGCCTGAGCCAGTCAATAGGCACCACTGAAGCAGGTAGACTGGCTTCTCCGCTAATGCAGGGAAAACATATTGGGTCTGAATTCCAGCTTCTCCGATTTACCATTTTCATGACCTTAAGTCTCTATAGTCTTCCTTTTTTTTTTTTTTTGTGAGGAAGATTAGCCCTGAGCTAACATCCGTGCTAATCCTCCTCTTTTTGCTGAGGAAGACCGGCTCTGAGCTAACATCTATTGCCAATCCTCCTCCTTTTTTTTTCCCCAAAGCCCCAGTAGATAGTTGTATGTCACAGTTGCACATCCTTCTAGTTGCTGTATGTGGGACGCAGCCTCAGCATGGCCAGAGAAGCGGTGCGTCAGTGCGCACCCAGGATCTGAACCCGGGCCGCCAGCAACGGAGTGCACGCACCTAACTGCTAAGCCACGGGGCCGGCCCCTCTATATTCGTCCTTGAAGACCAATCATACGTCCTAGGGTGAAGTGCTGGTGCCACAAGAAACAGATCATCAAACTGTGCCAGAGTCCCACACTTGATAACTTCTTCTCATCCACTGTATCCAGATTGTTTACAATAGGCAAGATACTTCCACAAGAATCTAAGCTTCTCACAACAAGGTGTTCTCATCCTTGGAAATGGTACAAGAATATGGAGAAGGAAAAGATCATTATGAAATAGAGCCCATCAGAAAAATTTTTCTTTGAACATCCCTTGTATCATATTATCTCCTTACCTAACAAGCTCTAAAATGTCTCTGTTGCTCTAGGCCAGCAATTCCCAAAGAGAGTTGCAAAGAACGTTAGTCCCTTGAGGTGATCATTGAAAACAGTTCTGTGTCTAAATATGATTTGCAAACCCAGCGTAATGCATCACCATCTTGGAGACTCAGGATGCATGTCAACATAACCGCTCTGAGATGCCCTGCTTTAAAGGAAGAAGTTTCACTTGATTAATCCAGGGTTTCCCAAACTCATTTGACCGTCTTTGTACCCTCTTGTTAATAGAACACACTTTTCTCCCAAAGTTCACCCCCTCTTCACAGGCCTCTACAGTCTGGCCCCACCCTAACTGTATAGTCCACGACTCCCGCTACAGACCACTCGCCACATAGGGTAAACTCACCTGGGTGCTGGTCCCTGATGATGCCTCTTGTTTACAATAGCTTTTTTGAGATACATATTTCACAGAATTGTGAATTAAATACCCATTTAAAGTATAGAATACATAATTCACAGAATTGTGAATACCCATTTAAAGTGTAGAATTCAATGGTTTTTAGTACATTTGCAGAGTTGTGCATCACCACAATCAGTTTTAGAACATTTTCGTCATCCACTCGCCCCACCCCGTCCCATCCACCCCCAAAACAACCATACCCATTAACAATCACTAACCATTTCACCTCAAACCTCCAGCCCTAGGCAACCACTAATCTCCTTTCTGTCTCAATTTGTCTATTCTGGACATCTCGCATAAACGGAATCACACAACATGTGGTCTTTTGTGTCTGGCTTCTTTCACTTAGCATTATGTTTTCAAGGTTCATCCATGTTGTAGTATGTATCAGTACTTTCTTCCTTTTTACGGCCAAATGATATTCCATTGTATAGCTATATCGCATTTCGTTTATCCCTTCAGTTGACGGATATTTAGGTTGTTTTTACCTTTTGGATTATGAATAATGCTACTATAAATATTTGTGTATAAGTTTTTGTGTGAATGTATGTTTTCATCTCTCTTGGGTATATATCTAAGACTGGAATGTACCTAAGAGTGGTCATGTGGTAACTATGTTTAACCCTTGAAAGAACTGCCAGACTATTTTCCAAAGTGGCTGCACCGTTTTACATTCCCACTAGTGGTGTCTGAGGATGCTAATTTCTCCACATCCTTGCCAACACTTATTATGTATTTCAAATTATAGACATCCTACTGGGTATGAATTGTATGTTATTGTAGTTTTGTGACCACGCCTTTTGATGCTCCACTTCTGAGGTTATGATCACTCTATTCCACCCACCTAGATGCCTTCTTCTCACTCTCTTTATCCTACCAATTCATCAAGATCCAGCTTAAATCCTGCAGTTTTCTTGGACCATTTGTGACAGTCACATCTCCAAACTCAATTCAAATGACCCCCTGCATGGCTTCTATTTATACTTCCTGCAGTTATAGGCTTTTTGACCTATTTAGTCTTCTCTCTCCAACCAGACTGGGAGCTCCTTAAGAAGTAGGGAAAGGTCTTACATGTCTTAGTGTTCATTCAGTAGGGAGCCTATCAAACAACTGATACTTCGATTTAAAGTAGGAGCTGAGGCTGTAGTTGAGGCAGGTAAAAATAAGGGAGAGGGCATTCTGGATCTTGGACTGGGAGAGAGGGGCAGAGGAAAAGAAGCAAGCAATGGAGGTCAGTCCCCTTTCTCACAGAACTACAGGTTCTTATGCAGAGCACAGAATTCCTGAATTTGATGTTTTACACTACTTTAAGATTCTTTTTCTTCACTGTGATCTCCATTTACTCTCAAGTCTAGACTTGGTGAATTCAACAGGGATAGCGATAGTGAACCAATCCTCTTCTCTTACTGTGCCTCCTCTTCCTTTCCTCCCGCACAACAGGACTCTGCGAGAACTCTCAGGATAGGAATGAAGGTCTGTTTCTTCCTTCAAGCTTTGACCGAGTCTCCTCACCCACTCAAAGCATCAAGAATTGGAGAGTACCCCCATGAGCAACATCAAGAAAGAAAATCCAGTCCTCAGTGAATTAAGAGAAAGAATTGCCGAGTCCAAGGCCCAACTGACTCACAGTCTCCAAATACTGGAAGTGATTAACTTTAGTTTCTAACACCCTTCATTTTGCCCAGCTGTTACAGAGGCTCAGATTGAAAGCAGACGGTGTGAGGCCATGGCTACTTGAACTACATAACAATTATTTCAACAACTACTGATGAGTCAGGGAAAGCACAACACACAGTCAGCAAGTATTGTTAGATGAATGTGTTCTAGCATTCAAAGTTGACTGAGAAGGCCCATACTGGAAACACAGCAAAAACCTTCCCTGCATCTGACCAGTGGGTCTCTTCTTTCCCTGCACAACAAAGATTCTGCTGGGGTTTCTAATGTATCTCTTAGATCAATAACAGAAACCCTGAGCTGCTGACAACAGAACATTCAAAAATAGCTCTCTCCTGTGGCCACATGTGCTGGTCTTATACTTCTAATGCACGTTCATGAGCAAAAACTGCACAAGAATTTCAGCAAAATTAATTGGCTACACCCTGGGACTCAGCGGGTAAAGTGAGTATAAACCTTAAAACCTTAAAGAAAACTCTTAAGGAAGCAATTCCTGGTCCAACTTGAACATCCACACTCCTTAATTGTCAAGTGCGTTACCCTAGGCAAGATCGTATTACCACCATCCTGGACACCCACATTCCCTTCCATTTGATGGATGTGAACAAAGACCCAAACAAGTGAAACAATCCAAGTGCAGAAAAATCATGAACCCAGCTGCAGGCATGGAAGGGAAGAATGGAGGCATCTAGGCAAGAGGATCTACGGTGTGCATCAAGCTGGAGGCTAGAAGATTCTCAAAGCTATAGAGGAGACTGAACAAGTCTTTGATAAAGAACAGTAATTTCTGATACACCTAAGTACAACTGGCTAAGAGAGGACAATGGAATGAAAAACAATCAAATATCAACGTTATCCGTGACAGGATAAGTCTTATAGAGCTGCCAGAACTTTTACCATGGTAGAAAATCACCAGAACCAAGCCACACTCACCTTCCATTTTAGAACCATCAAGAAATCATCCTCCAAAGGAAGGAAGGATAGTCATCTTCACACGAAGCAAATGAAGACTCAACTTCAGAGATTCTCCCAAGGCATGAAAGCCTCAGATCTCCCTCCACGATGCCATACACTTGACCTCCAATAGTAATACAGGGCTGTGTGCTGTAACACACTGAAACTCATTCTTCTCTCCAGATGATCTGACCTTGAACCACACTTTCACTTAGGAGGTCTGCATCAGTAAGTTACCAAGCTAAGGGATTCCTGGTCAAGCCCTGAGGCACATTAATAAAGTATGTGGTCTTTCTTAAGGCATTAGAGAGGTCAAAGGTTGCAACTATTTTAGCTCCGTAGAAATAAAATGGTTATCGATCACTCTATTTATTAAATTGCTCAGTTCTCCAATCACTGCTTATTTTGAATATGGTCATCGCACATCTATAAGGAAGCAGACTTTTTATAAACTGATCTCCACAACCAGTGATAAAACATTATAAATCAGTAAGGAAGCCTACAAAACAGCCTTCCCTCGTGGAAACTTGCATTGGGCTGAAAATTATACTCTGAAACCCACTGAAGCACAGACCACCTTCAACAGGATTCTCCTCTCACTCAAGTAGCCTAAGTAGCCTCCTCCCCAAAATGGACTTTCCTACATTTGCTGCTAGCTCCATAAGATGTTCTCTAGAGGTGGCAAGAAAGATTTTGCTCAAAGGTTCCAGCATTTTAGTGTTAACAGGAATATACATGTCCACCAAAACTTTGGTAAAACTATCTTTCCCTACATTATGCTTGAATAGTTCAAGACCATCACTGTGATGATGAATTTTGTGTGTAACCTGGCTAGGCCACAGTACCCAGACATGTGGTCAAACACTAGTCAAGATACTGCTGGTGAAGGTATTTTTTAGACGAGGTTAATATTAAGTTAGTAGACTGTGAGTAAAGCAGATTACTCTTCATAATGTGGGTGGGCCTCAACTAATCAGTTGAAGGCTCTAAGAGGAAAACAATTGATCTCCCCCAAAGAAGAGAGAATTACAACAGCCAACTGCCTTCAGACTTGAAATGCAACACCAACTCTTCTGTGGGGCTCCAGTCTGCCAGTCTACCCTAGAGACTTGGACTTGCCAAGCCTCTACAACTGCATGAGACAATTCCTTAAAATAACCTCCCTCCTCCCCAATACACACACACTCTCTCTCTCCCGCTATTGGTTCTGTTTCCCTGGAGAACACTGACAAATACAATTACCCAGCCCATGTCCTGATCAAACAGACCTATACCTATCTTTCAGAGCTAGAAAAAGAACAAAAGTGAGAAGATCTACTTAGGTGCCTAAACAGAACTCCAACTTCCAGGCTAAAAATCCAAAACCACCATGTATGACCGCTAATTTGAAATTTCTATTTCTGCCCCAAATGCTTGGCATCACAAGAAGCTGTCAAGGAATCCTGGTTCCTTCAAAAGGGAGCCTTCAGTGAGATCTGTAAAATGAATGGTCATGCTATAAAATGGACTCATTACACTGGGAGGGGAGGAAAGAGGGCCAAAAGGAAGTCAAGGAGAGATGAAATGCTAGGCACTTATTTCATTGCTTGAGAAACAAACTAAGTCTAAGGAGCCACTGCTCTCCAGGCTTAGGTTCAGGTTCACAAGAATAAGACGAAGAAATAAGGAAATGTGGCAAGAAAGGGAACCTGGGCTGGTTTTGTTTCCAAGATGTTTCCTCAATCCTAGAATCACCACTCCACCACTGAGCAAAAGCAGCGAAGGAAGGTAGACACTCCCCTTTCTGCCTCCTGGCTACCCAGGAGGACCTCTGGGCTGAGGTTATTCTTACCTGGCCATCTGCTTGTAGGCTTCTTCTGCCACAGCAAAGATGTGGGGGTCCATATCCCCCATGTTTTGGCCACTGTAGGCATAGATGACATCTTGTCCATAGATTGGCAACTGCTCATAAGGATTAATGGCAACAAGCACGATACCTGCAAACAGACAATGTAGTCAGATTCTGATAGCACGATGGCCACCTGGCATCAGTTTTTAAAGGCCCCTGTTCATACCATCAAAACTAAAAAGAATGAGAGAGTAATATAATGAGTCTTAATGAATCACTCAACCAAATCAAGACATATCTGTGTGTTTACCAGGCACTGTGCTAGGCCCTGGTGGAGAAAAGAATGACAGGCCAGGCCTCCAAATACCCCAGAGCATGGAAAAAGCACATACACACACACATGCAAAAACTGAATTCACAAAATAGGTATGTGCAAAGTGTTTCAGGATCAGAAAGAAGGGGATGCATAACTCTACCATGGGTGTTAGAGAGGCTTAAAAACCTATCTTAATTAAAATCTAGGAAAGGGATGATTAATTTTTCATTGGTGTATGGGTTATCTTAATTAAAATACAAACAATTTGTGGACAAGGAGTATGATTTACACATCTTAAGGTCAAATCTTGGCTCAGCCAATTATTAACTGTATGACTTTAGAAAATTACTTAACCTCTGAGTGCCTCAGTTTCCTGGATTGTAAAATGGGGATAATAATTGCATTTACCTGTTTATCCCGAGGATAAAATGATTAATAGAGAGAGAGAACATTTAGACCAGCACCTTGCATAGTAAGCACTGAGTGTTGGCTATTTTTTATTATCTCACATCACATTATATCATGTATTATCTTTCACTTCACTATTTGTTTTCATCTTGTCTCCCCAAGACGATACATTGCAATGATGGACTCAACAAATACATGTTGAATGAAGCATTAGAAAACCCTCTAACCTTTCAGATCTTTTATGAGGCCAAGGTAAATTGATATTTGAGAACGTGAAAGGAGAACAAAATACAAATTCAGTCTTCAAGACAAGATGGAAATTCATGCCTTTTTCTTTCACATAAGAGCATATTCTGGATCTCAAGAGAACCACTGATGGGGGTACAAAAAATATTAGCTTTTCCAGTCACTTGGGGAAGAGGAGGCAGGAAAAGAAAGGGTCATTGCCAAGGTGGGAGATCTCCTACATTGTGTTCCCTCCTGGTGTTTGAAAAGTGACATGGTCAAGAGAATGAGAAGACAAACCACAGACTGGAAGAAGTATTTGCAAAGAACATATCTGATAAAGGACTATTAGCCAAAATATACAAAGAACTCTTAAAACTCAACAATAAGGAAATGAACCACCCAATTAAAAAATGGGCAAAAGACTTAAATGGACACCTCACCAAAGACGACAGACAGATGGCAAATGAACATCTGAAAAGATGCTCCACGTCATCTATCATTAGGGAAATGCAAATTAACACACCAATGAGATACCACTACACACCTATCAGAATGGCCAAAATCCAGAACACTGCCAACACCAAATGCTGGCAAGGATATGGAGCAACGGAAACTCTCCTTCATTGCTGCTGGGAATGCAAAATGGTACAGCCACTTTGGCAATTTCTTACAAAACTAAACATACTCTTACCATATGATCCAGCATTCACACTCCTTGGTATTTATCCAAAGCAGTTGAAAACATCCACACAAAAACCTGCACACGGGTGTTTATAGCAGCTTTAGTCACAACTGCCAAAACTTAGAAAAACTAAGATGTCCTTCAGTAGGTGAATGGATAAATAAACTGATACATCTAGAAAATGGAATATTGGTGTTATAAAGAAATGATTTATCAAAATATGAATAGACACAGAGGAACCTTAAATGCATATTACTAAGTGGAAGAAGCCAATCTGAAAAGGCTACGTACTGTGATTCCAACCATATGACACTCTACAAAAGGCAAAATTATGGAGACAGTATAAAAGATCGGTGGTTGCCAGGGGCAAGTGGGGAGAGAGGGATGAATAGGCAGAGCACAGATGACTTTCAGGGCTCTGAAACTACTGTTATGATATCATAATGGTGGATACATGTCATTACACATTTGTCCAAACCCATAGAATGTGCACCACCAAAAGTGAACCTTAATGTAAACTATGGACTTTGGGTGACACTGAGGAGTCATTATGGGCTCATCAATCATAACAAATGTACCATTCTTGAGCAGAATGTTGATAGTGGGGGAGGCTGTGCTCGTGCGGGGGATTGGGGTGTATGGGAAATCTCTCTACCCTCCACTCAATTTTGCTGTGAACCTAAAATTGCTTTAAAAAGTAAAGTCTATTTAAGAGGGAAAAAAAATACCAAAGAGAGAGAGAGAGACAGGAAAACTGAAATGTAATAAACCAGATTATTCCAAGTAAAGGCGAAAGGGAAAAGGCAGGAAAAAGACTCCTAACAAGTCCTCTTGAGACACGAGTCTGCCTGAAAAGACAACGTGGACTGAAAAATCAGGCCCAGAACTCTGATAAGTTCCACTTAACAAAGCTAATGACTTGGAAAACTCTCATAAAAACAGCCTCACATGTTCTACTGGTTAGTAGAGTTTCATAAAACCCTAATACTCACATAGCATTTAATTCAAATTCTGATATTATACTCTGAGGTCACACATTTCCCTAAAATGTTTCAGCCCCCTCCAGAGCAGAAACGAGAGTGTTTCTTGATGACGTAGAATTCTGTGCTCCATCAGTCACCCCGAGCAGCTGATGCTGGAGGAGCCACGGTGCACTGGGATAAATATGTACACACACCAGGACCTCTCTTAGAGGGGATGACTTCAAAAAGTGAAGCTGATGGTCATTCATCCCTTCCTCCTTTGGGAGATTTTTAAAAAATCTTGTTGGGAAAAAAAAAAACTTATTGAAGGCTCTGATAATTGATGGTTTCTTTCAAATAAAACTCCCTCTAGCAGTTGGAGTGAAGGAGCTTTTAGGAAACTACTTGCCAAGCACTGAAGTCACCATGCTCTTCGCGACTCCCGGAATCTGGCAGAAGAGCTCACCCTAACTTAGTAGCCAACCGATCAATTCCAAACCAAAGTGGAACATCACAGGGAGAAGAACCCCAACCTGAGGCCTCACTGCTGATCACAGACAAGACCAAGGCTCTGATACACAACCGGACAGCCCCCACAAAGGAGCCCTCGGCCTGACTTCTCCCTCAACCAGATCCTAAAATGGTTTGCCCTTCAAATAGTTTATCGGGTTCTTGTTTTCACCATACCACTTAGCAATACTCTAAAAAAAAAAAAAGAAACCAAAATTTGGAATGTGAGAAATTGAGAAATTTCAAGACAACTAATATGAGAGAATTTCAGGACTTCGTGTTTAAAGCATTTATATCATGGTTTCTGTTCATGAATTCGACAAATATTCATCATGCACCATGTTTGTACATGGGCAAGTGAGAGAGTCAGAGAGAAAGGCAGCTCGTTCCCAAGCAGAAAACAAAACTGTGCCAGGTATACACTGACAGGAGCGTGCTCAGTGGTGAGAGCCGACACCCGAGCTAGGACACGGGATGTATTTACTGCTCTCCTACTGACTCCAGCACTGTGCCTAAGCCAGTCAGGCCGCATAATGTGGCCTATTTCTTCCCTGGTTGAGCTGTAATTATCACCAATCATCCCAGAGATGTAGGGCAGCCTTATTAAGTCACATTCACTGACTGCACACCTTTCAAGGGTCTCAGATGAGAGGTACTTAAAAACGAGAGTGAAAGCAGGATTCTTAACCAGTGGAGCTTAACACATAAAGTCTAAAGATTGTAAGCACTTTCAAACAATGTAGCCAGTAGATGCTCCCCACTTACCACAGTAAGTGTAGATGTGGTTTGACTCCAGGAAACGGACCTTTAAATTATGCAAAACTGCAGGCTCATGTAGATAGCTAAGGGCAGTTAGGTCATTTTCTCCCACCAGGATATCCGGATTCCGCAAGAATGGCAGCTGGTTGCTTTGGACATCAACGGGGTATTGCAGAATCTAAAGAAATACAAGTAACAGACACAAAAAGGCAGAGTTATGAGTCATTTAGCCTGTATTCAATGTCCTGTCTTGTTGGCTAGGATTACTATCCTAACATGATCATAAGTGACGAAGATAAATACCTTGTTCTAAGGAAAGGCAAATTGAATAAAATACCTGTGCTGCCATAAGAGACTAGCACAGGTGGAAAATTCGCTGATAAGATAATCTCAGTATGTCAAGGTAAAAGACATGAGAAGTTCAGGAAGCACAACTAGATTTAATAAAGTGCCCTACTGCTTCTCAATGAGAAAAATACTTACTTAGACTAATTAAATACTTAGTCTTTAATTCCAGTAGCGATAGGGGTACTGCTCTTTTCCCCATCTAAGAAACCTTCCTTGATGGGCCCCATTCAATGCGGGTGTTTCTTTACTCTCCCACCAACCAACACACTCACTTTTTACTTGGATGATCTTGAAACTAATGAACTACCCTCCATAAGTGCTCTCAAGTTGCACATATATTTTTTCACAACCTAAATGCAAGCTACTCAAGGGCAATAATTTTACTTTGACCTAAAGTCCACTAAGAGCTTGAGATATATATGTGTAATTAGGGAGTATGATTATACATCTTAAGGTCAAATCTCAAACACAAGGTATTATCCTTATATCCTTAGCATAGCACTTGGACTATATAAGTACTCAAAAATGTTTATTGACAGGATACACGTATGACTGACATGTATGACATACACATATACGTGTAATTTATAAAAAGATGGTACGGGACCAGCCCCGTGGCTTAGCAGTTAAGTGCGCACATTCCGCTACTGGTGGCCCAGGTTCGGATCCTGATCCCGGATGTGCACCGATGCACCGCTTCTCTGGCCACGCTGAAGCGGCGGCCCACATACAGCAACTAGAAGGATGTGCAACTATGACATACAACTATCTACTGGGGCTTTGGGGAGAAAAAGGGGGAAAAAAAAAAAAAAGGAGGAGGATTGGCAATAGATGTTAGCTCAGGGTCGGTCTTCCTCAGCAAAAAGAGGAGGATTGGCACGGATGTTAGCTCAGGGCTAATCTTCCTCACAAAAAAATAAATAAATAAATAAAATAAAAAGATGGTAGTGGTGTTTTTTAACATTTAAACAGGAAGAACTTGGCTGCAGCTTACCATATTTTATCTGACTGTTAAGTTTTTTATGATGTTCTTAAGAATTATCTGAGAGCTTGTAAAAACAGTTTTCCAAACACAATTTATGTTTCAGGAGCTCTGGGTGGAGCCCAGGAATCCGAAATTTTAAAACCATTCCCAAGTAGTTCTGATATAGGCAGCCCATGGATCATAACTTAAGAATTATCATTCTACACAAGGCTTTCAGGAAATTTTATGGACACAGCCTCAATTCACCGGGATAACAGTCAATTTTTAAGAGAATGTAAATATCAATGCCCTCACTTGTCCCACTTTCAGAGGAACCTGTACTGCCAGATCTTAAGGTATATTATTAAAGCCAGCAATCAAAGTACTGTGGTAATAGTGGTAAAATAGGTAGATAAATGAAATGTAATAGCAGTTCCAGAAATAAATGCAAGCAAATATGGAAAACTTGTTCATGATAATGTTAAAATTACAAATAAATGGTTAAAAGGAACTTTTCAAATAATAGTGGTAGATACACTAGCAACCATTTAGGAAAAATATTAGACCTGTGTTCGACTCTCACTCCCTCACACCAAAATAAATTTTGGATGGAACAAACATGAGAATTGAAACAAGAAAAAACAAAACCACTAAGAAAATATGGGCAAATATTTGTAAAAATTTTGGAAGGAAACACTTTTAAAGGACGATGCAAAAGCCAGAACAACGTAGGAAAGTGTTCATTAATTTGACTATACTACAGAATCTTAAACCCATCATAAAACCACCATATGCAGAGTAAAATGGCAAAAGGAGACAGTGATTCTGCATTATATAACAGAAATAATAATCTTAATATCCAAAGAATTAAGAAATCAAAAAGAAAACCAACATCCCAATAGAAAATTGTGCACACAGTACAAGTCACAAAACAAGAACTACAAATGAACATACGAAAAAATATTCAACTTGACCATAAACCAAAGAGATGCAAATAAAAGATTATTAGCACTAATATCTCAGTTAGAATCTGAGAAGACTAGGAAGGGTGTGCACAAACAGGTCCACTGCTTGTGAGTTCAGATTGATTTAACCTTTCTAGAGGGCAGCTGGTAACACCCAGTCAGAATTCTTCACGAATATACTCTTCCTTAGCCTTAGGAGACAATCTTACAAATGAGCAAAGATATCGACTCACCGAAGCTATAAATATGAAAGTAAAACATGATGTAGACCCATATTTACGGTCAGGCAGCTACCCACAGCATTCTGCTGAATCTAAGAAAAGGCATGTTACAGAATGAAATCTATAACAGGAACCCATTTATTTAAAACTGTATATTCAAGTCTGTCTGGAATAACATCCCCACAAAATATCAATGGTTATCTATGTTAGTGAGATTTTCTTCTTTGTACGGTTTCCGGTTGTTGGTTTTTCTTTTTATATATTAATCAAGGCTCTTTTCTTTCTGTGAAAAGCTCTTTTTATATCAAACTTTCTCCACACAGGAGACCAGCAGACAACTGACTATCATGAAGAAGATGCAGACAAAATTTCCAAAAGGTGGGAAACAAGGGAAATGCAGTGTTGACAGCTGATTTTTATTTCACTAAATTCTAACAGTTGATAGCCCCCCTTATCCCCAGCTGAATTAGCAGTATAACTGAGACTCTAACCAGACCTCCCTCCGGAGCCTTTCTGAAGACCTCCCAATGGAGAAGTCCCTCCCTGCCAGGAGCATCTCCCACCTGGCTCTCCACCTCACCTCGGTAAGCAGCACAGCCAACAGCCAATTGCAGAACCACAGAGCTCCCCTAGCCAACCCCTCATTTTTCAGATTAGAAAGCTGGGACCTGAGCCCAGCTCAGGTCTTTAAACCCTGAGGCAGAAGCGCTGGCATTCCATCTATTCTCAAATGAATCTCCCCTCAAAAGCCCCCAAGCACAAGGAGGGAAATGCATATGCAATTTTGTGAAAACACGGTCCACAAATAAGCCAGTGGTACTGGTTACAGTAAAATTGATAAGGAATAAAAATGCCCAGAGCAGCAGAAAAGAGGTAGGAGCTGCAAGGTCAGCATTCAAAGCCACAGACTTCTTGGTGTGAGCACATCCTGAGGGAAGGAGAGAATAACAGGCTTAAGAACAGATTTTTTTTTCTTTAACGGGAATTTGATTCTAACACTGCTGCTAGTGTCAAACATTTACAGCTAACATGGTTTTATTTGAAATCTAAGTGTTTATGAGGTGATCAGGGACCATGAACTTTCTGGCTCAGAAGACTTCACTACATAATCACCCGCCTTTGGAGATGAAGAAGAGGCTGAATGTTAACAGCCATCACAAAATTAACACTCAGTCATCCACCTGGAATGGACCTTGGCCTCCCCCTTGAGACCAGGAACAGATGAAGGCCTCCAATTGGTGTCCACCTAGCATATAGGACTAGGCAACACTTGAGACTATAGAGGGAGGAACAGGGTAGGGGGTTGGTCTATACCTGCACTCTCCAATAGAGGAGCATACGTGGCTATTTGAATTCAAGTTAAATACAATTAAAACTTCACTTTCCCAGTCACACTAGCCAGATTTCACGGGCCCAATAATCACATGTAACCAGTGATTACCACACTGGACAATACAGATAGAGAACATTCTACTGTAGGACAATGTTCTACTGGAGAGCATTCGTCTAGATTGCTCTAAACTCTGTAGGTCTATGATTTTAATAATACTTTGTAGGTGATCAAAAAATATTAGCTGAATAGAACATCTGGTTTATTCATGACCTCTCCCTTGCCTCAATTTGTGTCCATGTACATGGAACTACAGCAAGAGAATATAATAAAAACCTCTTTGAATAACAACTCCCAACACAAAGATTTGGAGCTAGTAATAAGCATATATGGTAGATAAAGAAAGCCAACTTCTTTCTCCTACTTTATCTGCCCATAGAACCAGAAGATCTAGAGAAAAATAAGCTAGTAAAAATAGGGTTACCAGCTGGCAAGGGGTTGATGTTGACCCTCAGGAGCCACACATGTCATACTCTAGTGGAAATGGCACCCAACTAGGACTTAAACCCTGTATTCAAGTCCTGGCCATCAACTAAAGCAGTGGCTCTCAACTTCTCCTGTACCTTGGAATCCCATAGGGAGCTTTAAAAAAAAGAGTCTGCTGTCCCGCACCCAAATTCTGATTTCAGTAGTCTGGCTGCCACCTGGGCTTTCTAATGTGCAGCCAAAGTTGAGAACCACTGAACTCAACTGCTATGGGGCCTTGAGCTCATCACCTCACTTCCATGGACCACAGTTGCCCTAACTGTAAGATGAGAGGACTGGTCCCAATAATCTTTAAGGGCCCTTCCAACTTTATTGGCCTAAAATATTTGGCTTAGGTCAGTGCATATAGGGATGTTCTCTTTTGTGAAATTAGGAAAGCTGTCCTGCAGAGAAAACAAAGTGAAGGAAACTCTATTCCCAGATAACAGGTGACCTTAAAGCTTAAACCACTTATACCCACTGTAGCAGTAAGTGTGGCTCTCGGTGCATTTAATACAGGTTAAAAGGCTGTTTTACATTATGTCCTAAATAAGTACAAAAAGTGCAAATATTTATTGCATCAGTGTTCTGCTGTGTCTTATTCTGTAATAGTTCTGTGTAAAGTCTTATCTCCATCTTCTCCAGTCCCCAAAAAGATCGTGCTTCTTAAAGAGAACCTTCTTATTCTTCCTGTCCTACAACTTAGCACAGATCTAAGCTCAGAGCAGGTACTTAAATACTTGAAAAATACAATACTCTGTGAATCATGTAAACTTTCTAGTTGGGAAGGATCAGTTAGCTTATGAGGAAGTAACAAACTAACCCTGAAATCTCAGTGACTTAATACCACAAAGGTTTCTCTCTCACTCGTGATAGGTGCCCACGGCTGGCTGGTACGGAAGCTCAGCTCCACAGGTCACTCCCACATCAACACATTGCTCCCACAGCCACCATGCAGAGGAAGAGAAGAGCATGGCCAACTACCCCCAGCTCTTCCATGCTTCTGCCTGGAAGTGATACCATCAACTCTACCTAGAACTCTCCGGATGAAAGTAACCACAGGGTCCCACCTAACCGCACGGGGGCTGAGAACCACGGTGGAACATTCAGATATCATCTCTGCCATGGTAAGTGTTCCTGCTTTGGAAGTCAGCATGAAACTCAGAGGTAGTTGCCCAAGGGTGTTTCAAAGAGAGTGTGGGGTGAGGGGAGTGGAGAGAGAGGGCATGGTGGGGTAGAGTCAAGTATCCCACTGTGTTTCTAATAGACTTCTAAAGATTCTTGGCCTGGAACTTGTCATATTCTAAGCCCTATGTTTGTATATGTAGTACACTCATTATAAGTTAGACTGCATGCTCCACAAAGGTACAGAGGCGCCATTTTCACTGCTGTATAACCAGACCCCGGCACATAATAATTGTTCAATAATTGTTTTTAATGAATGACTAATGAATGAATGGTGATGCAAGTAATTAAAAGGCCATAAATGAAAACATTGAATTAGAAACAAAATTACAGCAGCATAAAAATACGGAGTCAAGGTTAATCTTTTTATTTCAATTTATTGCAGGGAACACAGCTTACAGATTCTGCTAGACTCATGGAGTCCCAGTTTAGTGTTTAACTTGGTGTCTTTCAGCAATGGGCTTATTAAACCCTCTATGGGCTTATTAAACCAGGGTTTCTCAACAATGGCACTGTTTTCATTTAGGACTGGATAATTCTTTCCTTTCAGGGGGTGCGGGGGGAATGGCAGAGGAGGCTGCCCTGTGCATTACAGGGTGCTTAGCAGCATTCCTGCCCTCTACTCACTAGATGCCGGTAGCAAACCTCCCTCCTCAGTCATGACAACCAAAAATGTATCCAGACATTGCCAAATGTCCCTAATGGGGCAAAATCAATGCTTCACCCATCCCTAAACAGAAGCAGCCAGGCAAAATGTCCTAACCGATGGAAAAGATCATGAATACAGCAGGGGAACAGACTGATGAAAATAAGTAGACCGAGATCCATCTGGAGATGGATGGTGGTGATGGTTGCACAATAATGTGAAGGTACTTAATGCCACTGAACTGTATACTTAAAAATGGTGAAGATGGTAAATTTTATGTCGTGTGTATTTTACAATAAAAAATATTTTTAATAAAAAAATAAAAACCCACTTTAGATAACTGATTGCATTAGTAACAATATTACCAATAGATGGATATTTATACACAATGTTATTTTATAACTTTAAGGAAACATTTTTTTTGCATCCATACAATATAAACATGATAAATATTATCTTTTCACATTATTCTTGCCATCCAATCAACAAAATGTAATACTGTTTCAATCATGGATTATTGAGCAATTGAGAGCAAAACATAGATAAAAATTGGATGACCCATAAATCAATATTAAAATAAATAAGAACAGAACTAACCAGTAAAACAAAAAGAAAAAAGAAGTAATCAAACTCACCTGCACTAAGAAGCCTAACTGGTACCAGACGAGTATTACCAGATACTCTTAGCTCCGGTTTGGCCAGATGTAGACACAGCTGGCTCTTAAGCTGCACTGAGTTTACAAGAGCTCTGTAGGTGTTCTCAAGGTGTATGGGTCTAAGCACACCAACGTGCAAGGACAACAGTCCTAGTTCTTCTGTGAGCCTGTTGCTTCTTGACATGAAGACACGTGTTTGCTATCTCCTCGTTATAATATCTTGATATGTTTGGTACCATCCTTACACCTGAGCAAGAGGGGCTCTTCCCTGGACCTGGCATCTTAAAGGGCTCCAACATCACAAATGCAAAATATATGCTTATTAAAGAACACATGGGATCAGAGTTCAGGGCTGACACAGTGAGATCTGCAACTCTCAACACACATTCTTGTGACTAACGACTTGAGGCCCCAGGAAATGCTTCTGCACACCTCTTGCCCCACATCCACGAAATAAGACATCTGTGTCCAGGTGCCTCAAAGGTTTTCAGGCTGTAACATTGCTAATGTCAGAGACAGACACTACTTTGGAGTGTGGGGAGGAACTGGGCAGCAAAGATGCTTAGATAAAAGGAGACAAATTAGCATGTTAATCCTTCCTTTCAAATAGCAGAAATGTACAGAAAATTCCTACATACTGAAATACCATTTCCCAGTTAGGCTAAATGTCCAAGTCCTCACTTCTCCACATGTTCTCATGTGGTTCCAGAGGTGCTCAAAAATTAGTACAGTGTTTGCAATCATTTTAACAGGACAGATGAGGAACACTTGGCAATACTGAACAATTCACATGACTCTTAAATTTGTTTATATGACAGTAAATGCATAACATACCTAAAGCAAGATAGTGGTTCTTTACATGTGCAACTAGATGGAGACTGAACAGTAGAGTTGCAGATACTTTATTCTTTTTATTTTTTATCTTTTTTGCTGAGGAAGATTCACCCTGAGATAACATCGATGCCAATCTTCCTCTGCTTTGTATGTGGGCCACTGCCACAGTATGGCTGATGAGTGGTGTAGGTCTGCACCTGGGATCCAAACCCATGAACCCGGGCCGCTGAAGCAGAGCACGTGAACTTAACCACTAGGCCACGGGGCCGACCCTCAGGCACTTTATTTTTAATGTATTAAATGCTTTAATTTTCAAAAACTAGAAATGTCATATTTACTTAAATAATTTTGATAAAATATGCTTTTAATATTTAAACAGATGTATGCTCACATCTATACTCTCTTCCTGGCCCCACAAATGTTAGAGGGCTTGGATATGCTGAGACACAGGTAGCATACGTTACTCTTTTCAAAGCTCACATGTTCCTGTCTTCCTCCCACCCACAAACACTAAGTCAGGGCCTTGCACACAGGGAGTACTCACCATCAAGGTGGCTGCTGGACACTGCATACAAGCTCTGGGGTGGAAGAGAGAATTTAAATACAAAACCATGGAAACGGGGAGAGTTTTCCCTGCCACCAGAGGGCAGGAGTCGAGCAGTTGGTAAGGAGATGGGGGCAGGAGAGAGAAGGCCTGCCAGACAGAGTTCCACTCCAGGCAAAGAATGAGGAAGCTGCATTTATCACCAAGGTGTGGAGACACTGAGATGCTTGATCCAGCTTAAAAACAGCACTGTGCTAAGGGTTGGCACATCTAGATACCTTGCACCCATCACAGCTATGGGGAGAAACAGAAGACACTATTCTTTCCCCCCCAAGAACTTTCTTATCTTCTCATTGGCTTAAATATAAAACAACTTACCATAGTGATAACTGAAACAAGCCAGACACAAAAGGACAAAGATTGTATGATTCCACTTCTGAGAGGTACCTAGAGTAATCAAACTCAGAGACAGAAAGTAGAACAGAAATTACCAGGGGCTGCAGGGGAAGAGAGAATGGGGAGTTATTGTTCAATGGGTGTAGAGTTTCAGTCACAGAAGATGAAAAAGTTCTGGAGATGGATGGTGGCGATGGTTGCACAACAATGTGGAAGCACTTTATGCCTCTGAACTGTGCACTTAAAAATGGTTAACATGGTAAATGTTATGTTTTGTATATTTTACCATGATAAAAATAAATAAATAGGGCTGGCCCAATGGCGCAAGTGGTTAAGTGCACGCGCTCCGCTGTGGTGGCCCGGGGTTCGCCGGTTCAGATCCCGGGCGTGTACCGATGCACCACTTGTCAAGCCATGCTGTGGCCGTGTCCCATATGAAGTAAAGGAAGATGGGCATGGATGTTAGCCCAGGGCCCGTCTTCCTCAGCAAAAAAAAAAAAAAAAAAAAAAGAGAGGAGGATCAGCAGATGTTAGCTCAGGGCAGATCTTCACTAAATAAATAAATAAATAAATAAGCAAGTAACAGAAAAGAAACATCTTAGAGGAACACTGAGGAGCTTGACTACCTTGAACAAAGAGTACAGGTTAGCAATAAGGTAGAAGCCAGAGGTTAAGAACATTATTGTTGTTCTAGAAAAGAACTAATTTATTTTCATCCTTTGCCACTACAGTTAAACCTACACTATTGGACTTCTGAAGGAGGAGTAGAGGGGTAGGGGAAAGAGACTGCCAGGTGGATTTTCCAGCTAGCCTGGTATATCAAGGATGGTTTCAGCTACAGAGGAGACTCTCTTCAAGCATTCAGAGCCCAGCCATCTAACTTCTGTTCTCCCGCCTCTGGTCCACAGCTTGGCTGAGTCGCTCCTAATGACAGCTCAGAGCCAGCAGTGGACAGACCACAACCCAGGAGAGACCTGGACAGAGTCAGATGTTCAGAGCCCATTATTTCTCGAGAGCTGCTAATCTCCAGCCTCAGGCATCTCTTCTGATTACACACTGACTGGCCATGTAGCAGGGAAGGGAGGGAGGGAGAAGAGGGGTCCTGGGCAGCTGCCAGGATTAGTCATGTAGGGCAGAATTCATTTTCAGCTGGGGAGGCAAGCATCTGCTCTGTTTTAGCAACACAGCCGATCATTCCTCACTACCTCCGTACAACTCTTCAAAAACACCCACCCACTTAAAAGATCAACTGAAGTGAAACCTGTTGGAGGAGAAGAGACACCATTCAAGTGGGTGAACTAATTTCATTTTGTTTCAGGCGTGGGGTGGGAAGTTATTCAACATGGTAAACATGATTCCATCTGTTGGGAATTTTCCCACCTCAAAACCAGGAGGAGGCTAGCCCAGTCTGCCTGGCAGGAAGGGGAAGGTGAGGCATGCACACCTTGGCGTAAACACCTTCTAACAAACTCACTGCCCCAGTTTTACCAAGTGATAGGCTCAAGTTGACACAAAACAGATGTTAGTAGGGGAGGATGTTCAATCTTCCTACTAATCATGGGTTAATCACCAACCACAGTAGGTACTATGTGAGCAGAGCATAAGACAAGGTCCATTTCTCAAGCAGGTTATTACTATTCAGACAGACAGACCAAAAAGCTTGAAAGAAGGAAAGACAATAAGACAGTAAAAGATCAAAGGCTAGGTGATGTGGTACAAAGTTTCAGGGCTGTTGAGTTCAGAGGGAGGCAATAATCACTCCAGCCCCAGCCTTCCTTCCAGCAACGCCTGCTCTGCAGCCCCTCACACTTAACCCATCCCAAAGCCAAGTCATGATTTCTTCCTGACACTTAGTTCAATACCCGTTTCTCTCTCAGTCTCCCCCATCGTAAACCCTGCACGAACAACCTCTGCCTGCATCCTCAGCCTCAGGCCACCCGTCTGTCCCTTCTCCAATGGTTCCCAGGTGCACTGGCCTCCTTTCCTTCCCTTCAACGCACCCAAAGGGAACACACCAAGGCCTCAGGGCTTTGGCACACAGAACTCCTGCCTGGGACACCCTCTGGTCTCGGCCCAGTGCACCCTGACTCTTCAATGGCTGGCTCCGTTCCATAATCCCCTCCTCCCTCAAAAGATTCCCTCCTTTATTATCCCTCTCGCCCCTTGTCCACTTGCTTCTGTGCCTACTACAACTTGTCACGACACTTTGCCGTACTTCCGTATCCATGGTCACAGGTCCCTCTGGCCCTGAGCTCCCCCAAATGGCAGGGTCACGACTGTTCACCCACGTACTCCCATGACCCAGCACAGCACACAGGGCAAGCATTCAAATATTCGTGAAACGCACAAATCACAGAGAGAGGTGGTCACAAAAGGCTCACGAAAAGTGAAACTGCATCAGACCTTCTAGGAGGAACAGGATTTCATAGTTACTACCTTGTCTTCCTTTCCAGTGAAACCACCTACAAGTCAACTAACAAAAAATAATTCTCATGGCAACAGCTGACACATATTGAGTGCCTGTGTGCCAGGCACTACTCTAAGCACCTGTCACATAGTAACATTTAATTTTCAAAAGCACCCTAGACAAACTATGATCCCGTGTCACAGATGAAGTAACAGGCACAGGAAGATTGCTAACTCGCCCAAGGGCACAAAGCTAGCAATGGCCAAGCCAGGATCCCAACCCAGGCAGCCTGGGTCCAGAGTCAGTGCTCCCACCACCGTGCACTGTCTCTCTAAGTGGCTCTCCCGCTCGCCTCCCATTGATGCCTCAATCCCATGGAGGGAACCCTCCTGTTCTCTCCTCTCCACGGAGAAGATTTTTGCCTTAGCCACCGGTGATCTCTCAGCCACTAACACCAACAGGCACTTATTTGTTATGAGACGTCCATAGAGCAGTTCCATGGTTTAACACTTACTGCTCTCAAAGATGATGTCATTATCATCAACAGCAACAAAAAAGATGCCAGGGGCTCAGAAGCTCCTGGAATGTGCAGGAAAAACTCAAGCCCACAATGTGCCATCCAGTCCTGTTCCGCAGCCCCCTGCGCTCCCACCCCCCACCCCCTGCACTTACAGTGTCATCCTCCAGTCTGAGCTGGAGGCTCTTGTCTCCCTCCTTGTAGTCCTTGGTCAATTCGGCCGAGCGCCACACTTCATCAGGGTCAGGGATCCAGACCCTTGTGTACTGAAAGATTAAAACAGAAGAAACTTAGATACAAAATGAAGCTTTCAGGATTTTAAAGATGAGCTCCTAAATGAGGAGCCCTCGGGAGAACTTTTAAAGCCATCTCGACACGTTTTCTTCCCTTCTCATTGCAAGACACAAGGTGATTCAATACCACCACACAAGATAAATAACTCACAGGATTGGTAACAGAGGGCACCTTCTAGATCCTAAGAGAATATCACAGATCAATGAAATCGGAATTCTCCCGACTGCCAAGCCTGCACGTGGTTATATCCATCAGAGTTTTGCACCACCATCTCAAAGGGTGGTAGCAGAATAGCAACATCAGAGGGAGCATCTAGCATGCTACAAACGACAAAACCACACACAAAACTCAACAAGACAGCAGTGTAATCTTCAAAGCCTAGCAATCTCTGCTCTGATGTTCTGCATTCAGGGACCAAGCCATTTTCCTGCAGAAGTGAAAGAAAGTGGTCAAATTGAAAGCATCTTTATGTATCCCTAAATTGTCAGCAACCTCAATTTATCTGTGCATTCTTTAAGCCAGAAACATACCCAAAAATCTCAACCTCCCCCATCAGTTATCCAGATTTGCAAGGTTATTGAGCCGGCCAAATCCTGGCAGGGAAGAACACAGCCCTTGGCAAGTGGTGATGCACTTTCAACAGAACTCGGGGATTCTCCGCCCTAACTGCACATCAGAATCACCTGGGAGCTTTGAAAACACCAAGTCTGCGTCCCACCTCAGACCAGCTCGGTCAGAACCTGAGGTGACATAAAAGCTCCCAAGGTGAATATAACGTGCAGCCAGGGAGAACCACAGGTCTGATGCACTCAACAGCAGCCTCTGGATCTACTGGCCATCACTCCTGTCATCAAACTCTTGACATCCGTCAGACCAAGTTCTGAATTTTTGTTTCATAGGTATGCGATTTCCACAGAGCCTAGCTACTTTAGAAGCCGTCGGTGCGCGCGCATACACACACACACACACACACACACACACACACACACACGGTTTCCTAGCCACAGAATATTCTTAGCAAACCTGAAACTAATGGCTCTTTCGACCTAATGGCTCTTTCGACCAAAAGGCCAGCCGGAATGTGCGCTTGGGTCAGCATAAGCCACCTCGCATGTGGGGCGACAGCTCCAGGCACAGACCCTGTGGCCAGTCAGCTGCCCGGGCACAAGCGGCCAGCTGGCTTTATTTTGGTCCTGCTTTCTTACAGCATTTCCCTACAGGTGATCACTGGCCCCTGCTACGCTTGTCTCTAATTCAGTATTGAGCAGTGCAAGTCCTGAGGCAACAGACAGACCACTCATCAATGGGAAAGCGAACAACGACCAATTTGCCTCCCTGACATCCGAGCTTATTTGTTTCTGGCATTGTCAAGAACCAAGTTCACGGAATCTTCTCCCTACCTCTGAGCCTGCCTTACAGTGAGATATTACTATATCTGTATAGGAAGGTACTACAGAGCTTTAAAGGATCTGAGAGCTCTGCAGTAAGACATTAAGAATGTTCTGAGGTATCTCCAGAGAAAACTTGCTGAGCATCGCTGAACTTAACTGTCAACACTTCCCCTCCCCTCAGGTGTTCTAACTTACTTCCTCCACTGTCAGTTAAGCCCACCATTCATCCAGTTGTGATGACTCATAAGATCCTGTCCCTAAGCGTCAGGTGAGGGACCTTTCCTTAGCCTTGCTACAGTTCCTGGCCCTCTGAGTTATGCTCCTGGGAGAGGGAGTACAGCAGACTCAAGACATTTTACTCAAAGCAAAGTCTCCACCCAGTGTAATCTGGGTCAGAAAGGGCACAAGATAACAGTGACAAGTAACTGAGAGAAGCGGGAAACTCTCCCAGGAACTGAGAGGAGGTGATGATGTGTGGATATCATTAAGCTGTGTGACAGACACACAGGAAGCCAAGGAGGCCAGTCTCGACTCACCCAGGGACTCCTCTGACCTTAACCCTGCACCCAGGTGCCACTCACTGGACAGTTAATTGCATCCAGCACTGGGGAGTCTCACTGCCTGGCTCTACCTCTATTTAATTCTTACTCTGGGCGAGTCCATATATCTTTCTATTTATATAAATCTCTTCTAAATAGACTGAAAGCACCTGTTAGGCCTTCTATATTTTCCTATACCCTCAAAACCCATCACAGCCTCAGGGGCATGGGGGCCCCTATTGATACTTCAGCTTTTTGCTACACCAAGTGAGGATATCAGCCTCACCATTACCTAGGAGCTTGTTAGAAATGCAGAATCTCAGCCTCCACCCACACCTACTGAATCAGAATGTACATACCTAGGAACTTGCTGTTCTCCTCCTGCAATATGATCTCACACTTTCCTGCCTTTGTACACACACAGGTCAGCAAACTATTGCCACGGGCCAAATCTGGTGTGCCACCTGTTTTTGTACAGCCCATGAGTTAATGGCCTTTAAATTTTTAAATGGCTGGAAAAAGATAAGAATGATATTCACATGGTAGCACATGAAAATTACATGAAAGTCAAATTTTCCATAAAGTTTTATTGTAACACAACCACATATTCCATTTATGTACTGTCTATGGCTTCTTCCACACTTCAACAAGAGTTGTGTAGTTGTGACCTAGACCCCCGTGAACTGAAAATATTTACTACCTGGCCCTTGACAGGAAAGGTTTGCTGCCCTCTACCCTGTACATGCTGGTCCCTCAGCCCAGAAGGCCCTCCTCTCCCTTGTCCACGTGAGCAGAGTCCAAGTTCCAGCACCATCTCCTCATTAAACTCTTCCTTCCCTGTGCCCTATAGAGTTAGCACTTCCCAACTCCGAGCTGCCACAACCAATTCTTCTATGATTAACTTCATGATTTTGCAGTCATTTCTTTCATGTCAGTTTCATCTCACTACTTCAAGATCTTTCATATACACTATTGACCATCTTTGTATTCCTGGCATGTAGTAGATGCTCAATAAGTGTTTGCTGAGCACAGGAATTAGTAAATGGAGAATGCACATTTATGAGGCGGTGCATTGGTCCGTTCCCAGGGATCCAAATCTGCGAACCCCAGGCTGTGGAAGCGGAGTGTGTGAACTTAACGGCTATGCTGCTGGGCCAGCTCCTGCTAAGCACCATGTGATCAGGTACTGACATGGAGATCTATCCCCTGATCTCAAGGGACATATAATCTAGTTGGGTAGATAAGTCACATAAAAATATACTCTCAAGCGTGATGTGACCATTTCCTAAGGAAAGTAATAGCTATTCAGTGGGGGCAGGCAAGGCAAGAGAAGGGTGGGCAACACAGTTAGTGCCAACTTAGAGAGGAAGCAGGTGGCCAAATTCTTGTGTAACTTTTTAAAGCATAGTGTGTATTACAGATCCCATCAAGCAAGTTTTAGACTCAAATCCAGCAAACATTTGAGCACCTAATATGTGCCCATTCTGTGATAGATGCTGTCATATGTTTCCTCCATCTCCACAATAAAGACACACGTGGACGTGCATTGCGATTGTAGCAGTTCACTGTTAAACCAGAATGAAGTAAACCCCGCGTTGTGTCAGTGCCGGATGGGCGACATATGCAGGCAGGCCTCCCCTCAGCATCTTGCATCCTTCATCCTACTTCATGGATTCTCAGCTTAACGTGCCTATGAATTACTGAGCAGGGCTGTTTACCCAACGTCACGCATACCACACTCGATGAGAGATTTATAGGACTTCCAAGGGCAATTTTAACTGTAATCAAATTTTGCCTTACGTGCTGACTTGCAAACAACCCCCCACTGCCCCTCCCTCTCAAAAACCTAACCACCCAGGGAAGAGGCGGGCAATCATTGCAAAGTAAACAGCCAAGAGAACAGACTCACAAACGAAGAGAAGGCCGAGATGAGCATCACAGTAGCCAGCAAAGACTTGAGGGAAGCAGACAGACACAATCTGAGCTGTGGAGATGGAAAGGACTTGGAGGGGAAGGATTTCCTATAGGGTGATGAAAATGTTTTGTAACTAGATAGAGGTGGTGGTTGCACAACATTGTGAATGTACTAAATGCCACTGAATGATTCACTTTAAATAGTTAACTTTATGTTATGTGAATTTCACCTCAATTAAAAAAAAACAAACACTGTTTTGGTTGCAGAGTATGCTGTACACTCTCCTGGGATGGGTTCTCACTTCTGGGAAAGCAGTAAGATAAAGTACATTCTTTTAACAGAAAGCCATCATTTCTATGAGCCAGATAGAAACTCTCTAGAACCAAGGTTCCGTGTTGCCTCTTAAGTTTTTCTCACCTTCAAGGAATTCCTTCAAATAAATCTCACCTTTACCCGCTTTCCTGGAGGCAGCAGACTGCAGGAAAGACAAGCTCACTTTCATAACCCAATTCAAGTGCCACTCAGTTTGTCACTATCCTGTTTTAACAATACTTAATTCCAACATAGCCAAGTAAATAACAAATCTGACCTAATTATCAAAGAAAAGCCTGTGATTTTTCTTTTGGAAAGAGCCCCCATGTATTAACTGGAGAAGGCAGATGTCTCTGTGAAATGAAAGGCATTAGCACCAAGCTAGTCTCCTGCCCCTGGTTCATTCCTTCCATCTCCGCAGGGCTGGCACAGAGGCAGTTCTCCAACACACAGCTGGGGGGAGTTGCTGCCTATGGCAACAGGCTCAAGGCTGCTGCACATTAGAACCACCTGGGGAGCTTTTAAGCTTCCCATGCTAGGCAACCCCTCAGACCAATTACGTCAGCCTCTGGGGGTGGGAACCAGGCAGTGGTTTTTAAAGCTCCCCAGGTGCATCCAACGTGCAAGCAAGTTTGAGAACCAGCCGCCCACGTGGTTTGATTTGGTAACTGATTTGCAGGGCACCACAGACCCTCATATGCCCAGAGACCTCTCCCCACCAGCCTGTGGTTGAACATGAAATTCCAGCAGTGGATTCTTTCTCCTGAGCTAAAGCACTATTTCCGGGAAGCCACTGCTGAGGTGCAAATACAATATGGAGAAGAGTACAGCATCTCCCCATTTAGACTATCAGGCAGGATAATACTGCAGTTAAGTGTGTGGGTTCTAGAGCCAGAGGGCCTGGGTAAGAATTTCAACCAGCATCTCTTAGCTTAAGTAAGTGGATGAGGAGGTCTGAGCCTCGTCTTCCTCAGCTGTACAATGGGGTAAAAATTAGCACTACCTCATGAAGTGTCCCAAGAATTAGATGAATCCTATAGTGTCAAAGTACTGTCAGCATTATGCAATAATGATGACGGTGATGATACTGTATACTGTGTAGTCTACAAGCAGGATCCTGATGGGATCTTTCATAGGATCAGGGGATGGGAATGGGAAAATAACAAGCCTAAGGTGTTTCATGTGACTGGGATCCTCTGGATGTCCTGCAAGTGACAGTACATAGGTAGCCATGCTGTGCTTTAAAATCAATACCTGGAACTAGCCTACTTCAACTCCAAAACCCTGAGAGAAGTGATTCTCAACACTTGCTAGCACATAAGAATTATCTATAGATCTAAAAGAAAGGTCCATGTCCCACACTTGAATAATTAAGATTAAACCCTTGGGAGTAGGGCCCAAGCACTGTCATTTCTTTTAAGCTTCCCAAGTGATGATTGTGCCACCAGAATTAAAACCACTGTCAGAGTGAGCCTCAGAACCAGAGTAGACCTCAGGGAAAAGAGAGAACACTGGAAACATTCATGCCCTGGAATTATTATTAATGCCACCTCCATAACCTTATACTAATTTAAGTACTTTAATCATTTCAACTTAGTTTTAAACTGAGATAAGATGAGCAGGGTTATTACTAATATTCCATAAGAGAGAAAACTGAGGGTACAAAGCACTAAACAGTTTGCCCAAGTTCACCGTGAATAGCTGAGTTCAGAGCAGATCTCTGACTCTAAGTCCTCCGCTGTCTCCCCTTCATGGAGAAATACTGACTTTCTTACAGCAGCCCAGGTCCCACAGAGTCCATATTTTATACAGGTTAAGTGTCTTGTAATTACCCATGAAAAAAGTGCAAACGTCCATTTACAATGACACACCAAGTTAAGCCACCAGGTAGTTTCAGAGCTAAGAATCAGGCAGACTGAAGTTTCAGTTGCAACGCAGCCATGACCGGAAGCAAGGCAGTCAGGGCACAGCCCCCTGGGCATGAACAAGAGGGGACCCCACAGCCTAACCTGGTGGCCGACCCGATGAACCGCCTGGCCATTCCCAGCAGGGTTTAGGGAACAGGCACACTGTTCACCTTGTTCACGGCTGTACCCCTCACACTAACACGGTGCCACGGTTTAGTAGGCACTCAATAATCGCTCTATAATTGAAATCAGGGCTCTGGTTGGGTGTGGGGAGGGAAGTCCTTTTGATAAAACAGAGCAAGTAGTCAATAGCATTTGCTATTCAGGACATGAATTTTGTTCTAGAACTCATTAGAGAAGATGCAAGGTCAAGTTGACCAGCTTCCATCCCTCAAGGAACACAGAAGCCACCAGATTTCTCCATATGGGACCACTCTGAGACCTATCACAGAAAGCAGCATCAACAAACAAAAGTCACCAGCACAGAAATGAGTAGGTGGATAGGCTGCAGGCTTCGCAGGAAAACATAATCGTTAAAAGGCAGGGAGGTGAGACCTGGAACTCAGAAGCTGCCCAAGGCACGAAGGATCACAGCCAGCAAAAGGACAGCAAGCTGCTTCTGCAACCTTGCCTGGAGCCCCAAGCACAGGCACAAAGTGCTAGGAAGGTGTGCTGCGAGACTACAAAACCCTCTAGGCCAAAATACTTGTACCCCTTATAAAAATACGGGGATTTTATAGCTCAGTTCTTCAGTGAGGTTAGGAAAACACAACACTTCTCAAAAATGTCATAAATGATGTCCTCTGCTTGGTGTAAGTGTGTCCATTTTGAAGCTTCTCCTGATAAAACAATAGTTTATGGAGAGGGAAGAAAGAAAGAAGAAACACTTCCAAACTAAGCCAAGTTTCATCTTAGCACCATCACAAGAGTAGTTTCCCCCGATACCAGGTACCTGGTGGGGTACTGCCAGGTTGGAGGAACTATGAAAACACCTTACCTAGTGGCCCTGTGGTAGGAAGTGGATCACATTTCATTCTTTTGCATAGAAAGAGACTGGAGGACAAAGACCAGGCTTTTTACCCCATCTGAGCAGAAGTTCCCACAATCCTCTCTACAGTTATTGAGGTCTGAAGATCGTGTTCATGGGCCCAGACACCAACCGCATCCTGAACCCAGTGGTGATGATTAGTCCACCAAATTCGGGAGGCCAAAGTCAAGACTATCCCCACTAGTATGTCACTGGGCATCTTCCCTTTTCATCACTGAGCTCCCACTATGGGAGACCAGAGAGCAAGAAGGTTAAGATTCAGGTATCAGGTACCAGCCTCAACTCCCATCACAGGCTCAGCTTCTTCATCTGTCAAGTGGAGAAATACCTTCCATATTAGGGTTGCCGTTAGGGTTAAATGAAATGATATATATAAAACACTTAGCACAGCATCCGGCACAAAGTAAGTGCTCAATAGTTATTGTTACTGTAGCAGGAACTCGGGCCCTGGGAGTGAAGGGGACATGGAGAACTCCCTCTAGGAGAGCACAGCCACACCCACGTAGTCCCCACAGAACCACGTGCACACAGTGTCACAGGAACACAGACGTTCACCCCCGCCAGTCTCTGCTGAGTTAGCTAACGCATCCTTCGCCAGCAGCAAGGCAAGCTTCCTGGGTTCCCTGGATACTTATCCCATTACAAGCTTCTTGGACCAGTAATAAGCTTCTCTTTTCCCCAAATACTCTCCACAGGGAAGCTCCCCGTAACTTAGGGCCAGAGGGAATTATATGGAAATATACTGTTTATCCAGCACTAAGTAACCGAAAATCCATGTCTGATTTCTGGGCCAGTCAGGTAGGTTCCTGAGGCCTAACCCAGATCTCTTCTGAACTTGCTCCACATTCTTTCCTAAAAGAGAGAACCAAGCTAAGCCAAATGCTGGCAGGAAATTAAGGCAAAGAGACTGAGAGAGCAAAAAGCCACTCAGCATCCTTCGGGTAAAGGAGGACAGAAAAAAGCAGAGAGCGAACTTCATTCTGTAATGTATTAAATGCACAGTTAAACAGCAAAGTTATAAAGACACCCAATAGTCCCTATCACTTAAATGAAACAAAAGTCACATATACCAAAGGTAGATCTATCTACATACTTCTGGCACTGGTCATCACAATCATATTTTTGATATTTGCTATCCTATATGCTTATAGCACTGTCTTCTCAACCCAGTATTTTGAGGCAAGATTCAACTCTTTCTGATATCTGATTACATCAGTCACAATTACATCTTAATCCACATTTTATAACTGTGTTTGAAGCTAACGAAGAACGAAGTCTCCATGTGGCTTTTGAAGGCAAAATTTACCTGTTTACTGCCCTGCAGATGTTGTTAACAGAGTAAGCAGTGTGTCCTCAAGTGGCAAATGGACAAGATGGGAAGTGCTTGGTGTTCCGGGAGCACTGCTGAGTCATTTCATCCAGCCAGTTTCATCCAGCCATTCCATCCAGCCAGAGCCGTGTGTGGATGTTGAAGTTTTGGAAAGATCACTGAAAGTTCCCCCGTTGAAAAGCGGTGTGTTGACGGCAAGTCGGTTTTGTAAGGCTACAATGTTAAATCCATTTAACCTGCTTGCCAAAGAAGCTAAAAAAGATTTACTAAAAGCTAGTACATTTCATGCAGTTAAATATACGTCTGGATCCTATCAAGAAGTTAAAGCTTTGTTGAAATCCTACTTCTAGCAACACGACTACATCTCCTGGACCGTGCATTCTCTCTGCACAGAGCAATTTAAGTCATATTACAAATCTTTAAGTCATTTAACAGTTTCCAGAGCACACCATCTTCATTTCCACCTAAGCTCTGCGAAATATCCCTCCTTTTCAAATCCATACGTAACACCATCACTGGATGGTTGTTTTCCCCTTTTGTCCTGCAAGGTGTATACTCCTGCTCTTGACAATTAAAGATCAGTATACTGCTTTCCCCAAAGAAACAGTCTTAACAGTTTACGATCAACATAATGTTTATTAGAAAGTCACAGCCCCAGAAATATTCACCAAGTCCAAGTTAAATTTGTTTGCTTTCATTTTTAAAATTTAAAACCTGTTCCATTATTTGATCTCTCTAAGCAATCAAAGCCACCACTGCCTGAAGTCATTTCAGGCTAAGCTGTCTTCTAAAAAGAGAACTTACTGATCAAAATTCAGTAATTGAGAGACTGTATAGGGACACGACTCTTTTCTGAGGAAAAATTTAGGGGAACTGCCCCACGCATCTGGACACATCACTATGTTGATTTGCTCTTCCTTTGTCTTTAAGAGATCAGCTATCTTAGAACTTAAAAGGCTTACACAATTGCATTTGGGACTCAAGCCAGCTCTCAGTCTTGCTTTTACAGGATAAAGCACGCTAGCCTCCCTATCCCCCAGTATTCCAACACTTGATTTTTGAGGCTATTCCATCAACATTCTTCAACTGGTGCATGTCCCCCGTAAACTACAAGGCCCACGGACTAGAACATAGACTCTAGTTCATTCATTCATCAGTAAGTATTTATTGAACACCCACCACGTGACACGCACTGTGCAAGCTGCTGGGACACAGTGAAAAAAAGACATGTCCTTATCTTCAAGGATGTCAGACCACATTATGACACTAATCTACCTCAATGGTTATAATTGCTTCAACAGCACAGAAATTCGCAGCATATAAGAGGGGACCTAACCTAGTCTGGGTCATCAGGAAAGGCCTCACTGAAAAAGCAAGATTCAAGCTGAAACCTAAATGGACAAGGAGAGAGGAGTGTTCAAGGCTGAATGATTATCCGTGTGACAGGCCTGGTGCAGGAAGGAGTAGTGCTCCCCGAAGAACTGAAAGAAAGCCAGTATGAGTGAGACACAGTACAGAGGAAAAAGGCTCAAAATGACGCTGCGGAGAGATGCAGGAGGTTCTTAGGAGCCCCATTACAGATTTTTATATTATTCCATGGCCAATGAAAAACTATGCACAGGTTTTAAACATGAAGAGGGACATGTTCAACACTGCATAATTAAAGGATGAGTACTTACAGATTGATGTATAAGGAAAAAGAATCCTCAATATGAGAATGTAGTTAAATCTTCCAATGTGCATGCTCTGTATCCTTTCCCTGTCCTCATGTGAGCACTCACAAGGAAAAGGAAATCGAGGACATCGTTTATCCTGCCCCTACTCCCAAATAAACTGTCTTTGAAATTTTGCTCCTGAATATTCCTATTATTTCATTTACTCGATGCTTTTCCATTCCAGACTACTAAACTGCTATTTCTACTACACTTCTTTAGTGATATACAGCTTTTGAATCCTCTTTATTTATGTATTATTTTATTTCATCTTCAACCGGGTCTTCCAACTTTTTTCCACTGTCTCTTGCAATGTGGAGCTTATCTGGAGTTTCAGAGAGTTAAGTGGAAAAAATTACCTCTAAGAGTGAAGAGGGAATGCTCAACCTGGGTACATTAGCACACAGGCACAGTAATAGCATCTAAAATTCTGTGACCTCAGGGTAAGAGAAAGATGTTCCAGAACTCACACACACAATCACCGAGCAGCAGCCATGAAACTGATTGTGACTTTAGAGCCAGGAAGTTAAATGGGTGTCTGCTGCTTAAATCACTATTAACCAAAGACCTTAAAATGATGCCTCTGATTTCCATCCTGGTGCTGAGAGGAATCACCGAGCAGCCATTATCAATAATGCATCCTGCCTATTTGGAACTGAATCATTCTCTGGAGAGTTTTATTCAGTGTTAATATCAAACAAGTTTGCTGTCAGACAGCCCTAGATTCCCTAGGATGATCACGGCTAATGCCTTTCCTCTAGGCCAAATGATTGGGTTTTAGAGACCGATTTAGATTTTATACTGAAATGTCACTTCAGGTCCAGTTGAAAAGTGGGTCTGCAGCTTGAAAGAACTGACCCTCCATGTTACAATCAAGAAAAGACTTAGGAGAGTTTTAGAAAAATAGCAGAGGACAGATGTGGTTAGTGCAAAATGCACCCTTTATAGGCTCTACCCTGAAGGATTATGAGCGGTTGGGGGGGATTCATCTCAATGAGAAAAGCTAAAATGAGAGAACGTAGATTCATCTCAGTCTAAAACTTCCCTGCCTCCCCCACTCCCCTCCCCCGCCAAACAGGTATCATCATGAAAAACCATTTGAGGAATAGGTATGAAATGAGTGATCTTTCCAGTCCATTTAGGTGTTAAAATAGAGATGCATCCTAGGTCTACAGTTATAGCCTTCTCCAGTGTCCTCTACCACTTCCCTGGTTCCAGGGTCTTCCTGGAGACCCAGCACAGCATAGATGAGAGCCTGAGGACCATCACAATGGAAGAAGCACAACGCCTCCAACAAAGGTAAGTGATCCAAGCAGTCCTCACCTTCAACAAACTGAAAATGTACAAAAGCAGACAAAAGGAAAGAAAGCAACCAACCTGGTTCTGGACACAGGCTGAGTCATAGTTATTCTTTCCATGACAACTGAGAACACAGAGCTGAAAACGTCCAGCAAAAGGCAATTGTGTCTTGGTGTGGAAGGTATGTTGGTCTGGAAGGCAGGTTACAAAGGGTATGGACCTCCCTCGGCATCCAAACAGAACTGCCTCTGACAAATCATTCTAATTCTCCAGGCCTTGGTTTTCCCACTGAGTAGGTTTAACTAAAAGAAGCTCTGAACGCTATGTCTGTGTTTATCATTCAACCACTTCCCTGTTTCCCAGTAAGAGGGCTGCCTATGGCAAAAATCTTTTAATGCTGACCTCCAATACATCCATGGAAAGATCATGGTTTGTGGCTCAACAGAAAAGCCTCTCTCTCATCACAGAGACCATAGGAACCTATAGTTCAGTGCTTTGTTTTTAGGTAAATAAGGTTTTCTCCTTATTTAGCAGGTGAGGGAAACAAGGCCCCCAGAAAATCAGTGCCTAACCCAAGAGCACACCACTCTCTATAGTCAAAAAAGTGTCCCAAGAACCAGTAGGAAATGGGTGAAAGAAGAAAAGTTCCCTGGTAAAAAAATAATCATTAGATGTTTAAAATAGACCACTCATCGGCCCTTCCCTCTCCTGCTGTATCCACCATCTGCTTGTGTTTAACACAGCTCCTTCATATTTTGGTTAACGCTTAGCTCTAGAGTCTCTTTTACTGCTGACAGAAGGATGAAGAACAGTATCATGTTATGACAGAGTTCCACCTCTCACAGCTGAGATGTTAATCACCAAAATGCCAGCAAATTCCTCCCTGCCAAGTCCCAACATCCCATCCCCACATTCAAAGGCTTCAAACGAGCTTAATGTTGTCTAGCCTCATCAACCACTAGCCCACAGCTGGACGAGGCACACTGTCCACTGTTCATCCGTAGCATCCTCCTCTCCATCCACGTCTTGCATGTGCTTGTCCCCACTGCCTCACTCCTAAGTGCCGTACGGCTAAAAAAGTACTTTATTTAGCAAGTGTATTGCAGCTTTCAAAGGGCTTTCACAAGCGCATAGTCTTAGAATTCCATGAGACAGGAAGCACAGTTGTTCCTAGACACATTTTACACATGAAGGACACTGAGATCCAGAGAGGGTAAGGGACTTGGACAACTCAGGCCCCTAAAAAAGAATGGACCCAAAAAAAGAGCTGATTCCTCAGCCAGTGCTCTTTCCACTCCTCCACGCCCAAACCTGAATGGAGGAATTCCAATCAGTCACCAAGACCTGTCAGTTCAACCCCATTCATTCAAGCACCTAGAACATGTCAGATACTGTTGACCTCTCTCTCTAACTCAGCATCTTCTCTAGATTCCCACTCTGCTACCTTAATTCAGGACTTCATCTTTTACCTAAAATATTACAATCTATTCTTAATTGGTCTTCACGCCTCCAATCTCTCCCTAACCCAACTGATTTTCCAGACAGCTTGCTCCTGAAACAGTCTACTGGGATGAGGGTAGGGGGGTAAAACTGTCCCCAGGGGACAGCTGGCAATGTCTCCAAACATTTCTGGTTATCACAACTGGGGTAGGAGGGGTGAGGTGCCAAGGAGCATCTACTACTGGCATCTAGTAGGTAGAAAACAGGATGCTAAACATCCTACAATGCACAGGACAGCCCCCACAACAAATATTAATAGTGTCAAGCTGAGAAACTTTGTTCTCAAGTTATCGTCCTGAAAAAAACAAAAAAAAACTCGCATTCCTCATGAAGTCATTCCCTTACTTAAAAACGTCCATGTTGTTTACAGGATCAAGTTCATATGAGACTGTTCATAATCTGGCCCAAACAACTTTTCCGGCTGCATCCTGACCCTTCCCCACACCATTCCTACCCTCCTGCCACACTAACCTCCTATTTCCAAACACCTCACCAGCTTTCCTGTCTGTGTGCCTTTGCTCACGCTTCTTCCTCTGCCTCGAACATCTCCCTCCCTTTCTCCCCCTTCCCCCACTGCTACTCCCCTTTTACGGTCCAGCTTGAGCATTACTTCCATTGTTGGGCCTTTTTGTTCCCGCTGGCCCCAGTGGTCTCTCTCCTCTACGTTTTCATTATAACAGCCGTTAATTCTATTACATTCACTCTATAGATGTTTCCCTTCCCTCTCACGTAGGAATAAAATGTCATTTATCTTTATGTCCCATGCATATAGAAGAGGGCCTGGCAAGTATTTCAATCTGTGTTGGTTGAATGGATGATCTCCAGCACTGTAGATTCTTGCTTCTCATAGCGAGAAACTACAGCCTCTCTCTCACTGGAAATGCTAAGTACAGTACTATCTAACCAACCCATCAGCACAGGGCTGTCACCAGTTTGAACATCTGGGCACAACAAGGAGCAGCTTTGTCTTTGAACTCCTGCAAAGAGGTCTGATGATGCTGCATTTCTCTCTGCAGAGTTAGCAGAGCCATAGCTCCTGTAACTTCTTAGGTCTTATCTGTCAGAACTCCTGGTTCCGTGGGAATTGCTGGGTTCTGCAGATTTAGAAAACTTTGATTCAATGGATATGTTAAATAAATATAGTGTTTTGTGTTTCCGGAAGAACACCAAAAGAAAGATCTTTAGCACAGGTCTAACCAGTTATAGGGTACCCCCAAGAGACATTTCAAAAAGTCCCAGACTCCTGCCCTGTTAACAGGGACAGATCAACAGCTGACCTCCAGAATGTGCTGCATCACACCGACTATTCACCTTCCATCACTGGCAAGAAGCAACACCCACAAGGTTTAGGTTAAAGGGAAACAGAAGGAACTAGAAGTCATCAAGAGCTCCTTGGCACCTCCAAGGAGCCTCCTTGGCCCTATTAATTTTGCAGGGACTCACATCAAAACCTCTCTGTGGGCTCCAGAAAACACTGATGTCAGCCCTGCAGGAACTGATGCTATGGAGGAGGCAAAAAGTAGCTAGAATATATTTGTAGCTCACATAACCAGAAACCATTAAAAAAAAGAAAAAAGGTTAAATAGTACTTAGCATTAACCTCCGACCTATGAGGACAGAGGAAAGAGGCCTAGCTGAGGCTTGTACAAGCTTCAAGGATCCAGTCCGAAGTCTGGAGAGCACCTTAGGCTGGTAGAAAAGCAGCATAACTCATGTCAGAGGCAACAGTAACAACGAGTGGTCTTGTGTTTGAGAAGTATGGCCTGATGAAAAGTTGGAAATGGGGGTTGGTGGTCTGAATGCCGGTCCCAACCCTGTCACTAACTGCTGTGTGACCGAGACAAACTGCGTCCTCACTGAGGAAGATCCACTTCCCTCCTCAGTTTCCTCCTTTGTAGGAACTGCCTATCCCACCTCACAGGGACATCAAAGGAGAAGAATTCCAATCAGACAGTAAACTCCTCATAGGGCAGAAGATGACACTGCCAGGCACTGTGGAGGGAAGAAGTCCAAGACATGTTTTTGCCCTTGGAGAGCAAACAGCATTCTTAAGCAGACAAAGCACAAAAACGGAAACATTAATCATCAATTAAAGGTAAGCGGCAGGACGTCGAGTTACCGGAGACCAGCACAGAATGAAATCTAGTGAGTGGTACCAGCCCTCAGAGATGCTGAAATGGAAGCTCCCTCTGGCTGGACGTCCAGGAGGAGTACCCAAAGAGAACCTGACACGCATGATCAGAAGCAGGTGTGGGACAAGAGCTGATATTCCAGGCAGGAGAGCGCAAGGCCATCAGCCAGGCTGAACCAGGGACTTGCAGGCAGGTGTGGTGGGAGGTAACCTCTAAAGGCAGGTCAGTCACATCACAGCAGAGGACTTAATTCCTAGCTAAGGGATTCTCACCTAATCCTCTAACCGGGAGAAGCCAGAGAAAGTTTATAAGCAGTTGGCTGGTGGGTATAAAATACGTTTATAGCTGTCGAGCATTATACAAATGCTAATTGTTTTCATTGCTATTCTTGGCACCCACTGAAGCCCAGCACCGTGTAAAGGGTACCCAGATGGTAGAATAAAAACATTAAAAGACAAAATAGACCAGTGAATAATTTATATCAGTTTAATCACTTAACAATACTCTGCACCCAGATGGAACCGGCAAGATAAGAAAAGCCCAGAACCTCTGGAAGCTAGGCAGTATCTATGGCTGAATACAACATCCCCTATGACACAGCAATTCCACTCCGAGATAAGTACCCAAACGAAATGCATACATACGTTTACCAAGACAGGTACAAGACTACTCCCTGTAGCATTTTTTTTAACTGCCTACAATTGGAAATAACCCAAATATCCATCAATACTGAATGGGCAAATAAATTCCAGGATATTTACACTGTAGTATACCATACAGCAATGATAATGAAGAAACTACAACCACATGCAACAAGGATAAATCCCAAATATAATATTGAGTGAAAGAATCCAGATATATATATATCCAGGGAGATATATATTCCCTTTTGATGTCTATAAGGACGCCAACTGTCTTTATATGTGAAGGACTACTCTTTATGCTGAGATTATGTCCTTGTAAAAATGTCTTCTAAGGAAAAGGGGGAGCCGGCCCCGTGGCTTAGCAGTTAAGGTGAGCACGCTCCGCTACTGGTGGCCTGGGTTCGGATCCCGGGCGCACACCAATGCACCACTTGCATACACACTAAATTATTCCATTCATATCGACTTCAAAAATAGGCAAAGGTAAGCAGTGGTGTTAGAAGTCAAGATACAGTTACTCTTGGAAAGGGTAGAGCAACTGCCAGAGCTCACAAAGGAAGTTTCCGAGATGGTGGTAAGTTCTGCATCTTGTTCAGGGGCTGGTCACAGGGGTGGGTTCAAAATGTGACAGCATATCAAGTTGTACACTTATGATTTATGTATTTTTATGAATGTGTTTTATTTCAATAAAATGTTTGCTAAAGGAGTTAGTGAATTTTGCATTCTGTTGTACAATCTCTCCACATTTGTGTCTATGTTGTTTCAGCTTTCCCCAAAATCTTTCACTAAAATTCACATTCTAGGAAAACGTGCCACACTCAGCCTGTGGCTTCTTTTCCTCCACACATGCTGTCGCACACCCTCTAGGTATGAGAAGGTGGGGGTAACAGAATCCACCTGTGGGTCCCCTTGGACCAATCACTGTCTTCCTTCCTCCACTTACAAGCTAGAAGCTCTGCCTGATGAAAGCCCTCTTAATTTCCTTCCCTCTGGGCACAGCCCTCTCTCTAGCCCTGGGATAGAGAAATCACATTCACTTTTAAATACCTGCCAGTCTTACTGGCACTGAAGACCACGAATGGAGGATTGCATGAATGGCTGCCACCTCTTCTGTACAGCCATTTGCTACTCTCCCAGGTCCCTGGAGAAGCCAGACCTCAAAGGAGCTGGCATTGAGAGAAGGCGTGGGACATGCATGAGCCTCTGTACCAGTGGAATCAGATTAAGTGTGGGGCAAAGCATCTGCTATTTCACCCCTGAGCAATGGCCCAGTTGGGGAGTCTCTAAGGGAATACCTTCCCTCAGTTCCGTCTGGGTGAGTCTGCATTAGGCAGACAGAGGGAGAAGGAACTGGAGAGTGTCTCAGCAAGCTATGGGGAGCAATCTGACACTATAGAGGTTTGATATTGGTCAACCAGATTACCCACACTTAACCACCTACTATAGACTGAATGTTTGTCCCCCCCAAATTCATATGTTAAGTTCTAACACCCAATATGATGGTATTTGAAGGTGGGGCCTGTGGGAGGTGATTAAGTCATGAGGGTGGAGCCCTCACAAACAAGATCAGTGCCCTTACTCCTTTGGCCCTTCCGCCATGTGAGGCCACTGCAAGGCGACTGCCAACCAGGAAACAGGTCCTCACCAGACACCAAATCTGCCAGTGCCTTAAGCTAGGACTTTCCAGCTCCTAGAACCGTGAGAAATAAATGTTTGTTGTTTAAGCCGCCCAGCCCACGATATTCTGGTACGGCAGCCCGAAAGATTGAAGATGCCGCCCTTTCTCAAAGGCTCTGCAACTAGGCTCAAGGAGGAAATTTGTGAAGGAGGGAGGAGATAACACCCTCACCAGGAAAGCCCATCAAGGCATCTACCTTCATCTGAGCAAACCTGCTCAAGAGCCTCTCCTAACTTCTACACCTGTTTCTCCACCTGTCCTTCCAACGCTCTCAATGCACATGTTACCCCAAAGTAGACATTTTCATAAAGTATGTGGTGGAAACCAATGGTGTCTTGCTCCACAACTGCCCTCAAGACTCATGGTTTGATGAGAGGCCTGCAGACCTCTACATGTCATTTACAGGCCGGCCGCATTCAACAGAAGTATCCTGAATATTAAGCAGTAGAATGAGACAATGGGAAGAGGGACAAAGTGAAAAAAAGACTACTTCGTTAAAATCCTCATTGGAATTGTGCTAAACAGTAACTACTTATGGAACATTTGCTATGTACAAAGCACTGTGCAAGATGCAAGGATGAACCATATTCCCATGCTAAGAGCAAGCCACAACAGGCGTGGGGGCAAAGCCCTCCCACTCAATGTGATGAGGTGTCCCTGAAGCAGGGAGGAGAGTATCCGAGGGGTCGTTGGTCACCTGAGTCACTTGTCTGCCCATCCCACCCTGTCCAAGGGCCTACATCTCAGGTTGGGTGTTTCTTTAAAACACTGAATTTGATCATTAAACCTAAAAATGATGAGGAGGTGGGAGCTAAGAAAAATATTTTCATGAGCTAGTAGCAAGCTAAACTTGGAAGAAAGTCATGAGTCACCTGAGACTCAGACATGCCTTCCAAGAAAGCATCCGCTCTGTGTTCTCAAGTGGCTTTGCCAGCATTCCTTTCCTCCTCCTCCTCCACTTCTCAACAGGCCGACAAAGCCAGCATTTAGTCAGCCTCTTCAGTTCCCTCCATTGGGGCCAGCAGCCCTTGGGATAAAGCATCCAACCTACAGTCACCAGGGATTGGCTGGCAGTGCTGGGTGAAGACGACCTATCCCCAGAGCCTAAGGGACCCTCAGGTCCATTCTTCCAAATGGGAGGATCCTCAACCCTTAGGAAAACGAAGACCCGCTATTTTTAAACAACTTGCCAACAGCCAACAAAAGCTAACTGATGGCTCAGGATGCTGCCAGCTGATTCGCATACTTAACACACAGGTGATTCATCCACCAGGTACCGTAAAGGTGGTGGGAAAGGGGGAAAAGAAACCATGAGAAAAACATCCTCATTGTGAAGGTGTACAATCCCTGCACTGCAATAATGTTAAAAAGCTCTCTCCAAAATGAAGAGTGACCATACTCTAGGGCTGGTTTGGGGGTTTTCTTCTTGACCAAAGTGCACAAAGCAGGTGTCCTGGGACGGAAAGACTCATATGGGGAAAAAAAGCCTTATTTCTGGGCAGTTTTTTTCAGTGCAAATAACATTTAATATACTGACTCATACACGCAACCTTTTCTATCCTCCGTCTGTCATGTAAGCTTTGATAGAAAATAAAACCCAGAATCGGGAAGTTCTCAATTGTATACAAAGAAGCAACTGTGGAAGGGAGGCTAGTGTAGTGGCCCCTTTTGCCCCGTTAGCTCTTATTCCACGTTTCCTAAATTCTTGGTTATTCAGCTTGAAATTTTACCATAATGGGATTCGTTTGGTTTAACAATATGCTTTTCTAAAAATGCAAATATACCTCTAAGAGGGACATGGTACATTGGTGATTCACACCCTTCCAACAAATCAGTCCAGTGCCATCTGGAGAAAAACAGTTGAGAGCAGCTGCTCAGAGGAGACGTCTTTTTACCACGGTCAAGGCAACCTCAGGTGTGATGGCACTCGGGGCTCACAAAGGCACCAAGGGCTGGAGGAGGTTTGAAAAGAGGGTCAAATATAGCAGGAGGTAGGCAAATGCCAGACATCAAGTCACCCCTCAACCATGAACCACATACCCCATACCCCAATGTTAGCGTACTCCAGGATCCAGGCCTCCCTCAGCCTCACACAGGGAATATTATAGCTCAAGTGTGTTATGGACCAAACAGGTTCACCTAGAAACAGCCACCCACAAAAAGATTATTTCTAGAGGGAAACTGCATCCTAAAACTCCAAATACACAAAGAATTTTTTATAACAATCTATTGATATTATTAGGGGCTACCTGCATTTATAATACATTCTTGAAAACTGAAACCAACTCAGATCAAGAGCCTCACTCTTTACTACACTTAAAGTGAGGACTGTGAGCAGATAGGTGAAAAATGCTGATATCACACAGAACTTATTCTGAGCCCCAATCCTTCCTACCTCAAGGGAATGTCTGGCCTGATATTAACTGTAGGATTAGGACTTAAATTTCACACACAGATATGCTCCCCAACTTCTGCACCTCCTAAGAGCTGAGCCCATTAGCCACTGAGGTTCATTCTACTTGAGCTAAAAACTTGAAGCTATCACCCCAACACAGTAGAAAGATTTTCAGATTTGAGGAAGAAAAACCAGTTTGGGGAGGCGTGTTGCGTGTGACATGTGGACATCAGAGCACTGGAGATGCAAAGACAAAGCAGAGAATTCAATGCTTTTGGGGGACATTAACTTCACTTTAATTCACAGCATTAGAGGGCTTTCCTACATCTGGCCAGCCATTCTGCAAATACAGTCATACGTTGCTTACTGATGGGAATACTTTCTGAGAAATGGGTTATTAGGCGATTTCATCATTATGTGAACATTAAAGCGAGTACTTACGCAAACCTAGATGGTATAGCCTACTACACACGTAGGCTCTATGGTACTAATCTTAAGGGACCATCATCATATATGCAGTCCATTGTTGACTGAAATGTCATTATGTGGTGCACGGCTGTACACAAGCTCAGTTACAAGGTTGGTCCTGTGGGAGACCAAAATTGGCCACCTCAAAATATGTCCTTTTACTTTGGTTATTTTATCAATACACTGGGAGGGTCCTTGCTAAGACCAAACATTTACATTTATAAGGGAAATCTCCACTTGTAAAGGTATCTCCCTCTCTGTACCAGGAAGAAGGAGGAATGACCTTATCTCTAGAAACTCTTATCAATGTGGAAGCAAGGACTTAAATCTGCATACTCGATTACTGTGCTTTCTGGTAATCTCCCATAGCTGACTCCCCCACCCCCAATATCCTCTCCTGTCTACCTGAATATGCTACTTAAATTGAAAACCTCTGCCATTTGTCAAGAAACTCAGTTTCCCTGGTTTCTCTCATGTATACGTGTTATAAAGCTTTGATTTTCTCCTGCTACTCAGTATCATGTCAATTTAATCTGTAACCTAACCAGAAAGCACCCAGAGTGGGTAGAGGACACTGTTCCTCTCCGTCAGTCCCCAAGGCTATATACTGCTGGGGGTGGGGAGAGGTACACTCTTTAGTGGGAATCACCACCCTGATCCTCAAGACCATCAGGGATCTCAAAGTCATTCACCCTCAGGCACACCACTCCAGTCCACTATGAGGGAGACTTACAATTAAAAGTGAATTACACAATACGATTTTGTCATTTCCCTGAACAACTGCCACAGAAGTGTCACAATAAAACTGACTCTGGAGCCAGACAGCCTGCCATGTAGTTACTGTGTGACTCGGGCCAGTTATACAACCTCCCTGGGCCTCAGTTTATCATCGGCTCCCTCCCATAGGGTAGATGGGAGAATTCTATGACATATGTAGAGTTTTTAGACAATATCTGACATCTATTAGCTAGCACTTAGCAGTGGCACATATCTTCCACTTGAGCCTCAATTTTCTCATCTGTAAAATGAGGGGAGGGAAACAAGAAAAGATCTGTTGCTTTTAGTCCTTTATTCAGGATGAATTAAGTGTCAGTTCCGACAGAGTGGAATATTGGTTCTCACTTAGCTTTCTCTTTCTGGGTTATATTCAGTTTTTTTAAAGTCTCTGCTCTAACCATTTTTATTGTTCTCTCTGGACTGTTACGTTTTCTATCCCTCACAGTGCATTGGTAAATACAAAAACGTGTTCACAGGGAATCTAAACCACATCATCTGAGAGTGGAGAAGGCCTGGAAAGGAACTGCCTACTCAGTGTTCAAATCCCTTCTTCTGAGTATCTGGCAGGAAGATGATTACCCAGTTTGGACTTAAATACCCTCAGGGCTGGGGAACTCATCACTCACATAGCAGCTGTTTGCGGTGCTGGAGACTTCCAAAGTTCTTTATGCTCCTACCTTCTGGCAATTTGTGACCAAATCTCTACTGCCAGAGAATCTTGATGCTTGCCATGATGGTGATGACAACAGAACTGGTTTATAGTTTGGATGACTTTAAAAGGTTTTCTAGTTTAAACCTTAGAATTCCTCTGAGAAGTAAGTAGGATAGGTATTATTCCACCTCTGGCAAAATAAAGGGGTTGAGGAGGGGGGAGGGCTCAGCGAGTTTAAGTGACTTTGCTCACTTTTCTCATGAAACTAGAGTCAGGAACCAGGACTCCTGGAACCAGGTCTTCTAATTCCAAGTTGGGGCTTCCAGTCCATTTTTACCCACCTCCCAGTTCAGAAGCATGAACTGCCGAAGTTACCCCTGCATGTAATGAATAACCATCAACAGTTCTCTCAGCCCTTCCTGCTCATTCTGTCTAGGTAATTCCTCTTGAGTGGTTAGCAGTGGGTCTTCCAACAAATGAACAGCTTGGCACGTTAGTTGAATTAGGAAACCAAAAGCATAACAAAAAACACATTCGCACATCATATATTCTTTAGAACTTCATAAACTCTAATCTAAATCTGGAACATCTAGAGTAATGATTAGCTAATAATCAGCCCCATCTCCACTCCCAGGCTAAACTAAGAATATTTTATCCAGTTACTTTTCCAAAGGACAGCAGCCATTCACCTATCACCACCTTCTTGAGATTACACATAATATGAAATTGAGATAATCAAACTGGTTAAAACTTTAAGTTATATGGTGATCTAATCAGCCATAAAAGTGTGCAAAGATCACTTAACACACATAGGCTGTTCATGACAGAGCTGTCACCCCACAGGGAAGGGCAACCACTCACAATAAGATAGAAACCTGCCTTGTTTTAAGTTCATTTTTGAGAAGTTCTATTGCTCATTTCAGCTTTGATCACTGTAACAGTTAACACAGTAGACGTGAGGGGGGAAGGGAGAGGACCCAATTATCTTCTCCATCCACCCTACCCTACAAACCGCAACGTCCCCAGAAATGCTTCGGCTACCTTTCTGTGGGAGTGTGGTCCTTTTTACTTGTCGGAAGTCTTTGGGATGCTGCAGTGTTTGAGCTGACAGCGAAGTGCTTCCCATCACAATGGAGGAAGGAAGAGGAGGAGAGCCCTGTAAACCATATACTATGTGCTCCTAATGGTGCAAGAAAAGGGGCAGTGGCCACCTGCCCTGGGGAAGCTGAGGAAAGCAGCCAGGCATTATAAGAAGCACATGGGTTTCAGATCGCAACTTCAAGATCTCCTTCAAAGGAAGGAGCAGCTCCTCCACAGCTGCTCCCAGGAAACTCTTTCCAGGTGGAGGTTTCTTTCCAGGCTCTTTGTTATTACTTTTTTAAACCTAATAAATCATATTTTACTCTCAGCATACAAGGAGAAGGTCTCATCCCCATCCTGATTAACAATGCCATATTAATAAAACATTCTTAGATCCATTAATTCAAATAAATATTTAAGCACTAATGTGGCAGGTGCCAGGACAGATGCATGGACAATTAAGTCATGGTTCCTAGTCCTCGGAGGCACCAAGTCAAGCCGACTAGCACTTCCCAATGCTTGGCCATCTCTCCTCAGCCCTCTGGGCTCATACACAGTGCCTATGTTGTGAATATCTATTAAACGATCTTGTGAGAGGCCCACTGGTACTGTATGGATGTTAATAGAGATTCTCCTTAAAGAGATGTTGAAACATTGACATAACCAGCCAGGCCCTAAACGTTATCCGGCTATCCTGTGCTCAGGACAGAGCTTGACTAACACATGCAATAGGCAGTCAACATCAATGTGGCTGGAAAATGATAATTTTACAAAACATTCTAGGTCTGAGTATAATGGGATGACATGGTGGAATGGAAAGAAAGGTGGGGCAGGAGCCATGTCATCTGGGTTCTAATCTCTGGCACAGAAGTGTGACCCTTATCAAGTCTCTACTTAACTTCTCAGTGAGGTCCACTAAACTTAATTCTGCTGACCTCCGGTACATCACTGCCTTTTCTTTGTTAAAAAATTTAATTATAAACTATTGCAGACTTTTTTTTTTGTTTTTAAGTACAGAGGAGTTACAGCCAACAGCCATATCCCCAACGAACAGTTTTAACATATTTTATAGCCTATTCCAACTCACGTTAGATTTTTTAAAACAAATTTAAAGTTGCTGTTGAGGGTTCCTTCCCAATGTAATTGCCCTCCCTCTACCCCAAAATATAGCCATTACCTTGACAGTGGAGCGATTCCCTCACATCCATGTTTGTGTACCATGACTACATACGTATATATGCCCATAAATATACAATACTGTTTGACTGCATACTTCAGATAAATGGTAGCATATACCACATATTCCATAATTTTCTTTTCCACTCACCATTGATATTTATCCTTGTTGATACAACATGTAAATCTGGTTCACTCATTTCAGTATTCCATTGTGTGTGTGTGTGTGTGTGTGTGTGTGTGTGTGTGTGTGTGTATACCATTGTTTATCCACTCTCCTATTGGTAGGCCTTGATAAGCATTCATTCACTTGTTAATTCATCAAGTATTACTCAGAGTCTACTATGTGTGTCATAGACCATGCAGGTACTAGAGACCTAAAGAAAAATTATATAATTCCTGCCTTCAGGGCAAAGATAAAGAGCTCCTTTGTGGAATGCCAAGGTTGGGGAAATCTCACTGACTATGCCAGTAGTCAGTTGGATATTTATGTCCAGAGCTCAGGAAGTGAGCAAAGGCCTTAGAAATGAGCCCAGAAGTCTTATGCTTATAGGTGGAGGTCAAAGCCATGAGAGCAGATGAGCAGGCAACGAGGACACGTGTGACTAGGTAACCCACAGGAACAGGAGAGATGAAAATAGATTGTTGTTTTTATGCCACTAAATGTTGGGGTGGTTATGCAGCAACAGATAACCCAAACAGATCACTCTCCCAACATCCCCAAATCAGACTGACTGGGAGCAGCAGCCCTCTAGAGCAAATCGTGCAAGAGATCCCCAGTGATAGCACACCAGGAACTTCTAGTGTGTCTGACAGCTGTGAACAATACAACCACCATGCATCGACGTTACCCCGACCCCATGACATCACGTGGTCACGGACACCCCGTGGTATTTCAGCTTTCTCCCAGCATCCTGAGAGCGCCTTCCTTAAGCTACAGCCAGGTAGAATTTTGATGTTTGCAAACGATTGTCTGTTTATGCCACCAGCTGCCCTGGGGAACTCTCCCTTGGATAAAACAACATCTTGGGGACTCTGTTATAAAGCAGAATGTTAAAAGAATCACATTATGCTTATCTGCATGTGGCCATCATCTATGCAGACATCAGCAAAAACCACCAAATGAATGAACGTGTAAGAGTAGCAACACAGCAGCATAGGTGTTTAGTTGGTACGCCTGAAGGACTGAGTAACGAAGCACAGGGAAGTAAGCAAAGGCTGCCAGTTCTGCTTTACGAGGCACCTTGCTCAGACAGGATAAGGCCTCTTGTGTGGAAAGCACAGGTGATGTCAGGTACAGGAAAACCATGATGAAAAGGGCCTGGGCACCCTGCCCTCTCTAATGCTGGGTGGAGAAAAACTTGCACAGAAACCAACACCAGAGTACGTACCAAAGGCCACAAGGGCAGTGAGGGTTGGGTGCCACAGAAACTCGGAGGCAGCAGGGATTCTATTAGCTAGAAAGGTAAGAGAAGGCTTTGTGGAAGTAGTGACATTTGAGCAAAGCTTTGAAGGACGTGCAAATTTTGAACGTGCAGACAGGGAACGGGCGTACCAGGAGACCCACACGTGGGACTCACAGCAGCCTGTGTGTGAGGGGGGCCCGCTGTAAGGCTGGCTGTGGGTTTGGTGTACAAAGGAAGGTAGAAGGAAATCGAGTTGCAAAGTCAGGACTACAGCAGATGATGGAGGACCCTGAACACCATGGGAAGGACAGAAGACTTCATGCTACAGGAAGCTACTGAAAGTTTCTGAACCAGATAAAGGTGAGCTCAGAACTGAGCCTTGGGAAACTTCACTTGGCAGATATGTGAGAACAGCTACCATTCACACCAGAAAAATAAGTGATGTGGAGTCTGTTTATCACCACCCAGACACAGCTTAAATACACATGGCCACACTGTGAAACCAGAGGCGAAATATTTCTCAGGTGACTTTAAAATCTTTAAAACAAAAATGATATTCCTCTCCATTTAACTCCAGGTTAGGTCATTAGAAATAATGCAGAGCAATAATTTTTTTTTAAATCTACATTTTGACACATCCTCTTGCAGAACACATAGTCTTGCCCTCCTTTAAGGACCAGCTCAAGCCTGTACTTCAGAAATTACCAAATTTCTCTAATTGTCAGGATTATGCATTTGAGCACACTGCCATTTAAAATGTATGCACTCATGTATGTATAATTTATATCCCCAGCTTCCAAAAATGATTTATAGCAAAGCAATTAATTTCATAGTCTTTTCCAGTCATTGTTTTGCATATCTATTTTATCTACCCATCTACATTATAAGCTTCTTTTGATGAAGGGTTGTGTATTATGCATCTGCGGTTCTTCCAAAATACTCAGCCCAGTAGAAGGCATATGCTAGCGCCTGACAGATCCTTGTTGATTGATTTCTATTGCTTCCAGCCTTGGTAATATCAATGCGGTGGGGGGTGGGGGGGGAGTCTCTCTAAAACGTCCATTACTCCTGGCCAGTCACCTGGCAAAAGCAACCTTCCAGAAGGCAAGTCAGTTTCCTTTTGAAACATCTTTTTTGTGTGTGTGTGTGAGGAAGATCAGCCCTGAGCTAACATCCATGCCAATCCTCCTCTTTTTGCTGAGGAAGACGGGCCCTGAGCTAACATCTATTGCCAATCCTCCTCCTTTTTTTCCCTTTTTCTCCCCAAAGCCCCAGTAGATAGTTGTATGTCATAGCTGCACATCCTTCTAGTTGCTGTATGTGGGACGCCGCCTCAGCATGGCCAGACAAGCGGTGCATCGGTGCACGCCTGGGATCCGAACCCGGGCCGCCAGTAGTGGAGCGCGCGCACTTAACCGCTAAGCCACGGGGCTGATCCCAAAACATCATTTTTTAAAGTCTATCTGAAGCTCAATTTATAAGAACCCTTCCTCAATGGTTGGAAATATGAAAAGCAAACCAAAGTTTCCCCTCTGAAAGAAACTAACAAGGATGTTCATGAAAGACAGACTTCAGGTCTGCTCATGAGAATGAAGCCACTGCTTGCTGACAGGGTGCTACAGACTGACTGTTTGTGCCCCCTCAAAATTCATATGTTGAAACCTAATCCCCAATGTGATAGTGTTTGGAGGTGAGGCCTTTGGGGTGATTAGGTCATGAGGGTGGAGCCTTCAGGAATATAATTAGTGCCCTTTAAGCGGCTGAATAGACCAGGGTTCTCCCCTCCCTCCATATGAGAAGACAGCTGTCTATGAACCAGGAGGCACCCCTGCCCAGATGCCAAGAGGCCTTGATCTTGGACATCCCAGCCTCCACAACTGTCAGAAGTAAATTTCTGTTGTTTATAAGCCACTCAGTCTATGGTATCCTGTTATAGCAGCCCAGATGGACTAAGACAGACGGATTTCAGGAAACAATAGCTAAAGATGTTAACTAATATCCCTCATGGGGTTTGTCTCCACACCCATCCGGAATTCAACCACCAACATCCATATGCTGCACAGTCAGCATTTACACTAAACTGGGAAATTACCACCACCCCACCATGCGGGGGTGAGGGTGGGGTTCTGCTGCTGTACCTGCTGCTGCTGGGGCTGCCCTCTCCCTTTTTTATCCTTCTTGGCAATTTTTTTAAACCAAGATTTCAAAATGTAATTTTTTAAACCAAAGCTTCCTAGTATTTTATGTACTGAAGTCTTCCTCCAACTGACCTGGCATGCATTACAATGCAACACAGGGGAGCTACCACCTCTTGGATCCATTCAGAAAGAACTTCATTGTATCTCCATTTCCCCTACAACACGGTGCCACATCCTCCTGTAGCATTAGGCGAGGGTTTCCTTTATCAGTATTCAAACAAGCTGTGTTCTAAGTTCTAAGTCTGGAACTCAGAATTCATTTTTTCCATAGAAACGATCCCAGAATTGATCGATTCCCAGGACAGCCCACGCAGCCTGCATGCCCAAAATCAGTAAACATATATGTTTCTATAAGGAAGCGCATTTCAAATCACTTAACAGCTATGTGCCTGGGTTTCCATGTGCCACCAGCATAAGGAAATTTTTAGTTAGTAGGGGCCCCAGCTAAAGACAGGGAGGGAGAACAGCCCCACCTGTGCATATAGGTGCACTGAAGGCACTTGCCACCCGGCCAAAAGAAACTGACACAAGTCCTCCACTATCATTCAAATGCAGTGGAGATTTATGACGGAATTGTTAAATATCTGGCAGCCCAGCTGACAGTAGCTTTGATGATTCAATGAGTATTTAGTGACATAAATGGTGTGCACTCCCCTCCTACACCCAGGCTGGCTGGATGCTCTCTCCTTTCAAGTTCTTGAGCACTCTATCTGAAAAGTCTCCTAAGGTATTTACAAATTTTAGCCGTATTCAACTTCTTTGCATTCCTGTTCTTCTAGTCTTAGAAATGCAATCACCATCACCACAAGTACTAAAGCTATCACTACCGTTTATAGACGGCACTTCACCATATTCAACATACCCGAATCTCATCTCTTAAGCCTCACAACCACCCCATGAAGAAGTAAAGGGATGTACCTAAAACAAAGCAACTGGCAGCCCCCAAACTTCAGCCCAAATCTGGCTACTATTCTGCCTTCTTTCCATGGCTCCAGGCTGCTTCTCTCCTCATGGAGGAGGCTTTCAGGGTACATGGGCAGCCATTTGTTTACCAAACGTGCCACACACCCCAGCGACAGCTGACTTATCGCCACACCCTGTTATACGCAGCTCAGTATCCCCTGACTTCTGTTTGGAGTCTGTTAGCACCTTCTGCAGATTTAAACCCCCACTTACATACAAGGTTGTACTGAAAATTTCCCAAAGCTTTTAATACTAACACACTAAAAGGAAAAAGGAGAGAAATGAGGGTGGAAAAGGCAAAGGTTTGGCCAAGGGGATGATGATGCACTGAGGTCATCCTTAAAAATCTATGAGAAATAGGGGACCAATCTGATTACCTAGTCAGGGCAGCCTTATGGAGAGCTGTCACTGGAATTATAGTCAAACCCTCTGTCAGTAGACTTGGGCTATTTTGGGCCTGTTACTTCATGAGACTCTAGCATCTGTTATGCTTCTGTAGGTTTCTAATTTCGGCTGCAAAGACAGAGTCTAGGAAATGAGGCAGACACATCTAAGGGCCTGCAGAAACAAAGAGAAGAATCCAAATGAATAACTGCCTGCCTTGAAGGGATTTCAAATAAGAGGCTCAAAAGATGGAAAGAAAAGATTAGAAGAGAAAAATGATAGGCAAGAAAACCACAGTAGCAGACACAGTCCTAAGCTGAAAATTCAGAAGAACCATGAAATCAAGCAGCAGTGATGGGAGAGGCACTAAAAGAGATGACCGGGTCTTGCATTTGAAAAGTGAGTAGAGGCAACTGGAAAGGCCAAGGTCACACCGCTTAGTGGGGAAAGGAGATTAGAGTATAAAGCTCCTGCTTCTAGGCATTGTTCTAACATATCTCAGTAAATCAGGACATGTGTGAAGCCCATGACTTTGGCTAAGACTCAGTTTTTAACAAAACAGTTCCCCGTCTGCTCAAAGAGCTATGAAAAGGTTACGAAAGGTGTCATGGAAACCATGGGGTTCCTGGAAGAGGCTGGTCAAATGCTTAGCTGGACCACAACATTCAGGCTTTCCATCAGGGTGATATTCAATTTCCTAAAAAGCCGCCATCACGAAGGAATGCCAGTGACATACTGGAGCTCAAAAAGGAATTAAAGGGGGGAGGAAATGACACTATAATAAGTAGGAACAGAACATATTAAGTAGATAGTCTAATACTGGTTGACTTCCTGAATCACTGAATAAATGTACAGACTCTTGGGCTCCAAAAATACTCTAATTTCAAGAATTTGAAAGTCTAAGATTTGACATAAAATTCAGTCTCCGTAAAGGAAAAAGACTAACAGATTTGACAGCATTTTTTTTTTTTTTAACAAATTTAAAAACGAATGACAAAAGATGAGACAAAACATTCACAAATGTACAGAGAAAGGTTTAATAACTATTAGTCTCAAAGCTCCTATAAATCAGGAACAAATTATGAACAATTTGTCAATAGACAATTCAAAGAAACACAGAGTCAATCAACATATGAAAAGATGCTCAACCTCACTCATGATTCGAGAAATATCCATCAAACAATGAGAAACCATTTTCTAACCTATGTGTTCTACAAAAAATTAAAAGACTGGTAATATCCTGAATGAGGAAATAGGCACACACTCATGCAGTTGAAAGAAATGCAAAATGGCTTAACCTAGAGGGCAACTTAACCTAGAGTCAGGCTGCCTAGGAGTCTCTCCTACAAAAGCACTAGCCTGATGAAGAAGAAGTAAATAATACATATGTTAACTGCAGCATGGTTTATAGTTGCAAAAAATGGAAAATTGGCTAACTTTCCATCAACGGTGGGATGGTAACATATTGTGCAGTCATCCATGCAAATCTTGTAGTAACTAATGTGTAGTAGTAGACTAATGTATGATTTGGAAAGACAATCAAGGTAGATTAAACAAAAAATACAAATTACAAAACATTATATGTAGTATGATCCTTATTTTGTTTAAAAAATTCCGTGGATCTATAAATATGATAGATGGTTTGTGTATGCGAAGGGCTAGTCTGGAAAGTTTATACCAAAATTTAACAGTGTATCTCTGAATAGATGGGATTAGAAGGAGGGGGGAGGAAATGTGTTAAGAGAAAAAGTGATAATATTATGGGTGATATTTTCTTGTTTTCTGTGTCTTTCCAATTTTCTATGATACTCATGAGTTCTTTCGTAGTCAGGAAGAATTCTATTAAAATACTCAAGATTTCATAATGAAATATACAGAAAATATTCTGAAGGGAAGGAATAAGCCATCTAGGAGAGACCTGCAGAGATGACCCTCACTCTACACTACTGCCCCATGAGAACATTTATCAAAAGAAGAAAACACTATATGTGGATCAGTGTTGATTTTTTCAAAGATTTAACACAGACTGAAGCACTCTGGTGTTCTTAGAATTCTTCATCCATACACCTGGTATGTAACACACAATGCCACTTGATGTGGTACTTGTTGTAATTATGAGGCCACCAAAAACTGAAGCTAGGACCCATTGCCTGTGGACCTGCCCAATGATAAAAACCTGTATGTTTTGAACATTTCCTGCACAACATTTCCCACAGCAGGACCCTCTTGAGAGTGCCCATTTCAAAAAAAAGAAAAAAAAAATGCTCCTGCTAAACTATCTTCTACTGCCATGGTCTGCCTGACAAAGCTATTTATCCTTTGGGGACTGATGCCTTGGTGTGGCCAGTAATTCCACCCACGAAATAGAAGCGGGAGTAATTACCTGCATTCCCCCTCAGCACACTGAGGCCTGTGGTTAACCCATGAAATCAAGGGACTGAAGCAAAATCTTGTGAGTAAAAAGACTAAAAACAGCTGTATCACTGTTCTCCACTACACATTGGTACTTTCTTACATAATGAAGCAGGCGTGTGTACTGGGCTACACGAGTGAGGATGGCTCTACCCTCACATGGGTGTTGGCTCTGGACTGAGCCACACGCACACCCACGCCCAGCCTCCGTTGTGAATAAGGACAGGCCTCTGTGAGGCAGGTGGCTTTTGGGAAATTGTCTGTATCATTTAACAGACACAGTTAAGTGAATGAACCCCATGGCCTAGGCTGACCAGCCACTTACTCTAACCACTTGTACGAAGAGTGTCCACAGTACAGGCGGCCTCACGTGTGAACAACCCATCAGAACTTACACATCCAGATATGAGTCATGCCATTCAAAGCAATCTTCCAAGAGCCCAAATGATAGCTGTCACGGCTCCTACGTGAACCACCTTCACAGGCTTTATGCTTTCAACTATATCCTTAGCAGTGAAAATGTTCCATCCTTAGAGAAGGAATAGAATTATTTGAAAGTCAAGTGCGAGTCTATCCCAAATGGAGTGAACAAGGCAGGTCAGTATCACCCATCCTCCAATCCTAATTCCCTTACAGAACCAGTCCATTCTCCAGGTCACCAAGCTCAGAATCTTGGAAAAGACTTTCTTCTGCCTCATCTCCCCACATCTAACTAGGACGATAAGTACAGTAATTTACTAGCCAAACCGGGACACTTCTGAGAGTGAAAGGAAGCACTTTTAATATTAGTTGAACCATATGAAATTACCACATTTAACCATTTTTTGACCTACAGAAAGGCAGCTTCATACGATTCACCTATGCTGGGTCGATAGGCATAAGCTAGGCATTTCCAGGGCAAACAAGGATGAGTGGTCACCTAACGTCTAAGCCATCACCAAACCCTTTCACATCTACCTCCTATGCCAAACTCTCCCCACTTTTCCCATTTGAATCATCTTGGTTCAGGCATTTTTTCTTTGTCTTTCAACTTAGGCTGGCAAGTACCATGGCCTCCTTGCCTTCAGTCTCTCTCCCCTCCAACCCGTTCTACCAATAGCTAGTAGATTCAACATCGTAAAACACAGATCTGGCCACGTCACTCTTTGTAGAAGGATTAGTGGCTCCCAGAAACTCTTTAAGTCCAAACTTCCTAGGTTGTTATTCAAGGAGCTCTGGGCTCTGACTCTCCACCTGCCACTGTTTCCGTTTCCGCTCTCTCCTTCAGCCTGACCTTTACGATGCACCTGCTTGCCCCAAGGTCAGTTGATCCACTCTATTTAGGTAGAAGTCCTCTGTCACTAGCGTGGTTCACACTGAATATCCTTTAAAAAAACAAATAAACAAGACCAAAAAACTAATCCCCCTCACCCTGCCTTGCATTCCTGCTTCCTGGCTTGTTCCCAACTCCTCTCCTCAGTCTGCAACTTCCCACTAGCCCCTAGGCCCAACACTGGATTCTATGCTGGCTCCTCAGTGTGGCTACAGTATACCCTACCTCTGGACAACAGCTGCTCTCAGCTCCTCTAGGAGACCCCTGGAGAGCCAGCACAGACCCTGCAGTCTCACCTGGCACCTGCCCACAGGGCCCTTGTGAAGGAGAACTATCACTGCAGTGTGTAGTAAGCCAGTCAAATGGAATTACTCCATTTCCTAAGCAACCCGCAGATTTTCAAAATATTGCTGCTGATAGGGTTCCCTCTTCCTGGAATGTCCCCTCCCCTATCTTATGCTCTTGAAATCTTCCCCATCCTTCATGTAAGCCTTCTCTGACTTTCCTCCCACACCCCTTACCCACAGATAAACCTCTCGAGTCCATCTTGCCTCTCTCATGGCAAATGCATCCTGGCTTGTCCTAGGGTCGTTCATATATTTATCTCAACCAGACTGCAGGCTCCATGAAGGTAGACACTGCCTTAACCATTCTTTTGATTCCCAGACCTACTATACTACCTGGCCTAACAAAAGTCCTCCAAAAGATTTATTTAATTGTACTGATGAAACATACTTGGTCCATGTATAACTTATAATATGGCTTGAACACAACTGTAAGAGAAGTTCCAAAACTTCTTGAGCAATAGTAGTGTTGTTGGAATAGTCCTCAAGTGACTTCACTCAACAATAAAGCTTATTTAGACATAAAAGTTCTGGTATCTTTGTTAAAAATAATTCACCACTTTACAGCAGCAGAATGTAGGGCTTATTTTCCAGGCAATAAGCATGATGGATTTGTAGACATAACAGACAAAAAGTTTTAGGTTCTGAATAAGATGCCATCAAACAACACAAGCCAGTGGCCAGGCAAGGAGAGTTAACCTCTGATACAAGTCCCAAGCCTTCCAAGGTCTAGAGGCAAACCCTTAACAGCTCATGAAGCAACTGCAGGTGCCAAAAGACTTGATGCCAACAAGGAAACCAGGGCAGTAGATTACACACAGTTTTTGCCCAAAAGGCTAGTGATGTGAGCCAGGAAAGGACAATAGTGACCAGCCTCACTGAAGTCCAGGCAAGAGACCACCTCTCAAGATCAGAGTAAATGATTCCTTGCAAAATAAAATATTTACTTAAACACTGCTGCCACAATGTAGTTCACTTATATCTAACATTCTCCATCAAGCAGGTCACTTTGTGTATTTACTTAGTAGTATACTTTAATAATAGTTAATACTCACAGATTCATGGAGATACTACATTGCTCAAAATCAGTTGTTTATCTCATAAAATATATTGTTCAAATTGTTTAAGGGCCAAGGTGTCAGCTGGCATTGTTGCTTTGGAGCTACAGGCTCCAAATCTAGTTGCCGTGTTCTCTGGATTCCAACTAAATTATAACATTCATACTAAATGTTCCAAAGAGCCCCAGTGAAATCAATACAAAAATACCCATCAACTACCAAGCTAGTTGTTGTCATGAAGAAAATACAGAGAAAGGAAAAACAACTACAACTTAGCTTTGAAAAGAGTCAAGAATTCAACTTGCTACAGTTGGAAGCGCAGTAGCCTGGAGGCTGGATTAACTGGGAAAGGTTGGCAGAGATAGTAGGATTTAAACAGAAGGAAAAGAAAGGCCAAAGGCTTAGAAACAGGAATGAACTAATGCAGACAACTGTCATGTAAGGTAGACAATGTACTAAGCTCTCCTATATGATCATTGCAGTGACTCTCAACTACCTGCTCTTGGAGCACAGGTAACTTAAGTAACAATAGCAACTGAGGAATGGGTCAGAGAAGAGACCTTCTTCATCAGAGGGGAACAGGTCAGACCATGGAACCTCAGATCCACGCAGCCCAACTCCTGTGATTCAAGAAGAAAACCCCGAGGATGCCAAGGCCATCTGCTCCCTAGGTATCTCCCTCAGCACCCAGCCGATTGTCAACATTGTACTGAACCAACCTTAAGAACAGATAGCAGTGGCCTCTACGTGAACGATCCAAGCACGACTATAAGAGCAGAGGGACCCTTAGCAACTGCTGTTAGACTTCAAGCACAAGGTTCCCATTCTGTTGCCATTTAATCCATCTTCTCTGGCCACAGACGCAATCAACATCCTAGCCTGTGTCAATCTGGGGTTCCTCAATGAAGTCTGAGGTTGCACATTTCCAATCTAAAACACATCTACGTCCTTACCTTTTGTACCTATTGCTCAGAATTAAAACAATTGAAATACGAGGAGAGAAAAAAAAAAAACCCTTCAAATAGAAAATGCATATCAAGTAATAGTGGGAAATATGTTTGGACAGGTAGAGAAGGGCCGATTATGGAGGCTTCTCAGCACAGGAAGCTGTTAGAGATTCCAGAGCAGGTCAGTGACACATGAAGACCATGCTTCAGGACAGGTTGTCCAGAAACAGTGATACACATGGTAGACGCCATGGGAGACACGAGAGAACAGAAGTTTGACGAGGCGCCTGTTGTTCCTTCCACTCCCAAAAGACTGGCTTAGATGCCGAGCCACCAGCCTTGCCTCTTAGGCAAGTAAAATGTAGTTGGTTCTTGGGATTCCCACCTTCAAAGGTTCACCCCAGAACACAACGATCTTACTCTAAATGAGGATTCTCAGCCAGGGGTGATCTTGACCCCCCGGAGACATCTGGCGAGGTCTAGAGACATTTTTGGTTGAGGTTCAAGCTATTTTAAGCAGTGGGGATGGAGCTGCAGATCTTTTCAGCAGTTGTCCTTATGTGCATTCGCAGAATTGTTAGCTGAGGAATATAAGATATCTTGCCTTTATTTTTTCTCCTGCAAAGCCAACTAACTTCACTGATGCTAAAGGGCATCCAACATTATACACTTTATTACCTTTATCCTCTACCAAAAGGGCTAACTAAATACAGACAAATATTTAATAGGGCCCATGTGCCTGCCATAAGCTCACTGGGCCGATTGAAGACACTAGACACAGGGCCATGGCTCCCTAGTGCACACACAGACCCTCAGTATCCTCAGGCCACCTTCAGGGTTTACCTCCCACAACCCAGTGGGCATCTCCCATGCTCAGAGCCAAGATCCAGAGCCCACATACTTCAGCAAAGTCCTGGCTGGAAACTGGAGAAGAGTATAAAACCACATGCAGGCGTGGGCCAATGACAGCAAGGAAGGAGTGTATTTTCTTTTCTATATTAGCACATCTGTTTGGATATTCACTAAATTCTTAAGTGAGTAATTCACAGTTTCACTTTGTCATGGTTAAAGCAAAGTATTTTATGTGACATCTGCTTCTGCTAAATCAGGAGCTTGTTTCCTCCTGAGCTGTCACACTGAAGACAGTGATTCATGATGCTGGCTCTGCTGCTCAAGCGAGGGCTTGAGAGAATACCTTTTCAGACGTGGGAATCCCAGCTTCCCTGAGCACCTATGAAGCGTCTACTACTGTGCAGCAACAGGCTCATCGACAACAAGAAAACCTCAGCTACCGTGCACAGAGCTATCCTCAAATTATATTCAAGGAGGAAATGGCCTGCATGGTACGAAGGGTGCCTACCACCCTCTCCTCCTAGTTTGTTATGCTTCCCCCAAAGCACATAATACTGATTGGTTGGATTCCAGGACAGTGACTGTTACTAGGGCATGGTCATTGGGGTCCGGTCATTGGGGTCCAAAGGCCACACACAGTGCTTCTCCCCTCTCCTCACCTTCTCTCTGGGAGGTCTGGGAATCAGCAAACTGAACCAGAGCTAAAGGTTCCTCAGTGTCAGGCCCACTCTCTGCTCTCTCTCTCTCTCCTGTCTTTGCTTTGCAAGGGACAACCAGAGGACAGTAAGACCCCTAGATATGGATGTGGCTCAGGGGGAGCTGGAGCCAATACCACCACCGAAACTGCAAGGCTCCAATCCAGAACTCTGCTTTGGAAGGACTGGGCTTGAGGCCAATCAAAAGCTAGTGGAACTTTATTTACTATTTGGCAGTTGTTCCTTAAGAAAGCCACAGGAAAGAAGGGTACTTAGTGAGGCAGTAGTCAAGCATCCTTGAGTCCTTGGACCATGTCATCTTTGTACCATGTAATCTTCACCTTAGGTCCTAAGGCAATCTTGATTACCACATACTAAGGGGGAAAAGGGAACTATAAAAAACGCTCCCCAAGTCTTAACCACGGACAAAGAAGACAGAATGTTCAGAAAACTCACAGCAGGAATACAGCTCAGGTGGAGAAAAGCCAGAGAACAAATCTCCCCAATGGTCCAGCATTGCACAGACCCATTTAGAACCTAGAGATGTAGGGGTGGCTGCAGTCCAGAAATATTAAGCCAGATGGAGAGTTTGTAATTAGTAAAATGTCCCTGATACAGAGCAATGGCTGCTCCAACCCAGTCCAGCACGGCCTAGAAGAAAGCATCAGAACCTGGCTGTTCCAAGTATGGTCCACAGACTAGGAGCAGCAACATCACTTGGGAGCTTTTCAGAAATGCAAAATCTCCAACCCAGACCCAGTGAAGGACAATCTCCATCAAATGAAAAAGCCCCCAGGTGTTCTGCATGTACATTAAAGTTTGAGGAGCTTCTGCCCAAACCACCACCAAGGCAAAAGAATTAGATGATCCTATCCCAGGCTCAGAGTTTCTCCAAGTCCTTTCTTTCCTATTCCTATTTTCTGCCGCAGCCAATAACAGACTTTTCTGCATTTCCCAGGAGCAATGAAGAGGGAGTCTTTTGTCTTTCTTCACCCCAACTCATTCCTCTCCCAAAGGAGAAGAGTTGCTAATCTAAAGGATTGGATATTATCGGTGGGTAGAGTTATTATACTCTTGAGACAGGCTCTGCCCTCATTCCAACCTCTCCCACCTCACCCCTCCCTGTTCTGCCTGAGCTCAGGGCTGTAGGCTCATCTTGGGCTTCTAGCCTCCTTTGGCTAGCAGACCAGGTGGCCTGCTTTGTAGGCTCAGCCCTCTTGGCATTTTGGCAAAACCAGGACCTCAACAACTTACCAACAGTCCTGAATTTGAGGGTAATAGGGTACTGCCTAGCCACTGCTTAAGCTGCTACCTTGCTCCTCATTTCTAACTAGTTTTTGTGTGGATATTCTATCAACCCAAGCCATGGAGGCTGAGGAGGGCCAAAGACACTCTAGCCTAACCCTCCCTGGAAGTTAGCATCGGTATCGCACAATCTCACCACTGTTCAAAATCCTTAGTGTGGGTTGATTAAATCTCAATCCTTTTGTTTTTTCTTTATAAAGGTTTCAGTCAAATTCCTAAGAACTCTAACATTATACCAGATTGCTCTTTGAAATTTGGTAGATCCTAATAATTTGCCATCAAGAGCATGGAGTTCCAATTGGGCAGAGCAATGGAACATGGTTTACATGTTATGCTAAATGTAATAAGAATCTTCTTAGTTGAAAGCATCAGTTTAAAAAAAATGCTTCAACTTAGTTTAGGTCGCCACTGTGAAAGATTATATAATTAAATTGTTCATCTTTGTGATGGTTCTTTCTTTGGGATAAAGAACAATGCCAAAAGAGCATGGGCATCAGGAAAAAATATCTTCTTGGGTTTCCTACAACAATGGAACTAGTTCCTCGCTAATAATATCATTAATACTAATAACAATGAATTCAGGCCATGCTCCCTTAAGCTACAGCTAAGACAATACAAATCTTCATAGCCTTTCCCCAAGTGTAAAAATGACAATTCACACTCTTTGACACTGAACTTATTTCCATAACACTAGAGTTTTGGCATTTTTACCTGGCCTCACATGCACATATTCTAAGAATCCTATCAAATGGGTGTGGCTCTGTGAGCAGGTACACAGACATTCTTCAACTGATAAGACACCCCCAATCCCCAGGTGTGTGGAACCATCATGAACCCACAAATAACAGTCTGGGGCTATGGGAAGGCAGAGAGCAATGAGGAGATTAGTCTTCCCTCTTCCCATCTCTTTTCAATTCAATTCTGTTTGATTTGCTTTTGTACATTGCAATCACTTAATGACCTTGATTTCTGGTTTGCCTGGAAACCAAATTACAACCAGAAAAAAATGTTAGGATACAGAAGTAGTTTGAAACTTCTGAATAGAGGCTGAAGGTCCCTCTTGATACTCCTTAGAGGACCACACTCAGGCAAACAGGGACGAAGAATAGGTGGATAGTAGCAGGCCACTTATACTCCAGCAAGGAGAACCAAAAGGATTTCTCACCACATCAGGCTTTTACGCTGGAGTCATCAGCACAAGCAGCAGCACCTCCAAGAGACTGCAAGGAGCATGATCTATGAAATGCATTCTGAACTCTCCACAATAGAGACATACACCTTAGGAGTATACAATTGTAGAAACCAGGTGGTATCTGAGCACCCAGTACATGCAGAAGTAGAAACAGAGGATTAAGGCATTAGACCTTTCAAGACAGATAAGATTTAGAAAGAGAAAAGGTGAGAGGGCAATTCAGATGACACAGTGTTTGAATCCTAATGAATCCACACTTAATGTGGAGATAGAGCTATTTGGTGACCGAGAAGGTGGGGGATGAAAATCAAGCCAATGTAGTGAACAGGCTGCCATGACATCAGCACGCCAGGCCTCTGCAGGACCCCAGGTGTCAACTCTTTTATGCAGAGATGCACAGAGGCGGACTCCACACGTGGCATCCACCCTTATTAAACTTCAAACTGGAAGCAGATGGAAGAGCCCTGCCAGAATGCATAGCCAACACTGGCAACCACAGAAGGCCAGAGCAGCAACACCTAGGGGCTGCCGGGGGCTCAGCTGGATGGGCTGGAATGGAGCCTCTGAGGACCACAGGACTCCCACACCAGAAGGACTCAAGAAGAGGGCTACACAGTGATACCTGGTAGCAGGAAGTAAACTCTTGGTTTCTGGGGTTTAGGAGAAGAACGGTTTCCCTACAGACTGAGGTTAAAAAAAAAAAAAAAAAGGGAATCAAGGTAGGAATTCAGACCAGGATGAGGCTGGAGGAAGAAACAAGGCAGAGGCCAGTCACTAGCAGTTGGCATAAGCAAGAAGCGCATTGCACGGTAAGAAGCAAACAACTGCTGGTCCCAGGGTATACCAGAGCTGAGTCAGCAGCCAGGGTGGCAGGATTTGGAGGGATTGCAGTTGTGAAGGTCAGACAGATGTTGGAGCCAGGATGTCATTACAATCCAGAGTCTTAAACCATTATTTTCCACCAACCAAAACAGAGCGGCTCTGGAGCAATGTCTCCTTAACCTGTGAGCTCTGGACTGGCTACACAGAATCCAAGAAACACAGGAAAACATATACCTAAGACAGTATCAAAATGTTTCAAACCGTATGATTCCATTTTTATGACATTCTTGAGAAGGCAAAACTACAGTGATGGAGAACAGATCAGTGGTTGCCAGGTTAAATAAAATTTTTAAAAATTATTGTGTTTACAGTGTGCATTTTTCTGAGGAAAGTTTTCATTCAATTTCAAAGGGATATATAACCCCCCAAAAAGTTAAGAGAACTACTGCTTTGCAATAACCAAAGCAGAGGGGCCTCGCACAGGCCATTCTAAGTATGGAGGCTGGTTGGGCATATCAATTAACCACACAGCCACGGAGTCACTTCCACAAGTGCCACCTCAGCCCTCCCAGGTCAGCTCCTCCAGGTGATTTTGGCAGGACAACAGAGCTCTCAGTTGACTCGCAAGGACTCTCATAAACTGGCCTCGTTTTTAAGTAGCCCACACTAGGCATCCTCTCCAGCTGCTTCTTACAGAACTACCTCAAGTTCATTCTATTCAATCAAAACTGAGCTCATCTCCTCCCACCCTGCACCTCCAACCCCTCTCCCGCTGCTCTCTGTCTCAGAGAGCAAGGCCATCCTCTCTGTAGCCCAAGCAAAAGCCTGGATATTGTGTTCACTACTTCTCTGCCCTGTTAATTCACCAAACAGATCTCCCGATTCTCTCTTGAATCTGTTCACTTTTCTCCATCCCCACCACCAATATCCTTGTTCAGGCCCCACCTTTTCTCACTAGGATTAATGTAATGGACTCCTGGTCCTTAGTTTGGCCCCCACATGGATCCATTCTTAGTGCAGCCAAAGTGATGTTTCAAAAATACAAATCTCATCATTTCCCTCCCTTGCTCAGAACTCTTTAACGGCCTCCCCACTGCTCTTGTGATCAAGTCCTAATGCCTCAACAAGGTCCTGCATGATCCAGCCACTGCCCACCCCTAGAGCTTCATCTCAAACCATTTCCACTTTGGAAATACACTAGTCTCCCTTCCCTAATCGTGCCATGCTCTCTCGCTCACTTCTAGGCCCTTATACTACCTGCCTGGAATACTCTCTGGATTTCACTTCCTCTAGGAAGTGCTCCCAATTCCCCAAGCCTGAGGTATACACCCCTCTCCTCTGTGCTTCCCATCACTGCCCTTATAACTCTATGTTGTCAGGCAACATGCCTGCATTCCTGACCAAAGCTGTGAAGGCAGTGTATCTTATTCACCAGTGCATCCCCAGAGCCTAGCTTACGACAGGAGCTCAAGGTTTGCGGTCAGATAAGTTTGCCTCCTCAGCTTGTCATGGGTAGAGCATGATCTCATACTTCTCCATCTCTCCCATCTTATACAGCACACCCTGAAGAAATGCTCATTGACCAAGACTCACTTTGCTGCCTTCACTACGGAAGGATTCAAGGGGAGGAGAACATCTTGTCCCGGACAGCTAGGCAATGGGAATTAGCCCATTACAGGAACTAAAGCTGCCCTGATTCTGAACTGTGTACTTTTGACAGCTAGAGGTTACCTTGGAGATCACGTGGTCCACAGTTTTCTCATACCCTAGGGTACTCCCAAGGGCTCTAAGAGGATCCACCACCAGAGATATGGGGGGCTTGGACAGCCCACCCTGCCACAACCAGAGCAGTTATGCCTTCTTTCATCTTGAGCTTCAGTTAAGATTGGGTTTGAGGAAGAGTTTTGATGTAAAATTTGACAAGACCTCAAATTCCATTCCACTCCCTCAACTTACAGACACAAAGCTGAAACACAGAGAGGTTAAGCGACTGGTTGCGGCCACACAGTTATCTAGCACTAAAAACCAGCCACAAATTCCAGCACTCCATCCAGGTTTTCATACCATATGGGGCTACACAGATATAGAGCAATTTGAAGAGAAAAATATCTTGGTTAATCATTCTCCTACCATTTTGTTTTGTTTTATACATTTTTAATTGTGTACGCTATAGTTCACATAACATACATGTATGTAGGGTAGAATTATTAGAAAGTGACCATCTGTGTAACCAAACCGCAAGCCAAGAACACCAGCACCCTGAAGCCTCCACTCCCTTGTGCCCCTCCCTCTAGAGGCAAACCACTATCCTGTCTTTTCAAATAATTCTCTTGCTTCTCTTCATAGTATGAAGATACCACAATGTATTGATCTATTTTAAACACTGAAGGATATTTCTCCCATGTTTTAACATCAACATTGAATCACCTGAATCCACATGATTTCAACATGACTGTAATGAAAATGTCTGAGCACCCAAGGCAGAAACAAGACAGCTTCCCCAAGCAGCCTGCACTGGCTGGATGTTTCTAAGAAGCCCAAAAATAGGAAATTATGCAGATAAATGATGAATCCTCAACAATCCTCAGTGCTTCATTAGTAGGTCTACATCAATCATTTTGGGTCCTAAAACTGAAGTCTTGCTATTTGCTAATATATCTGAATCAGTAAAAATATGTAGTAACTGTACTGATGATACCAGGTATGTAGATAGAAATTGTGATTACCTTCCCCCTGGCCAGCTCTGAATTATCCAAGTCTAACATGAGGCCACCTGTGGTTGCTTCCAATATAGAGCTGAGGTGTGGTGAGGTACCCTTTCTTCCCTCTCATTCATTACAGTTCACCTGGCTTTGAATGATCCCATGTGCTAGAACTCTGTCCTCTCTGACCAAGGCTCCAAGAAGAATCCCAAGCTGATGATCCCAAGATCAGCTACATGGACCAAGGCTAACTGGTCGCTGGTACTAGTTAAGGCCCTAGAAACCCCACCCACTCTTACCCCTCCCAATCCACAGCTTCCACCATGCTGTAAGAACCACAATGAGAAAGTTTCTCATGTCAATATCCTAAGACAAGGAAGGGCCCATGACAACTCAATCACAGTCAAGAGTAGAGTCTACATGACAGACCCCATACCTTTCCATGAAAACAGACCAGAAGGAAGAACCAGGAATACTGGGCACCCAAGTAGGGAAAGAATCAGCATAAATTTTGAAAAGTGCCCCCAAGAGTTAAGAAGTCCTGTATAACATGTTCTCCAGACTATCGGCTTGCCAACTTTACCCATACCTGGTCACTGATGGTGACTTTTTCAAAGGTGGCAGTGCTTAGTGGACAAGAGCATAGGTTCTATCCTCATCCTACCAATAGGAGTATCACAGTGACTTATAGTACAGAGTCAGGGGCTCTTCATACACAAATGTAAATCCTCAAAAGAACCTTCAAGCCATGTAAAAACAAGGACAGATGGTGTCATTGCCCTGCTCAAAATCCTCCACTGCTTCCTCATCTCAGAGTAAAAGTCAAAAGCCTTGCAGTGGCCTCCAGAGCCCCACACAATCTGACCTCTGTCAACTCTCTGATCTCATATCCTACTCTCTCAGTTCAGATCCAGCCAAAGGCTTCCTTGTTGTCACCCAAAACTGCAAGGCCCACTGCACTCAGGCCTGGGCACTTGTTCCCTGTCTAGAATGTTCTTCTCTCAGCTATCCATGATGCTTGCTTCCTCACCTGCTACAAGTCTTTGCCCAAATGTGCATTTCTTAGCACAGCCTCAAGTTTCCCCATCGCCCACCTCTCCCCACTTTATATTTCCCTTCTCTGCTTCATTTTTTTCCTCCTGGCACTTAAAGTATTTAGTCCATGGACACTGTTATCTTATTTGTCTCCCTCACTATGATATAAGCTCCATGTGGGCTGGAGCCATCCTCCACCATTTGCTCTAGGTATCCCCAGCCGTTGGTAGGCACTCAAGATTTGAATGAATAAAATAGTGCTACTCTCATTTTGCACAATAAAGTGGGGTACTTAATTGGCAAGATTAAGCACCTTGCCAAGCATATATTACTGAAAATTACCAGGGCCAGGATTTGACCCTCGACTTGTGAGACTCCGAAGCAATGCTCTGAATCCACCCTGACTCTCCTAAGTCAGTCAAATGTGCTCTTTTTCTTATCCCTAAACATATGTCACTCAAACCAGCCAGTCATGCTCCATAAATGCAGAACCCTAAAGTATAGGAATCACTGAAGATGGAAGTTAAGGAATCAAACATTTACTCCATTAGTAAAGAATCTCCAAAGATGTTTATAGCACAGATTGGTGAGAATGAGTTTATTAGAGACATTAACCATCTGGAAGATCTTGACAATGTAGAATATGGGTCTGTCAAAAAGTATATAAATAAATAACAGAACATAGTTAAAAACAGGATAAAGGGGGAAAACAGAAAGCCAAACACCTAGGGATTCAGATTAGAGAATTCCTTACTAAACACAAACACATCAGAAGAAGATCCTACAATCACAGTGTAAGGTGAACAGAATAGCAACAAACGTGAGAGCTACTTTTAAATGGTCACAAGGAGACTTCTACAATATTGAGATTTCTTTTCAGGATTATGTCATATATTACCTCTGGAAAGTTTCTGTTAAGATTTTCATTCTTTGGTGGAGATCATAATACATAAGGAAATGGCAAAAAGGCATAAAGAGAAGAAAGAGATAATACTCAGATTAGCTCCAAGATTACCAGAGTGGGAACTGAGGCTGTGCCTTCTATTGTCAATATTGTTAACACTTCGGTTTAACCACTACCAATTCAAGGGTGTGTAGTGAGACCTGCACTAAAGGTGTCACTACTATCATTTATAATCAGTAGCATTTCTTGCGAGACAAGGCAAATAAAACAAGTTAAACTGATTATCTTAAAGAAGCAAATTCTATTCATAAAAACATCAAGTCCCTACACCCTGCAAAGGGAACTGAGCAGTACATTATTTTATTATATTAGGCAAAGATTGAAACAGATTACGATACAAGATTACGATTTAAATTAGTAGGCAGAAGAACACATCCTTCTGGGTCTTATCCTCTTTGCAAGCTCTGGAGCGAGTTCTCCTGACAGATTGCATCTTTCACTCAAATACATGTCCTCTGGGTTAAATTAGTTAAGACAGAATTCAAAAGAACCAGGAATCTATGAAAACTCTGTCTTTGTTAAGGGGTCAGTCATAACTAAGATCTATAGTGGCCATTACTGTGTTGCTTCTATTGCTGTATGTTTGCAGAATGTTTTGCAATTACCACCAATAGTTATTAAGGTCCTTAAATTCTCTGCAGTTTATGCTGGTAAGGTTATCTCATTAAGGTAGAACTTTAAGTTTACTAACTGAACATCAGGACTGGAGTTTCAAAGTCTTAGCCTCCTTGGTCATTTCTTTAACCTACTAAAGGACTGCCTCTTACCAACCCATCCACTCTTCCTATAAGGCAACCTGAGCATACACCAGAGTCATCTGGAGACCTTTATGCAATGCATTTATGGAGTACTTACTATCTGCCAGGCAAGCTTCAGGCACTAGGGGACAAGAAGAGGAAAAGACAAGGTTGCTGCACTCATGGAACTCCCATGCTAGTAGAGGAGACAGACACAATCAGATTCACAGACACCTGCTACAAAGATGAGTAAAGCATGTTAACGGGCTTGGAAATAACCCAAATGGAGGAATGAGGACTGCTATTTTAGATGGAGTCGTCAAAGAAGGCCTCTCCAAGGATGTGACAATTGAGAAAGGAAACAATGGAAATGAGGAAGCAAGGCCTGTAAATACAAAGTGGGAGAAAGCATTAAAGAGAAATGAAGCCCCTATCCAGGGGATCTGGGATGGGTCCAGGAATCCACATTTATAACACACGACCAAAGCAACTGTATCACGGGTACTCTAAGAGCCTCGCTTCAGGGAAACACTGCTATAGGATAAACATAGAGTCCTTTGCACACAACAATGACAATATTGGCCCATCACAGGAAGTATGGGACAAATACTGAGACGTCCCATCAAGATGTAAAGATAGGGCTCCTATGGAGCCAGCCATCTACCTACACCCACCAAACTGTGCTCCACAGGCAGACATGTGGTAAGGGGCACCCGTGCCCCTTCGCTCAGAATCTCCTTGGCACCTTAACCAGCCAAGCACCACCAGCAACATCTTCCTTTGAGCACCCACTGTGCGTGATACTTGACATAGTTGCTCCCTGTGAAGAGGCCTTTTCTGTCTGCCCCAAGTAGATTCAGGCCCTTCTGGTCCCAACTACCCCATGTACATACTTCCATCATAGCAATCAACTCCCCACTGAAGGTTTCTCAACCAGCACGCAGTAGAAGCTCAGTAACTGTCTGATCTATGATAATAAATAACAGCGACTAATGACAATAATAAAATCCCTATTGTCAAGACACTTATGAAAATGGAGCAATTTCCAACAGCATAATACCCTATGAAGGGGCTTTCTACTTTCACTACATTAATGTTGCATTAAAACAAACTGGATCATTTATTTCAGTGAGACATTTACTAATGCAACACAATCATCAAATCTCAAACACCCAAGCCTATCACCAACATTAAACTTTCTCATCATTTCACTTAATTAAGGTTACAGGGAAGCTGAGTGACTGCTTATGAATAATGTACCATTAAAGCCTTTTATCATCACCAGGATTTAATAGTCATTTCCCAAAAAGATGTTTCCACTGTGCCTCTCGCCTCCCTGCCCCTTGCTCCCTACCACCCACACTGCTGAATGCAAGCAGGCATTCTCTAAAGCTCCCATCCACTCTCTCCAAAAAATACCTGCTCAGCAGCTCTGTGGTCAGCATTGTTCTAAGTACTGGGCATGAAACAGTGACTAACACAGACAAAACCCCTGCCCCTAGGAAGTTTACCATTTTAAAGCAATTTCCAGTGGTGCTTTGACATAAAACCAGAAGCCTGATCTGCTCTCCCAAGAGTCGCTGATGCCTCCCTCCCGCTATGACAAATTTTGCCAACTTTACTGCAGGGCTCACCATGCTTTGGAGGCAGATAACTACATTTTACATTTGTGTTCAAGATTAGGGACAGGTGAACACCAGAGAAAAAGCTCATTCCTAGGCCACGGAACGCTGCTCTGATATGGTTTAACTATTCAAGTCAGAGAGCTGCTATTTCCTTTATGTCTGAACATCAAGCGTGGCCTTGTAATTATCACGCTCAGATAGGGAATTGCAATTCATCTCTGTACATTAAACAATATCTAAAAAAGCATCAACTACCCAGAGATAGGTACTACGGGGCCCACTGAAGTCAGTGTAGGTGTTTTATTATGGCAGACCCCATCAGGGAGAGCCTCCTAAGAGCACCTCTTCCCCACTCCTCTTCCTGGCTTTCATTGTCACCCTGCTGAGAGCAACTCAGGCTGCTGTTCTTATCTCCCAGGCATCTCAAATGCTATTTTAGCTTAAAGTACACGGGAGTTTAGCTTTTGTCCAAAGCCTAAAGAGCTCCTACACCAATGGAAAAAAGAGAACACACAATTAACTCATTTTATTGATTTCCCAAGTTAAGTCCTGAGACTGACCAAATGGGATCAGATTGCAAAAGATTAAACTTCCATCTCACAGTCCATTTATAGCATTAAAATCTGTCTACCACCTGAGCTCTATTTCGTGGTCCTTTGCCTTTTCTCTTTACAGCACGCGGCACACCAGGTTCTTCCTGCATTTGGCCTTATGTCAGCCCTACGAAGTAAGGAGGGGCCCTGGGCAGGTGGTATCACCATTTTAGAGATGAGTAAACTGAGACACAGTATAAAAAGGAAAAGGTGGCAGAATTTAGTTTTAAAAATATCATGTCATTTAATACTGAATTTATGCTATGTAAAATTTGGAGAATGCACAAAATGTCAAGTCACAGCCACCCAAAGAAAGAGAAAAGGAGCCCATGTCTGAACTATGGCCCAAGGCTTCAGCTAATGGACTCCTAGGGCCTTATGCTGCTTCTCCAGTCTTTCTGATGGGTCAGGCCTGCTGTCTCACACACTGAGAGAGGGAGGAAGCAGTCTGGGCATCAGCAGGGAGGAAGGGGAGAGTGCTACGTTTTATCGATGGGCACTTGCAACTACAGAATCCACTTCCACAGGGGACTGTTTTCCCCAAAACCTTAGTGCTGGGCAGAAGGCATTACACTGTGTCAAAAAAATAACGTGTCCAGTAAGAATGAATGGCAACTGCTGTCATTTAGACCAAGAAATTGTCTTCTCATTGCAGCACATATTCCACGAGCACAAACCAGGGAGGCAGGCGGAGGAAGACAGAAGAGGAGCGTTCAAGAGGCGGATACTCCTCCACCCATGAAGCCCAGTGCAGCACGGGGCCACAGCTCAGCACTGGGAACAAACCTGCTGACCACTCCACTATCCCCCTCCCAGACCCAGAGGGGCTCAGGAGGTCAGTGCATGCCAGGCTCCGAAGGCCGCAGACTTGATGCCAAGTCCCTGCCCTGCCATTTCCTACCCATTTGACTCTGCATGAGTTATGGGACCCCTGAGGCCCAGATTCCACATTTGTAAAAGAGGCATGAGTACATCGGAGTATTGCCCCCAGAGGGTGATCATGGAGATTAGCGAGTTTGTTTAAAGCAATTAGCATAAAGCCTAACACAGCGTGTGCTCTATACGTGTTAACTATTATTAATACTAAAGAAGGGGGAGGCTTTGGATGACTTAGACCTTCTCAAACTATCCGTGGTGAAGGACCATGTATTAAATTCCCAAACTATCAGACTGATGCTTTGGGAAAACAATAAAAATGAATCATTAGAAAAATCATGTGCTTGAATGTCACAGCACTGTCGAATTGCCTTACTTCTCAGGCACATTCCAAAGATGCACTAACTCTTCCAGGTCACCAAGTTATCACTTAGGAAGGCTCATCATGTGAAAGGTACCCAAATAACCCTCAAAGAGCCCAGAGGGGCAGCCAGGCTTCCAAAGGCAGCTGGCTTCTAATTAAGGGGTGACTGAGGCCTGGGGTGAATCAGATTTATGTAATAAAGTTATGTAACCCGTTCCTAATTCAGACATTTGTCTGAGCTGGGCAAGCATGTTCAAGCGTCAGCTGACTCCTTCAGAAGCCTCAACTCACACTGCCCTAGAGGGAACCTGGCAAAGAGCCGAAGGACCAGAGCAGAACTAAGAGCTCATCCTTCTACTTGAGGGGTCAGTGCCACTGCCTGTGGGAGCAAAAACGCAACAGGAATGGAATGTTGGGAGGTGCCATGGAGACCAGCAATGTTGGCATTACGCCAACAGGTAGAGCGTGTGGTTGGACGGCTGTCTCCTCACTGAAGCCCATGCAGGGCTTTCCAAGGTCTTGTTTATCCATAGAACCCTCCTTTGGAGAAGACATGCATGGTTGCCTGCCTGCCCTCTTTCCTCATCCAGGAGGATCCTAGTCACTCCATATAGCTTTTCAAAAATCACAGATGCAGCAGAGAAAGACCTGGATAGCCAGAAGAGTTGAGTTCTACTCTAGACTCGACCACTAACTGGTGATTTGATCTTGGATAAGTCACTTCCCTGCTCTGAGCCTCAGATTCCTCCCCAGTACAGAAGGGGAACAAAGCTGAAATCAAGTCAGGGCCTTTCTGACTCCATGACTTGCTGGCTTGCTCAGGTGCTCACCTCAGTCTGTACTCGCCCGTCACTTACACTCGACTCCATACCTGCACCTCTGTCCTCTGCTCCACCCCACCTGTTCTATTAGTGACAACAGCTTTCCACTGATCCTGATCCTCGAGGTGAGGTAAGAGCCTGAACTGCTTCTCTCTCTCATTGCATCTCAGCTCCTCACCTACACTGCAAGGTACTCTCTCCTCCACACTCGTCACAATACTCAGTGAGGAGTGGGCCCTTGGCTCATCTTCAAAAAATATCTGTGGAATTGAGTCTTAAGGCTAGACCCAATTAGCCTTACGTAAGGGAGATTGACAGCTGTATAACCTCTTCCCTTCAAAGAGAACTTCCATTCCCCATTTATCAAATATGTACTGAGCTCCTACCACGGCCAGGCCACGCCAGGCTCTAGAAAGACACTGGCAAAAAAAACCACTATCCCTGTCCCTCACAGAGCTGATGCTTTACTACTGAAGCTCATTAAGTCCACTTAGGATGGGAGGTCTAATCATTAGCATGGTTTTTAAATCTTACAGAATAACATTCTAGAACCACTAAATAGACTACTCCAATGCTTAAATCCTTGTTATCAGATATCTGCTCTTGTAACATGTTGGGGGATTTTTTTTAGGAACAGTGAATAGATTTTCTGATGAGGACTCTGTGTGTGTATATAAAGGGGTGGTATTTGTGAGGTTTTGGGAGTTTTGTTTACCTTTTAAAGGTAGTGGTTAGCCGCTTCCCTTCCACTTTTGAAAAAAACAGGCTTGGAATGTTTCCAGCTACAACTAATCTTAGATGACAAGAGAAAGAAAGAATGCAACATCACTACTTCTTCCATCTCCTACTCAGTCCCTACGCAGCTTCCCAGTCACTCTAGGACTTAGACACTGAATTAAAATATAGTGATTTTCCTAATAAGTGCGCTAACGTTTTCCTAGACGATTCAAAACGGATCAAATTTAATTAAGAAAAACTGAAAGTCTAGGACAGAATCGTAAGGATGATCATGCCATACACCACTATGGTCATGAGAGACCAAAGTGCTCAGCCATAAGGCATACAGCAATTGATATCACTCCAAAGACATGGCTACTTTTCTTTCACTCTCAATTCCCCAGTTATGTGGAGAGATTCACCCCCATAACAGCCTTCTCCTTGCTGTACGGACGGACCACCTCAGGTGCAGAGTGGCCTTTATAATTTATTTTCTAGTCAACAGCCATCATCTAGGTGCTCTACAACCAGTTCACTGTTACCAAAAGAATAAATGGGCAACAGGATGCTCGTCTCCCAAATCCAAAAGAGGCAAGTTTCGATATGAGCTAAGAAACAGTTTTGCTGATAAAGGGCATAGGCTTTATATCACTGACCCAAACTGGAATCTGTCATTTCTACAGCAAGAGATGGCTTCAGCTGTAACTCCAAAACAAGACCCGCAGCATTTATTGAGTTTGCTAATATGTAAAGTGCTCAATTAATATGGTGGGAAACAGAAAGGCAAACAAGCCAGTCCCTGACCTCAGCGGGTTTAACCCTGGCTCCAGTTAGAGCAGCCGTTTTCAAAGCGTGGTACCGGGATCTGCAGCATCAACTCCACCTGGGAGCTTCCTAGAAATGCATATTCTCAGGCCCCATCCTAGACCAGCTGAATCAAAGCTCAAGGGGTGGGACTTGGGAATTTGTGTAACAAGCCCTCCAGGTGATTCTGATACACACCAAAGTCTGAGAAACACTGAAGTACAAAAAACAGAGCACACAAAGCCAACGATACAGAGCATCAGCATCTGTCACGTTCTTTAGATATGAACACGTTTCATACATAAGCCACTCATACCCAACCTTTTTGGCAATAATACACCTGACTGCTTATAAGCATTTATTAAGTGCTATTAAGTACCATCCAGCAATTGACATTTTGCTATGAGGTAAGCTAACATTAGTCCTGTTCTCTTTAATAAGCAATCTCTGAATATTCATTTGTGTATTTGGTAACTTACGTCAAAAATTCCCTTTGCAGGGCCAGCCCCAGTGGGCTAGTGGTTAAGTTCAGTGCACTCTGCTTCAACGACCCAGATTCAGTTCCCAGGCGCGGACCTACACTACTCGTCTGTCAGTGGCCATGCTGTGGTGGTGGCCCACACACAAAAAGAGGAAGATTGGCAGCAGATGCTAGTCCAGGGCAAATCTTCCTCAGCAAAAAAAAAAAAAAAAAAAAGCCCTTCATTTGTCAAGACATGATTGAATATATCCTTTGGTCCTGATTTGGGAGTAAAAAAAGGAAATTAGGTGAGGGTGATTGTGACCCAAGTCCTATAAAAAGCAAGGGACGGCAGTAAACTTCTACAAATAAATCTAGAGAGGAAACCTCAAACTCCCTTCGAAAATGGCCTGCCCATGAACCATAAGCTCTCTGGGCTTCTTCTTCAAGGCCCTTCCAGGAGGATCCAACCTCCCACATCTTTGCATAAAGCCAGTCTCCAAAGGCCTGGGACAGTACTTCCAGCTCCATTCAGAGATCAGGAACAGTTCTCCATGATCTCTAAGCACAGTACAAGAAACAGCGCCAGGAGACATTAGCTATACAATTTGAAAAATAACTCGACTACATAATTCTATACACCATACCATCGCCCCCTTTCTCTCTGAGAGTCTTGTTTTCTTCCCCTCTGGAACCAAAACCTATAATCTATAAAACAGAAGAAGTAGCAATACCTACTTGTTCCTTAAATGCTCTGAAAAGCCCAGAAAAAGGAAAAATAAGCTCATGAAGAAAACAGGGCCATTATTTTCCATCTGTAGACCCCAGCACCGCCCAGCAGAGCAGGAGGGATCCCAAAAACCCTCCCAGCTTCAGCTCATACATGGAAATGATTTTCCATTCCTCTTTCAAACCCCTCCCTGCCTCTGTTGCCTCGAGCCTGAGCCCACAGAACTTTCCAGCTTATATAATCTCCCCACCACATGGCACGCCATGCCTCTCATCCAAGGGGCTCACATCCAGTATTGTACAGTAACCACTTACTGTACAAAACGCACAAAAACAAGTGCTGGGCCATCCCATCTCCTCCCCACAACTGTGCTCCCGCACTGCTGGGTTTCACGTGGAGATGAAAGAAAAGGATACTGGATTCAAGTGGATGATAGCCATCCATTACCACAGGCTTAATGAAAGTGGCCTATTACCGCCTCAGCCTCCTACACTCAATGCAACAAGGAAATGTTTGTCAAGTGAATTAGTGAGATACAATCAACTTTTTTTTTTTTAAACCTTGAGACCAGCTAAGATAACCACCTGTCTCAGTTTGTCCAGGACTTTCCCAATTCAGCACTGAAAGCTCTACGTCCTGGGAAATCTCCTCAGTTCCAGGCAAACCGGGACAGGTGACCATCCTCGAACCAGCAGCTCCTAGTCTGCTGCTACAGAAAAACAAATCTAGAGATAGGACCACATGTTTCCAATCTGAATCCCAATAAAAGTCTCAGGAAAGGATCATCACAGCCTTTAGTAAACTAAAATAAGTGTCTCTTGGCGTGAGGAGCACTCTGTTAAGAGCTGGGAGCCTCGACTAGTGGCTCATCCAAACACCGATGTTTGAGAATCTCCTGGAGGGCTAACCCCCAGAGGTTCTCATCTATAAGTGTGGCCTGAGACCCAAGTATTTGCAGTTCTAACAAGCTCCCAGGTGCCACTGATGTTGCTAGTCACAGACCGCACCAGGAATAGTCACGGCCTAGGCTATAGCTCATCTATTAATTTGCTGACAAAGCTTGAGTCAACTATGGACCTTCCTGGGAAGCCACGGACTTCTCTGGCTTGTTTCTTCCCCTATAACTGTACATGATCCCTAAGCTCCCCTCAAATGCTAGGCTTCCAGAACAGTGTTTCTCTAATTTCAGCACGCAGAAGAATCACCTGGAAGACTTGTTAAAACAGATTCCTGGCTCCTCCCTACTTCTTCCGATTCAACAGGTCTGAGGTGGGCCCAGGAAGCTGGATTCTTACAAGCTCCCAGGTGATGCTGATTCTGCTGTGGGGACCACTTTGAGCAGCACTGGTCTCTAACATGAGGGGCGCTGGACAGTATTTATACCAACTGTGAACATAGAGCTGGGTAGCAATTATGCTACAGGCTTTTCACATCTTTCAGCTAAATTTTTTTTTTCATCTTCAACAAATTCTATTTTCTCTCCTCACTCATTACACCAACAGCTGCATTCCATCTCCCTAACCTTTTTGTCTGTGGATTCAGAGATTGCTGTCGCTGCAGATCGAGTGATCTCATGGGCTACAGAAGCTTTCTTTTCAACGGTCCACCCAGTTCGCATGACAGGGTCACAGAGAAACTCAGGCGGAAAGGACGGTCTCTTCACTCTGAAGCTGAGAAAGATTCAGGGATGCAGCAGCCTGCAAGAAGCCCCCGAGTGAGTGGAAAGACTGAGTTCTCTTGCCCTCCAGCTTAAGTACTTATACATGTCTCCCTCTCCCTCTAAGGTGGGGAGGTATTAGAGGGAAAAAACCCACCAATATAAATCAACCCAAGTTGTTCAAGTTGGGCACTGAGCTCCACCACTCCTGATCTTCTTCAAGTACTTCTCCCAGGGCTTCTGGGAAAATTCTAAAAGAAAATAGGATTAGCTAGAGGGGATCTTGCCAACAAAGGAAAAAATCTTAGTTTGCTTTGGATACCTTCTAACAGGGACAAAGATGTTAAATGAGGTGGTTCACTAGACCCTGCCCCATAGTGGCCTATAAGGGGCAGGGCTGGGATGTGCAGCCTTCTCACAGCTCTGAAGCTCTGTTGGGTTCACCAAGAACATAATTCGTTAAACTATCTCACTTCTAGCACACAGGGCATTCAAAAAGGTATCAAGCAAGAAACACCACTGTGTACTCCACAAACAGAATATTGTGTATACATTTGCTAAATTTCTTTAACATTTAAGCACGCCACTTCAGCTTTTATGATCTAGAGAGAAGGAACAAAAGCAGTGTTTTTCATTTCAATTTGCTTTTGGGGACAGAGCAGAATATCTGAAATTGGTCAGGTTCCCAACCTTCACAGTCAGCATTGTTCTCCTGGAGGGAGCACTTCGAGCCTGAATGTGGGAGAGACTCAAGTGAGGGGTGAAGGCTAGGTCTGTTTGAGACAGGCCTCACACAGAGCCCACACCCCCGGGTTATATGGCCACCTACCCAGAAAGTCTTCCCTCAGCCAAGAAGCACGAGTTTGTCTAGGTTTCTAGAATCTGTTTTCTGAAACACTTCCCTGACTTCTTGCAAGTGAAATTTGGAAGAAGATGGGGGCAGCAGGAGGGAAACACCTCTCTCTTCTCAGGGCAGCATCTGTCTGTTGCTGGGACCCACAGAACCTTGTGTGAGGTCCCAATGGGCCATGTCCTAAGGAAGCACTCCTAGAAAGTGGAGCTGTCAAAGCAGCCAGGAGCATTGTTCTATCCCTCCTCACCGCTAGTGATCTGTCAGCATCCCTGGGTCCAGCCCTGGCCCTCTTCTAAGCAAGCTGCTCGACCTTAGGCAGGGCACTTCACATCTGAGCTTCATTTCTTCCTATGTGAAAAGGAGATAAGCCCTGCTTGGCCTGGGGTTGGAGGATGCTTTGTGCCAGGGTAAGGGGCTGCCTCTGCTTTTGGGGGAGTCCACCCTGCTAGTTTACACCTCGAGGTCGGGCCACTCCCAGAACAGTAGTTGATGAGCACTGCTACTTCCTGGTAGCTGGTAGCTGGTGAAAACTTACCCACGCCCTGCTTAGAAGTCAAATGTTCCAGGAGCTTCTAGGCCAGACTCAGCAACTGAGGATAGCTCTGTCCGTCCACCTCCAACCTGCCCTCCAGCCCCAAAGCCAGCCAGTCCACCAACTTGCTGGCAATTTAGTTGCACTTTCTTTCTCTCCTCTGGGCCTCCGCATACGCCACTCCCCATACCTAAAATTCTTTCCCTTCTCTCCCCAGCTTTGCAAATTCCTCTAGGCCTAGTTTGGGTCCCTTCTCTGCAAAGCTTTCCTGTTCTCAGTTCTTTCTCTTTAAGTGCCTTCATGAAGCCTTCTCTGAACTGCCTAGTATCACTGTAAGGCCCCACTGTGCACCCCTCGTGTATCTACACGGTCTTTATTCTACAGTTTGCATATCTGTCTCCCTTCTAGATTTATAAGCATCTTGAGGCCTCAATTATTTCTTTATCCCCAATGTCAACTACCAAAGTGGCTTAACAAACACTGTTAGAATAGATGAACTGATATCGCTATAAAGTAAGATAATTGAGTTACAGTATCAATGACATTTTTAAGTAGATTTCCAATGCTGGTGTAGCTCACACTAAACAAACTTAATACGTGAAAATCAGATTTCCCTAAAAGGTACATCTGGAGAGTTATGTACAACAGGATTCACCAGAGGACTCTTTTTTAAATATCAGGTTCCCATGCCTTTAAAATAGGATTTAGTCTGATATTTATTTTTTCAGGCACTTGCACTCAATTTAGTTCAGGAAACATTTACTGAGAACCAACTACCACCTAATGGAAGGTGGTCTTCAGGACTCACTGTAGTTTGGGCTTGCCCTGTGTGCTTCCTCAACCTCGCCATTCAAGGCAATTACTAAGTCTCTACTTAACGGAGTCACTGACCGTGCAGCCCCACAGACAAGCAGGCATCTCTTCAGGAGCCACCAGCACAGGGATGCCCCAGCAGCCAAGGCCCTGACTTACTGACGTATCACCAGACACCTCTGACTCCCAGGACCCCAAACAAGCACCAGCCGCAGGCCTCCTTCATTGCAATCGTAAAGGCGTTGCTTTTGACTAAAATATTTGAAATGGACATCATCTTTAGTTTCCTTTTCCCTACTTCCAAGATTCAAATTCCCCATGGAAAGCACATGAGCTCTTTGGAGCTTTTGGAGACAGATGGGCAGCCCTGAATTGAACTGCAAAGCTGCTACTTAGCAGCTATGCAACCTTAAGCTCATAACTGAGCCCCTCTAGGTCTCGTTTCCTCATGTGAAAAGTAGGGTGGTTTGAGAACCAAACACTACGTACAGAAAGCACTAGAATACTGGGCACAGAGGAAGCATTCACTCAATGACAATTTTCATCAAATCACCTTTCTCCTGATCACACAAAATTCACTTTAAAAGTAACTTTTTCCAAGTTACTAAGAGAAATAAAAAGTGGTTCTTCCTTGGTGTTACTTATTTTAAAAACCAAGCCCCTAAAGTGTAAATCAAATCCACAATAAGATACACTTCACATCCACAATGATGGCTAGAATCAAAAAAATAGAAGATAACAAGTGTCGGTGAGGATGTGGAGAAACCAAAACCTTCCTATTGCTGACTCAAATGTAAAATGATGCAGCTGCCATGGAAAACGGTTGGTGTTGCCTGAAAAAGTCAAACACAGAAACACCCTATGATCCAGCAATTCCACTCCTAGGTATATACCCAAAAGAATTAAAAACAGGTACCCAAATACTTTTCCATGAATGTTTACAGCCGCACTATTCACAATAGCCAAAATGGTGGAAACAACCCAAATGCCTATCAGCTGAGGAATGGATAAACAAAATGTGGTAGATACATATAATGGACTATTATTCAGCCATACAAAGAAATCAAGTTTTGGGCCGGCCCCGTGGCTTAGCGGTTAAGTGTGTGCCCTCTGCTGCTGGCGGCCAGGGTTCAGATCCCAGGCACGCACTGACGCACCGCTTGTCTGGCCGTGCTGGGGCCGCATCCCACATACGCAACTAGAAGGATGTGCAGCTATGACATGCAACTACCTACTGGGGCTTTGGGGGAAAAATAAATAAATAAAATTAAAAAAAGAAATCAAGTTCTGATAGATGCTACAGTGCAGATGAACCTCGGAAATACTACGCTTTGGACACAAAAGGTCATATATTATGATTCCATTTATATAGAATACCCAGAATAGGCAAATCCATAGAGACAGCAAGCAGATTAGCGGTTTCCAGGGCTAGCAGAAGGGAGACGTGGATACAGGATATCCTTTGCAGGTGATGGAAACATTTTGGAACCAAAGTTGGTCATTGCACAACATTGTCAATGTTCTGAATGCCACTGAAATGTTACACATTAAAATGGTCAACTATGTGTTATGTGAATTTCACCTCAATAAATTTTTTAAAAGCTCTCCATGAGGATAAAAATTTTCCATTTTCAAAAAGTAGGACACAAATGTGTTACTGTTCAGTCATTCTCAACACCTACTGGAAGCCTGCTGTGTGCCAGGTATTGGGCTCAATATGAGTACCTTATTGCCTAGTGGATCATTTGTATCATCAAGTAGGGTTTGTTTGTGTATACATACAACACACACACACAGACATATGCCATCCACAGAACATAATGTGGTTTTCTCTCAAAGCTCAGTCATTAGAGTGACTGCTAATAAGCCCATGGACTGTGTATATATAAACAAGACCACTTCCATCATAGCATGTTACTGTGCTTTTGCTCTTAGTAAATCTGCTTGAATTACCATCTAAGAATTCAGCAAAACTACAGATTTCACAGTAAAACCATGAGATTCTCTTTTAAGAGTTTTCCAACAAACGGCACTAAAACATTTTCATCAAAATGTGGCTTCTTTAGTTGACTAGACACTCATTCCCAAAGGGCAGACTGGTACATCTTATCCCAAGCACCATGGTCCCGTCATAGGCCCTGAAGTCATGGGGTAGTGGCATTTCCATTATGGAAGTCATCACTATGCTATTTCTTTTGTTTTATTAAAAGGCTTAGGGAAAGTGTGAATGGTTTTTCTACCTCACCTCTGTTTTCAACTGAACATTAAAGAGCAAAAAAAAATTCTTCAAAGACTAGGAATACTATAGAACCAGAAGGGAAGATATATGTTATGTACTGCGGAGACTTCCTGTGCAAATCTCCAATCTAAAAAATGCATAAACCTACGAGCAAAGTGTCAAACCTTTACCAAGGTGTCCTTCCCACCATTAACTCCACATCCCTGTTTGCTTTTGGCACATCTCTCCTGCTGCTTGATGATTTTGAATGGTACATGCTATTTTTTTTAAGGTAAACCAGTTGAAAATATTTCAAGAATGTTATACTACCCTTCTTAATAAACTGCAGGCATCCAAATAAGAATGGAGAAGCCCTACTTTAATTTCCCCAGACTGAGTGAGGACAGAGGCAAGGCTACCAAGATCAATAAAGAGATGGCAGCACTGAAACCCAGACTCAAATCAGGGACCAGATATGAGTAGCTGGAACAGGAGCTTTCGGAAACCAAGTCTCCCAAGCCCCAACTCCGGCTGCTGCTCCCAGACCACTGCTCTGAGGTTGCAGGAGCCTGTCAAAATGTGTCCCTTCTGAACGCTTCCCTGTAGGAACAGGCACCAGGGATGCCTGGCCATTCGGACAGGGTTAGAGAAGGGCACAAAAGCACTTTCACAGCTCTCCTTTCTCAAAGGGTACTATGCCGTACACCTTTCTAGACAGTAAACTGAAAAGAAATTGTCTGAATTAAGGGATCCATCGAGATAAGTGAAGACACCTAGAGTTTTTCGTTTTTTGTTTTAGCAAATATTTACATGCAGTACTTACTATGTGCCAGGAACTGTTTTTAAGAGCTTTACAAATTACTAGGTCATTTCATCTTATAAACAAGCCTGTGATTATTCAGCATCTAGGTATATACCCAAAAGAATTGAAAGCAGGGATTCCAACAGATAGTTGTACACCAATGTTCATAGCAGCAGTATTCACAGTAGCCAAAAGGTGGAAACAATCTAAATGTCCATTGACAAATGAATGGATACAGAGCAAGTGGTATATACATACAATGGAAAATTATTCAAACTTAAAAAGGAAATTTTGACACATTCTACAATATGGATGAACCTTGAAAACATTATACTAAATGAAACAAAGCCAGACACAAAATGATAAATATCATGTATTTCACTTATATGAGGGAACTAGAATAGGCAAATTCGTAGAAAAGGCAGAATGGTGGTTGCCGGGGTTAAGGGGAAAGGGGGATGGGGAGTTACTGTTTAATGGGTACAGGGTTTCAGTTTGGGAAGATGAAAAAGTTCTGGAGATGGATGGTGGTGATGCTTGCACAACAATATGAATGTACTTAGTTCTACTGAACCATACACTGAAAAATGGTTAAAATGTGGTTAAGATGGTAAATTTTGTTAGTGTCTTTTACCACAGTAAAAACAAAAAAACAACTCTACTAGGTAGGTCCATTACTGTAATGCTCAGAGTCCACCCAGCAGCCTCTGCCCCTGTCCCGACACAGCCTGCACGCCACTGGGGAGACAGACACCAATGACAGTTTAACTACAACTGAGGCACAGGCCACAAGGTGAGGAACCGAGTGAAGAGGGCAAATCACAGGGGAACTGAAGGGGAGGCAGTCAGGGAAGCAGCAGAATTCCAAGTTGTCTGAAACGCGTGTAGCGAATCCAACATGTCGCTCTGGTGAGCAAAGGCGTTGACAAGTCAAGAGCTGCTGCACACATTCCTGCTCTCAACTCGTGTGTGGTCCAGGCCAGGCAAGCTCCCCAACAGAGAGCAGTCATGCATTCATCATCTCCAGGACCTGCTCAAATGAGTCTTAATTGCAGCACTCGAAGCGTCCAATGCCCCTCCACGCAACCTCACGGCACGCCACGCCACAGTGGGTAGGAGTGTGCACTGGGGAACCAGACTTCCTGGGTTGGAATCCCAGCCCCGCTATACTCTCCGGCTTTGTAACCTTGAGTGAGTTATTACATCTCTCTGGACTTCAGTTGCAAAATGGGAAAATATATACTTTACGGGGCTATGAAATTGAGTTGCCACGTGAAAAGTGTCTTAAGAACAGTGCTTGCCATATGAAAAGATAGTTAGCTATTATTATCATTATCACCTTATTCCAGTCTCACAAGACCCAAGGGGCAGGAGGACAGGACCAACTGTCTCCATTTAACAGACAGGAAATGGGGCAAAGAGCGCAAGTCGCTTGGGATTGTGCAGCTGGTTCGACGACTCTGCTCTCCCCACCTACAAAAATCCAAAAGCATTTGAGGATAATTTCAAGCATTTCAACAACATGTGAGCACCTACTACACACCAAATACTGGCTACCCCTTCTTCCGCTGCCTGTAGGAAGGAAGATCTCAGGTTCTCCAAACCTATCACCTTGGGTCTGTAACCCGAAGAGCCAAGTTCAGAATCTTTCAATTCATCCATGGGGAAACTGAGCTAAGATAATAAGCTTTTATTGAGCATTCTCCATGCGGGAAACAAAAGCAGTAGAACTTATGGTATCTGTCCTTCAAACCTGGTGGAGGAGGCAAGAGGTACTCAGCAAAAATAGTTAGAGAATAGAAGGGTGGGTACCACTAAATGCTGAGCTCTGGTGGAGCCAACAAGAGTAAGAGGAATCCAGCTAGGTTGAGTCAAGTGTCAGATGATGCAGTCAGGAAAAATGTTGTGGAGTAGGTGGGATTTAAATGGGGCTTTAAGGATTGCTACCTGTGATAATTAATTTTATGTGTTAACTTGACTAGGCCATGTAGTGCCCAGATATTTGGTCAAACATTATTCTGGTGTGTTTGTGAGGGTGTTTCTGGATGAGATTAACATTTGAATTGGTAGACTGAGTAAAGCAGATTGCTCTCCCTAATGTGGGTGGGTCTCATCCAATCAGTTGAAGGCCTGAATAGAACCAAAAGGACAAGTAAGAGAATTTCTTCTGCTTGACTGCCTTTGGGCTGGGACATCTGTTTTTCCACACCCTCAGACTCAGATTGAAACATCACCTCTTCCCGGGTCTCAAGTCTGCTGGCTTTTGAACTGGAACTTACACCACTGGCTCTCCCAGTTCTTAGGCCTTTGTACTCAGACTGGAACTACCCATCAGCTCTCCTGGGTCTCCAGCTTGCAGACAGCAGATTGTGGGACTGCTCAGCCTCCATCATCACCTGAGCTAATTCCATACATATACACACACACACACCCTATTGGTTCCATTTCTCTGGAGATCCCAGACTAACGCACTACCATTGGCTTGGCAAAGCAGGAGGGAGAAGCAAGTTCCCAGAAGTCTAAGAAATGGAATGAAAAGAGGCAAGAAGGTGGGAGCAAAAGAATGACTAAGGAAGGCCATGAGAAAGTAGCTTTGAAGGGGGAAAGAGGACACACAGAGGAATGAGGATTGTGAGGTAGACCAGGTAACACCATCCATTCTGGTGGATTCTGAATGTGACCCTCCCTGCAGGCAGACAGACAGGATGACTGAGATCTTGTGAATCACACAAATGCATAATTTTAGAAGGAATCTTCCCTGGAGAAGAGTAGAAAAGGCTGGACAAGGTGGCCACTACTTGTCCAGGTAGGAGGATACGTGTGTGCGTGTGATGGCAGTGCAGAGGCAGAGAGAGGAAATCTCTCTCCTTTGAGAGCAGAAGACTCTCACGCTCCCTTTGACTCCATCAGCAACTCAGGGAGCAGTTCAACACCCCACCCAGGTACAAAGGCCCAACAGCCCAGAGAGAAGGCCACCTGCCAGTGCCTAAGAACCTGAGCTCGGTTAACACTTCCTAAGTCCCTCACTAATCCCTCTGGGCCTCAGTTTCCCAATCTGTGGAATGAAGAACCATGCTGTTTACCTCAGAAGAATTACGAGGATAAAATGTGCAACGTGAAAGAACATTAGAGGAGGAAGAGGCCCAGTGAGAAGGCAGGCAGCGGTGGAAACTGCCCCAGTGTGAAGCCTCAAAGCACTGAATCAGCCCGCAGTCCACTGGAAGAGCAGGCTTCTTACTGACCAACCTGCAGAGGATTGCCTCCACAGAACACATCTGCGGCCTAGTTAAAGTCACAACAAAACAACTTGCTAAATCTCAGCAATGAATCACTACCGAACACCCTTTCCTTCCACACCGACACCAGGGATGTCATAGCCAGTTCAGGTATAAGATTAGGTGGCAAGGAATACTCAGCGCAGTTTAAGGAAATGCCTAGGTCTTGCCCCATGGTGGCAGAGGTGGGGGCAGATGAAGGGGGATGGGAGGCTTACCCAGAAGTTGGAGAAGACAAGGACCTCCAAAAAAGCAATTCCTGTAATTGGTGCTTGAAACCCCATAGTTACAAACCCATAGACTGTGGCAAACACCATCCATAACAGCATGCTCAACTGCAGACCCAGGGCATTCCCTTCCGCTCTGGGACCTCTGCCATGGGCAAGGTTCTGCCCTACGTTAAGTCTTAGTCATGCACAACCACTGTAACAAAGAAACCATAAACGCTCCGTGCCAGAACATGAAAAGGAACAGGAAATATCAAACTCCAATAAGGCAGAAAACTCAAGTAACTGGAGCTATTATCCTCCATTTGACTTTAGGGAAAGCACACAAATGATCCACGAGCAGGTTAACACTGGAGATGTAATAACAGCTACACTCACCGAGAGCTCACCGTGTGTCCGGTCCTGTTTCCTAGTGCCTTTCACATATAACACCTTTAATCCTCACAGCCCTGTGAGATAGCATCCCCATTTCGCAGATGAGGAAACTGAAGCATGAAGAGGTGAAGTTGCCCAGCATCACTAGTAAGTAGCAGAGCTGGTACTGAAACCCAGGCAGGAGTCAGGCTCCCATATCTGTGCCCTTTTCAGAGTGCCACAGCACAGCCCAATATTCTCTACCTTCTGTCTCTAAAGGGCAATAACGGGGCTAAGAGTACAACAAAAAAGGTCAACAAAAAAGGTCAGAAGAGTGACTTTTCTGAATTTTCTAAAAGGAACATGATGTGCTTCTTTCAACACAAAAACAAAAACGAAACCTAACCAATTTTTTTTCAACGACCCCTACCCTCCTTCAAACCCCTCTTGGGCAGCCCCCAGGAGACCAGCAGCACAGAGCTCTCCAGCCCACCTGGACACTCAGCATGTCCAGAGCAGCCTGCACTGAACTAGCTCCTCAAAAACAGAAACGCCAATGCAACCACAGCAAGGCTGAGTGCCAGGCAGGCTGCCAAGAGGCTGGGCTAGGATCAGCTGTCACCTACCTAGTGATCCGATTAAGAAGTGTTGGTTAACGCTGGGAGTACAATTAAAAATACATCAGCCCCATCTAAAAAAAAAAAACTCTCCTGTGACTTTTCCAAGAACTTATTCAACGAGGCAAAAAGCTCTGCTAGTTAACGATTAGCCAGCAGAAGGCACTTGGATGTGTAATTAAGTCTTTTTGGATGAGGGATAAACTCCCTAGCTGCCCCGTAGACTTTGATGGATGGGAGTCAACAGAGATGGCTTCTGCCTGAAAACAGCCTTAGTGCTTCCAGAGGGGGGTTTGGACAACCTCCATAGCTTCTGGAAGTTACCCTGATAAGTGTACATACACAGTTCATTTTTGGTGGCTACTACAGAAGGTCTTACTGAGCATTGGCAAAGGCTCCTTCAGAAGGAGACAAGAAGAATGAAAACCAGCACTGTCTACCCAACGGGTAGGCACTGATACAGGAATCAGGAAATAAAAAGTACCCTCAGTGGATTTATTTTTTAATCCTGAACACCTAGGAGAGCTCATCTCTCCCAGGGAAGCACACAGGGTGTGTCATCACTCCCACCCCACTGGTGAAAAAGCCAGCTAGAAGAGTGGTACAGATGAACCAACAAAATCACCTATACAGGATGCCACCAGCCCTTCCCTGGACATTCTTTACCCGCACAAGGATGCAAAAGGCTGATTTTATCAAGTTCTGTGATATGCTTTGCCAATATAAAACGTCTCAGGAATCTTGAATGAATTCATCTCCATGAGGGTTGAATGCAGCTCCCCTTGGGCTTTAGAACCCTAACTAGGTTCCTCTGCACATCCCTCTGTCCCAGTCCACCTGCTTCTGGTGGACTCTGCAGCCCTCCCTCTCTGCTGCTTTGGAACTCTGGGCACCATTTATCCCAAGCTGAGCAGTTACATGGAAGGAAAACTCTCGCCTGGCAATCAGAAGCACTAGGCTCTGGCCCCAGGCCTATCATGTTCCAGCTGTGGAGTGTGGGGCAAATCTCTTCCTCCAGCCCTCAAATCTTACAACACGATGAGAACCATGTTCTGCTCAGGTCACAGGGCTTTTTGAAAGAATCAAATGAGATGATGTATGTCACGGTGCTTTAAAAACAAAGCCTTATGCTGGCCAATATTAGTCATTAATTGCATTGACTCAGAATGGAATGCATCGAAACTTAGAACTGAAAGGGAGTCCTAATGCTAAAAACCACTTAATAAAACTCAGGCTGCAGGAGAGACTCCGGACTGTCACACTTAACGAAATCCAGTTCTCATCTTAAATAGCAGAGGAAGAAATTAGCCGCATCTGTTTAGGGCCAACCTTTACAGGGGGTTATAAGGGAGTTTTAGGTACCATCCCTCTAACATGATTCCCCCCTTCACCAGCAGACTCTGGGTGATGTCTAAAATGCTACTGCTGACATCCAACATTCTGGGTAAAGAACTGATCCTGTGCCCTTCTGGGTAAAAGACATGCTAAGAGTGTGTTATCCCCAATGCCAAGGATCAGAGGTGAAAATCAGGCCTTTCACACTTTTCTGTGACACACACTAAAGATAGAAAAAGCATACAATGTTGTATTTCTATAAAAAGTTTACTTAAAATTATAACAAAACAAAGATTACTTTTCATGATCCCTAACAAGATCCAAATATTCCTTAAATCACTGTTACATGAAGGCATGGTCAACCAATTTATACGCTGATATTAACTAACTGATGAGGTCATTTTCTAAGATGTGCAGCTACTCAGCCTGGGGAATGGTGTCCTACCTACCACACTGCCCCACAGAAAATCACCAGAGCATAATTACAAGGCAACTGGAATGCACAGGATTATTCCCAGGTTCATCCCCTCCCAACCTCCCATTGGCCCCACCCCACCTTCCATCATCCCGACTTGGTTTACTTGTTCCTCTAGCCTGAGATGCACTGATGCCTCCTCCCTCCAGTGTCCCCAGAGGAGCCTGAGCATTTCCTTGAGTCCTCACTTTCCCTGACTCCAAGTGACGGAACAGAAACAAGAATTCAGGATAAGAATGTAGGACCACAATAAAGATGGAAGGAGACGGCACTGGTCCATGACTCAGCCTGATTCCAGTCTCAGCTCCACCATCAACCAGCTCTGTGACCTTGGGCAAGTCACTTCTCCTCCTCCAGCTACACTGCCCTCAATCTGTAAAATAAGGTTCTTTCTAGCTCCAACATTACCGAATTATAAGTCATCATTTGAAATTTTCACTCATCTTGTAAGTTTCTTTCTAGGTTCCTCTTAACATGCATAATTACAAATATGTTTCCAGAGACAACAATATCTTTACTCCATGTGTTTTTTCATGAACTCCCACAAGAGGAAAGTGCTTCTAAGAATCAGTAGCAGGTCAGCCCTCAGTGTGGGTCACTGCAAGGGCTGCTGCCAGCTCAAGAAATCTCGATGAATCCCTCTCAAACAGCATCCTCCATTATTCCTCAGTTCCCAGGGCCCCGTGGTGGAGCTCATGATGTGCACAGATGCCATGGATACACAGCATCACACAAGAGCCCACCCAAAACAGTACTTCTAGGTCTTCTGTTTTCCATCTCCCATATTCGTTTTCATTGCCAATTCCTACTTTCCTCTTGGCCAAGAAGAGAACATCTGAACTGCTGGAGGTAGCTCTGCTCTGAAAACTCAAGTAGGATAATGGATAATTCTGCCACTCCTCTACTAGACTTCAGGGTAAATGAACTCCAGACATTTCAGGAGGCACTTCCCCGCTTCGAGGCAGCAGGTGAAATTACTCTCATACTCCCCACCTCACATAATCCCAAACCCCACATGCCATGAGCTGCAAGTCCAAGCCCTTAACCCCTAGCCTGTTGAGGGAGCAGCGAGTCTTCACTCTGTGCCTTCAGGTCAACTTTTATTCACTGCTCGGTAATAACAGCACTTACTTGTCACTAGCTGCCTGACATAGTCATCTGATCCCCCCATCTAAACTGTAAGCTTGAGAGCCAAGACCTTTTTACTCATGCAGTGCTGGGCAAGGACTGCAGTTCCATTCTGGAGGCCTAACTGGGTCTCGGCTTAATCAAGTCCCCAGTGACTCCTCCACCTGCTCCTTCTGCCCCTCCCCACTTCCTACCCTGTAGCCTCGTGAATGATCCTAATGGAGAAAGGAAAAGACACTTGCTTTCCTCCTTGGTATCAACCTAAGGTAGAGAGCCCCAGTGTCCTTCTACCCTCACATCCTGGTTCCTACCATTGCCTATGACAAGAATAACAGTTTCATATGTGACTATTTACAACTGATTACTAAGTCCCAGAGTGAGATGGACAAGATCAAACACAACTTCCTTGGAGCAGTGCTTGAACTGTTTTCCTCCAGGGACAGGCGAATGCCAGTTGAGGTTCACTCTCACGGGCATGTGCAGAGATGGAGCGATTCCCAGCTACTGGGTGTAGCACTATCTCATCCACTCCCTCTCAAGAGAGCATACGAAAATGCATGTGAGTGTTATGTTAAAGGGATGACATTGAATCTAAGATATGCTTACACATGCAGCAAAAAAAAAAAAAAACCACACACACAAAACACAAATTTTGCTCTGTTAACTATAACTGAGAAGAAGTTACCTAAGAGATTCCTTATAACTAATCACAATACAGTCATTTGTAGCTTAACAACAGCGATACATTCTAAGAAATGTGTTGTTAGGCAATTTTGTCATTGTGTGAACATCATGGAGTGTACTTACACAAACCCAGATGGTATAGCCTTACTATACACCTAGGTTGTATGGTACTAATCTTATGGGACCACCATCACATATGCAGTCCATCATTGACTAAAACGTCATAATGCAGCACATGACCCTATGTTAATGTTGAAAAGCAGTATTTTCTAGCTCCAACACTCCATGGATGAACTCCTTGCCTAGCATTTCCAGGCTTTAGCTAAAAAAGAGACATTTCATTTCATTCAAGCACAATTTGTACCATGAATCCTTGAACATATCAGTAGGACTATAAGACAAGTAGCCAAATCCCTACCAGAAATGGTCTCAAATCACATCTAAAATCAATCAATGGAAAAGTAACAGGTGCTGAGCCCCCTGCCCACATGCCACCCCCTATAAGCGCCCACCTAACAAGCCTCCTTTCTGACACTGGCCCCAAGCACCTACATGCTGCCATTGCACTGAGCACAGTGCTTTGCACTCCTCAGAGCAAAATCATCATCATAATTACTATTATTCTTTGATAGCAAGGTAGGCTGAGTGGTGCTTTAAAAGCATTTGTAGCTCGAAAACCTATGGGGCAACCAGCAGTTTGAAAGCATTTAGCTCGATACTGATATCAGTGCAAAAGCCTACTTGTCACTGTGACAGGAGGTGATAATGTGACATTTCACAAGTTTCAAAACAGCGGGGGGAAAACCACCTCCCCCCTATTATTTGGAGCAATGCTGGACTTCCAAACATACTCTCTGCGTGAACTGTGAATCACTCTAATTATTTAGCAGTCTGAATACCACACCAACCACAGTCCACAATCAGATCTGTGCTGACCTTTTTGTGAAGAGAACACTTCTAGCTTTTGTACCTCCTGTCTTCCCCATCAGCACCACTTTCCCCAACAAATAATAATTTGCAGACTTCTTTATCGAAAGGGGCTCCTGCTTCCACAGTGGGCACTCACAAAACATACATTTCCTGTTTTCTCCCTTCCCAACCATGCCAATACCTCCTCTCTCCACTTTAACAACAAAATCAAGGACTGAATGTTATCCCACAAAGTCAAGGACAAAAAATTATCCCCAAACCACCATCTGCTCTCCGCTTTAAAACAGTGTCTGCTGCAGTCCTTCAAGGATCCTCCAGAAATTTAAGGACAATGAACATCAGAACGTGCTGGGGGGAGCAGAGCGTAGTGGTTATGTATTGAGGTTCAAATGCCAGTTCTGCTGCTTCCTAGCTGTGTGACCTTACCCAAGTTACTAAATCTCTCTGGCCTCAGTTCTCTCTTATGTAAAATACATATAAGGGAAACGTCCCTCCTTCCACAGTAGTAAGGATTAAATATGAGGTTAATATATATGTCAGGTACTGTGATATTGAGATATGATTCACATCACAATGGTTCCGTGTAAATTAACAATGCTAATAATTAACAACAGTAACTCTTCCTAGGACTAACAAGCCGGGCCAATAGCAGTCTGCCAGAGGCTGGGGAAGAAAATGAGCATTAACGCTCATTTCACTGTACCCAGTAGGACACTTCTCTCTGCCAAGCCCCCGTTCTTCTCTACCATCTCTCTTCTTGGGACTAGGGCTGCCTGCTCAGAATTTGTCCAGTAACAGATTATGGTGGTTGTCATTGAGCAAATAAGAGGAAAGAGGCATTTGTTTAAGCTCCAATGTTGAAAAACAGTTAAGTAGGGGCGTGAAACTCAGGAACTTTAAGTACGTCAGCTGTAACTTGAAAGGCAAGTAAATTATATACATTAACATTTTTTAATCCCTTAAAATCATTCACATTGCTTTCCTCCACCTCTTTCTCACAGCACCCTGCTTACATACACACCCACAAGTTCAACCACTCAGAGGTATTAAAATTCTTAACCTAAATCAATGGTGAGGGGGTCTACATTATTTATAAATAGGTAGACCCACTGTTCACAGTTATTTTCTGATAAGCCTTCAAGACAACTCTCCAAGACCAGTCTACGCTGCTGAAGACAGAATTAATCCAGGATCTGATGGCTTCCTTCACGTAAAAGCAAAAATATCAGCAAGGAGGAGCGAGTCTCAAGTCATTCCTTATTCATGCCCCCTTGAAAGCACTTCAACATGGACCACCACATCCCAGGTGAAAAGAGAGTTATCAAACCAGACAGAAGCCTGTCTTCCTACTTTATTCTCTATTTTCGGCTCTCCTCAATTGGAAAAGGTAAAAATAAGTACAAAAAAAATAAGCACAAAGAAGATACTACAGGCCAAGATCAGAGAGGAGTTCATGAGAATGCTTACTGCTTTAAGTGAGACCAATGTTTGACTCTTAATTCTGTCCCAAGTATTGAAACAATCTGCAGTAGAACCATAGTCATCACCTTCAGATATCTTTGAGGAACCACTGAAAAGAATGTGCGTCAGAAACCTACCTACACTAACCCATTGTGAACTTCTGAAGGGAGAGCAAACCCCTGCCCATGGTCTGTGAGTTTCATCATTTGCCTTCTTAGAAATTTAAATACTTGCCTATCAGATATTAGAGAGAAGATTCTTTTAATGAAAAATGAAACTTCAAAGACCAAGAGGACTTCTGAGATCCTAAGTCTACAACTCAATGATGATTAAAAGTCACTGCCCCCCTCCACCCCCCACGCCAGGCCTGCCCCACTCCAGAGGTATCTGCAGTGTCCGCACAAGGCCAGGAGCCCCTCAAAGCTGGAGGGACACCAACCTGCTACAGTCATACCTGGTGTAAACCTGGAACAGTTACTCAAAAAGATGGAGAAAGTGTTCAGCTTCAATAAATCCTGCTACCACTGCATTTAAGCACATTTCCCAAGCTTCAAGTACTTTTTAAATAATCATTTCTCCCTCTATTTTCTACTACCTACAGCCACATAAAAGAATCCGTTTGGGGGATTACAACAATTTCCTCTGAACACTGTCCTGGGAATGACAGTCCCAGGAGTGTTTGATTGGCAGCAGGGGAAGGAGAGCGGCATCCTGAAGCACCGCTTAGAAAGGCAGACAAAGAAGGGAAAGGAGAATGAGTGGTGGAAAGAGGTAGACGAGACTCATGATGTTCACATGCTGTGGACCTTGGAAACATGACCTAGAAGGCAGAGGCAGGTGGAAACACAACTGTAGAAACTGCCAAGGAATGGACGACAACTTGCTCTGCTCCTCAGAACCGAGAATCTATGAAGAAAAGCTGTGTGATGAACACATAAGTCACTCCGCCCCTCCCCAGCACCTCCCTGGTGTGTTATACTCCAGCTTCAAAATCTTAAACGGTTTCCAAAACACTGGAAACAGCCTGACATTTTACCAGTGGGGGTGGGTAAATGTATACAGCACAGCCATACAGGAGTATACCACAGAGCCATGGTCCTCACCTGTGGTCCTTGTCAGAATCACCTGAGGAATGTGGTCAAAAGGCAAAGGCCCAGGCCCTGTCCGAACTCAAGGAGGCTGGGCCCCTGTGTTCTCTATTAGCTCTCCAGGTGACTCTGTACACGTGTAAGTTTGAGAACTACTGCCATACAGCCATAAAAACAAATTCTCTACACAACAAAAGGGAACAATCTTCAAGATATGTTATTAAAGTAGCAAGTGCAGAACAGTGTGTGCAGCACGCTGCCATATGTACAAGAAAAGATGGGGGAATAAAAATAAAGGGGGAGGAGTGACACCAGCAAGACCAGTGAATAAGACGTCATCCCCTCACAACCCAGCCCCCTCCCCCAAACAACAATTTGGCATCCATCCATCCAGACAAGTGCCTTTGGGAGAGTCTTGGGATCCAGCACCATTTGCCAAGCAACATAGGAGGAGTCTCACCCACTCGTGCACCCCATGCAGGGAACAGGCCTACAGACCTCGGTCCCAGCTGTGGACCCAGAAGCACCCATGAACTGGCTCCAGCCCCTCTTGGCTGCAGTCCAGGAGCCCCTGGTGAACACTGACTTAGTCACCCATGGGGGAGAGAGCCTTTGTGGAAGTCCAGGAGTCCAGTGGAGAAGCCCCAGCACACCACTGGAGGGAAAAAAAAAAAAATCTGAGTTTGGATGCATTGCAGAAGAGGAACAGTTTGACTTTACCCACATCATCCTCCCCCAAGGAGGCACAGCCCAATGTCAAGAGACCTTCTCAGCCCATGAATTCTCCCAGAGGGGGAGTGGGAGGGGGAGAGCATGTGAGGGAGCACCCAGCTTCCCCAGCTATGCAGGACAATGCCAAAGAGGCTCATTTCTCTCCTGCCCCATCCAGAGTACTGAGTCTTGAGCTCATGATGGGGGTTGAGGGGAGCAGGAAAAGGCTGGGAGAGCAGCAGATAGGATTCTCAGAGGGCATTAATGGGACACAGATCCTACTAACCACATTGCAGACTCCACCAAGATGCCCACCCATGACCACTGGGGATGCCTCACCTACAGATCCCCCAACTGGCCAATGGGCATCCCCAGCACTCCATAATCCTGGCCCCCACACACCCCTACCCCATGCCGGCTCCCTGTGTGCACTCTTGATGGCAGTGAGAGCAAGCTTTCACAGATGGCTAGTGAGCACACTCAGAGAGCAAGCCAAAACCTGCAGGCCAGGGACAGACCACAAACTTGGGCTCTAGCGCTGCCCCTGGGAAAGCAACAAGGAGGCTGTCAGCACCTGTTCTGGCACATTGCAGAATGGAGAAAAGCTGAAGAGTTCTGCCACAAGAGGGAGCAAGAAATGTGGCATGTGTGTATCCACAGGTCTGAGAAAGCCTCAGAATCCCTAGCAGGGCTGACAGAGGTATCTGTCTCAGGAAGTCAGTCGGTGAAGACTGAAGGAGGGGACTGCTACTTCAAATGTGAAGACAGCAACTAAAGACTTCAGGAACATGAAAAGAAAAGCCAAGGAAACATGACACCAAAGGACCACGATAATCTTCCAGTAACCAACCCTAAAGATATGAACCTGCAGTTTACCTGATAAACAATTCAAAATAGCTATTTCGAGGAAGATCAACAAGCTCCAAAAAAAAAAAAAATCACACAAAGACAATTCAACAAGATCAGGAAAACAATACATGAAAATAAGAAGTTTAACAAAGAGATAGAAATCATAAAGAAGAACCAAACAAATTCTGGAGCTGAAGCATGAAATGAAAAATGCAACAGAGAACATGAAGAGCAGAATGGATCAAGCAGAAGAAAGAATCTGAAATAGAAGAAAGGATCATTGAAATTATCCAGTCAGAGGAGAAAAAAAAGGAAAAGAGTAAAGAAAGCCTATGTGAACTACTGGATTCTATCAAGAGAAGCAATCTGTCAAATACTGAAGTCCCAGAAGGAGAAGAGAGGGAGGAGGAGGCAGAAAGCTTATTTAAAGAAATAATGGCTGAGAACTTCCCAAATCTGGAAAGAGATCTGGCCATCCAAGTTCATGGAGCTCATAAGTTCTCAAATTCAACTCAGAAAGATCTTCTCCAAGGCATATTGTAATAAAACTGTCAAAACTCAAAGACAACGAGGGAATCTTAAAGGCAGCAAGAGAAAAGAAGCTTATCACTTACAAGGGAATTCCCATAAGGCTATCAGCAGATTTCTCAACAGAAACCTTACAGGCCAGGAGAGAGTGAGATGATATATTCCAAGTACTCAAAGTAAAAACAACTGTCAACCAAAAATACTTTTCTTCAGAAATAAAAGAAAGATCAAGATGTTCCCAGATGAAGAGAAGCTAAGCGAGTTCATCACCACTAGACTTGCCTTACAAGAAATGCTGAAAGGAGTTATTCAAGCAGAAATGAAAGAATGCTCATAACATGAAAACATACAACACACTAGCAAAGGTAAGTTTATAGTCAAATTCAGAATACTCTAATACAGTAATCAGGTAGTATGTCAACCACTTACCTATGGTGAAGGACAGAAGTATTCAAAATATGGCTACAATAAGTTGTTAATGAATACACAATATAAAAAGAGGTAAATGGTAACAAAAAAAGAGGAGAAGTAAAAGGGCAAAGTTTTTGTATCCAATTAATGTTAAGTTGTCAATAGCATAAAATAGACTGTTATATCAATAAGATGCTTTATGTAAGCCTCATGGTAACCACAAAGCAAAAACCTACAGTAGATACACAAAAGACAAAGAGAAGGAAATCAAAGCATATCACTATGGAAAATCATCAATTCCAAAAGGAAGACAGCAAGAGAGGAAGAAAGGAACAAAGGAAATATAAAAATAAAAGCCAAAAAAAAGACAGTACTAGTAAATCCTTACCTACATCAATAGTTACTCTGAATGTAAATGGATTAAATTCTCCAACATAAAGGCATAGAGTAGCTATATAGATTTAAAAAAAAAAATTAAGACCCAACTATATGCTGCCTACAAGAAAGTCACTTCAGCTTTAAGGATACACATATCAGACAAAATAGACTTTAACTCAAAAGCTGTAACGAGATCAAGATGAGCATATGTAATAATAAAGGGGTCAATTCATCAAGAGGATATATCAAATATATATGCATGCAACACTGGAGCACCTAAATATATTACGCAACTACTAACAGATCATAAGGAAGAAAAAGACAATACAATAATAATAGGGGACTTGCACATCCACTTTCAACAATGGATAAATCATCCAGACAGAAAAATCAATAAGGAAACATTGGACTTGAACTATACTTCAGACCAAATGAACTTAACAGACATATACAGAACATTCCAACCAACAGCAGCAGAATACACCTTCTCCTCAAGTGCACAGAGAACATTCTCCAGGATAGATCACACTTTTGTGACCTAAACAAATCTTAGCAAGTTTAGGATTGAAATCATACTGAATATCTTTTCCAATCACAATGGTATGAAACTAGAAATCAATAACAGGAGGAAAACTGGAAAATTAACAAATATGTGGAAATTAAACAGCAAACTCCTGAACAACCAATAGATCAAAGAAGAAATCAAAAGGGAAATCAAACAATGTTTTCGAAACAATGAAAATGGAAACCACATACCCAAACCAATGGGATGAAGCAAAAGTAGTTCTAAGAAGGAGTTTTATAGCAATAAATATCTACATCAAGAAAAAAGAAAGATCTCAAACAACCTAACTTTACACCTCAAGGAACTAGAAGAACAAATGAAGCCTAAAGTTAGCAGATTAAAGAAAATAAAGATGAGAGCAGAACTAAAACAGAGAACAGAAAAATAGAAATATCAGTGAAACTAAGAGCTGGTGTTTTGAAAAAAACAAAATTGACAAATCTTTAGCTAGACTAAGGAAAAAAACAAAAGACTCAAATAAATAAGACCAGAAATGAAAGAGGAGACATTACAACCGATATCACAGAAATTCAAAGGATTATACGACTACTATGAACAATTTTACACCAACAAATTGAATACCTAGATGAAATGGATAAATTTCTAGAAACATACAAACTATCGAGACTGAATCATGAAGAAAGAGAAAATTGGAACAGACTAATAACTAAGGAGACTGAAGTAGTAATCAAAAACCTCCTAACCAGGAAAAGCCCAGGAACAGACAGTTTCAGTGGTGAATTCTACCAAGCATTCAAAGAAGAATTAAAGCCAATCCTTCTCAAACTCCTCCATAAAACTGAAGAGGAGGAAACACACCATATTTATTTTAGCAGGTCAGCATTACCCTGATACCTACCTGAAAGAAAACTATAGGCTAATATATCCCTGTTGAATATAGACGCAAAATCTCAATATTAGCAAACCAAATTCAATAGCACATTAAAAGGATTATATGCCATGATCAAATGGGACTTACCCCTGCTATGCAAGGATGGTTCAACATACACAAATCAATAAATATGACATATCACACTAATAGAATGAAAGATAAAAATCATCTCAACAGATGCAGAAAAGCATTTGACAAAATACAACAACTTTTCATGTTAAAAACTCTCAAACTGGGTATAGAAGGAACATACCTCAACATAATAAAGGCCATATATGACAAGCCCACAGCTAACATCATACTCAATGGTGAAAAGCTGAAAATTTTTCCTCTAAGATCAGGAACAAGACAAGTGTGCCCACTCTCACCACTCCTATTCAACTTAGTACTAGCCACAGCAATTAGGCAAGGAAAAATAAAGAAATAAAAGGCATCCAAATCAGAAAGGAAGAAGTAAAATCATCTGTGTTTGCAGAGATGATCTCATATATAGAAAATCCTAAAGACTCCACCAAAAAATTTATTAGAACTAATCAATGATTTCAGTAAATTTGCAGGATACGAAAAACAAACATACAGAAGTCACTTGTGTTCCTATACACTAAAAATGAAATATCTTAAAGAGAATTTTTTTTAAATCCTGTTTGCAATAGCATCAAAAACAGTGAAATACTTAGGAATAAATTTAACCAAGACGGTGAAAGTTCTGTACACTGAAAACCATAACACACTGATGAAAGAAATTAAAGACAAATGAAAAAATATCCTGCGTCCTTGGATTGAAAGAATATTATTAAAATGTTCATACTACCCAAAGCAATCTACAGATTTGATGCAATCTCTATCAAAATTCCAACGGCATTTTTCACAGAAATAGAAACAACAATCTAAAATTCAGATGGAACCACAAAAGACCCCAAATAGTCAAAGCAACCTTGAGAAAGAAGAACAAAGCTGGAGGCATCACACTCTTGATTTCAAACTATATTACAAAGCTATAGTAATCAAAACACTATGGTACTGGCATAAAACAAACACATAGATCAATGGAACAGAATTAAGAGCCCAGAAATAAACCCACGCATATACAGTCAACTAATATTTGACAAGGGAGCCAAGAATACTCAATGGGGAAAGGATAGTCTGTTCAATAAATTGTGTTGAAAAAACTGGATAACCACATGAAGAATGAAATTGGGCCCCTATCTTAACATCACTCACAAAAATTAACTCAAAATGAATTAAAGACAAACATAGACCTGAAAACTCCTAGAAGAAAACAGGAAGAAAGTTCCTTGACATTGGTCTTGACAATGATTTTTTGGATATGACACCAAAAGCACAAGCAGCAAAAGCAAAAATAAGTGGGACTACACCAAACTAAAAAGCCTCTGCACAGCATAAGAAACAATCAACAAAATGAAGACAACCTACAGAATGGGAGAAAATATTTACAAACCATCTATCAGATAATGGGTTAACATCCAAAATATTTAAGAAACTCATACAACTCAGCTCCAAAAAATCAGATTTAAAAATAGGCAGAGAACTTGAATACGCGTTTTTCCAAAGATGACATACAAACGGTCAACAAGTACATGAAAAGGTACTCAGCATCACTAATTAGGGAAATGCAAATCAAAACCACAATGCGATATAACTTCACACCTAACAGAATAGCTATTATCAAAAAGACGAGAAGTGTTAGCAAGCATGTGGAGAAAAAAGAACCCTCGTGTACTGTTTGGGGCAATGTAAACTGGTACGGCCACTATGAAAGATAGTATTTAGGTTCCTCAAAAAATTAAAAATAGAACTATCATATGATCCAGCAGTCCCACTTCTGAGTATATATCCACAGGAAATGAAATCAGGATCTCAAAGAGATACCTGCTCTCCCATGTCCATTGCAGCATTATTCACAATAGCCAAGATATGGAAACAACCTAAGTGTCCGTCAAGGGATGAATGGATAAAGAAGATGTGCTGTATTTATGTATACACACACACATATACACACACAATGGAATATTATTCAGCCCTAAGAAGGAAATCCTTCCATTTGTGACAGCATGGCTGGATCTTGATGGCATTATGCTAAATAAGTCAAAGAAAAACAAATGCTATATCACTTATACATAAAATCTAAAAACGCCAAACCCCCTTGCCAGGGGCTGGGATGTGGGGGAAATGGGGAGATGTTGGTCAAAAGGGTATAAACTTCCAGTTATAAGATGCATAAATTCTGGGGATGTAATGTACAGCATGGCGACCATAGTTAACAATACTGTATTATATACTTGACAGTTGCTAAGAGAGGAGATCTTAAATGTTCTCACCACAAAAAAGAAATGGTAATTATGTGAGGTGATGGAGGTGTTAACTAACTCTATTGCAGTAATCATTTCTCGATATATGAGTGTATCAAATCATCATTTTGTACACCTTAAATTGACACAACGTTATATGTCAATTATATCAAAACTGGGGGAAAAACAAAAAAGGGAGAAAAAAATTTTTAAAGGATGGGGAAGGGAGACATACATGTGATTGCATACATATAGGTATTACATGTTTATGTATAGATATGTATTTTACGTATTATACATAAAATAGACATATAGTACCTCTATATAAAATATATAAATTTATATATTTGTATATATATATAAAATATATACTCTCTCTCTCTATATATATATAGTTCCTATACATACAATCTCTTTAAGAAGATTCACAAGAAATGGGTAACACCGGTTGCTTCGAGCCAGGAAATGCCTGACTGAGGATCAAGGTAAAAGGAAAAGATTATCACCACGTTCCTTTTAATCACTTGAATTTTGAACTATGTCAATATATTACCTAATACATTTTTGTTACTTAAACACTGAAGAGGACTTGGGCTGCAGAGAGAAGCAATATCAAAGACAAGAAAAAAGAATGATTTGGGGATAAAGAAAAGTAGTAGCCTCAAGGGCTTGTGTCCCAGGGTTTCCAGGCTTTCCTGCACAGAAGCACTAGGAGCTTTGGCCCACGGTTGACCTCTCCCATGCCTGGGGCTGCTGCATGGGCTCCAGAAGTCAAAGTGGAGACAGTCCAACCTCCTGCTAAGGGAAATAGCACCCTGAAAGCTGCTCAAAGAGGCACGTCATATGGCCTCCTCCTAAATTTTGTCTCCCAAGTCAACTGTAAACTCTGCAAGAAAAGACTATTCCTCAACGACCTTAATGTCTTCCCTTGATACCTCGAGTCAATCAATGCCTACAGCTGATGCTGGCCCTGTAACACAGCCACTTAGAGATCTCTTTGCATGAGATAAAAGTCATTTAGAGACAGACTCTGAGCTTTGGAATTAAGTTCCTAGCAGCTGTTATAAAGGCCACATTGAATTGCTCTGCCTGATTATAAGATATACATTTCTCTAAGAAGACAATTCTCTCCCCCTTTCCTCTTTAAATTCACCCACCAACCTGGAAAAATACAGAACAACAGTCTTTATTCCTCATGACCAAGTTTCCAGCAAAATTCTGCCCTCATGTGTTTGCATTCGGCCTCATATTCCTGAAACCCTCTCCCAATTCGCATTCCCTCTACCTCATGGGGAGATCAAAATGGCCACATTTCCTTCTAATTTCACTTCTCTTCTCCCTTCAAGGAAGCCTGAGATTTTTTTCAAGGCACGCTAGTTGACAGGTGGGTCCAGAACACAACCTACAAAGTATAGGAAAGGCTCAAAGATCTCAATTGTGTAATGATGAAAGGAGAATGGATAATCCAACAAAACAAGGGTTAATCATATCTGTCTTTGCCAGAGTCAAAAGTCCACTTTAACGCTGACTTCACTCCCACTTGTATATATGCACACACCTTTCTCTAGACAGACTAGAACCCAGTAGGTAAAGGGATTCCAGACTGCTCAAAGCCACCTCCATGGGCTTGACAGTGTTAAAAACTCAATTTGGATCAGTCATTCCCAGATAGCAGAGAATGTATGTATTTGAATTGCTGAGTTGGATAATCTTCTGTTTATTTCTTAAACATAAGTGGGGATGTTAAAAATAATTGAGATTCCTTGCATGCTATCAGTCTCACTACTTTAAAAGCAGGCTCTTGAGCATCTAGATACTGTCAGACTTAGAAACTGCTATGAAATAACTTGCATACCCTGTCCATGGACATGGGAGGAAATGCTGTACAATGCCAGGCGCTAAGGACACAGAGCAGGCCCTTGGGGTGGGTGTGGGGGTGGGTGTGTGGGGGGGTGTGTTTATAAGTGGTCTAACAGTTGTATAGTATAGTAGAATTTACATTTAAGTGCTTTTCATGTCATTGCTTTTCATCCATACAAAAACCCATAAGACAGATAATGTTCATTATTATCCTGTTTGACAGGTGAGGAATCAAGAGGGGAAGCAACTTGCCCACCGCCACACAGCTTGAAAGCAGTAAATGCTGTGAGCCCACGCTGGAAGAGTCTTCCATGGCATCACGTGGCCTCTCATGGACAGAGCTTTGGAGCTCTGCAACTTTACAAGATCAGCTAGTTCAGGGGCTTCACAGAGGACAAAACTGATAACTCAGGTGATGTTCCCAATGTCACACAGCATGGCCACAGAGAAGCCTTCCTATGTTCTTGTCTTTTAGAGTAACGATTTCAACTGGAATACCCAATGTAGGGGCTAAGATGGCCTTACACCCATACTACTATCTATCTGCCTTCAGACTCCGAAAGAACTACATCAACTGTTGTGTATTTTTTTTGTTTTTTGTATCCATGCAAATTAGTAAGAAAGAATCAAATGAGGTCGTGATTGTAATTACCAGGTGAGACACAATTAAACACTAGCTGACAAATAGAAAGCCTTGTGCTGACATCCCCCCTACTTGGAAGGCCCGCGTCCATTCTTCTCACTCTATTCAAATCTAAATCATACTCCAAGGCTGAGCTCAAAACTGACCTCCAGAAGGCCAGTATGTGTGTGTGCATGTGCACATGTGTGCCTGTCCAGTGCAGTTCTGAGCACAACCAGAGTAGGTGGGGCAGAGAAAAGAAGGAACATAGGCCTGAGTGCCGAGACAAATCCCTACCCAGCCACTTAGTGGCTTTTAGGGCAAGTACCATCCTCTTGTTTCAGTTCTCTCAATATAAACAAGGAGACAACCTCCTGCCTTGGAGGATTATAGCAAAATCAAAGGAGATAATGGTTTAAGGCCCCTAGGTGCCTTATAGGTGCCTGGCATATAGGTGTTTGATAAATTACTATTAGCTCCAGGAAGCATCCCCTACCTACCCAACTCCTCCATGATCTCTCCATCTTCAATTCCCAAGACACTCATAGGCTGTGTTGTAAGCACTCACCTATTATAGTAATTGGTGTCAACAGTTTATCTGCCCACCCTGAGGGGTGGGGAGCCGGGAGGAAGGCTAATTCTTGCCTTTATATACCTCATAGCCTCACTGTAAGACGCTGTTTATCACAGGGGCTCTGATATTTTGGAATGAGCTAATTCAAGTGGAAACAAGTTTCAAGCAATGGTAAAAAGAACAGTGGCCACAAGGGCAGTTTAACAACCAAAAGTTTTTGCAGGTATACATTACCACTGAGGCACTTCCAGTTCCTCTGGAGGATTCTGAGTCCCATCTACCAAAAGGGAAAATCCACACTCCACTGATGTTTTCAATCAACATTACTTCATGGCCTGCTGTATGTCAGCACTGTGCAAAGCCCTAGGAGATCCAAAGATGACTGAGAAATAAAATGCACCTTCAGAGCGGCCCTGGCCTGACAGAATGACATCAACTGAAGATAAGCCCTGTTCTGCCAATCTCCATCTGGGCCTCAGTTGTCTCAGCTGGAAATGAGGAAGTTGGATAGATTATCTCCAAGGTCTATTGCAGCTCTGTCAATTAGTCTATTAATAAATTGCCTTTGGAGACATATGTTAAAAATATACATGTATATTTATAAATGTAATTTAGTAATACGTAATGGTTAAATGTTTTCCATAATGAAGTTGAATGACTTGACAAAGTGATGTCAGTATTCAGCATTCCTTCTGCCATCTTTCCCACCCAGGAAACAAATTATTTATGGCAAGGAGCTATGCGACAAAGGGAACATGTGAAGTATGCCCAATGGGGGTTGGGGGGGAGGCAGCAAATGGGAGCCACGCTGCCTGGAGCAGGAACAGAGACTACAGTAAGGAGTGGACGTTCAGAGGATGAATAAATTAAAGACCGGCACAAGCAAGAGGTGCTCAATTACTCTGGCTCCATTTAGAAGAGGGATAAAAGGCCTAACCTACCTCACTAGACCCTGAAGGAATCTCATGCTAAGCCACACTGAAATACTGGTAGTGTTTTTTGGCAACTCCTGAGTCATCAAGAAAATAAAGTGAAATTATGCTCAGTAGCCTCTATTTGATATATCCTCCTAAAATAAAGTTTAAGAAGCACTTTGGTACCTAAGTAGTTAAACCCTTAGCTATCTACAAAATGAAGAACCCATTACCCTATTTTGTGGTAGTTCACAGGAAAAGTTTCCCTGTATTTGTTTTAATTTTTTAAATTTATTAAGTACCAGAGCCCAGCCTTGGTACCATTCTCCCTTAGAGAGATGAACACTCAAAGCCCTGAGATGTCACTTCTGAGAAATGAGATCCAGGGTCTCATGGGCAGGAGCCTTGCGCCACCAGCCCCATGACAATGGCCAGCCCAGGTGGATCCACAACTCACTCTCAACAACTACCTCTTATTTCCATTTTCCCAGAACCCTGTTCTCAACCAATAAACAAGCTAAGTTAATACATGCTAACAAATTCCTGCTTACCTTTCCCAAAACATTTATAAAAATGTTTAGCTAACTTGAGGAATTCTCAATAGCACTTTGGGCATGCCAGAGTACCGGAAATATTTAGGTCTACAGCCTTTGGAAAGCCTGTTCTCAAAAATCCCTGTGTTCCTATTCTCTGATTATCCTTCTTGGAGACACTAATTCCAAGGATGTGCAGTGTGTAGAGGGATCCACAGGGTTGTAGCATGGTGCATTAAGGTGACTCAACCATACTAGAAAGGGATGCTCATCCAGCAGCAGAAAAAGTCCTTTGGTCTGGGCTCTAGCAGATCACAGGCTCTTTCCCTAGGTTCCCCAAAAGTGAGTCATGATCAAACTATATGATTTCCAACTTTACTTTTATTCCAACAACTAAGAAATTCCAAATAAATCCTTAAGCAAGAGTCTTGGCTTTTGAGTTACTGGCACTTCTAGAATTGGCTTTCTTCATTGTCATGATCTAGGTACAACAAAGTCAGACTGTCAATGGAAAAGACTCAGGTGAGTGAAGGAAGCTCCTTAAGAACAGTGGTGCCAGCATTTCCTAAAACCACATTGCCTGGCAAGTCACTCTACAGATCAATAATAAGGGCCCTGGATTTAAGTGAGGATCCATGCTAGTCCCATCCACGCAAGTGTCTTCACTGTTTCCTGAGAAGATACAGCCAAACAGCTTCAAGGCAAAGCAGCAGGTGACTCCAGTATAATTTAACTTGACACTGCTCCCCGCCACCAGAGACTTGACTTATTCTCTTCACTATTTACATAAACTATATAGTTTATGTAATAAACTAAATAGTTATTTAAACTATTTACATAAACAGATCTACATAAATGTATTATACAAGTAAATTTAATAATCAATTTAATAAATTAAATACCATAGTTGATGGGACAGAAATCTTTTCTGATGAGAAGCATCGTTCAGAAAGTCCCATATTTTAAAATTATAAAACCCTGGAGAAAAAAAGACTTTAAAAGAACCAAATCAGCTGCACTACTAAGAAAGTGACATCAACACAGATTGGATGTATAACTCTATACTACCATTTTGCTATATGTGACATTTAGGTTATTCCGTAAAACTCCCTACAATCATTGAGAACTCAACGTTTCATGTTTGGTTCTAGATATAACTTTTAAAATGACTTTATGCTCCCTGCTCTAGACTGTCTTTATTAGTTACCATTTTGGGAAAATGAGCAATCGTTTGCTTGCTATTTGCAAAATGTCCAAGGAAAGCAACACATTATTTTCTTTTTAAAACTAAAAGGTACCAACTCTTCCCAAACACAAGGCTAAGTGGGTGAGCAGAGAAGAAAACTGAAGTGATGCCTCAGTGTACAGGAATTAATTTATTTTTTATTTTTTATTTTTTTGTGAGGAAGATCAGCCCTGAGCTAACATCCATGCTAATCCTCCTCTTTTTGCTGAGGAAGACCAGCTCTGAGCTAACATCTATTGCCAATCCTCCTCCTCCCCCCCCCCCCCCGCCAAAGCCCCAGTAGATAGTTGTATGTCATAGTTGCACATCCTTCTAGTTGCTGTATGTGGGACGCGGCCTCAGCATGGCCAGAGAAGCGGTGCGTTGGTGCACACCGGGGATCCGAACCCAGGCCACCAGTAGTGGAGAGCTCACACTTAACCACTAAGCCACAGGGCTGGCCCCAGGAATTAGTTTTTGATCGACAAGACAGAGAAGTTTCTGGTTATTGGGGCTGTTAGGTAATATGGGGATAAACTCCCATATGGGGCTGGTGGTACCACAGTTAGAAGAACCAGAGTTGTAGGTGTGTCTATTCTCATACCCACTATAGGATGGAAGTCCTCCAAGCCCACAGAAAATTATTCTCAGTCCTTCCTTTTTGGGATTTACAATCAAAGTAGCAGACAGCCTCCAAGGAATGGAAACCGATTCTTTCCATTCAGCAGAGTAGTAGTAATAGGATCCAATGAACTCTTGAAGAGTCATGAAGCAGAGGAGGTAATGCTAAGCATCAGAGCCAACTGTTCAGTTAGAGGGCACACAGTCCACATGATCACCCTCACTTCTGACACCAGTTGCAAGTTCAGAGGTCTTCAGTTTCAATAATTCAGTAGGACTCATGGAAAGCTGTTATCCTCACTGCTATAGTTTATTACAGGGAAAGGATACAGATAGGATCAGCCAAAGGAACAGACACGTGCGGCAGAGTTCAGAGAAGTACCAGTTGCGTTGCATTCCTGGCATCACTGTGTGACAGTACACAAGGAACACTGTCAACTGGGGCAGTTCACCCAAGCCTCAGTGTTCATTGTTTTTATTGGGGCTCATTATGTAGGCATGATTGACTGCTGTGAAATAATAAAGATATATACTGTTTTCTGCCACCAGTTTCTAATATTTGGTCTTAGATTCTGGTTTCTGACACAGAGTTCCTAAATCCCTTGGAATTTCCTGGGTGATAAGAACGTCTTTTGTTCTAATGAGGTAACTCTTGGTGGGTTCCTGGATGGGGGCTAGTGAATAGAAATACCAAGCCACAATTAGAAGCTTGGAACTTGGTGCCCCACCCTCCATTCTCCAGAGAGGAGTGAGGGGCTGGAAACTGAGTTATGCCTATATGATGAAGCCTCCATAAAAATCCTCAAAGCATAGGGTTCAAAGAGCTTCCAGGTTGATGAACACATCCACGTGCCAAGAGGGTGACACACAACTCTATGAGGACAGGAGCTCCTATACTCAGGACCCTTTCTATGTGTTTCTTCATCTGGCTCTTCATCTGTATCCTTCATTATACTCTTCATAATACACCAGTAAATGTGTTTCCCTGAGTTCTGGGAGCCCTTCTAGCAAATTATCAAACCCAAGGAGAGGAGTTCATGGGAACTCCAATTTATAGCTGGTTGGTCAGAAGTACAGGTCACAACCTGGCTCTCACAATTGGTGTCTAAAGTGGGGACAGTGTTGAGGGACTGAGCCCTTAACTTGTAGGATCCGATGCTAACTCCAGATAGATAGTGTCAAAATTCAATTTAATTGTAGGACACCCAGCCAGTGTCTGAGAATTAGTCAGTGCCGGGGGGCAAAACTACACATCTAGTGTCAAGTGTTGTGAGTGTGGTGCTAGTGTGAGAGTAAATGAAAACAGTGTTTTTCCCAGACAACTGCCAACATGGCTGATCTCAGTCACCAGCCCCTCTGGGCAAGGCCCCAAGTCCCCACCCTAAGTTACATTGCTGGCCTTTCTGGCATGGCAACACCCCACCCTAAGGTGTGGCCAGCTCCCACATGAAATCATATTGTTGGTCTTTCTGAAATGGCCAGCCTCCACTCTAAGTCACATTGTTATCCCATGACAAAGGTGAGACGTCTGTGTGGGCAAGGTTACATTTTTTAATATGCAGGGGGTAGATGGCTGTGCCAGGCATCAAGTCCGATATACTGACCCATTAACACAGAGCCAAGGAACCAGGTCAGTCAGCCTCCTCGAGTTGAAGCCAGCCCAGTCTTCTTTCCTATCACTGTTTAAATAGGGGTAAAAAGAACAAGGTAGTGACAATGAGTCGGAAGCTAAAGGAAAAGGAAAGTCCACATACCATTTCTTCTTTAAAAGGATGGTTTCTCTAGGGCAAATCTGTGTTGCTTCCAGGACCAATGGGACTTAGTTTGCTCTGATTCCACCAAGTAATTCTCCAACTACCTTTTTGGAAGCTAACCTAGAAGGCTGCTAATCTAATGCATCCATCAGGATAAACTAGGTTTTGCTGTAGTCACAAACCACCCAAAATCTCACTGGCACACAAGGAACATTTGCTTCTCGCTTCTGCTCTAGCTTCATCATGGGTTGGCTGGGGATTCTGCTCTGTACCAGCCTCATTCTGGAATTCAGGTGGATGGAGCAGATCCTACCTGGAACAGTGCTGGCTACCACAGCAGGGGGAAGAAAGAGACTGGCAAAATGTGCCATCTGAAATGTCACTTCGAATCACATTTTCTTTGCCAAACCAAACTCGATGGTCATGCCCAAGTTCAACTGGGTGAAGAAGTACAATTCTATCAGGTGGTGAGAGGAGGAGGAGGAGCAGATATTGATGAGCCAAACCCCTGCCATACCCATTTCCCAACCAAAGTAGCAATCTCATCCACATCCCTGACATGGGATGAGGGGGTGATTAGGAATTTGGGGGTTTGTGCTATTTGTTTGGGGTTTGTGCTTGGTCCCTAATGTTTTCTACTGAGTTCAAAGAGTAAGCTGAAATAGCTGCAGAACTAAACGTTTCAGTTTCACACGCCCACCTGGCTTTGCAGCGTCAGTGCCAGAGGTCCAAAGTCCCCATCACAGATTAGCAGCCCTTCACCCCCAAAAGACCATGCCAACATAAGATAACACAATGGCCAGCACCGCAGCAAGAGCTTAAAGGGTAACCCGAGTCTAACAGTCACAATAAGGTATACTCAGGCTCGCCTTCATCTACAAATCCAGCTGTACTCATTTACCATAGGAAATCATATCATCATCATCATCCTAGCTGTAAGAAATCACAGTGAAGACAAGCGCTAGAAGACATGATAGGAAAATGTCTCTTTACGAGAATGGAAAAAAGATGTATCACAGAAACTCCTGATCAATTACCAACTCAGTTCAATATGGAGCTAAACTAAAACCCCATCTCTTCTTCACACAGACCGCTGTCCAGCCTAGGGGAATACAGTACTTGCATTATTGAATTGTTTTAACCTAAATGAAGCACTTACAATTTCTATTAAGTTTTATCTTGCTTATTCCATCCCATCAAGGTAAAAGTATCTAGCCCTGAGCACTACACAGTAAGAACTACACATTAAGAAGGTCATTGACAAGCTAGCAAGTACTCGTAGGCGGGAGAGGCAGTAAAGGGTCTGTTAAATGAGTAAGTGGAGGGGACTGGACATGTTTATTTAGCTTGGAGAGGCCTTGGGAAGGTTGTGTTATCTGTCTAAAAACATCCGAAGAGCTGTCGTGTAGAATACAGTAGGCATTCTCCTTAACTCTGGAGGGCAGAGAAGTAGAGTCAACAGGTGGGATTCAGGAGGAAGCCCTCAGTTACTGAGAGCAGAACCACCTTCTAACAATGTAAGTGTTCCACGGGCTCAGAACCACAGTCTTCTGCCATTGGGAGGTGTCAAGCAATACCTGGCTGACACTAGCCATGGAAAGGGTGTTGGAGTGGTTGACCTGTATGAGGCTAAGGATTCTAGGTGACTCTAATTACATCAATATTTATCTGGATACATGAAGGCTAGGAATAAGGAAGAATGAAAGCATTCCGTAACATTAACAACAGATCCAGAGAACCCCTGAAGGTCTCCTTAGGGGGTATCTATAAGCACAGACAGGAAGATCCTTTTCTGATAGACACCATGGGAAGGACATGATGTAAAGTCAGAACCTAGTGTACAATACAGACCTGTCCTGCTATTTCCTACGAACCCGCCTAGATCCCTCACATAACTTACACAGTACATTCTGCCCTTTCATTGCTCCCACAAAGGTCTTGCTTAGGACTGAGCACACAGTAGGCATTCAATAAACAATCCTCCACCAAACAATATTATCACTTTCTCATCTAAAGTCTTTGGTTTATGGCAATGAAGCTGATGAGAGGCACAGGTATAATGAGAATTCAGGCCTTTGTGACGTTTACTTTTCACTCATCCAGCAACAGGATTTAAGTGGAAAATATAAGAGAAGCTTCCGGAACGTGTTCTCCACAAGCTACATACTTGCAGAATAGTAGCAAATAAACCTAGAAATGACGCTCAAGAGACCTTAGAGGAAGAGAAATTTATTCTTCAGTGACATGAAGCACCGCTTGGGATGAAGGGAGACGCTAGTATTCCAACAGAGTAAAACATTAAGTTAGACATCAACCCAAGTCTACAGGAAGAAGTGTATGGGTTATAAATTCTTAAGGCCCTTTGCCACACCTAAGACAGCACCTAATAGATGCACACAGTTCATCTAAGCAAACCCCATACACATCCATCAAAAATTCAGAGGACAAAGATTCCCCCCTCCCCCAAATCACTCCACAAGCACGAGCTGGATGAGTCCAAGCCCCAGGTCAAGTTTCTGGCAGCGGGACTCATGCCCACACTTCTTCAGATCCCTCAGTGTCGGGGACACATCAGGCCTCAATACATACTTTCAACCGATCAGCTAGTCACCCTAAAACAGGGAACCCAGGAGAGGCAGCAATGGAGCACCTCCCTGCAGGAGGAAGTTTCTGCCTGGGATTTTCATGTCTTTCTCAGCACAGACGGAAGTTGAATCTCCCGCCACAGTGCAAAAATTAGAAGGACTACAAAGTGACCCACTTTTGGGTGTCTTTAAAAGTTTTAAGAGTAGCAATATCTTCAGAATCATCCCCAAAAGTGAGGTATTTAAATAAAAAATGCTGATAGGAAGAGTTTTAAAAACGTATCTCATTCATCATAAAAAGTGTATTTTTCCATTCGTTTAAAAAAATGTATGCTCACAACAACAAAATCTAAATAGATTATCCAACCAGCTTTACCCAAAGCCATAAAAGGTTGGAATTCAACTTACCACTGACAAATCCCAGAAAAGATTTCTGCAAACAAGGGAAAAATGTCATATGAAGGATACTGAAGCATATCAGAAAAAAAGAGATTTTCCACTAAGGTGGTGTTTTAGAAACTCAAAAGCCATTCTAATTAAATCTACAAACTTGTTACACCGTTGGCCTACACTGGTGCCTGTGACACTGATGGAAGAAACCATTTACCAAAAACTGATACACTTGAAAACACTTTCTAGATGGTTCTTTTAACTTTTTGTTTTGTAAATTAAAGGGGCAGCCCTTCCCAATACACAAATTACCATACCACTTCCCTAGAAGGTCGAAAGGTGACGTAAGACAGTAGCTCAGTTTAATTATGATTTATTAAGGGCAAATTATATACCATGTAGTCTTTTTTCGCACTTTCATGTTCTACCTTCACTCAGTCTAACCCCTAGCGGGCAGATGGGCCTGATATCACGAAATATTTGTGCCAGACACAATCCTGGAGATGTTAGTCCAAGCCCCTCATTTTAGAGATAAAAACTGAAGACCAGAGAGGTAAAGTCACTTGCTCAAGGTCACACAGCCAGTGAATGGCAGAGTCTTATGCAGCCAGGAAGGGAGGAGGCTGGAAAGCCCTTTTCTTACAAGGGATACACATGGCTAGAAGCAAACCCGGCGCCTCACTGCTTCTGAAGTCCTGCTGCTTGGGCCAGCTTCAGTTCAGCGCAGCCAGGAGACTGGGCTCGCCTGGCAATCTCAGTAAAGAAACGTGCATCACAACACAACAGCAGGTGGCGGGAACCAGGCAGCAGAGCACAGGGCTGTGCTCTCCACCCTGCATCCACACGTATTCAGTGAAGAAGCACAAACATCACCACATCATCTAGCCCTTGGTGTCTGGGATCAACATTTTAAAATTCTGTGCTTTCAAGGGCTGTTAAATCTGAATTAACTCAGCCATAAGACTTGATCTCTTTAAATGTATTTCTACATGAATCATAGACTCTTAGAACTGAAGGGGATGTTATAAAAGTCAAATCCATCTGGATAAAAATAAGAAGCATACATATTTGGGCTTGTTTGGGCACAGAAAACAGCTGGAAGGATATAAGACGAAATGTTTTCTGCAGCTACTTCTGGGGAGGGGATGAGGAGGAAAAGCAAAGGGACAGACTCGACTTCATATAATTCTGTACTTTTGTTTTTAAACAAGAGCCTGTTTTACTACCCTCCATCAGTCCCCTGCACAACTCCTCTTCCTGTCCCTTAAGCATCATCATTTCACAGAGTTCCACTGGGGACTGCCACCTTGTCTCCTGCTATACATTCAAGGGAGGGACAGCTTACAGGCATACTTTCCATTTCTACCTGAACCCTAATGAATCCACAAATCCCTATTTCCAGCCTGGAATGCCTTCTTGGGTTCTAGAACTGTATGTCCAAAGGCTTGCAGGTCAGTACCACCAGCTGTTCCGCAGACTCCTCAACCCAACACGTGCCCAGTAAACTCAGCATCCTCCTCTCTTCTTCCCCACACTGGGCTCCCTCCTTTAATAAAGTGTCCAAGTCAGAATCCTGGGAGTCGCCCTCAGTTCTTTCCCTTCACCTACCACACCCAGTGAGTCTGTATGTCTTCCCGGAACCTCTTTGAAAGCAGGTTTCTCCTCTCATCACCACCATTGCCCCTTCCTGAGTTACCTGAGTTACTGCAGCGACCTCCTGATTACCACCCCTGCTTCTAGTACTTCCCGCCTCCAACCCACCCCATGGTACATGAGTCTATTTAACAAACAAAGCTGATGAAGTTCTTTCATTCAGTCTTCACTGAGCAAGTACTACATGCCAGGCACCATTCGAGGCCCTGAGGTTACAGCTGTCAACCAAACTGACACTGTCCCCATGGACTCTACATTCTAGTGACGAGATCGAATTTATGGCTCCCCATTGCTTCAGCTAAAATCCAGACATCGTCGGCAGCACACAAGGCCTTCCCTGATCCCAGCCCCAACCACCCCACCTACCTCACTGGTCACCACTTGTTGACCACCCCTCCCCCGAAACTCCAGACACGTTGGACCACTGCCGGTTCTCTGAATGCACATTGCTTTCTCATGCTTCTGTACACACTGTTCTCACTGCCCAGGACATCCTTCCCTTTTCTGCCCATGTTACCTTGTCCTCTAAGGCTCTGTTTAAGTGTCACCTCCTCCAGGAAGCCTTCCCTGACATGATTCATCGAAATACCTTTCATCAGAATCCCCGTGCAGGCCTCTAGACACAGCACTTTGCACACAGTCCCGTATTTGTGAATTTAATCTCCCCCACAGGATCAGAAACTTCTTTATAAAAAGGCCCTACTCTATCCCTCATCTCTCCCCCATGCCTGGCGCACTGATGCATAAACATGAACTATTAAGGGATCTGCTTCCTAAGTAACTTAACTATGTTGCTAAATCCCAGGATCCTGTGAGGTAGAGAAGAGATGGAAACAGTTACCAGCATTGACAGATGTGAAAAACGAGGCAGCGGAAGCCACAGCACATTACCAAAGATAAAGTTATACTGACAACTCTATACCCAACTGTCCCTGCATGCTGCTGCTTCCAGGTACTCTCCAAGATATGGAACACACAGGGCCTGGCCTCTGCCCCCAAAAGGCTCACAGTCATTATCAAGTATGTGCATCAGATTTTTAAAGTTAATTTTTCAAGCCCAGCTTTCAGGAGCCTGTCTCTGTCCCCTTGGATGCCTGCCTTGGATGCTGTCTCTTAAAACAAGCTTCTGGTCTTTCCTTGGATGTGATTCAGAGACCCTGGCTTCCTTTTTACTCCAGGTTCATTTGGCTTTCGCCTTATTGTTCTTCCTAATCCTCTCACCTCCCTCCCACCCACCATACCTCCACACACAGTGGAAACAGCTCCAACAAATAAATGAGCCAAGGTATCCTACTTCAGGATTAGCACGCCAGTCTGATATTCCAGGGATAAAAAGTTTCCATCACACCATAACCCACCATGAATTCTTCCTGGGAACAGTGTATTGGACCCCACTGGGTTCCTCCCCAACTTTGTGACCAACCAGGAGAGGGTATCACCTTGAGGCAGTCACAGTCATTCTGGGTCTTGGCCACTTTGTGAAGGGTCTAAATTCCAAGGATCACGAGTCAAAGAATATGATCCTAAAATTCTACTATCAAGCCTTCCTGGATGTTGGCGGGCTTTCACGTCAGACAGACCTAGTTTTAAATACAGGCTCTGTGCTTGAGTGACCTCCACACCATCGTTCTATATGCAAATCACTCTGAACCTCACGGGTTCACTCTTTTGCAAGCATTTAACGTGGTTTTCTTTTTTTTTTGGTGAGGAAGATTAGCCCTGAGCTAACATCTGTTGCCAATCCTCCTTTTTGCTGAGGAAGATTGGCCCTGGTCTAACATCCTTGCCCATTTTCCTCTACTTTATATGTGGGACGCGTGCCACAGCATGGCTTGATAAGCAGTGCATAGGTCCACAACGGGGATCTGAACTGTGAACCCCGGGCCTCCTGCCAAAGCAGAGCACATGAACTTAAGCACTATGCCACTGGGCCGGCCCCTGTGTTGCTTTTTTTTTTTTTGGCCAAAAAAGACATTCATTTGACTTAAAAATATTAATTCTTGTTTTCTTTTTTGTACTATAATATTGTGTTTGCCGATTTAGTTCATTATTTTTCACTGCCACAATTATACATATATGTGAAGTCCCATAAAATTGTCATAAAATACTGGCCCCATCACTTGTAAGATTGGAATAAACTCCAACACATTGTCACGTGAATCAAATAAGACTATGCAGGAAAAATGCTTGGTTCTACTGAAAGTTCAATATATGCTAGTTTCCCTTCCTCTAAAACTCTGATTTGTTAAAAAGCCTGAACAGAGCTAGATTAGATTGCATCAGAGAACTCTGTTTTGGGCCTCTGGAATGTGTATTTTTATTTTCAAGGGACGTGAGGGAGGTCAGCTCTCAAACCTGGTCACTTGGCATCTTGGTGATCTGCCCAGTTTCTTTGGGACAAGGTCCACCCTGAATCCTGTCAACTCCTGGATTCCAGCTTCCTCAGCCTAACTTCTAGGCTCCAGGGATGCAAGAAACCAGCAACCTACAGAGGCCCTGCCCCAGGGGAACACCCACCCAGTTCAGAGCCTCTCTTGCCTGTGATCTAAGATAGCTGGGGGCACGCTGACAGTGGTAACTGGAACAAAGAATTATGTAAACAAGACTGCTGAATCATCATAAAAGGAAAATCCTCTCTGGACCACAATTCCTCAGCTGAAGACCGATACATTACACAGCCGTCAGATTTTCAGGCTTTGGTGGAAAGCACAGCATGCTGAGCCCGAGTCCTGGTCGAGCACCCGATGTTTCCTGCTGAGGTAGCAAGCAATTAATTAAAGCCACTTGCCTAATCATACAGCATAAGCTGCTTAATAGAATTTCAGAGGCTTCCTTGGGTGTTTCAGGGCCTGACCCACAGAGAGGGCACTCCTTAACTGGAATCTGAGCAGAATGCTCTGGGATGAGGAGTTTGGGTTCAGAAACTAAAGCATCCCTCCTATATGAAGACAGATGAAAGACAACAGGTACATTCTAGTAAACGAGGGGCCACTGCTTTCAGCATGATTCTAAAGGACAACTTTTCCGTGATTTTTATTTCACAATTTACTAAAACCTTAAGCACTGGGACCAGAAGGGAGCTTAAAAGCATATTCCATTACTGACCACTATAAGACTGACAGCCACAGGTCTTGACATCACAAGCTTCCCCAGATAAGAACTAAAATGTGAGAGCAGGTGATCTGTTTGCAAAACCACCCACAGGCCCAAGTGACTGAAGAAACCAGTCTGAGATATGTTATTGTGACAGATTTATAGTTTGATTTTAAAACTCAGGAAAACTAAAACAACCATTTCCTAAGTTCTGATATTAAGGTTCTTAAAACCTACATAGAGTAGGTGACAAAACTACTGTTGTATATCAGTTGGTGCTCAAAAAAAATACGTATTCTGCGAAACTAAAAAACAAAATCAACTTACATCACACTGAAAAGTAACTCATGCTCCTTGTTCATACATTGGTGAATTCTAGATTCCACCCTTGGACAAGGAGCAACTAGAGTTTCTTTTCCTTATGAAAAATGCTGGAAACCAAACTAAAGTTATCCCTAGGGGCATGTTAACGTAGGTCTGAAGTGACTGTCTCATTGTCATGGCTATAAAGCATGAAATTCGAGTTCCTGATTAGGTCTTTCACAAGAATATCAATGTCCTGTGGCACAAATTAGTCCTCTGAGTTAAATTCCAGCTTACCTAAAGGTTAGCACGGCATATTTGTATTTTATACACTCTAATTTCTATAAGAGCTATGGTCATGGTCAATGTTCAGAAGACAAAGTAAGGATGTCTTGTATAAGGCACAAGAATATAGTGCTCACTTCAAAACAGTGACTCGCAAGCTAGAAGGGATCCTGTGCACAATGAGAGACGTTATCTTAACAGTAACGCACAACTCAGAATACAAGACACTCCTAGTAGATGTATCATACTCTGGCAACTTATGAGCACGGCAGCATGAGACCTGGGAGGAATGTTTCATTTTCCTCACAAAAATAAAACCAGATCAGCCCTTGAATGAGGACTGAGTAAAGCCTGTGTCCAAGACTGCAGTGTCCTTGTCCCCCAACCCCTGGAGCACATCTCCGCCACCATCTGTAACTTCCCATCATAGGGACGCACGTGAACAGCTGGGACAGCAAGATGCCAATGAGGCCAAGGACCCTGTGTGAACCCCACAAGGAGACTTAGTCCTCCTGGGCTCTGAACACCCGGGACCCTTCCCAGCCACAGTCACAGCTCCACAGCCTCACAAAGCCTTCCCAGCTTATGTAAAAACACAAACTTCCACAATTGTGTATATGTAGGTATGTAAATGGTACGTGCCTAGAGAATAACAGTGGTTACCTCTGACAAAGAGAGACCGAGAAAGGAGGAATAAGGGGATGGGGGCTTTCACTTCTTATTCCAGAGATCCCTAAATTGTTTGAATTTTTACCAGATCATATCAATCCTGCGAAATTTCTTAAAGCTTAGCAAAAATGTCAACCAGAAGAAACATCTGACAATCCATGACCGCACAACATTGAGGTCAAGAGTCTCCTCTCTGGGGCCGGCCCTGTGGCTTAGCGGTTAAGTGCGCGCGCTCCGCTGCTGGCGGCCCGGGTTCGTATCCCGGGCGCGCACTGATGCACCGCTTCTCCGGCCATGCTGAGGCTGCATCCCACAGACAGCAACTAGAAGGATGTGCAGCTATGACATACAACTATCTACTGGGGCTTTGGGGGGAAAATAAATAAAAATTTCTAAAAAAAAAAAAAGGAGTCTCCTCTCTGTACACTAAATTTGACTCCTTTAAATTAAAACATTCAAACAGTTAGTGCTCCACCTGCCTTCCTTGATTGGAAAGGTCATCCTAACGCCACCAGCATATTGTGGAGGGGCAGGTAGAGTTTAAATGGTAATGTCAAGGTGGATCCCAAAGAGCCTTGGCACAGAGTCCTCAATCATCTCAGTACCTTGTTTCTTGTCCACAGAAACACATCCATTTGAGTTCACATTTGTTACCTATTATCTGGAAGCACCATGAGGCTATTTAATACAATATGCTTCACGAGTGAAAATGCAGATTAATAATCCATTAGCTTGTTCAACAAGCATTTCTAATTGGGACAGGCCATACTGAGGCGGGAGTGACTGGAATTCGTCATAAAGCTTTCCCAACACCAAGGGCTGTGTAAGGCCCTGGAAGGAATGGTCAGGGGAGGGTGCTGAAGCTCCCTCCTCTGAAGACCCTGTAAAATCTGGTAGATTCTCACCTGTCCACAGCAATTTGACTCGAGTCCTGCCTGACACTGGCTGTTACGTTTAGACTGAGGTTTACAAGACCAGCACTTGAAAGTCTATGTGCCGTAACACAATAGAGAGGCAGCAGGACAGACTGAAAAGGCCTGCTGTAGAGCAGACAGGCCTTCATCCCAACTGCAACTCTTCTTCTAGTGGTTTGAACTCACAGACTAACCTGAAAAATGAGTTAGGAAAAAAAAAAAACTTTCATTCCAAATTTCTATGGATTAATGTATATAAGGCTTCTAGCTTGGGGAGACGCTCCATAAACGGTAGATGCAGTCACCCCAAGTAAAAAGCAATCATGTGGCACAATTAGACATCATTTCATCTAAGTACAGTGAACTAAGAGTTACCTTTACTATTATATGATGCCTTTAGCTAAAATATAGCTCTTCATTAGTAGAGCTCAATATAACTTGAGCAGTGTTCCTACCATCGTCTTCTGATATGACCCACATTAGGGCAAGACTTAAAAGAACTACAAGTGTTTATATTCAACCAGCTACATATCTTGGTAATCCTTGAGTAAAAGATTCCCTTCACCTCACCCTCAATATTTTGAGTTAAGATCTTCCTAATGTTTGTACACCCATCACTGCTTCTAACCACCTTCCCCAGCAGTTCAACTACATGCTAATGAAAAAGACCTGACTGCTCCCAAATTAACCAGAGAAGAGTCATTAAATTGCTTTGCCCGGCTCTCCCAATAAGCAGTGAGTCTTTTCATTCTATTTCTTGTATCAGAGCAGATGCAAAAAGGAAGAGGAAATAGCTAAGTGTGTTCACCTAAGACTTGGCAATTGTCTTTTTACCAATCAGGAGAGGAATCTTTCTGAGCAGTTTATAAGAACTAGGAATTTCAAAGCACTAAAGAGAATCAGAAACCACTACAAACTAAGATCCACAAACGCTTCATGAAATATGGAAGATCACAGTATCAAAGATGACTTCAACGTAATTTTAATATGTTTTCAAAGTGACTTCGAGTCCTTTAATACCAACAGGTCAAGAGGATGAACTAGAAAAGCTCTCAACTTCTTCCCATTCCAGGATCATGAGGAGAAAAATGGCACTTGTTGTGGTCAAGCACAATGAGGTTCCAGAGAAGTTCCACGCCTTTTGGGGACCACAGCATAACAGAAGCTTCAGATTATTCCAATTGAAAGTAAAATCTCAATCAACCAGAACTCAACTACCCAGAACCAGTCCACTGCACTTCTAGAAGAAATACAGATTAAAAAGAAAATACAATCATATTTAAAATCAACTTCTAGGGGACGTTTAGTATCAGCATGCATTCAAACACAATCTCCTTTGCCTTTTCACCCCCTTTTAAATAGAACTTATTTTCAGAGCAGCTTTAGGATCACAGCAAAATTGAGCAAAAAAATACAGAGTTCCCATATGCCCCCTGCCTCCACACATGCACAGCCTCCTCCACTAACACGAGCCACTCAAGAGTGTTACATTTGATAGTGTGTCAATGTAGGTTCATGAATTTTGACACCAAAGTCCATAGTTGTTTAGACAAATGTATAACGACATGATAGTATCCACCATGAGAATATCATACAGAATAGTTTCACTGCCCTAAAAATCCTCTGTGCTCTACCTATTCATCCCTCTCTCCCCACTAACCCGACAGCCACTGATCTTTCTACTTTCTCCAGTTTTGCATTTCCAGAATGTCATATAGTTGGAATCACACAGTAGATAGCCTTTTCAGATTGGCATCTTTCACTTAGCAATATGTATTTGAGGTTCCCCCATGTCTTTTCATGGCTTGGTAACTCATTTCTTTTTAGCACTGGATAATAGTCCACTGTCTGGATGTACCACCATTTATTTATCCTACTGAAGGATATCTTGGTTGCTCCCAAATTTTGGCAAATATGAATAAATCTGCTATGCACATTCACATGCAGGTTTTTGTGTGGACATAAGTGTTCAACTCACTTGGGTAGATACCAAGGAGCACGACTGCTGGATCATATGGAAAAAGTATGTTCTGTTGAAAAAACGCCAAACACGTTGTTTTCACCTACAGAATACGGTAAAATTTGCTGTTTCAGGATATTAAGACCCACATTCAAAGTTACATCTTTAGCTCTACTCACTGAGGTATAAAAGTGGCCCAATACATTCTAAGGAAGAGTTTCCACGTTGCATCTCAGAATACAGCATTTCCATTTTGATGACAGAGCCAAAAGCTAGGAGTCAATCTTGAAATCTCTCCCTATCACCTCTCCCATCCCAGCCATCAGCAAGTTCTGTCACTTCCACCCAAGTCCAAGCCAGTGTCATCTATCACCTAAGCCACAACGATCCCTTGTAACTGATCTCTGCACCTTAACTCCTGTCCTCCTCCAAACCATTTTCCACAATGTAGCCAGAATGATTAAGTAAATCTATACCGAACTGTGTCACTCCCCTCTTTAGAATCCAACAATTGATTTCCTTTGAATATAGGATGAAATCCAAAATTCTTACCTCACCAAAAGGCCTGGTGTTACCCTGGCCTATTGCCCTATTCTCATCTCAAGCCCCTCCCCTACTATTTACAACAGTCCTGCCCTTCCGACCTTTCTTGCAGTTCTTCCAACATTATAAGCTCTTTCCTGCCTCTGCGCCTTTGCACTGGCTTTGCCCTCTGCTTGAGATAGACTTTTCTCCCCAACTCCAACCAAACCCTTTCTCCTCACTTGTTTCTTCTCATCTTTCACTTTCTCAGAGGTCACCCCTGAACTCAAACCTAAAATAAGTTTCTGTTATTCCTGCGCCATCCTGTTCTGTTTCACTATATGACCCACCCAATTGATAATCTTACATTGATCTGTGTAGAGATTCAGTGTTTGTCTCTCCCATGAGACCAGAAGCTATTTGAGGGCAGAAACCACATCTGCTTTGTTTACAAATGCATACTCAGTGCCCGGTATAAACACTTACATAATGGTGGAATTCAAGAACTGACTGAACAAATATGGAACTTGGGTTTGTTTGTTTTTTTTTCCAACTCTCAATCAGAATTCACTAGAACTCGAGAGTAAAACTTTGGAGGTTTCACTGTATACAACAAAAGAGGCTCCCACAACTAAATGCTGGTATTTTCATAGGTGGAAACAGAGGATAGCAGGAACATAGCTAATGTGGAAAGGAGCACATAAGGCCATTTCCTTGAGAACATGAGCTGATAATGGGGACCAACAAGTAATGAGGTCAAAGCCATCAATAAACAAGTTGTATTTGTTTGCTATAATAAGGTCTTCTGGGGGCCATGTGTCTAAAGCAGAAACAGTGTCTGGCATATCATAGATACTCAAATATTTATGGCACAAAAAAGTTAGGGGGAGATCCTTGGGGGTCCCAGTTAGTTCACCCTTGGATATTGCCAAGAACCTCTGGACCCTCAATCAAATCTGTCCTTTCCTACACCTAACACCTCAGTTGGGCAGGGGAGCCTCCATTTCCTATTTTTACATAGATATTTAGATTTTTCACCTCCCTTTCTACCTTCTTGGCAAAGGCACTTCTGACAATTAGGATCCACAATTACATATTTCCTCGTGTGAATTCCTAACTCTTACTATCTGTACTGTTCATGTATTTACAACTTAATCAAGTAATGCCTTTGTACATGAACAATCATAGACTCCCATAATATGGAAAGTACCTGGGAAGACCCCTCAAGGTCATCTGGTCCACAATCCTCATTTTCAAGGGAAAATCCCAAGGCCCAGGGAGGTGACATGATTTGTCCAAGGTCAGACTCCATTCAGAGCACTAAAATGGGAATGCCTGCTGCCCAGCTCCCAGTCTAAAGCCTACCTGGCCATTGTCTCTCCAAGGAGTCGATGTTCTGAGAGAGAAGCTATGGTTATCAAACTCTTGGCATATGTAGAAGCTTGCTGAATATCTGATGACTAGGTAAGGATAATGTGTATGAATCACCATAAAGTTTCCAGATTAAACATAAACCTGCACCTACTACCATTGCACCATGACATTTGCTGTTATCGTTGTTATTAATGGACATTTCCAGAGGAGAGTTGGCTGCACAAAGCCCTGTAAATGCTACCACTCCTCTCATGCATGAAGACGAACAACCGTGAGAGACAAAGAGAAGGTTTAACTCATTACCCTCAGTGGACTCCCAAAGAAGTCAGACCGGTTTGTCTACAGCTGCCAGCCACTTCTGAAAATAAATAGACCCTAGGTGAGAAGGCACAGAGTCAGCCTCAAAGTCAAGTTACCAGAACCCACAGCTAACCCCAAGCAGATCTCCCCTGACCTTTGGAAAGTCCTACTAAGAAATCACGCACAAGTTTTGGTGCAACACATGTTCCCTCCTCCCTAGGCTGTCAAAGAAAAGACGCTTTCCTCTACTTCCTGACTCAGATACGGAATGACTTCAAGCCCTGCAGAAAACTTTTCAGATATTCCAACCCCCTAGCATTTTCAATGCGCTTTCACATATATTTATCATCTTCTTTGACCATCACAACCATCTTCCAAGGCTGGGCCCAACTTACAACCAGGTAAACTCAAACTGAGACAGGTGGAGTGACATCTGAAGTCACCCAGCTGGAGCAGAGCCCAGGCTTCTGGCCCCTGGATGCTCTCACAGCCCACCATGCCATCATATCACCTGGCTTCTCACACTCACAGCGGCTTCCTCCTCTGCCCACATCACATCAGTTCCCAACTCTTCCACCTCCACATCATCTACACAGACTCATCGCCCAAGTGTTCCAACAGGAATCTTCTACTCCAAGAAAGAAAGCCCCTCCCCCCCCCCCCCCCCCCCCCGCCAAAAAAAGCATACAACACTAAATTGTGTGACTAGACCATAGGCACTGAAGAGATCTAGAGGAAGGGGATGTTAATAAGGATCGGTGTTCCAGGAGCACACAAGTCACTGCTCTTACCATATTCTCTCTTCCCTTCAAAAACTCAGATTGCAGAGCAAACACACAGCTCTGACCCTGCCTATTATAGCCCTGATGCCTCAGTTTCCCTCAGCCCCTGAAGTAGGGACATCAGTGACCCCTAGAAAGCATCCTTACAGATAATCAAGTTCTAGACAGAGTCCCCATTATGGGGCAACTGGGAGGCAAAAGCCAAACGTCCCAGGGCCCTGAACTGTCCAACACAGCTGAAGGGGCAGGAGCCCCCTCCCTACTGCCAAACCAAAGGCAGAGGGAGCAAGTTTCTAGAGGAAAATAGAGCATGAGGTGGGGTTTTTGTTCTTTAGAATTCAAAGATGCCCCAATTCAGGAAGCTGGGAGGCTGAGGAACCTTGCCAAGGGCAGGGCCACCAGCTTTTTGCTGAACTGGTTTGGCATCTTTTTTTTTTGTTTATGGAAATGACTACACGCAATGTAGGCTGCAGACAATGCAGATGGCCGATGGCCACTCTTTCAGCGGTGGTATTTCCCAGTACAGGTCAGGGAAGTTGCCCCTCTTGCCAAGGAGGCTTCACTACCTTCTAAAATTCCACTGTGCTTTGATCTTGTAGAAAAATGCCCTTTCTAAAACTGTTCTGCCTGGCCCAAACTTTTTAAAATCAGGTTCTAAAATTTATTTACACATGTTAACGTTCTCCAACAGCAATAGTGTGAGGAAAATAACGTTACTTTAGAACACTCCCCCCACCTTCCCACTTCCAAGCGGTTCCTGCCAGACACTAGCATATGGTTGCAATGTCATCATCACTCCAAATAGGAATCCCTGTGCTCGGTTTTTGACGCCCGCAAGTTAAGGTTAGAACATCTACTATGTTGTTAAACCATCTGGAAAGACCATGCTGATCTACTAGTGAGATCAGCATTTCCATAAACAATGCTTCGCCTTTATAGAGCATATTTTCTATAAGATTACCAACAATGGCTAAGTTGTTGTAACAACAATGGCTAAGCTAGCCAACAGTGGCTAAGATTAGCCACTGATGGAACTGATGAGAGAAGGCAAACACCAGAATGTCAGATCATCAGGAAATCTGTGGTATACTCTAGTATACTCTAGAAGCCAACTTGGGACCCTTGAGCCCTCAACCACATCACATTAACCCCTTAAGCACATCCCCTTCACGGGCTGATACTGAAGGACATCAGATCAGATTATGGACCGCTAAGTCCTGCACTGTGCCAACCTTTCTGAGGCAGCATCATCGGCAACTCAGGGTCAGTGCAGCACTGCCCAAGAAAGTGGAAGACACGTCTTTCAGTTGTACAGCATCTCACAGCTGACCCCACTCCGTCCACTCCAGTCCTGCCAGGGCAGCTTCTCCCTCTCACATACCAAGGTACTATCAGCAACATCCACCAGCTAAGCTAAGTGCTCTTGGCAGAGACCTCCTTACAAACTGGTGGAGGCGGCTGCATTTTACATTTCAATGATTTTTTTGTTTGGTGTTCATGCAACTGTAGCTAATAAGAAAAATGACTTCATGGAACGCAGTACAATCAGATCTTCGGAAACAAACTGTACCCCAGTTGTCAGCTTTCCAAGACACAAGATGTAAACAAACCTCCAGTGAACGAGAAGTCCAACCAAGCCCACTTATATTTATTCCTTTTCTCCCCACACCAACTCATTACTCTGCAAAACAGGAAAAGTCACAGATAGGAATTAATGCATCCTGATGTAGAACTTGGAGGGGTCGAGAGCTTGGCCCCTCTCATCTCAGGGTGGTGTCTTTCATCTGGGTGCCTCCACACTCTCCCAGGAGACTGGCAAACAGGGGCCGCATTCAATGTTCTGGTTTTCCCCTCCACCGCAATGGCGGCCCAGTCCTGCACCCAGTCCTGCATTGGCAAGGCCACTTTACCGTTTCAACCTGTCATGTTAAGGGAGAAGGGGAACGCCTGGCAGCAGCTCCAGGCAGAAACAGCACAACTCTCCTGGGACACGTAATCTTAGTTTCTCCTCCTATCTTATTTCATTAACTTTAGGCACCGTCAGCAGCCCAGGCGCCTGATACTGTGGGAAACTTTCTGCACTGCGTTTCTGATACGACCATGAGCACCTTTCCTAACAAAAAACAGTCACAGGGCCAGTCAGCATCTCCTTCTAAAAGCTAGTTTGGTAAAAATGGCTTCATTTAGCAGAGACCAAGCACCTCTCACCAACTAGGATCATTCAGGCTGCAGCAGGATGAACGAGTGACCCACAGGGCTGGCCCTCCCACGCCGGCCTTGACTCTGGGTGATTACTCCGCTTGCATCAGTAACAAGGAAGAGAGGAGGCATGACGGTGAAGCAAACTCTAATTTGCTCTGAGATCCCAGAAAAACATGTTAGATGTCCTCTAACATCCCTTCCATGTCTAAATTCTCTAAAGTTCATATGTTAGCCGTGCAGGCAGGAAGAAAAGCCTACTATTTTATTTTTTTATACAAATAGCATCGAGAAATAGTCCAAGTTATTGGAGGTGTAACATTCCAGGCAAAGAAAAATTCAAGGAAACTGTCTCTGTTCTGCCTGAAATCACAAGACGGTTTCCAGTGATGGTTTTGGGCAAGGAAGCCTCATGCAGGACTCAAAGACCACAGAGGCTGGCCCTTACTGACTGCTGAGTTTAGGCTGTCAAGTGACGCACTGCTCCTAAGCTGGGGCACCTTTTGCATCATTATTGTGCTTTAGTGATCTTTATGTAGTAGTTACTTAAGACCATTTTCATCCTCTATTTCAGGCCTCAAATATGCCTCCTCAAAAGTCTATACCTTATTATGGGTGGTATTCCCTTCAAACAAAGCATAACATCCCAGCCTAGCCAGTGACACTATCGTCATGGCTGCTAACACATCCCACCTGCTATCAGGGAGCGAGTCTACCGAGCAAGACAGGCAGCTTAACTGACAACTGTGAGTGCTCCCTCTCCCCCATTTAACAGTATTTTCATTAAAGGGAGAGGTCCCCTTTGGGCCGGCCCCGTGGCTTAGCGGTTAAGTGCACGCGCTCTGCTGCTGGCGGCCTGAGTGCGCCCCAACGCACCACTTCTCCGGCCATGCTGAGGCCATGCCCCACATGCAGCAACTAGAAGGATGTGCAACTATGACATACAACTATCTACTGGGGCTTTAGGGGAAAAAAAAAAGGAGGCAGATTGGCAATAGATGTTGGCTCAGAGCCGGTCTTCCTCAGCAAAAAGAGGAGGATTAGCACGGATGTTAGCTCAGAGTTGATCTTCCTCACAAAAAAAAAAAAAAAAAAAAAAAAAAAAACCCAAGGGAAAGGTCCCCTTGATAAGGTATTCATATACATTATGCACCGAATCTGTGACTCAATACCTCATATGGAATTAGATCTGCTTAATAAAAATCAAAAAGATTTTCAAATTGTGATGATTTTTAAAAATTGAGTTTCTATCAAGAGAGACAAGTAGAAAATGTTTCTTCCTGCTGGAGCTAAAGCTGGGTTAAGAAATGTTAAGACTGGGAGTCAACTCAGCATTGACATATCACGAGTTGTATATTGCTTTGCGGAGGTCCCCCACCTCCCTTCTATCGGGAGGGTGTGTCGCTCATCAGGTATCTGGCAGGGTTTTGGAGTGTCTGTGTGTGCTGGGCATGATCCCCACCTCGCAGGAGGGATCACCAGAGAGCCAGGTGTTGGCTGCAAGTCTGCAGACTTAGGAAGCTAAATGGTGACCAACTCAGGACAGAGACACACCTCAACCAGAATGCCACTGATTAACATTTAAGGTAACCTGGCTGGGAAACCAGAGCCAGCCAGATTCTCCTTCCCAGGGGTCTGTTCAAAGTAACAAGAGGGCTTGATGGAAGGTGTTAGATGGTTCCCTCCAACAACTCGGCTGGTGGATGGCTCTCCTACACCCTAAGGTTTGGATGGATCATTAACAATCAAACATTCTCTCCCAAAGCGCGAGTTAAACTCAGACAACAACTTGTCCCTTTCCTCTTATCAGTTACTATAGGAGTCATTTCCTTATGCCAGGCATCAGGTAGCATGCCATTCAAATCTTCCCGAGAAGGCACACTAGTCTCAGGACTTAATGGCCACACATTTTATGAGTGATCCCCAAGATGAGCTCATCTGACTGATGGGTAATATCGGTAACAGAAGCCCCAATTATTTTCCGAAATGGCCACATCTAGCTTTTTAGTTAAGCCACAGAACAAACAGGCACAAGCAAGTTTGTTAATTCTGTTAAACATCAGGTAAAAAAAAATAAAACAAAAAACCTGATACGTCAATTACAGGTTATTATAGCAGTCCTTAAAGATTTTCTCTAATTTATTAGGACTTTAAGAGTTACAAACTCAGTGCAAAATTAAATAAAGTAAAATTTAAACTGCTTTGTACACAAAATATAAAGTAAAATTTCCCTACTTATTCCCGCTTCCCACCCCCACCTACCAAGAGAAACCACTTATCAGTTCAGAGCTTTGATTTCATAAGATTCCTCATTAGGAGATTAGGTTAAGTTAAAGGCCTCATATGAAAACACCACTGATAGGGATTTAATGCATGACTTTTTCAGGGAAAAGGGGAACATTAGAGCTTTTCCCCCCAGCTACAACCCACTGCATTTCCATCTTTAGTAACACCAACTACACAACATTTTACTTTATGAAGATCACAATCTTGGATATCAATTTTTATTTCATTTGGAAAGAACTGCCAATCTTGAATGCATATACTGAATCAATGACTTCAATCTTTTAAGTGAATATAAAAGACGCCAAGAAAGTTTTAAAGGAAGAACTCCCTGGAAAGGATATTAAAGACCTACAAAGTTAACAGAATCCCCTAAGCATACTTTCAGTGACTGTCACCCTGGCAAGCATACCCCAGCTGGGAATGTCTGAACAAAGACCAAAGGATTTCCCATATTTCCTTAGGAAAATTCTTGCTGTGTAATGCACAAGGTTCCCTCTACTTTCACCTCATTACATGCATTCACAGTTTGAAAGCTCAAGACCATTACCAAGCACCTCCTGTATATGAGGCAATACGTTGAACACTTGCACTGGCATCACCACATGTCTCCAGGTACTGGGGAAGGTTTTTGCATTTTTGTTTTTTCTTTTTAAATAAGGTATGAGACTTTCTATTACTGACCCTTGAAATAAGGTTTAAGTTACATAAGTGATGCATGTAAAGGGTCCCTGGCATCTGTTTCATTCACCCTCCCTCAGTTCCACATTCTGCTCCATACCACTCAACCTCCCTCTTCAATCAAGAGGTTATGTATCAACTGTCCCAACCTGTAGAGACTACATCTACAGCAGAGAGAAATAAGTCATAGGAGGCAAGAAGCTGTAAGAATCAGAATTGGATTACCCTGTGAAAGGTCATGGAAATGCTTCCCCTCCTTGCTGTCCTCTGGCCCAAATCCTATTGGCTCCTTAAGATCTGGTTTAAGACCCACTGCCCTCCAAGAAGCCCTCTCGCTCTCTGCTTCCGCAGCTAAGACAGGCAATGACCCACAGTCAAGAGATTATCTCCTGTGCCTAGGGCTCTTTTCCTCAGTTTTTTAAAGCAATATACATATATCTTGAATGTTCAAGTCTGCAAAATAAATAAAGCCAAGCCCATCTGCCATCTGGCCCCGTGAGGCAAAAACATTTTATCATTTGTAGAAACCTCTGTATTCAGCATAAAGGCCCCTGGTGCCCTCAGGGCTTACAATCTAGGTTAAACCAACAACTCAGAAATAAAATATACCGTTAGAGAAAGCTGCAAAATTTCACATAGGGCAAGGCTCTATGGTATTTATATTGCACTTATATGAAGTACCACATGGGGCCTTGGCTGGCTTTGTGTTAATTCTAAATTATTCAGCACTGCACTGATAGATTGCTAATTAAAATGCTAACCCCTAAGGCACAGGCCCAGCTAAGAACAATCCTCTTGGCTTCATTACTCCCTCTAACAGCATCAGAGGTAGATCTCTCCATTTGCCTCTCTCCTCTCAAACTGCCTGAGCACTCCAAAGGGCCCTCATCCTCACAAGTCAAACTTGTTCAACAGCTAAGGAAGTAAAATGGAAAATCTGGTGACAAGGCGATTTATTGAGGTCCCTTCAGAGGCCTGCAGTTCCAGAAGACTCAGGGAAGGAAGGATAGTTCTGACACCTGGTGTTTCAGAAAACATGCTCTTTCTTCCTTGAACATGCCTGAATTCCCTTTGTCTCTCACATTAGAAGAGAGTAGTTGCTCCCGTCAGGGGCCCTTCCCTGATTCTCCTCCGACTGTGGTTCCGGAGACAACTAGGGCTTCCCCACCCCTGCTCCTCAGCTACACCAGCACCGTCCCGGACACCAGGTAAAAACTAAGGCATTATGAATAGAGTATGCACTTTAGTTAATAACATATTACTATGGTTTATTAACTGTAACAAATGCAGCACACTAACACAAGATGTTAATGGGGAAACTGGGCATAAGGTATATGGGAACTCTATATTTTCACAATTTCTGTAAATCTAAAACTGTTCTAAAATTAAAAGTTTATTTAAAAAATAATTACAACACAAAATGCTGATGAGGATGTGGAAAAACTGGATCCCTCATACACTGGGCAGTTTCTTAAAAAAACTAAACATGAACCACCATAAAACCCAGTATCTGCACTTCTGGGCATTTATCTCAGAGAAATGAAAACTTACGTTCAAACAGAAACCTGTACACCAATGTTTATAACAGCTCGAGTCTTGACAGCTATAAAGTGGAAACAACCCAGATGTCCTTCAGTGGGTGAACGGTTAAACAAACTGTGGTACATCCACACCATGAAATACTCGGCAATAAAAAGGAATGAATTATCAACACATGCAACATCCTAACTAAATCTCCAGAGAACTATGTTGAGTGAAAAAAGCCAATTCCAAAAAGTTCCACACTGTACATTCCATTTATATAACACTCTGACAAAATCATATAAATAGAGAACCAGTAAGTGGTTGTCAGAGGTTAAAAAGGGAGGGGGTCAGGGGGAGGTGGGGGTGGCTATGAAAGGGAACAAGGGTCCTTGTGGCGATGGAAACGTTTTGTACCTTGACTATCAAAGACAAAATCCTGGTTGTGACATTGTACTACAGTTTTGCAAGAGATTGCCTTTGGGAAAAATTGAATAAAGGGTACATAGGATCACGCTGTTTTGTTACAATTGCATGTGAATCTACAATTATCTCAAAATAAATTAACTCTATTTTTAAGCCACTAGGCCTTAACAAGTAGGTGGCCTGGGGGAAGGGACAATGAGCCCCAAGTAGACGTCTGGAGTCAGGACCCAAACACAAGGTGGGTGGGAGTCCACCCAGCCAGGTTGGGAGGGTGGCCACACACAGGGGGGTGAGACTATGGAAGCCAGGCCCTCAGAGAAGCAGAGAACAAATATGGAAAAGTGAGATTGGCCGGGATTTGAAGGTATTGGTGTGAACATATATTTCTTTATATTAAAAACCGTAAGTGTATAGGACTATATGTATATACAATCATTTCCCAGCTCTGTCAAAAGGGCCTAGGGGTAGTAACACTCCAGGGGCAACAACAGACAATTAATGCCCAGAAATTGGTTTCCAACCACCACTTTCCACTGAAAAGAACCAGGACTCCTTAGAGAAGTGGCTGATTCTGGGCTGGGGCAGAGAGACACAAGAGGAGTCTGGAACATTGTGTTGTGGTGAGAAACGAGATCATGTCAATGTGACATAGAAGTCAGTTTAAAAGGATGCCCACTGACTGGATCTGGGACAATTTTAACATCAAGATAAATGACAGGCATGTATTATAACCCACTGAACAAAATACAAACGTGAGCCCACACAGATAATGAATAAATGGCTATGTATGGGGAAAAGAGAAAGTGCTTCCTTACAACAGAAGCCAACAAATAAATGGAGAAGGAATGATGGTAATAACCAATCACCATGTGGCAACCACCATACTAAAAATAAATTCAGGTAAGAAACATTAAAAGATGCTAAAATTAGTAGATGAAAGTCAGGTGAGAAACAGAAGTTTACATTATCTCAAAGTATCTCCCCACAAAATATTTACGACCAGGGGGAGAAAAAAGTAACTTCACAGAGGAGAAACCTGACAGATAGTAAGTGATCAGAGTTACCACCACCAGCAACAGGACAAATTAGATCTGAGGTGCCACCCAATGGGTTGCAATAATCATCACAGCATCTGGTCAAAATATATAACCCAAATGGTGAGCCTTTCCAACAGTGACTGGGCTATAATCTTCAAAAATGTCCAAGTCATAAAAGTCAAGGCAATATTGAGGGAATCTTCCAGACTGAAGGAAACTAGAGAGAGATGACAAGCGAGTGTAATGTGTAATCCTGGATTGGATCCTTTACTACAAGAGACATTACTCAGTCAACTCAAGGCATATAGGAATTCCTTCAATTATTCTTGCAACTTTCCCATAAGTTTGAAATGATTTCAAAATGAATTTTTTTTTTTTTTTTTTTTTTAAAAAAAAACAGCTTTTGCTCTTCACCCTGTCACCTTATTTCTGCCTGGAACAAAGACATGCTGGCATGAGGACGAAGTCCCAAGACACCTAAGGATAGCAGAGCAGTAACACAGGAGATGTAGAATTGCCACACCAGCCCTGGCCGACCCACCTCAACGCTTCCCGTTACGTGGAGGAAAATAAACCCCTTGATGGTCACCATAGGAGGGTTTTCCAGTCACTCACAACCAAAGCAATCCTAACTAACACATTTAACAGGTAGAAGACTACTACTCCATTCCTATTTCCCACTGCTGCTAATTGAGAACCCAACAAAAAATGACAAGAAAGCTATGACTTGCTCCAGGGACAAGAAGGCAGAGAAGCTGCATGTTCTGTGCAGCAATGGGCAGTAAATAAAGGAGGCCTGACCACAAATGACAGCAGGTCTATCTCCACTGAAAATCCAGCGAGCTGCTGTGGGAGCGGGAGTGATGAGGCTGGAGGTAGGACTCTGAGAGACCTAATGAAATGAAAGAATGTAATGAAAGAGGGATAGAAGAGGCATTTTCAATCTGTGTAGCACAGCAGCACCTGCTTCAGATACAGGATGAGTTCAATAGGCCTTCAGATGCTTGTTTTTCAACTGGATCACCACTTAGATCACTGTCTCAAGGGGAAGGATTCCAAATGCTGGATGATATGGACTGCCTATTTCTGTCACCTCCAAATTCATATGTTGAAATTCTAACCCCCCAAGTGATGGTATTAGGAAGTGGGGCCTTTGGGAGGTGATTAAGTCATGAGGGTGAAGCCCTCATGAATGGGATTAGTGTCTTATAAAAAAAGACCCAAGAGAGCTCTCTCTCCCTCTTTCTGCCATGGGAGGATACAAGAAGTCAGCGTCTGCACCCTGGGAAAAGGTCCTCACCAGAACCTGACCATGTTGACATCCTGAGCTCGGACTTCCAGCCTCCAGAACTGTGAGAAACAAATTTCTGTTGTTTATAAGCTATCCAGTCTATTGTACTTTATTATAGCAGACAGAATGGACTAAGACACTGTAGTTAAAGTAACCTTTAGAATTTAACCTGTCAACATATGGGGAAATTCTATCAACAGCTATATCACTCATAATTCAACTTTGTCTCCTAGGCATCAAGTTATATTTCATTTTTCTAATCACAATGTACTTTTAGCATCATCATAACTCACGTTGGGTCAATTCCTTCCTTACTCTTTGAAGCTTCCTTTGAACCATTAATTTTAATTTCATTCTCACTCTCAACAGTCCTGTGAGGTAAATACAACTGCTTCCATTTAACACATAAGGAAATCAAGTTGAGGAAGATTAAGCCACTTGCCCAAGTTCTCACAGCAAGGAAATGGCATAAATGGAACAAGAACTCTGAGCAATGACTCCTACTGCAGTGTTCTTTTGCCCAAACTGCATGGTATACCACTATAACACTGTCAGTTTATGACATTTCCTCCTTGCTTTCTTAAGATTAGAAGGTTATATTACGACTAGATTATAAATGGCTAGAACACAAGGTCAGAAGACAGTCAGTGGGAAGGAATGCATGTATTTTACCTAACCTTAGAAGAAAGAATGTGCAGGAAATTCAGCATTCCTCCATCTTTCTCTATTTGCTCACATTTTTTTCGGAAGAGTTACAAAATACTGCTCCCCCGGGTGAGCCCACACCTGCCTCCCTGAGACTCTCCTTGCAGCAAGCATCCTCTCAGCTAGAATTTTCCAGCCCCTTGAAAATTTCATAGAAATATCAGAATCTCAAATGTTTAGCTACCAGTCCCCATGTAGCCCCAAGTACTGAATACAGCAAGTATTGAGTGCTTGCTATGTAAGGCACAACGTTCGGCCCTTGGCATGGTCTCTGCCCTTATGGATAAGTTGAGGAGATAAGACAAATATGTAAAAGGTTAAGCAATCACCCAAGAAATAAATAAGTGCAGACCAATGACAAGCACAGAGGCATAAGAGGAGGATGTGAGCAAATGCCAAGACCCAGGATGGATGGACGTTATTTACAGTAACTGCTTCAGAGTACAGAGAATAGATTTCCTTAGGCTAAGGCAGTCAGGAAGGCTTTATGGAAAAAGCTCAAGTTTGACTTTGGTTTTGAGAGACAGAATGAACCAAGATATAGAGAGGGAAAGAATATTTTAGCATGGATGCAAAAAAACTCAAGATACGTTCAGAAGATGATGAGTGGACCAAATTCTGCCAACGGGCAAGAGTCGATTCTACAAGGCAATAATCAACTGACAGTACATCAGTCATGAAGCTCTGGCTACAAGAAAGGCTTCCAACTGGCTTACATCGAAGGACACTTCTATGTTATGTGACACGGAGTCTAGAGTTTTGGTGAGTTCTAGTATTGTTTCCCCCTAAGACACATGGCTGCACAGTGGAGGAGTTTTGTCAAGAAGTCACAATGGGGCTGTGGATGATCCTGATGAGGACACTAACACAAATGGTTACCATTTAGTGAGTGCTAAGCACTGTCCCATACAGTTCATCCTTAAAACAAACCTGAAAGAGAAGATTAGAGGGAAAAAGCCAGAAGAGGTTCCTCATCTAACAGCCACATCCAAAACGAGATTTGGAAATGCAGCAATAGATCTTCCTGCCTCTATCAAAAAATACATATAGGATATTAAGGGGATCTAACGAAAATAGCTGCTCAAAGTCTGTAGAATCAGCAGCAACTTTCATTCTGACCACTGGGGACCTGTCTTCATTACAGCAAAGCTGTGCTAGGACATTCCTCAGCATGTTAGTGTGTGAGTGAATGAATGAATGCAAGAGATTGGCCAGACCATTTCATCTCTTATAGGATGGCCCAGGAGAAAAAGTACACTGATGTCCAAGCCTAGAAAACCGTAATTCCAAATATATTCCTGATACATTGATGTCGTCATAGTGAAATTTGGCCAGGCTCAATACCCAAGCAAGACTCTCCTACTCAGTGATAGGGTGGGTATCCCTCATTCTAATACTGAAACATCTATAAAACAAGTTAGCAGAGGCTGCCAATTGCAGCATTACATGAAAGATTCACTTTAGAGAGTAAAGTCATTCATTTGTTTAAAAAGTGTTTCTTGAGGGGCCAGCCTGGTGGTATAGCGATTGAGTTCGCGTGCTCTGCTTCGGCGGCTCGGGGTTCACAAGTTCGGATCCCAGGCACAGACATACACACCATTCATCAAGCTGTACTGTGGCAGCGTCCTATATACAAAGTGGAGGAAGATTGGCACGGATGTTAGCTCAGGGACCATCTTCCTCAAGCAAAAAGAGAAGATTGGCAACAGATGTTAGCTCAGGTCCAATCTCCCTCACCAAAACAAACAAAATAAAACGTGTTTCCTGAGCACCTTCTATGTGCTACACATGTTCCAGGTTCTGGAGATTCAGCAATGAACAAACCAACTGCTGCTCTCATGGAGACCAGAATCTAGTTAAGGAAGATAAGCCACCAAACGTGCCAGGTATGGATAAATGCAAGGAGAAAAGTGAAACAGGGTGACGGATTGAGTGGGTGGCAGAGAAGGCCTCTGAGGAGGTGACAGCAGAGGCTTGAATGACAAGGAGCCACCAGAGCAAAGACCTGGGAGAGAACATCGACGCAGAAGGACTAGGACGAAGGCACTAAGGAGGCAAGAAGCCTGCAGTGTCTGATGAACAAGCAGGAAGGAGGCTGATGTGGATGGAACCGGCATGTGAGGGAGACAGGGATACTAACTGGTCAGGGCAGGCAGGGGCCAGATTATGCAGGGCCTTGTAGGCCCAGCAGGAGGTTGATCTTCTTCCAAAAGCAAAGAGAAGCAGCTGGATGGTCTCAAGCAGAGGAGCGACAGAATCCAACCGACAGGTTATAAGACTGATCTGGCTACGGTGTGGAGAGCAGACTGGAAGGAGACAAGGGAAGCAGCAGGGAAGCCAGTTAAGAGATCGCTGCCGCTCTCCAGGCCAGAGACCGCGGTAGGTTGGAGGGGTCCGAGTCGTGAGGAGGGCGAGAAGTGAGGAGCCGGGTGCTGGTTGGAAGTGGAGTCAACAGGCCTTGCTGATAGACTGGGTGTTGAGGGGGGATGCCTAACTCCGGGGCTTAAGGATTAAGTCCTGGAGGGTGAACTAGATCATGCCACTTACCGAAAATAGGGAGAACGAGGGAGAAACAGGAAGACCAACAGACAAGCACCTCTTCTCGTGAGGTAGCGACTTTTGGAAATGAACACACTTTCGATTTGAACCATTTCACTCTCCCTAGAGGGTCAGGAAAAAATCTGGAAGAGGCAGCATTATTTTTTTTTTAATGTACAAATTGTGACTCAGCTTCAGTGACACCTTCACAGAATCTTAGAGATGGAAAGGACCCAAGACATCTGGTCCTACTCCCTTCGTTTAGCAAATGAGGAAACTGAGGCCCAGAGGGATACAATGACTTGCCCAAGTTAGCGTCACATAAGTGTCACTATTAGCATCAAGTTAGTCACGTCACGTAAGATGTTACAATCAAAATCTCCAAGCAGAGAGCTCAGTGCTCTTTCCAGTACACATGCTCAGTCGCTATGCTACTTATCATATGTATAGCAGATCAATGTTCGTTTCCGGGGTCACAGGCTGAATACACCAATAGACTGGAAACTGGGAAGACTCCTTTAGACACGAACACGCTACTGAGTCTCCAGGAAAACACACACAGAGCAAGTGCACAGGAGATGCACTCCCCCACCCCCATCAGCCCACAGTTCCTAATAAGGTACACCACCAGGACACGTGCTAGAACCCTGACTTCAGGGCCTGAGCCCCGCCTTCCGGCCCTACCTTGCAGAGTAAGTTTGAGCATGTCACTTAACAAGTCCAGGGTCGCAGCTCCTTCTTTATCTTCCCTACCTCAGAGGGGTCTTGGGCACAAGAAAAATGACAGCTAAATGGATGCACAACTTGAAAAGCATAACGTGTATATAGAAATATAAGATATGGCTGTTAAGAATAAAGAGCTGATGTTTTCTGAAGGGGAAAAGCAGAAGCCAACCCATTGTGGGTTCCTTCAAGGCCACTTCTCCCTTCCCACATGGCCAGAATTAGGGGTCTGGGGCAGGCAGAATATACCCTTAGACATTAACATACATGCGGGAAGTGGAAAACGCCTTCTTTTTCTTTCATTTGATTATACAAATGCCTTACATAGGGTGCTGGTGATTTGCCTGATGCAGACATGCTGCAACTTGGGAAGGTGTCTGACCTCAGACATCAGGGCCTGTTCCTAGAAGGACACACCCGATGCCAGGGCTCCTATTGAATGAGGAGCAGAGCAATGGCCAGGAGAGTCCGAAGGAAGGTAGCCATGCCAGGATATCAGCACATCTTGGAGTCTATCACTGATCAGATGCTTGATCTAAAGCTAAATTATGAGCTTCCAGGGCATTATAGGGAACTGACATCTAAAAAAAGGCAAACCAGGTCCTAGCCTGCCTCTCAGGGGACTTGTTTCCACTTCGCTGCAGCGACCTTTCTTCTAGGGCTAACCTGAGCAACACTGTGTGCAAGGGGGTCCACAGAGTGCCAGCCCAGCCAGGGGCAGAGCCCACACGGTGCCCCCTACTTCTTTACTTTCACTCTCTTCTCCCTGGATCACCCTTCCTCGCTCTATTCTCTCTCATTCATTCTCATCCCTTTCCCGTCTGCATCCAACCTTGCAACCTACACATGGTTTCATCCTAAAAGATAGGTAACAGATGGTCCTTTTACATCGCCTTTCTACTTCCCACCACTAAATAACCACCACCAAAACATGAAACTAACGCATATTGAAACTATTTTATACTGAATCAATAAAGCTTTGTAATTCCCCTTCTTAGAATAAATTGAAGTGAGTTGGAAACTTATTTCTCTAAGAGAAACAAAAACTATCAATTTCTTCAGGTTTACTTTCATAGATAAGTGGAAATCTCAAGAACAAAATGGTTTACTTTCCTTCTTTTACTGTTTATTTGAAACTATTCCTTTTCACTTTATTTTCCTTCCCAACAAGCAGTCATTTCTAGCCATTTCAGGTGGGCAAGTAGTTTCAAGGTCATAGGGGTAACATTCCCATTATAAGGCTCTCCCCTACGGCATCCTTGCTGGACAAGCCTGCTCAGACACCTACAGAAATGAAGCCCTCACTTCTGCACAAGGCAGCCCATTCCACCCCTGGGGGGAGGGGGGGCGGGCGGTGAGGGGGGTCTGATTGGCAATGTTCTCTGCACACCAAGCTAAATCTACCTCTCTGCAACATATACCCATGGTTGATCACGCTGATCTTTGGAAGAATTCAGAGCGGCGACACAAGAATTCCACACGACAGCCCTGCAATATTTCAGGATTATATCTCCTTTTCTCCGGACTGTAAGCCCTGCGTCCCCCAGTTGTTCCTCATACACAATAGTTTCCAGGCACTCTCTGTTCTAGGCCCCTACCTCCAGATGAGCTCCGTTTATTATAGAGATCCCTTAAATGTGTCATCAACATCAGAACATAGTTGAGTGGAGTCACATCTTGGGAGGGGAGGGCAGGGGGTTCAATTCTAAATTCAATAACGAAGCAAAAGTCATGCAGCACCAAAATTATCCTCAAAAATCCCTTACACTGCCCATCACAGTGAGATGCTCTCACTTCAAGAGGCTCTGAACTGCCTAAAGAAAGAGATTCCCTCCCTCCTCATCCTCACCAAGCAGGGTGATCACTCACGCAACTCAAAATGATTTTTTCTTATTTTTAAGTTGGTTTGTTCTTTGGGGATTGTTTGCTTTTGCCTAGCACGCATCCTGCATTCCTGACTTTAAATGCATCTGTGAGCCAGATCTACCCAAGCTGTAGGACAGGGCCACTGTTACTCAGTTCTCTTCAAAGGAGATCTGTTTTCCTCAGTCTTCCAAGTTCAACCTCCCCTCCACGCCTGGTCCTCAATCCAGACCAGTATTTCATGATGGCCAACAAAGAGCCACCGCTGGGCACAGTTCACCCAAAAAACTTTGTAAAACTTCCATTTTGAAGATTCACTATTGAAAATTGTTGTCTTGATAAAAGAGGTCATAAGGAGGTTAATGTGATAGCAATCTTACCATAGTACACAAAATCGATAGCACTATCCTTTTCTAAAGGCTGCAACAATTTAAGCAACTACAATTTTTTTGCCTGGAAGACAATTATGCACTCTTATCATCATTTATCATCCCAGGTGAAAAATTCACTGGCACCAGTTCCTTGCCTGTGTATTTCTGGCTATATTTGGAGTCACCATAAATCATGTTAGTGCACCAGCACCAGACAACCCATAGTTAAGACTTATTCATTTAGGACAAAGAGTGCTATTTTATAAGGGAGATTATGAACAGCAAGCTTTGAAAGAACTTCATGACACCCCTGTTTAAAGCAGTGTCAAAACACCAAACTAAAGCATAACTACATAAATCAGGATAATCCTAATTTTATGGAAACACAGGCCATCTTACCAAAAAAAAAAAATTGGTACTAAATTAACTTTGTTCTCAAGAATAAGCTCCAAAGGACTACATGGGTAGAACAGAAGATACAGCTCAGTGAGTCGGAGGCAGCCCTGAAAAGATTCACGCAAACAAACTCTTCCATACTTTGGGTATTATACTTTTATGCTCTAGATGCAGTCATTTTTTAAAATAATACAGTAAATAAGCTTTGATAACAGCTTGTTACCATTTTTTTTGTTTGGATTTTTAGATACTTCTATCTTTGCCTTCCTCTTCAAATGGCATGGTAACTTAAGGGAATCATTTTTGATATCCATATTTGATGTTTTCTCCATCTTGAAGGGCTATGGAAAGAAACCAAGCTTCAGCCCTACCCTGCCCCATCCAATCAGGTTGTCACCCCTATATCCTGCTCTCCTACACACAGTCTTGAGCCCCCGAGGCTGGAGGGAGGAAGAGCAGTTTTCTGGATGAACAAATGGGGCTCCCATTCTAGTGAGCTCTTTGAGCAGCTCAGAGGAGGGGAACAGCTCTAGAGGCTGGAAGCGCCCTGGTGATGTGATTCTGATCTTCATCATCACTTACTCAAGTGTGGTACTAGACTGCCCTCCTCGCTCAGAGGCAGGAGATAGAAGGGCATGTTGAGGGACTGACAGGAGGAAGAGGTGCGACTTGCTCCCAAACCACTGTCTTAAGAGCTGTGACAACAGCCAAGGAACCTCAAGAACTTCCTACTCGATGGGGGCCACATTCCACAGCTCTTGTCATCTTGCTAAAATGCCTCCTCGATACACTACTCCTGGACAGCACTTACTACACTGAACATAGTTGTGAGCTCCTTCATAATAAGGACTATGTCCTATGCACTTTTTACAGCCAGCACTGTGCCCAACATCAAGAAAATTCTAAAATATGTGTCTGTTACACAGCACTGCCCAACCCATTGAGACCAAGAGTGGAAGACATCTCAGTTGTGGGCGAGGGCAGTTCTGGCACACATGAGCAGCTGAAAATGGACATCTCCACAATATAGAGCTTCAGAGTCACCAGAGTTCACAGCCCACACTGGCAAAAAGTCGAATCAATGCTATTTCCCACCTGCATAGCTTCCTGTTAAGTCAAAGTGTATGACTGAAAACTATCCAACTTCCCAGTCTCTGTGCCATGAACTCTCTCAAATACTAACCACTGTTTATCAGTGAATAACAATGACAAATTACAATTTCTTAAGGAGTCCACCTTGCACAGTAACATAGCAGAAAAACTGGGGATGTGTGAACACAGCTCAGTAGGAAAGTGCTACCACTAACCCCTGACAAAGCACAAGAAGCATAAGGAGAGATTTTAAATTGCAGCGTTAAGCTAAGAGTTGACTTACTGAGATAAAGTAGAAAACAGTTATAGCCTAACTAATTATTTGGCTAGCACTTAGCTACATCATTTTAGATACAGGCTATTGTTCCAGGGCTGCTGGTGTTATTTACAGCCCTGGACACATTCTTCTTTGGCCAGCATTTAGGCAGTTTCTGATTTCTGAGATGGTTCACATTGCGACTTGAGCACAGTTCAGACTGATACCCTTAGCATCTGTCCCATTCAGCAGGAACTCTCTACATGGCTGAGCGTTGTGTAACTCCAGCAGCCTGCTGAGTGGGGTTCAGTTTCACACTGCCTGTCAGATTTCAAGGATATTAACACAGTGGGCGATCCCTAGAGCCTTTATTAAGGATGGATTACAGAAGGTTAAGGAATGTGAGGCAAGGGAAGAGGAAAGGAAGTGAAAAGAAGCAACTGGAGAAAAAGGAGAAGACCTAGAACACTTTTAGCACAGGAGATGGACAAAATCCAAAAAGAAAAAAAGATGTTTATTATTGGACTATTTGTAATAGCAGATGTTAAAGCCCATATCCCAGCATTTAAAGACAATGTATGTGATAGCTCGTTAGAGCTCTTCCAAACATGTACACCACCACCAGAATCCAAGGCAGGAATTAAGGATAGTCAGAAGCTAGCCTAGAAATTCAAGCAGAAGGATGTAAGTACCATAACAACCATGATCTAGCAAGAAATGGATCCAGGCCCAGAACGAATCTCCCAAATCCTACTCTACAGGCGTGAGACGCAGCACCTATATTTTCACTAGCTCTCCAGTCTTTCTGATGCACCCCAAGTGGGAAGACCGTGGCTGTAGTGCCTGCAACATCCACAGCTCTGCTAAGGGAAATACATGGTTCCCAGTGCCTGAGCCATCTTGGGAAGTTCCTTGGGCCTAGCCATCCAAAGCCACCTGGACCAGTTGTACCTGCCCAGGAGCAGCCAATCAAGAGGCTGTCTTGTACAAAAGCTTTAGAGCTTTGTCATTAGTGACACAGTAACAACAATGGACAGGGGAGCCAATCTAAACTGGAACTAGAGATTCAAAGAGGGGTGTTTAATCCAAGGCAGAGGTGAGAAGACAGGAAAAAAGAGAGAGCCAAGAGTAACTGAGTCACACTGATGGCATCAGTATGGAAGGAAATGCATCTCTGCTGCTGACAGGATAACCTGGTCCCTAATCTTGAGCATCTTTCTGGTCCTCTAATACTGTGCTGGCCTGTTACGCCAGGCTGCTCAGACCAGCTAAGCCTGGTTCCTGAGAGAGCATCCTTAAAACAGAGCCCACATCCTGAAGTGCCCTTGCAACCAAAAAAAAGCCAAGTACACCAAGTGCCAGGAAGGGCTAAAGATAGACACAGGCATCCTGTTAGTGGTGTCAAGGTGGGAAGCTCTTCTCAGTACAATCTGGAGGAAGTCCCACAATTGTAAACTATGGAACAGTTAAGTTTGGAGCTCTAGGGTTGAAGATTTGAGATGACAGGTGGTCCTCAAAGCCAGGACCTTAGGACTCCTTTTGTTCCTTCTTTCCCCACACTTGAAGAAGGAAAAGCACATGCACAGCCCTAGAGCTTCTCCATCAATACTGGTGCTTCAGTAGGTCAGAGGACCCAGTTCAAGGCTGGCTGCCCCACATGGAGGATCTGGAGCCAGGGAATCATCACCCAGAGCACCCTTCCCAGCCCTCCAGGCTCTCACCCTACACTGCCCTGCGCTGGACTGTGGCTTCCCCGAGGACAAGACCTTCTCCTAGCAACAGGATTAGCAGCAACTGTTAATACAGTTCACGCATTATCTCATTTTATCTCATCAGCAAGCCTCTGAGGATTGTACTAGCTTCTTACCCACATTTTACAGATAACTGAAGCCTAGAGGTTATGCAATTGCCCAAGGTCACACAGCTGGTAGATGGGGAACCAGTATTCAAAATCCAGGTCCACCTGCTCTAGAGATTATGTTCTTAACCTCTATATTTTCTCTGCCCTTTTCCAGAGTTTAACTTTTTTTAATCGTGGTGTAATACACAGAATATAAAATTTGCCATAACCATTTTTAAATGTACAGTTCAGTGGCATTAAGTACATGCATATAGTTGTGCAATCTTGACCACTATCCATTTCCAGAACTTTTCATCTTGCAAAATGAAATTCTGTACCCATTAAACAACAACTCCCTACTCCCTCTCTCCACCATCATTCTGCTTTGTCTCTATAAATTTGACTCCTGTAGATACCTCATGTAAGCGGAATTATACAATATTTGTCATTTTATAACAGGCTTATTTCACTTAGCATAATGTCCTCAAGGCTCATCAATGTTTAGCATGTGTCAGAACGCCCTCCCTTTTCAAGGCTGAATCACATTCCATCGTGTGGATGTACCACATTTTGCTTATCCATTCGTCCATGATGGACACTGGGTTGCTTCCACCTTTTGGCTATCGTGAATAATGCTGCTGCACTCTCCTTTCTTATCTTACATTCAGTGGCTAACATCCTGCCTGACACACAGCAGGGGGAAAGAAAGTACAAAGAGCATCCTTCCATCTACTTTCAAAAGACCATTTTAGGAAATTAGGTGGAATGGGCTCTCCATTTGATATTTCAATCAACAGATATTTATTAATGCTGTTACACTTGTCATAACATTGAGGCAAGCATAGGCCCACGGATTAAGTTAATTATATTAACATACATATATTTAAATGTATGGGACTGTAAATCAGGATAACTATAAAATTCTATGAGCCTTTAAACTTTGAACCAAACAGACCAGAACTGCTACATTTAAATGAGTATTTTCCTGGCAGCCTGGGAGGCTCCACACTGACACACCACTGAGAGCTTTTGAAGCCCGACTGTCACTCCTCCTGAGGATGACAGCTAGCAAGAGGCCACACAGAATCGGCATTAGTACCTGCAAGTCGCACTTCGTCTGTAATAGAAATAAAAGTCAACGAACCTCTACCTTACTCAAGCAGCTTAGTTCTTTGAATAACTTCTGGCTATTTCTAGAACAGAAAGCCTATCTGCCAAGCATCAAGTTCTGCCACCATGTAAAAGAAACAAAAGAATGCACCATCAGACTTGAAGTCAATTTCAGGAGAGGTATTGATGAGCTCCAGTATCCTTGGACCTCTGCCAATGAGGCCATCCAGAAGGAAACAGCATTCACTCAGAGGAGTAGGATCTGGCATGTTGGTTACCAAGTCAGTCACATTTTAAGGGCATTCTCATCATTTTGGTGCACACAGCTTGTTACATAGTTAGGCACATGTATACCCAGTAAAATGACAGAAGAGCAGACAGCTTGATAGCAAAGAAACACTAGTTTCTGGCTGAGAAGACATTTATTTTCCTTATTTTACAAATAAACATTAGCCCTCATTAGTGAGTACAGGCAAACTGAAAATGTGATTAAACCTGATGTTGAGACAAGAAAGTAATTTATCTCCTTTTAGTGTACACATACCTCATTAATGCTTATTCAGAACACAAATGAACCACTGGACTGGAAGACTCAAGGTCAAAATACTCCTTTGCAGGGATGGGCTCTCCTCTCTGCCTCACATACAGGTTGCGACGTACCTCATGGCAGGTAGAAGGTGCTCTGGACACTTGTTGGCTGAGTGATAAATATAAAAGATGTTCTGATCCCCAGATGAAAACTATGAGTATTATTATCATTCCTATGGGAGAGAAGATGACTGAAACAGACTCAATCTAATTTTTCCTCCCTGATTCACTGTCATCTCTTCTGAAAGCCACCTGCTTTGCTAGATCTCACATAAAGGACAGAGATCCATATTTGCCCCCACCTAATCATGCAAATATCCATGAGTCTTGATGACATTAATAAAAACTAGTGAGTTAATTGAGGAAAAAATAAGATCATGCTTTTAATGTAAATGATAATTTTAGGAAGGTATGCGCAAAAATATATATAATCAAAATTATGTGTAAACTAAGATATTCAAAAATAAGGCAGTTATATCTGCTCTCACCTCCATAAATGTTACTTTGCTGTTATTGACATTCACACCTTGTGCTAAGCCTTTGGGCACAGTAACAAAAACGAAAAACAACATTTAATTATCTCCTGACAGGGGCTCCACATTCCATAGATTTAAGCAAGTGCCACAGGAAACAGATGGGCTTTCCACTGGGTACTCCAAGCCAAAAGCCTTGCAAAAAACAGAAGACAGTGTTACAGTCAAGGGGCTCCTGGGTGAAAAAAGGCCTTTTCTGGAAGAGCCATAGCCTGGAAATAGGAGGGGAGTACAGGTGGGCTTTAAACCAATTCAGTGACATTTATTGGGTGCCTACAGTATGCCAAACCATGTCTTGGGAACTGTGAGAGAAGAGAGCATAAGATTCAACATACATCTTCAATGAGAGCAATTTTGCAAATATATACGCACCACCATCAATTGCACGCACATAAAAAAAGTAACACAGAGAATCCAAAGTTACGTATAATCTCAAAGCTTCTTAAAATTTGGCTTTGGGACTCAACCTGTTTTCAGCAGAATCACCTTCTGATATGTAGTAATTGATGAAGCATAGTAATAAAATGAATACCTATGAACTCACCGTGCAATCTAGCAGACTGTGAACAGCATATTCCCACTCCTGCTCCCTCGCTACTCTCACTCCCTCGCTACTCTCACTCCCCGGATAACTACTATTCTACCTCCTTTTTCCCTCATTCCCTGGTTTTTCCTCAGTTTTATCACGTGCGTCCTTCAAAACTGTTTATTTTGCTTATTTCAGAAATCCATAAAAGTAGTATCATTCTGTAGGTATTTTTCTCCAAAGCACCTTAAATGATAGCTAAGCTGAGCATCACATAAAATCAGGTGCTATGTTCTGAGCAGGCATATCATTGGTAAGACTGTACTGGGATCTAGGTGGGCGGTCAGCAAAAGTAAGTTGAACCAGAGTCTCAAGTGAATGGCACACAAAGTAGATAGTTGAATACAGTACAACTTACCAGTTCAAATATTTTACCTTCTCATCCTTTCCCAAAGATATACAGTAACTAGGTCACAATATGGACGGAACTGGCATTCTATTGCCCAGCATCCTTTCTGTCTTGTGGAGGCCGGTCTCTAAGCCAGAGGACCTGAACTTCCTAGTGCTGAAGAGATTATAAGCCAGATCTTTGACTCCCATGCAGAAGGCATCTGGATGTTCTCGTTACTTTTAGGATTTTGTGTCACAATGCATTTGAATTTTATAATGGCAAAAGCTCTCTGGGAAAAATCATTAAGTAACTTTTCAAAATGGGCCCCTTCATTCCTCCCCAAACTTCAGCAAAAGAGAGAAAAGCCTTCAGGGCCTGTGTCACTATTAGAATCACTTAAAGGAAGGTACTAATTTATGAGCCAGTGAATAAGTGTTAAGAGGAGCATAATGAGCCATAAACCTGGAGCTCGGGTACAGAAGCTTGATCATTCTCACAGCAAAGTAGCAAGACATCACCAGTGCTCATCTACACCACGATCCAGACAACCTGAGGACCTCTCCTCCTCCTGTCCAACCTGCAGTGCCCCTCCCTGGAGGATGCTTCTGAGGGGCTTTGACAAAGCCCCCCATGAGCATCTAAAGTTATCATAGGGAGTGGTTTGGGTCCTGGGTCTCCTTCTGTAAGGCTCTCTCCTCAGATGCTGGAGGAGGGGGCCTTGTCTGAGATGGCCAACCTGACAAGCTGAACAAGGAGGGTGAGCTCATTTTCCACACACCTGTCCAGCCAATAGGCAGTGAAGAGGGCACACCCATAAATGTGAAGACCTTGAACTTAATGGGCAGATGGGAGAGGGCTTCCAGAAGTCTCATTCCTGGTTCTCTGGTTGTAGTTCAGAAGGGGAACAAGATGCCCATTAGATATCAAGCACGGTAGCAAAGAAAATGCTCCCACTGTGGAGGAGATAGAGCCAAGTACCTGGAAAGTATATACTGTATTGTGCCTAAGTCTAACGCAGTGCTGCCCAATAGAAATACAAGGCAAACCACATATATAATTTAAAATTTTCTGGTAGCTATGTTAAAAATAGAGGAATCAAAATATTTTAGCCCAATATATCTAAAATATCATTTCAACATTTAATCAACATAAAAAAAGTATGAAAGATATTTTACATTCATCTTTTGTACTAAATCTTGGAAATCTGGTGTGCATACAGCTCATCGCTATTTGGGCCAGCCTCATTTCAAGTGCTCAATAGCACATGTGGTTACCACCCCGTTGGACTACACATAAGTGGTTAACAGTAGCTGCTTCTGGGAATGAGATTGCAGGGCCTCTGCATTTCCTGCATTGTATGAATTGTTTCAATAATCATTTGTATTAGGAAAAAAAGGGGGAGCATTGTGAAAAATGCTTTTTAATTTTCCTTTAAAGCTATAATAGGAGACCAGAAAGCACAGCGTCCATTTAAAATGGCTTTCAAACCACTCTTGCTCTTCTCAGGGGGCGGGGGGAAGTGGGAACCTTTCCCCCCCCATGCCTTGGTTGTCTACTGCTCGGGTAGGTATGAATTTGCAGCAATTCTTGCCCTTCTTTCTCACTAAGTCCCCTTATAACCAACACCCCTGCAGGACGGCAAGGGAGGGTTAGGAGAAAAGGCCACCACCCAGCACAGAGATTGAAGGGGAAACAAGCCGATACAGGCGCCAAGCACACACAGTGTGGCAGACACTGTGCTGACAGGCACTTTACATATACTAGATCACATAACCTTCTAGTAACCTTATCACGATGCAGGCACCATTCCAACTTTTCAGATATTGAAATCAAAGTTCAAAAAGTATCTGCTCCAAGGTTTCAGAGCTGAAAGCGTTTAACTACAACACCCAGGATGGTCCACACCAAGATCATGACCACAGATGCCAGGACTGCCCATACCAACGTCGTGATCTGATCTTTATTAAAATCATGCTGTAAGACAATAGCATTTCTTCATTAGAGAAGAGCAAATCCCACGCATCTTTTATTTGCAAGAACCCCAGATCCTGACCTTTCTTCTCTAAGCTCATTTGTATATCCTCAAGTGTAAATATTTCCTCTCGGACAAACCCTTGTCACTCCAAACTCAACATGTCAAAAATCAAGCATTATCGCAAACCAAAACTACAATGAGATATCACCTTACACCTGTTAGACTGGCTATAATTACCAAGACAAAAAACAAAAAATGTTGGAGAGGATGTGGAGAAAAGGGAAGGAACCCTGTTACACTACTGGTGGGAAGGCAAACTGGTACAGCCACTATGGAAAACAGTAGGGAAATTTCTGAAAAAATTAAAAATCGAAATACCATACAACCCAGCTATTCCACTACTGGGTATTTATCCAAAGAACTTGAAATCAACAATTCAAAGAGACTTATGCACCCCTATGTTCATTGCAGCATTATTCACAATAGCCAAGACATGGAAGCAAGTCAAGTGCCCAACGACTGATGAACAGATCAAGATGTGGTAAATATATACAATGGAATACTACTCAGTAAAAAAAAAAAGACAAAATCGTCCCATTTGCAACAACATGGATGGACCTTGAGGGCATAATGTTAAGCACAATAAGCCAGACAGAGACAAATACCATACGATTTCACTCATATGTGGAAGATAAATTCATGGACAAAGAGAACAGATTAGTGGTTACCAGAGGGGAAGGGGGTTGGGGGTGGGCATAAGGGGTAATGGGGCACATATATATGGTGACTGACAAATAATAATGTACAACTGGAATTTCACAAGTTATAAACTATTATGACCTCAATAAAATAAAATAAATCAAGCATTATCTTTGCCCCATCTCAACTTCTTTCTGTCCATCCACAAGCTGGAAACTTCCAGGTCATTCATTTTTGACTCTGCTCCTTCCCTCGCCCACATAATCAAATGAGTATTGAGTTCTAGGCTCAATAATCCCTAAGTGACTATTAAGAAGCAGTACCCAGATCTTAGTTTCTAAGTACCATTCTTCAGTAAAAGGAAGCTGACAGACACCACCTTAAGCGAGGGATCAAAGTGACCCCATGAGTAATGAGACATTGATAACACACATCTCCTGAGATGGTGCACTGAGAAACGCACATCACTTCTGATGCGCTCTTGCCAAAAATTCATAACCTCCATCTAAGCATGAGAAAATATCAGACAAATCCAAAGGGAGGGTCGGTCTACAAAACAAGTGACCAATACTCTTAAAGAGCCAAGGTCGTGAAAGCCAAGAAGAAACTGAGGAACTGTGAGCAATAGGAGGACACCAGGGAGCAATGATGCTAAACTCAGTGTGGAATCCTAGATGGGATCCTGGCCACAAAAAGGTCATCCGTGGAAAAACTGGTGAAATTCCAATGAGGCTTATAGACAAGTTAATAGTATTGTACGAATGTTAATTTCCTAGTTTCAGTAATTGCACTATGCTTACACAAGGTGTTAATATTAGATGAACCTGGAAAAATATACACAGGAACTCTGCTATTTTTACAATTTTTGTAAGTCTAAAATTATTTCATAACGAGTTTTAAAATATTACTATAGTCTCTACCCCCAAATACGTCTAGCTCATCCTTGTCCCCATGATTAAACTCACTCTCCTATCGTGTCCTACTGATAGTGCCCTTCTTCCCAGGCTCCCCGTGAATTCAAATCCTATTCATCCCTCAGGGCCCTGTCATGTCCCACTGCCGCTAAGGGATGTCTTTCCCCACCACTGCAGCCCACCTGACCAAGGCTTCTGCAAAATGCCTGGAACTATCTGCACTCCTCTCATGACACATGGGTAATGCTGTCTTGTTCATTAACTTCGTGTATTTAGGTTTTATTGCCCAATGACGATGCAAAATGTGTTTGTGTAGACAAGTACATGAGAGAGCACATGTTCCATTCACTTTAAAATGTGCTGCTTTTTAGTGTGGTTTCTGGGAACCTACTGAATAACAAAACAAAGGTCAACTACTATTTCAAACCCATACAGGTTTACATTGACAATTCTGTATGTATAGTGACAAATACACCATCACTTAGGGAAGGCAGTATCTGGACTCACATACTGTAAGTAGTATAGTTTATGGCTGACCCTTAGCACAGAAAATTATAGTCTTTAAAAAATAACAAAAAACACTTGCCAGAATTTAGAATGTCTATTTAGTTTCTACTCTGAGGTACCTTGGCCCTCCGACAGCAAGAGTATGGTCTCTCTCTGTTGAACAAAATAAGTGCATATACTTGGACTCCAACCAGACCTGGAGCTCAAAAAAGCCTTCTAATGGGTGGTTATCCTGCAGTTAATGAAATATTAGGATCACATTAACCAAAAGGAAATGGGAAGAAATTAGCAGCTTTTAGGCCCAAGTGGAGAGACCGGGTGTCAGCAAACAGTTACAAGGAAGTTTGGACCCCAGGACTTCAGGGGGTTTTGGGTACAGGAGGGACAATCTCCCAAATAAGAACCCACTAAGTATAAGGCAAAGTGCTAAACACAGTGGAGGCTTCCAAAAATGTCTAATACAGCCTCTGCTCTCCAAGATCTCAGCCTAGCTGGGGACATGTGACATAACACAAAAACTATCAATAAGGAGGGACAGGGCCAGCTTGCTCAAAGCACACAGGTAACAGGCAGGCAGAGAACACGCCGTGTGAACTGGATAACAATTTCCATGCAAACTTTGGAATTCTGGTGGACACCAGCAGGGCCAAGAAGGTTCACACTGGGTTTACGGGCCCTCCTGAGAAAGGAGAGCAGAGGCAAAAGGACTGGGAGCTAGGAAGGGGAAAGAAGGCATGAGGCAAGGCAGGGAATGGGGTTGAGAAGGAGGGTGGAGTGTGGCACACAGCCTCCACGCTGCTCCCCAGTCTCAACTGGGGGCCCATGGAGGCCAAAACCCTTGAGCTACTCAACACCCACTCAGCCAAGCCACCACGGTTCTGTGTTCATCTGGGCTCCCAGCATCAGATCCCGAGATTAGGATTCCTGTTCAAGAGACCTATTAGGTAGTGCTCCCAGGAAAGGGTATGGGGAGCAGGACAGGGCAGGAAGCCAAGCAGGGGTGTGATAGTTGGGAAAGTCTCAAGCAGAGGAACTTTTGTTCAACCTGCACAGGAGCTCTGGAAACAGTGTGGGTCACACCTTAGAGCTGTCACATTCCCAAGGTGGGGGGTAGGAAGCTATAGCTGTTATACTCTCATTGGTTAAAGAGCTGTCCCCCAGGGGGGATGTCAATTCTCAGGCTCTAGGAACCTCTGAGAGACACAGGTGCTGGCTATTGGGAGCGAGCAAGCACCAGGCAGTGTGCAGGAGACGAGTGAAAGGCAGACAGAGGAGCACCAGCAGCATCTGCTACCATTGATTTCCAGGTCCCTGTGTCCCTAACATCACCCCGTTTTTAAAGAAGAACATCACTCAAGAGCCAACACTAAAAGGCTGAATCATTAGTCCCTCCAATGGTGGTGGGTACCGAGGGAGCAGGAGGCTCCTACTGCCTTACAGATTGATGCTTGGGAGAAACCTACATTACCTGATGCATAGGTAAGGGACAGTTAGAGGACCCCAGCCCAAAAGCACACGAGTTCTCTTTTCCAAAAGATTGGCCCCAAATCAGTGCCTTTAGTATAGGGCCCCTGTGCTCAAAGCCACCATTGACATACACAGTGTCTGTCCACAAGTAACTTCCTACCAGTACCCAACAATCCAGTGTTCAGACACCACCTATCAATTAAAAACCAATCAGGAAAAGGATTATTTGAAGGTACTGGTTTCAGTCTGGTGATTTCCCACTCTACTGGCTAGCATCGAATCAGCATATTGAAAATCTCATTTGAAAGAGCAATATTTAAATTTTTCACCCAGAATAACCCTTCTATAGAGAAGAATTCTATTATTCAGCCTGAGGGAGAGGTTGTATATTCTATACTTTAAAAATCAGACTATTTTCTGCAATTATCATAATCAAATTGTACTCACCATGCTTGCACATGTTTGGGCATCTTCCTGGGACCTGTGCAAATCAAATTAGCCCATATTGTCTCTTCCTGTGGGTTGCAAACAAAGTACCAACACTTGCCACATACGTGCCACTTGGGACGAGAGTGCCCATCGTCAGCTCCACCTTTCTGCAAAAGTGGACGAGGCTGACTCACCTTGACATCACCCTCAAAGTATCTGGCATTGACTCCGATTTACTTTTCCCATCCAGAAAAACCCCACTACAAAGAAAGCAATTCCTCAAAGGTGAGGTGTTAGGTCTTCTGAAAACAGGAGTGCCTTTGTTAACAGGAAGTGCCCTTTGCCAATGACTAAAATCAACTCCAAAAATAAAACCATTCACATAACACATAAGCCTCCAGTTGAAAAGAGTAGATAGACAAAAAGAGCAAGAAAACAGTAAATTGGAGGGATCGAAAAGAAGAAAGTCTTTTCTTGAATAACTAGCAATAGACATATACTAAGTTGTTACCTGAAACTATTTATACTTACAGGCCACCTTATACACTTAAATAAGTAGCTCATATTCCAATAATAACATCTTCCAACTATGTCACTAAAGCAACAGGTATGATCAACAAAGGGCTTTAAAATTTCCATCCACTTATAAATGCTGCGGGCATAATGGATAATTATTTCCATCATGCATCATACATTAAAGTACGTGCCTGAATCCAGTGTTCATCACGTTAGAAAAGCCCACTAGCAGGTTAAAAATAAAAGGGAACACTGGCTATTCTGATAACACACTAAAATGAACAAATCATCTCCCAAGAAACGAAGCGAGTCTGAGTGACAGGCATTTCTCTGCATAATTTATGATTCATATGCATACGTACTGAGAATCCAGCCTAGCAAGTGGGGTGACAATGGTTAGGAAACAATGCAAACGATTCTCATAGTAAAGCGTTAACCGTGTTTAACTCTGCCAAAGAGAACAACAACAACATACATACACACACACACACACACACACACAGAGCTCAAAACAAATCTGGAAGCTATTGCATCGGCCACAGAAAATCTGAATTTCAGATTCAAAAACCTAAAAACAATTAAGAACTAGAAACTTATTAACAGAGCAAGGTGCAGTCCTCCAGCCCTAGGGAGAAATTCTAATACTGTTTTTGGATTAATTATGCCAAAACCCTCACACCAATGAAGCTACTTTTTTTTTTTTTTTTTTTGGTCTTGTGCATCCTTCCAAGGCCTTCCTCTGGTGAAAGTTTTGTCCCTATCTCTGTAAGTCCGGGAAAAGTACACTGAAACTTCTTTAGCTCGGACTCCCACTAATTCATCATTCCTAGTAATTAAGATGCAATGTACTCATTTCTAACTCAAAATCAAATTGAGTGTTTTCCCCTGAAAGAGTTCTGTCTTTAAAAGCAATCCAATATTAATTCTCGTTATTCAAAGTCAGGGCTTCAAAAATTAAGAGCTTATTCAATTGCCCAGGATTGTCACATAATACAACAATTAATTATGGTCTGATAAAGGGCTTTATGACACGTTGCAGGTGTAATCAGTTGAGTCACTCATCGCACTTGGGAGTACGAGTAGCATTTTCGTGCACTTCAATGTTACGAAGCTTCAGTGCTTTAAACTCTCCAGCACATGTTTTTCCCTGCCTCGCTGGTTTCCAGCCTCCGGGAGAAGTTCCTGCCTGATAAGCCGCTTCAGGAAGACACCTGAAAGCTGGAGCTCTGAGGGCTCTTCCCACGACTCCCAAGGGTAAACGGGGTGCGGTGCTTTTCCAAAGCCAGGAGTGCCAGAGATTTCACCCCCTGGCCGGCACCTACACCCTTTCCTCTCCTCTCCTCTCCCAGAATCTGTAGTCCATCCGTCACAGCTGCAGGGGACCTTAGCGGGGGCGGAGTGTGTGTCAGATGCAGCTGCGACCCCGCCCCCAGCCAGGTTACAGCCTCCACGGCCACCTCATGTCAGCCCATCTAAGCCTTGGTCCCCTCCAGGAGGAAGGAGGGATTAGAAAATTCCTCTAGGGAAAAGGAGTGGCCAGCCCGCCCAGCCGAAGGGCTCGACCACCCGCGGGAGCAGCTTCGAGCAATCGCCAGGTGAGCATGCGGAAGTAGCTCTTCCTCCCCCGCCCAGACCTATCGGCCCAGGCATAACACACCCACACCCACTCGCGTGCACGCATCACACACACACACACACACACACACACACACACACACACACACACCTCTGCACAGAGACGCGCGTACAAGGCACCGTCAAACCTGTCCCAGCCACAGAGAAGACGACCAGGCAGATGAGGAGTCGAGACATCCGAAACTTTTTTTTTTTTTTTAAGGGGAGGGGGAGGGGGCTTAAAGGCCCCTGCCCCCCTCATCCCTGGAGCCAAGGTGAAACCCGAGGCGGCCCCGGCGGCTGCAGCGCGACCGCAGGCGCTCGGGGAAGCGGCGGCTGGTCCCTAACTTGAACCACAGCGACTGCCGCGGAAGCGGGGCGTCTCCGCCCGGCCGCACCTGTTCCCGACTCTGAGGACGGAGCCTCGCACATCCATTCTGACCTTGAGGGCACCCCGAAAATCCACACTCCACCCCGGGTCAGCATTACTCCGATGCCCTCCCTACAACAGATGAAGTCCCCGGCAGGTACCCACCCAGAGGGGCCGCCTCAAAACGCCCATCGCCGGCAAATGATGAATGCGCTTCCCTGGGATCTCCAGAGCTCCCCGGAGCGCCCCTCGCTTTCCCCAGTGCTTACCTCCCCCCTCACACCAGGTTGGGTCCCCTTTTCTCTCCCCCCCTCAAGTGCAAGAACACCCTCCCCAAGTTCAGCGTTCCCCCTCGTCGGCACGCAGGAGGAAAGGAAGCCTCAGAGGGGCGCCCTCGCAAGCTCACGCCGCAGAGCACCTGGGGTGGGGTCCAGCAGCGAATGGAGGGGGCGGCGGCGCGCAGGGCGCCACCGCGGGGGGCTGTCCCCACGCACCCGGCTCGGAGGTGGCGGGGACACCCCCGCGGTTCTGGGTCAGTGCGGGGCGCTCCTGGAACAACCAAACTTTCTCCGCCACCCGAAGTTCGGGGCGTGAGGAGGCGGCGAGGGGGAGTCGGAGCAGCACCTGCCGGCGCCGCAGGAGAAGGCGCCCCCGAGGGCCGCCGTGGCCCGAGCGCGCCGCGCGCAGCCCGCACTCACCTGGCTGTAGAGCTCGCTGACCGACATGACCCCGCGGGCCGGGCCTGGCCCGGGGCGCCGTGCCTGGCGGGCGGCACTCGCTCGTGCGCCGGGGGGCGGCGGGTCCGGGCTCCTCGCTGCCCCGGCGGCTCTCAGTCCCCGGCCGGCCCGCCTGGCGCCATCTTCCTGGGCTGCCCGGGAGTTTCTGTGTTTCTTGTCCTTTCCCCCCGACCTGCCCCGCCGGCTTCCTGGAGGCGCCGGGGCCGGCTCGCTCTCTGCCGGCGCGACCTTTACTCCCGCCGCGGCGGCGTAGCTGCGGCCGGGCCGGAGTTGCGGGCGGGGTGGGGGTGGGGGGGGGGGGAGGAGGCCGCGCGGCGCCGCTCCCCGCGCAGGTGTGGGAGGAGGTGCGGGAGCCAGGGAGGGGGAGAGGGCGGCGCTCGTCGGAGCTGGCAGCCGGGGCGCCGTCGCCGCCGCCTTTGAGCCCTGCGGGGCCGGGCTGGACGCTCCCTCCCGCGCCCCCGCCGCAGCGGGGTCCTTGGGGCCGGGGGCGGGGCCGGGCGAGGAGCCGGTGCCGGCCGCCCCCTGCTGGACGCCGGGCGCGCGCTGGGACAGGTGCGCCCCGGGGGCCCACACCTGCCGCGCCGCGCTCTGCCTGCACGCGGTCTGTGCCCCTGGGAGGCTGGGCAGGGATGTAGTGGAGACAAGAGAAAAAAAGGAGGGAAAGTAAGCCGGGGGGTAGGGGGGATAAAAAGATGCCTGTGACTGAAAGGCTCCCATATATTTTCCTCTGGATTTTACGTGGCTGCGTTCAATATTTTCATGATTAAAATTCAGTTATATCGTAGATTGTTATTAAGGTGATTTGGGTATACCAAAGATTGTCTCCGCCAAACTGAGCTCCCTGCGCTGAAATCCTGATCAGAAAGGTGGGAGTTGTAACTCGTCACTTCGTTTGCCCGGTTCACCCACAGCTTCCAGCTAGGCTCCCAGCTACCTCCATCAGACTTTCATGCTTTGCCGGGGGTCTCACATTTTCTCCCCTCTCTCCCACATGCACACTCTCAGTCGCTCTGCCGCTCCCTGCCACGTTTATTTTTGTCCCCTCTGCTAGTGCCCCTTGGCTGTCTTCAGCAACTACAGTCCCTCTTCTACTTCCAGCAAAAAGTAGAAATTTCAGCCAAAAAGGAAAATAGCTGACAGGAGTTGGTGGAAGGAGAGGAGGGGACACGGCTTTGGTTTTCCGAAGGTGGCTTTTGTACGTGAATGAGGAATGGCATCTGAGGGTGGTCCTCAGCCAGTGTGTCTGTCTATACCTGCTGGAGGGATTGTCCTGGAGCCCCATTCCCTGGAAGGTGATTCTTAAAACTCATCCCATTTAAGACCTTCCCACCTGGAATGCAAGATCCCCATTTAATTCACCGTGGGACCCCTCTCAACTGTGCCTCCTCAATGAGGTTCACCTGGGGAGCTTTAACTGACCCAAGGAAGGGGCCCCACCCTCAAGAATTCTGGATGATTGGTGAAGGGTGGAAATTATCTGAATTTTTTAAGCTCCTCCATAGTCTAAAGGATTGTACTTCTGGGTTGACAAATGCAGTAACCAAAGCTTGGGCTACTCTCCTTGGATCTGAAATGGACTTCATCATGTCACTGTCAAGAGCAGAAAGGAAATGGTTCCATCATTTCTCACTCAAAAATCTCTGCATCCATTCCTTCCCTATATTCTAGTATTTCTCTAAGCATGGCCCTCAGGCTATCAGCATCACCTGGGAACTTATTAGATATACAAATTATCAGTCATCACCGCAGACTTACTGAATCCGCAACGCTGGGGGAGGGGCCCAGCACTCAATGTTTTCATACCTCGGTAGAGAATTCTCTGCTCTCCAGCCAAGAAAGCCCACTTGCTATGGTGCCATCCACATCTGTGCTCCAGATCCCCTTTGCTTCTCCGCCACCACGCTCCATCAGTGGTCCCATCTCTCTGCCAGCAACTCGCTCTCTCTCAACTGGCTCTTGACTTCTCTGTCCTCCTTTCCTGCTAAACTTCTTGAGGTGTAGCTGGTACCAGCTGGCTCCACTTGCTCACACCCAGTTCCTCCCAGGTGGTTCTAGTGACAGCCAAGGTTAAGAGTTGGTGCTTTAATTCCTTCCTAAGTGGTTCCAGCTCAGCCCCGTTCTATTGAAATCGCCTTCTCCCTCTGGGGCGCTAATTGATTCTCCCTGCTATGTTAAATCATCTCCTCCCTTGGCATCTATCATTTTCCTCCTCTTATTTTCCCCAGCCTCTCTAACCACACCTTCTCTGTGACCTTTTCTAGCTCTGTTTCCTCTTCCTGGTTCCTGAATAAAACTGTGGCCCATTTCCCACACCTCATCTTTCTTCTCATCCACACCCCCTATTTTACCTCTTACCAATATGTTAACTCTGAAATCTAATTCTAACCCTCGTTTAGACCCACCTTTCCACCTGCCAGATAGGCAATGCTAGCAATCCCACTAGGACCTTGAACCAACCTGAAACTCATTTCTTTCCACCCTTCCTCCCAACCCCCAACCTGGTTCCAACTTTCTGGCTTCCATCATACCTGGCACAAATTAAAGGCTCAATTCATGCTGACTGAACTGAATCACATCCCTAAGGAGAATATTACTCTTGGCCAGAGCCTTGTGCATTTCTAATCCCACAATCAGATAAGGTCTTTCCCTCCTTTGAATAATAATAAAGACGTTTTAAAACTTACTTTGTGCCAGGAAACAAGAGCTTTGCTTCTGTGATCTTGTTTGAGCCTCAGAGCAACCCTATAAAATAGGTTTGAATAATAATTCTATTTCATAGATAAGCAAAGTGAGTCTGGGTAAGGAACATTCTAGATCAGAGAGCTGGTATTCAACTAAACTCTCATTCTAGAGTCTAAGCAGTTGCTTTTTACACCAGTGGTTCTTGAACGTTAGTGTGTATCAGGACTAAGGGGATACAGGGGATGCTAACTCAGTTGGTCCACGTGTGGTCCACGAGTCTGCATGTGTAATAAGTAGCCAGGTGGTGTAGGGGTCACACTTGAAGAAACATTGCTCTGTGCCCCATGGCTTCTCAAAGTAAGAGAAGACCTCCATTGGGACTACCTTGGTCTCCCTCCTGACAGGTGGGGGTTTCCATCACACACAAGTGGGGAAGAACTTTGAACTTCCGAAGCATTCACTTAACCTCTCTTAAGGAGCTCCCCTTACTGTACCCGGCATTACATGTATACCAATATCCTTCTCTCCTCCTCACCCCTAGGCTGGAAGGCAAGAACCACACCTGACCTGTATTTGTATCCTCTGCACTTCCCATCATGCCTTGCACAAAGGACTCAGGAAACAGTAGGTGAATTGTGTGTGGGCTGGACCTAGTGATTTGCTTCTAACAAATAAAATACAGCAAAGGTGATGGGCTGTCACTTCCATGATTAGGTTGTGAAAGACTGTGACTTTTATCTTGCTGGAAATCTCTCTGGCTCTTCTTATATGCTTGTTCTGATGAAGCAAGCTGTCATATTGTGAGCTGCCCTATAGAGAAACCCATGTGGAAGGAACTAAGGGTGGCCCTCGAGAAACTGAATTCTCCCAATAGCTAAGTGGGTGAACTCGGAAGCAGATGTTTCTCTAGTTAAGCCTTCAGACTCGACTTGAAGACCACAGCCCCAGCTGACACTTTGATTGCAGCCACATAATACACCCTGAAGCAGAGAATCCAGAAAAGCTGTGTCTAAATTAAAGAAACTGTGAGATGATAAAGTCTGTGACCCACAGAAACTGTGAGGTAATAAATGTGTGTTGTTTGAAACCACTCAGTTTGGGGGTAATTTGTTAGGCAGCAATAGGTGACTAATACAATCACACACAAAAAGGGCTCTGTGTGACTGGCTTCCTGGTAAGAACTTCATCCTAGCAATTTCTCTCCTCCCCTTCTTGGAAGGTTGGTTTCCCGTATGCCCCTACATGCTAAGGCATCATCGTCAAATGGGGTTTGTGGTTCCCTGGTGTGTGCCAAGACTCTTCAAGGAGTTGTTATTCCATAGATTGTTTTAAGGGAATCAGTTTCCAGATCCTAAATCTCCTTATTCATTCCTTCTAAACACTGATTTGCCAAAAAACAGCCCTGCAGTTAGGGGGGCTCATTCTCAGATCTCCCTCTGGAGCCTCCAGGACACCAAACAAAAGGACAGATAGAAACTTCAGTGTTGAGAAGGTGAGTGACTCTGATGAAGGAGCCGCACTCTGTGCAGGTTGGTGGTTTCCAATTCTGTTAACAAAATTGAAGGAGGACCTGATCCATTTGTCAGCTGACAGGTTATTTAAAATAATCTTTTCGTGGATCACTATGTGCTTTTGGCAAAGGAATTCAAATTGAGGGACGCTGTCCTAACAAAACTTCCTTTCCCATCTATTTGTTTATGTAAACAAATATAACACTTTTATCCATAACAAAAATAGGAATAGATTTTTAAAGTTGTATAAGACCATCTGTGATGATAATTCAATTCAGAATACTTGACCACTGGAAAATTTTTAAATAATTTATATACATATTTTTGTTATAGATAATGTTATAGGGTGGTTGTCAGAAGAGTTTCCAGTATAAAAAATGTAGGCTAAAATTCTGTAGGGAAAGTGGAATGGAATTTCAGGCTCAAGAAAAAAATGCATGTTTTAAAGAACTTGTGTATTTTTTTAAACGGGCAATGGAGGGTATCAAATTGCTATGGCAGTTAGAGTCCATTGGGTTCATTTAAAAGAGTGATGTAACCGTTTTATTTTAAGCTGACAATATGTACAATATACCCAAATTACATCTTTTTCAATTATTTAAACTTACGAAAACTTTTAGTTATTAACCTAAAAATGTGTGGAGACATACATGGTTTTTCAAAATTACTTTAAAGAGTTTGAGAGCAAAAAAGTCTGAAGCCCATGGAGCAGAGGGCAGCCACATCTATGACCTCCAAAATTAGGTCTTCATTAGGAATTCCGGATTGAGAATGGTATTAACAGCCTTGATGCTCTGGAACACTTTCACCTTTGTAGCTTACTCAGTGGGCATTTCTGAGTCTCTCTCTAGGCAATGTGGATTTGTTTTTCACCTGTTCCAAGTTAGCACCCAGGCTATGAGGGTTTAAGCAGTGACTTCTGTTACTATTTGTATGGGGGAGACCTTGACACAGACCTCAGCCTAGATTTCGCAAGGGCACTCCTCCCCGGGGTAGAGATGGCTGGTGATCAGGGTAGAAGCTCTAACACGTGAAGATGGCAGAAGATAATTGGGAGAAGGTTGGTTTGGGAAAGAAAAGACTCTGAAGACTGAGGAATAGTGAGAGCTGGGGGCCCCAGCAAGGGAGAATGGGGATGTCATAATTGTTTTCAAATACTTGGAAATCTGTCATGTGAAAGAGAGATTAGTCTGGCTCTGCTTAATGGAGGCCAAATCCAGACCACAGGGAGGAAGTTCAGGGTGATAAATATTGGACAACCATAAGGAATAAGTTCAACTTCTAATAAGAAAAACTGTTTAAGAGAGGAGCAGGCCTCTCATGAAGAAGTGAGCTTGCTGTCTCTGGAGGAACTCAAGAAGAGGCTGGATTATCACTGCCAAGGATCTTGTAGATTTTCAGTGGGAGGGTGGGCTGTACCACCGCGGGAGTCAGTGGTTGTGGCCTGGTGGCTGCCCTCCATACACCTGGCTCATGACAACAAAGGAAGTGTAGAGCTGTTGTCACAAATGCTGTCTTGATAACCTCAAGGGGAGGAAACCCCCATCTCAAAGCTTGCTCCCTGGCAAGGTTCGATATCAGCCCTTTACAACTCAGTAAGACTGTAAGTCCTGTGTTCCCTTTAGGGGGTTTCGTTTAAAGCTTGACTTAATCCTAAATGGAATGAAAGGCTTTGCTCCCTACTAGGCATCCTGACTCTGCTGCAAAAGGGTTGAATTCTTTTCGTAGGGGAAGAGGGAGAGAAAAGGGTAGAGTTAACACTTTCCCAGAACCTCCAAAATCTCTCTTCATAGAAGCTGTTCACGAGGCCCAAGGCAATTGTACAAATAACTGTTAATGACCCCCAGAATGGAATGACAACTCTCCTGAGGCTTGGATGGAGACAAGGGAGGAGAAAACTGAAGTAGCATGGATCAGAGTAAATGCAAACGTAACAGCCTGCGTGCCCACAGTCTACACATCCTCACCAAAGTGACTCTGAGCCTCTAGTCCTCCAATAACAATAAAGTCCCCTCACTGTCACTTGTTCTTAGGTAAGCAGCCGCAGGATCCCTTTCCAGAGGCTTGCCAGGCATACAGTCTAGTTTATCGCCAGCTTCTTGCGCCCTCTTCTGGACACTTTTCCCAACAGCTGGTTTTATTTTTGCTTTTTCTCTCATTTTCAATATTCCACAATTCCCTGATCTTTCAAACTAGAAAGGCAAAGACATCAATGTCCAAACTTCTCATTTTACAAGTGAGAAAACCAAGCCTCAGAGAGGAGGCAGGACCTGCCCAAAGCCACACGGCTGGTTGGTGGCTGAGCTGCTCTCGGCCTGGACACTTCTGGGAAGAACTAGGAAGTTGATAGGGGCTCACAAGCCCTGCTTGAGTAGCAGAGATTTTCCCTCACAATCTCTCCCCACCTGACTTGCTCCGAAAGTGTACCCTTCACGCCATACCACCCACTAATCAAAATTGAACCATTAAACCGAGATCTTGCTGTGGGGCTCAAGTTTCTACCTGATTCCAGGTGAGAACTTTCTCGTGTCCCGAGATGAAGTGAGAGGGAATCAGAGCCAGACGCTGGGCTGAGGATGCTTTTCAGGGCTTATATTAATTACATAACCCTGTAAATTAGTAAATCCTGCCTGAAATATGCTGCCTGTTTCCAAATCCTACTCTGCTTTAAGGCCGTGATTCTTGGTCTTGGCTACACATTGGAATCACCTGGGAATCACTTCAGACAGGCTGATCCCCATATCTCATCCCAGCAGCTCCAATTTAATTGTTCTGGGAGGTGGTCTTTAGACACCCCCAGGTAATTCTACAGCAGGTCCTAAGGTGAGAACCTCTGCTTTAGGGCCTATCCCATGTCCCACCTTCTCCATGAAGCTCTCCCACACCACATGGATATATGTTTCTATTCTATGTGGTACTTGAGATTGACAATATCTGTAATATACTTTGAAATACTTCTGCACACATACTTATTTTGAGCATTAATTCGAGGGGTGGCCAGATAATATGCTATCAAGAATTTATATTCCAGGGTGGTTAGCTGGCATATCAGAAAAGGCCAAATTCCATACATAGCCACTACAAGTCCTTCTACTATTCACATCTCAATCAATAACCAAGTCTTGGCTAATTAGCATACTGAATGTCTAAATGAGTTGTTGTTGCTGAAACTGCTGACTTCTTAAGTGGCAGGATGGATGTTAGAAGTAAGCTGTCTTTGGTGAAATTAATGATACTCAAGATTTTTGGATTGGCTAGAGCCCCTCCTCACCCTTGCTGGAACAAGACTCCTGAGCTCCCTATAGCCTCCATTATTAGGGAGGGTGCTCAAGGCTGGATCCCAATTCAGCTCTGTGTCCAGCCAATGGTTTAGGAGGATTTCTGATTGTATAGTGCTGACCAGGAGGCATGAAATCCTGCTTCTGAAATGTTGCAATGAATGAAGCTTTCATACAGGTGACCCTCAAGTGACCCTGCCTTACAGGTGTGGTCAGAGCCCCTAAAAGGTCAGAGTGCTGGGATTTCATCAAGCTTTCAAAGCTAGTTGTATGACTTCTCTACCTACTTGCCAATGAAGGCTTGTTTAAGTAACATCTGTATATGTGGCAGAATTTGGATTTAAACTGCTTTCTTTATAACCTGTAGTTACCACCTCAAGTTTCTTGGACAACTACAATTATCTAACAAAAAGAACCCAAGTATGGTGTATGACCAGATAAACCTAGATCATTTTCTAACTCAGTCTTGTATATTTCTGATTCTTTTTAAAAAATATGAATGTAAACATTATTTATTAAACACCCACTATAGCAAGAACTCCACAAGGTACTAGATATTCAGAGATAAATAAAATGTGTCTGGGGGCCCAGCTCAAACATCCAGCTGCCTTTTGACTTTTCCACATGTATGTCTCAGAGTATCTCCAACAAAAGTCTTGATTTTCACCCTCGAAACATGTTCTTTGGGGCCGGCCCCATGGCGTAGCGGTTAAGTGCACGCGCTCCGGTGCTGGCGGCCAGGGTTCGGATCCCGGGCGCGCACCGATGCACCACTTGTCAGGCCATGCTGTAGCGGTGTCCCATATAAAGTGGAGGAATATAGGCATGGATGTTAGCCCAGGGCCAGTCTTCGTCAGCAAAAAGACGGGGATTGGCATGGATGTTAGCTCAGGGCCGATCTTCCTCAAAAAAACAAAACAAAAAAAGAAACACGTTCTTCCCCAAATCTTACCCATGTTGATACATGGCTTCACTGTTTACCATCAAGCCAAAAACCTAGAAGTCATCCCTGATTCCTCCCTTTCCCTCAGTTCTCACTTCTAATCCATCAGCAAAGCCTTACAGCCCGATCTCTAAAGCATTCCCCAATCTGCCACCTCTCTCCCTCTCTACTGCCACCACCCTCATCTGGGCCCCAGCCATTTCCTGCTGGACACTGCAAAGGCCACCCGATCGCTCTCTTCACTTCCATCCACTGTTTTGACCTGATCTCTTCCTGCCCTTCTCCTTTCTTACTATGCTTTTCCAGCCACAAACCTTTCTGCTCCCCAAACACACTGAGCTGGTTCTCAGTTAAGCGTACTTGAACGTGCTGGCAAGTTAGGTATTCCCCTCAGGCCCAAAATTTAAGGGGGCACCAAATATATCAGTAATCAAGATAATATCTTAATACGATAGTAAAAAAAATTAATGCAAAAGTCCATGATGAACAAAATATCAACATTTTAAATAAAGACAGGATTCAACAGTGCCATATAGGAGCCTGAGGAAAAAGTAAAATGTGTGCCTCCCATATATGTGCTTTCGTGTATTTTCTATTAGATTCTGCATATCTTTTTTTAAATTTACTTTTATTGAGATATAATTGATGTATAACGTGTAAGTTTAAGATGTACATGTTGATTTGATACATTTACATATTGCAATATGATTACCACAGTAGCGTTGGCTAACACCTCTATCACATCACATTACTATCATTTCCTTTTTGTAGTGGGAACGATTAAGATGTAGTCTCTTTCCAACTTTCAAGTATATAATACAGTATTGTCTGTGGAGATCTAATGCACAGCATAGTGATTATAGACAACAATGCTTTATTATTTTTTTCCCCAGGACATTAAAGGAGTTGAAAAATTGTAAAGTAAGTGTATTAATACTTGCAACATTATTTTAAGTTTAAATACTTTATTTATACTTGTGTATAAATAAAGACCACCTTCAGGTTCGATGATTCACTAGAACTCACAGAACTCAGAAAAGCTGTTACATTTATGGTTTTGGGTTATTACAGTGAAAGGATACAAACTAAAGTCAGCAAAGGAAAAAGATGCATGGGGTGGTGTCCAGGAGAGACCAGGCGCAAGCTTCCCGCTGTCCTTACCCAGTGGAGTTTTAGGGACAGCACTTCTCCCAGCAATGAAGTGTGACAACATGTGCAAAGTACTGCCAAGCAGGGAAGCTCACCCAGGCCTGCAGGGTTTTTCCTGGGGGTCAGTTACGTAGGCATGGGGACCACACTGACTGACCTTAACCACTGATTCTCCATTCCACCCACTCTCAAAGTGAAACTGATACAGCATGGCCGAGGGCTGCCAGGGGAACAAAAACAGGCATTTGTCATAAATCACGTTGGTAGTATAAACCATCTGGTATGGCCCAAGGCCCCAGGTATACACAGACGCTCTTAGGCAGAATTCCAAGGGCTTATCGGTTATCTCCTAGGAGCTGATTAAGGATCAATCCTTTCTTTGGAATGTGAAGGGTTTGAACACCCCACGCCTGCTGAGTTAATCCTTTACTGTTCAATCCCCCAAACAGAATTTATTATAATTTTACTTATTTGGCTTTAATGAAGCAAATACATCATTAACATTTTCAAAATCTGCTTCTGGAAAAAGTTAACCATTAGGGGCCAGCCCGGTGGCAAAGGGGTTAAGTTCGCGCACTCTGCTTTGGCAGCACAGGGTTCACAGGTTCGGATACCAGGCGCAGACCTATGCACCGCTCATCAAGCCATGCTGTGGCAGTATCCCATATGCAAAATGGAGGAAGATTGGCACAGATGTTAGCTCAACAACAGTCTTCCTCAAACAAAATAAGGAAGATTGGCAATGAATGTTACCTCAGGGCCAATCTTCCTCACCAAAAAAAAAAAAAAAGTTAACCCTTAAAGAAACACATTAAAATGTATGTAGGAACACACATTTTTCCTTTGGCTTCAAGCTTTAATGTGGCCCACACACCACTGTCAGATCCTGCCTTTAAAATTTTGATATTTCATTCCTCATGGATTTTTTGCATAAATCTTGATTTTTAAAAATATTGTTTATCTTGATTTTTAAAAATATTGTTTATATTGTTACTGAGTTTCTTGGAGCCTCTTAAATTTTACACTCAAAGCTAGTACCTCACTCACCTCACTCTAGTCCTGGCCCTGCAACAAGGCTGGTGCTTCTCATCTTCCTAACCTCAAATAGCACCTAATCGGGGGCCAGCCCTGTGGCTTGGCAGTTAAGTGAGCGCACTCTGCTACTGGCGGCCCAGTTTCGGATCCCGGGCGCGCACCGACGCACCACTTCTCTGGCCATACTGAGGCCGCGTCCCACATACAGCAACTAGAAGGATGTGCAACTATGACATACAACTATCTACTGGGGCTTTGGGGAAAAAAAAGGAGGAGGATTGGCAATAGATGTTAGCTCAGAGCCGGTTTTCCTCAGCAACAAGAGGAGGATTAGCATGGATGTTAGTTCAGGGCTGATCTTCCTCACAAAAAAAAATAATAATAATAACACCTAATCAGAGAGGCCTTCCCTCATCACCCTATGGATGATTGTACCCTCCCATTTCTCTTTTCATTTTATCACTTCACACTCTGAAATTACCTTATTTGTATTCTTGTTATTTCCTGTGTATCCCTTCCACCCAACAAATATAAGCTCCATGAAAGCAGGAACCTTGTCTGTTTTGCTCACTGCTGAACTCCCAGACCTCAGACGAGTGTCCCTCACATAGTAGTAGATGCTTAATAAATGTTAGGTGCACTGAGCCTCTGTCTGGGGACTGAAACCCTTATGTGGGGATAGACCAAAGAGCAGCTCACAGGTAAGGTTCCTTCCAGCGTAGTTCATTGCCAAGCTGCCCTCTGTGGCTGGCGGGTCCAAAGGCTGAAAGCACCCACAGAAACAAATCCAGATAGAATACTAGAGTCAAAGGAAGCAACTAGCTATTTTCAATTTTACTCATTTAACAAGAGCTATTTACGGAGTGCAGACAAATCGCACTCATGTCAGAGTGCAGAAAGTACCTTGCATATTCAAACTTTGCATAATTCAAATTAGCTACATTTAAACTCTCCAGCCTTGCAGAAAACACCCATTTACCACTGCCTCTGAGCTTGTCATTAAGAGATACTTTGGCCTGTGGCTCTGGTCTGTCCTAGGAAAATAATTCATTCTTTTTTGGCGGCGATTTGTATTTCTAGGCATCTATTATTAAAGTATAAACACCTCTAAAGGGAAAATGCATTAATGAAGTCATCAGATTTGCATGCTTTCATTGTAATGCCTTTGCTTCTGGGTCTTGTATGGCTTCCTTATTCTTGCCTGGTCATAACCATCCATTGTCCTGGGCCCAGAGTGCTCACTGGTGTGACCCCCATCCTTCTCCTTCTGGTCTCCTGCGCCGGCCTCTGCATGCTTCCTAACTCCAAACACTCCATTGGCCAGGATTTCTCCTTCCTGTTGTTCCCTAGATTTCCCCACGCACAAGCCTGAGGGCTCCTATCTTATTCAGAGCATAAGCCACAGTCCTTTCAGTGGCTTTGGCTCTACTGCCCCCCTCCTCCACTCCAGCCACCAGCCCTCTTGCTGTCCCTAACACACCTCGTGGTCAGTCCTTCCTTGGTGCCTTTGCCTTTACTGTCTCCATGGTTTTTGCCCCCTCATCTCCTCAGGGCTTTTCTCCCTGAGGCCTTCCCTGCTGCCTCACTTAAAAGTACACATCCTCTGGCATTCCAGATCCCTGTCCCCATTCTCTATGCCGTTATCACAGTCTAGTATATTATATATCTTCCTTATTTATTTATTTATTTGTTTCCTTCCCCTTTTGAGAATGTAAGCAGTTTTATTCTCTAATTCTTAGAGACATCCTTACCTTAAGCCTGGTTCTTTCCAGCATGAAGTGGTAGTTTGGATGATAAATTAGTTTTCTAGGGCTGCCATAACAAAGAACCACAAACTGGGTGGCTGAAAATCATAGGCATTTATTGTCTCACGGTTCTGGAGGCTAGAAGCCCAAAATCGAGGTGTCAGCAGGACCATGCTCCCTCTGAAACTCATAGGGGAGAATCCTTCCTTGCCTCTTCTAGCTTCTGGGGGTGGCCAGCAATTCCTGGGGTCCCGTGGCTTACAGCAGCATCATTCTGTACCCATCTCTTCCTTCATTGTCACATGGCCTTCTCACTACGTGTGTCTGTGTCTCTCTGTCTCTTCTCCTCTTTTTAGAAGGACACCAGTCCTATTGGATTAAGGGCCCACCTACTCCAGGATGACCTCATCTTTTCTAATAACGTTCACAATGGACCTGTTTCCAAATAAGGTCACATTCTGTGGTACTCAGGGTTAGGACTTCAACATCTCAGGATGTCCTTGTCCAGTGACAGTTCTGTTCTATCAAGACAAATACATGGGGCTGGAGCTACTAACGTTTACATGAAGCCAAGTCTTCCTTCCTTTCTTCACCTATTTAGTCAACAAACATTTATAGAGCCAGGCATTTGCCAGGCACTGGAGACAAAAAAGTGACAGGCAAACCCCCTACCCCAAGAAGTATCCAGGCTGGTGAGGAAAAACAATGACAACAGGGCAGCGTGGTTGGTCCTGTGCAGACCCACGTGGTGAGAGGCGGCTCCTCCCGCCCTGGGCTATCCAGTAGCAGTCACCTGCTGGCACCTCTGCATCCCCAGCCTCGACAGTTTTGGAGTGTGGGGAGGCATATCATTTAGGATTTCATTTTTATGCTCTAGCTAAAAGTTTGTGGTCTGCTTCTATTTCAACTTGTGTTACTGCATAAATTAGGCCATAAAATTCTTGCATCCAGAAGTTGTCTTTTGACTCAAGCGTTTGTCATTCCTAATCAAGCTGGTCTTAAAGCTTATGCCACAAGTGGTGGGAGAAGTAACTGCCCAGCCCCTGGCTTCCCACTCCTCACCCCTCCGGTACCACCCATGGGCAAACTCCATCCCAGAGCTGCAACTAGTTTTAAAGCCTCAAGTCAGTAAATTGTCTTAGTCTTGATGCTCCTCTTGCCTTGAACTACACCCCAATTCCAGTAATTGAGATCCTGCTTTATTTATTTATTGGTGGTAACCAAGCCTCTGTCACAGTGTGGTTATAGTCACTGAAGCCTTCTCTGGTCCTAGTACCCTCATCTTTACCTGGTTCCTTATGTCATATCCAGGTTTTCCTGGGACAAGACTCGCACTTACCCACCACAGTCTCCTCTTGGTCCATGATCTCACCATTAAGCCCACATCTCATGACTTTGTCCCAATATTTGCAGCAGTTCCTCCTGGATGCCTGGACCTGCCTGTATCTTGCTTCCAGATTCCCGATGCTATGATTTACTCACCTCTTAGGATTCCTGTGACCTACTGCTGGGGCCTTCTCAGACTCCCTGCTCCCCCTGGGGGATCTGCTTGGTTTTGGGTCAGTGGTTCTTAATCAGTGTCCCATGGCACACTGAGGTGGCACTGTGAACTGTCACTATTGGACCACCAAATTCTGATTACAACATAAAATTGATTTTTGTATGACTGAAGATGAACACACTTTTATGAACAGGATGTCATTTGCTTAGATTGAGAGGTGAGAAATGAGGTACCGTGTTTGCCGGCACATCCAGGCTGAGAGCGTGGATGGTGCAATCAAGCTGTCTACCCACACACGGGAGATCAGCGCAGAGTGTGCTGGCCTGCGTGCTCTTACAGACACCGTGAGACACGTGCTGCTGCGGTGATGATCATGTTGTAATTACCACCAACTTGTCTAGTTCTGTGTCTTTTGATCCTTTCAGATGCATCAACAAATATTCTGGCATTTAAAGTGTGACTTGAAACATACACAGAAAAGTTGAAGAAATATGACAGTGGTCAGGTTCATCCTCCCGTCACTGAGCCCTGGAGTCATCGACCAGCCCCTCCTCTTCTAAAGCTTGTCAGTAGCGTGGACGCGGATAGTGCTGGCTGCTCGGCAGTGATGATCAGAAATCAAAATGCACATTCCCTTCGACCCAGAAATCCCACTTTAGGAATTCATTTTCCTGATAAGCTCATGAGTTGATCATGGCAGCATGATTTGAAATAACAAAAGACTGGAAACCTGAATGTCCATCTACAGGAGTCTCCTGGTGGCATGAAGTCCTAAGGAGGTTTGTCCGTGGAGACACTGGTCCAAACCTGGGTCATAGCAATCTCAGAGATTAGTTTACCAGAACATTCTCTGGTGAGGGTAGGGCATTGAACACATGGGAGTGAGAGCAGCTAAATGTGGGGTCAGAAAAGAGAGAGGGGAGAACTGGCTGTGGGTGGGGTGGGTGGGTAGCTGTGTGTCCTTGTGGGAGAAAAAGGTATGAGAGACGTGTCCAGGGGTTGGGGTTATGGATTGGGGAACCTGCACCCTGGGTGTCCGGCTGGGAGGACAGATGAATGTTATGAGGTGTGTGTACTAGGCGGGGAGTCTGAAAGCAGACGCGGGAACTGCTAGAGATAAAACTTGACGTTTGTTTTTTTTACCACTGTAATCTGGGTGGCTTGGGTGACTCTTCTTGCAGGAAATTAAGTAAGAGAGGAGTCTCCCCTCTTCCTGACAGTGCTGAGCCTGTATTTAGCACGCGTTGTTGGGAAAGCACAGTCAATCTGAGTGATTTCCTTCCTTGTCTTTTTGCCGCGCATAGACTTCTCCGGTTCTTGGCCCCAGAATTGGAATTTGATTTGCAGCATCTCCATGAAATGATTTGTTGTTTTGTGTAATTGCTGTAAATCCTTGTCTGGCTCTATTATTTCCCCTGCCCTAGTTTTCTACAAATCACTTTGAGCTGCCTCCAGCTTCTCTCCCTCAGTCAGGTGCCAGACCCTGGCTGCTTCCATGGGCTGCAGCAAGACTCTGCAATTAGTCCTTTGAACAAAGAGCTAGAGTGGCCACACTGGTTCCTGACAGACAGGTCCTGAAAGCTTGGGAAGGGGGGGCCTGCTGGGGCAGAGCGATGGGCCTCAGTTTCCAATGCAGGGAGAGGTGTATGCCCATAGGCACAGTCGGGCTTTGGAATTGCACCATGATTAGTGCATGCTAAGTTCACACACACACACATAGAGGACTTCTGTATGAATCAGGACCATTAAGCTTTTATTCAAAGCCTACCATGGGCATGGTGTTCACTTTGAGTACATACCCACATTTTCACATGAGGATTTCCAACATAAGGGGGTTTTTGCTTTTGCTTTTTGATGGAACTACTTATTTTCTTCAAGTGATTTAAGATACTATAAGTCATGTAACTCAAAGTTCTACAAACTAAAAAAAAAGTTTCAGAGAGCACTGCTTCAGAGTGGTATGTTAGCAAGAGCACTGGATTTGGAGCCAGATAACTCAAGTTCAAATCCTGACCTTCCCAGCTGCCTGACTTGAGGGTCTACGGGGCTAAGTTGCTCTGGGCCTGGATTTTTTCATTTGTAAATTTTGTTTAGTAATCCCTGCCTACAAGAGAATAAATAAATAAATTCTGGTGTATTCATACAATGACACACTACCCAGCAATAACAAAGAATGAACTACAGTGATGTGCCGCAAAACGATGTTTCAGTCAATGATGGAATGCATATGTGACAGTGGTCCCATAAGATTAGTACCATATAGCCCAAGTGTGTAGTAGGCTATACCACCTTGGTTTGGGTAAGTTCACTCTACAATGTTCGCACAATGATGAACTGCCTAACGACGGATTTCTCAGAACATATCCCCGTCGTTATGCGACACATGACTGTACAGATATATGCAACAACATGCATGAATCACATAGACATTATGTTGAATGAAAGGAACCGGACACTGACAACTACAATTCTGTATGATTCCATTCATATGAAGTTCAAGATCAGGCAAAGCTAAGGGGTGGTGGTAGAAGTCAGAATAGTGGTTATTTCTGAGGGGGCACTGACTGGGAAGGGGCATGAGAGAAACTCCAGGATGCTAGAAATGTTCTCTATCTTGATCTGGTGGGGTTATACAGGAGCAAACATGTAAAAATTCACCATGCTGTGCACTTTACACATTTTACTGTATGAATGTGATAGCTTAATTACAAAAAGAAAAAAAATCCCTGTCAAGTGTCCATGGCTATGGTGAGGACCACGTAAAACTAGACATGCTTGCGAAACAGCAAACACATACGAATGCTTATTGTTAAGTAATAATAATGTGGCAGAAAGATGTTAGAGTCTGGAGAAAGCCATACTGTTCTTTTAGATCAGAATGAATTTGACTAGGAATAGAAACTGAGCATTTCTGGGAAGTTACATAATTTCACTGAAATGGTCTATAACATTTCTGAGTTAAGTTATAGCACTTAGCATTTGTTGAGTACTAACCCTGGGCTTGTATCATCTCATTTAATTTCCCAACAGTCAAGGCAAGGTTGTCCCTGCTGCCTTCAGTTCTTTGACCTCTCAGCTGGCCTTGGAAGTCAGTCGAGCACCCAGGCGCCAACTCTCAAAGCCGCTAAGGCTCTGCAGGCACCATGTTGCCTGTCACCCAATGGCGCACTTCTTCTTCCTGGAGTTATGTCCAAATGATTACGTCAAGTAGTGTCAATCGTACAATCAAGACTGTGCCCTTAGTGAGAAAGGAGGTAGGGGGTCTGGTCATGAAGCATGCCTGAGATGGGGTGTGCAGTTACTGAAATTCTACAGGCAATTAATTTCTATTGAAAATTGGGATTTTCCTTTTTCCCATTTGGAAAATGGGAATTTTTGGTCTGTTCCAGAATGCTCTGACCTCCTTCCCCCAAGACAGATTCTCCAGTCGAGTCAATTCTGCTTTTCACTATGGACCTGCCCCCAGCAGACTCACCTCCAGATATCCTCTTCCTTCTCTAAACCACTTACAGTCCACCTGTTAGTCCAGCTCAAGTGCCACCTTTTCCGGGAAGCTTTCCTTGATAGCCCCATCCAGAGTAAACCTCTTCCTTTTCCAAAAACCCAGAGCAGCAGTGGTGTGGCTCCAAAGTGTGACTTGGATAGTACCACCCTCCTCCAAGTCACCAAAATCTCCTCTTCCAAGCTCCTCCAAATAAACATAAAATCTAAACAAACACGGTGTACTGCTATTCACATGCAGCTTCAAGACACGCCCTCCAAGCCTGTCTTCCAACCAGATGCCTCCCTTAAGGCCAAGCTACATAGAAATTCTGGAGCCTTTAAGAAGGCTCAGCATTAAGTTTGTTCTACGCACTTGATTATATTTAACACGGTACTTCATTATACTTTGTTTGTACTGTTTTCAGTGACTTCTTATCTCTAGGTCTTGATCTTCAACAAGACTGTAAACTCAAGGGAAGAAATGGTGTCTCTCTTATTTTGTGTGCTCCCTAGGGTCCAGCAGAGGGCTTAACAAAGCCAAGAGAGCACTAGTTACTAAAGACTTTGAGATGCTCTGCTCAAGACATACTATGTTTTGTAAATTCAGCAAATTAATTTTATTCATATTATTTGTAGTGGTAATGTTTATAGTCACAATGAATAATTGTTAGTGTTCTTATAATTGCATTTGGTATTGATTCCTCCAGTTGTTAAACGCAATTTATACAAAACCAATTGGACTTTAAACTGCAGTGCTATTTTCCAAGGTAATATTGTACTTTTCCATTATATCTTTAAAAGCTGTACTCAGCACATTTTGTAGGCTAATGAAATAAACTGCTCAGAAACAACACTGACATCTGTAGCATGCATATCAATAAACATGTTTTAATTCCAATCATGCATCTCTCCAGTTTAGGTTTAAGTTATTTCTTTCTGTTCAAATAGCAATTGCAGTTTATTTACGTACTGGACAATTAGTGTTTCCATGGTCTTCCTCAAGTTGACAGCTGTGGGATTGGCATTATGGTATTAAGGTTGGCCCCCTACATAGCACAGGTCCACAATCTTTTATCCAAATCCCTTGGGGCCAGATATGTTTTGGAATTCTGAAATTTTTGGATTTTAGAAAGATAGCAGACGCCTAAGGCATAGATTTTATAACACTCTCAGGCAGGGCTGGGGCAATGCCCAGTGATAAAAACATTAATAGCTCTATAGTAAAACCTAGTGAGATAATTTTAAGTAGTTTCACACTTGTTCAGGTCAGGTTTTGCTGCTAAGTGAGGTTCAGCATCAGACTTTCTGGTTATTGAGCTTTTTGGATTTTGCACTTATAGACGAGGGCTGGTCTGGCTTCTGTGATGTACATGGAGTAGGGTTGGCCACTGGGTTTGTCAGAGATTCCAGACCAGGGCACCACCAGCACCGTGTATCTCTCATTCCTTTGGGGATTACAATTCAATTCAGCAAACATTTGCTGAGGGGGGTCTCTATACGCCAGGCGCTGTGAAAGAAATTTTTAAGGGGAATAAGACAGGGCTCTATATTAGTGTGCTCGGGCTGCCATATCAAATCCCATAGGCTGAGTGGCTTAAACAACATCTATTTATTTTCTCAAAGTTCTGGAGGCTGGAAGTCCAAGATCAGGGTGCCAACAGGTTGGTTTATGGCGAGGCCTCCCTTTCTGGCTTGAAGATGGTCACCTCCTCACTGTGTCCTCACATAGCTTCTTCTCTGTGGTCATGGAGAGAGAGAGCAATCTCTGGTGGCTCTTCCTCTTCCAATAAGGACACTGGCCCTATCAGATTAGGGCCTCACCCTTATGACCTCATAAACCTAATTACCTCCCTAAAGGCCCTATCTCTAAGTACGGTCACTGGGGGTTAAGAAGACCTCAACATATGAATTCGGGGGGGCACAACTCAGTTCATAGCAGGCTCTTTCCCTCAAATAGCTCATAGCCTAGCAGCAAACAGAGGCCAGATCACAACTGAACTGTGAAATGTGATAAAAAGAGAAACACAGAGCTGGGAGAGGGCAGGGAGGCAGGGTGCCCTCAGGGAGTCTGGTGAGCAAACCGAATAGATGACATTTGAGTTGAACTTTCAGTGAGGGCAAGGCTGGAATTCCAGGGATCCTGTGGGAGGGAGGACAGGACATCCTGAAGCCACACCCTGAGTAAAGGCATAGCAGTGGGGCATGCACGTGTGTGGAGAGGGAGGGTGTCTGCTTGAGACAGGTGACTATCAGTTCTGTGCAGCTGGCTTCTCAGTGCTCAGAGTTTTATATAAAAGGTGGCCTCTGTGTGTTGGCCCCTAGGTTGTTTAGTCCTTCACTGCAGGCCGACGAAAGCCCTCCAGTGCCAAACGCAAATTTTTACACATCCGCTTATTTAAAAAATAGCCCAAACTCGCAAATTTCTAGCCATTTAGAGACTGCCTGCTTTGCATACCCAGAGACGCCTCACCCCACAGCTGTTAGCTATTGATAAGATAGCGCCTTGCAGTAGTAAGGCCCCAAGCTGCCAGGGCCCCTTTGGAGTTCTTGCCCCAGAGACTTCCCACTGTGCTATTGAGCAACATCACCTAGACATGTAAGCTCCCTGCCTGATCCCCCTCTCTCCCAGGAGTTCCCTTGTCCTCCTCTACTTCTGGATGGTGGCCTCTTCTCTGTAAGCCTCTGGATGGTCTCATGCTGCGAGGGACTAACCTTTCCTGCAACGCTGTCCAAGCATCGCCAATTGAAGCTTGTGTGTGCTACTGCCATCTCATGGTCATATCTCTTTTCCTTGATCAGCCCCAAATCCCTTGAACCCCTGCAGAGAGGCAGAGGGAAACCTGACATCAAAGGAGGGGCCTTTACTCAGTGACCAGAAGAAATGAAGGGGCGAAATGCCTTTCATTTCAACCCCACAGCCTCCATATCGACCTGGCTAACCTGCTCCCAGCTCTGGGTAGTCAGTCACCGGAAAGCCCTGCTGTTGGTTTCTGCGTCTAGAGGCACAGCAAAAGCAGACATGTGCCATGGTCACCAGCCTTGGGTGTGTAGTCAAGATGCGAGTCTCTGAAAATGCTAGCTCCCCCAGTAGGGAAAGAGAGTGAAAACATGTTACCCTGCCTTCAGGAGCCCTCTACTTGCTCTATGCCAGTGTCTGGGGCTACTGGAAGCTAAAAGACATTTCCTGTCCAAGAGCTGGGAGCTGTGGATGTCCAAGTCTTCTACATCTGATGACTCATCTCGCCTGCCTGCTTCAGGTCTTGCATAGTTTCTTCATCGTCAGGGTTCTCCGCCTCCTGACGGTCAGCACCAGCCTGCCGCTGGCCATTTCAGGTATTCTCTGGGACCTGTGTCTCTCAGCCCTGGCCTTATCCCATTTCAGTCTTGCTTGGCCCTCCTAGGTCTGGGTGCTAAAGAATCAGAAGGAAGGCTCTATGGTCACCCTTTCACTCTGGCCACTGATCTTTCCCTTCTTCCTCCAGAACAAAGAAGGAAACACTTTCTGAGGACTTGTTCTAGGTGGAGCCTTCTGCTGAAAGCTTGGGATCATCAAAGTTATCTAAGACTTGGTACCTACTTTAAGCAACTCAGTTGTTAAGCAATTAATTGGAGAAAACAAACACATGCTCACACAAAAGCATAGTTTCAGCTGTGTGCTGCTGGTCAAATCGTAAGTCCTCATAACTTTCCTGGCCTTGCAATGCCCTATATCACTGCTCCCCTCTGTCCACTGGATTCTAGCGATGGTTCTGTCCAGGGCACCAGGGTCACCTCAAGCGCGTGCCCTGCATCACTACTGTATCACCCCAGGGCTTTCTCACAGCCTTCTTAGCTTCCTACCTGGTGGGGAGCAGTCAGTGCCCCTGGGGGCACTCTTCGACCAAAGTGGGCAGGAGTGGGGCATTAAATGGCCCAGCCTCCACTTGGGCGGTACACACCTGCGAGGCTTCCTACACAGTTCCTCAGAAGGCCCGAGTGGAATGAGACCCAGTTGCCTGTGGTGGTCACCAACCTATAGCACATGCTTGTACTGGCTCCTCCCCTGCTACCGCCCACCCCACACTTCTGCTTCCTGGGTCACCTACCAAATAACCTAACTGCAGCCAAGTCCTCACAGGGGCTCTGATTGCGGGGCAACTGAACCCAAGACACGTTCTCATCTATAAAGTGAGGGATTTGGACTAGACCCTCTCTCAGGTCCCTTTCAGCTCTAGAAGCACCTCAGTTTTTAGACAAGAAAAGTGAATCCCAGGAAGCCCTGCCACAGGTCACACAGCTGATTAATGGTACACGGGGCAAGAACCTAGCACGAAACTGTCTTGCTGTGTCAGTTTTCCCAGAAGCACATCCACAAAGTCATTTCAAATAAAAGTCCCACATCACAATGCTTGGAAGCACTAAGCTAATAACCCTCAGCCTCTATCCACAACACACGTCTTAGAACTTTATAGAAAAGAATTGACATCGGAGACAATGTTGGCTCAGAGAGTCCTCGTCCAGCCAACACCTTCAGAGGAGACATAAACAGAATCACATCTTTTTATTGTGACCTGCACTAGGTGTGATATCCCTTTTCCAGTTATCTCAGAGTCCTCCCTATATAGGAAGCTATTCTTTTTATTAGATGAAACTCTCAGCTAAATTCTGAGAAGCTATTTGCCCAGTTTATGTAAGGTATTGAAATATTAGAAGGATGGTTTAAAGAAGGAAAAATATTCATGCCCATGTGTAATTTATGGATGTACTTGATGGATTTGCACCAAAATGCTATGTTAGCAAACATAAAGGTTTGGATAGAGTCCATGAGGTGATGGAAATGGAATGAAAATAGCCTCATGCTATATATTGCCAAACAAGCCTTAAAGGGCATATTGGTTGATTAAGACCGCTTTGACAACAAATTGGATTTTAGTAAGAAATCATGACGTTATGGGATGGAAAAAGTGCTGAACTAAGAGATAGGAGATTTCTTTGGGCTTCTGTTTCTGTATTTGCAAAATAAAGAAAACAAAAATATTTGTGATGGGCTTTTAAGATCTAAAAGTCTATAATTCATTGATTTCGCCTGCTACCTATTGTGGGGAGGCAGTAAAGCAGAGAGACTAAAACCATAGACTCTATAATCAGACTGGGTTCAACTGGCAGCACCAGCACTTACTGACCGTGGTGTTTTCCAACACCAACAACCATAGGGGTAAGTCAGGAAAATAATTCTGCTATAGGTAGATCATTCAGATTTGTAAGTCTATAAAATCTAAAAAAGGAACAAAGTTTAATTTGCAGGAAGAAAATTACGTGTAATGATACAAACTCAAAGGAAGAAGGTTATCCATGAGTTAAAAGGAACATACAAGCATACTGTAGTGAAAAATATTAAAAGACTGACAAAGACAATATAGATGCTCATGAAACTACAGTGGCGGCTTACTAGGGCACGCCCTCCGCATGGGATGAATGTTCCGGGGCAGCACTCGATGGACGCACAGGATCTCCCGGATCTTGTCCTGGCAAAGCTTGTTTGCTGCCACCCCTGCTTCAAACTCTCGGCGCGCCTCCTCCTTCTCTGCTTCCCGGGCCTGCTGCTGGTAGGACATTTGCATCTGAAGTTGCTTCCTGTACTCTTGGGCTAACCCGGAGCGTCTGAAGTGTTAGAAATGACAAAGTATACAACTATAAAAGTAAGCATTTGGATTTATTTAGGGCATTAAAATTAATGTAATTTGTGAAGTCAAATTAAAATTCCCATTAAAATCAGACTGAGTGGGGAAGAAATAGGTAAAAAGTTCAATAATGTGTTTATTACACAATAAGAATTAAGATAATCTTAGAACAAATATTGATTTTGGGGGGGAGTGCTTCTTCCGCACTCAAAATATTTACTGCTATGTGGAGAGAGTCCTTGGCCTCTCTCCGTCCCCTCTCTTACTCCTTTCCAAGGAAGAAGTGACTTACCTATTGGGAACAGGCTGGTCTGCCTGTTTTCCACTCTGCTCTCTATCAAAGGGCCACGGCCCTGCAGGGCAAGCCTGCAGTGGTCTGGACCACTAGTGACTGGGTGGGTAAGTTTGCCTCATTCTGTTCAGTATTAACTAGACAATTTCCTCCATATATAAGCCACATTTTAAAATTTATAATGTGACTTTTTTTATTGTGGTCAAAAACACATAATATAAAATTTACCATCTTAACCAATTTTTTTTTTTTTGGCTAAGGAAGATTCACCCTGAGCTAACATCTGCACCAGTCTTCCTCTATTTTGTATGTGGGTCGCCACCATAGCATGGCTGCCAACGGTGGTGTGGGTCCACTCCTGAACCGAATCCAGGCCTCCAAAGCAGAGTGCAATGAACTTAACCACTAGGCCATGGGGCCGCCCCATCTTAACCACTTTTAAGTGTACAGTTCAGTAGTGTTAAGTATATTCACATTGCTGTAAAACAGATCTCCAGGACTTTTTCATCTTTCTCCAGAAACTCTATACCCATAAACAACTCCCCATTTCCCCCTCCCCCAGCCCCTAGTCAACACCATTATATTTGATGTCTTATGAATTTGACTACTCTAAGTACCTCAGGTAAGTGAAATCATACAGTATTTGTCTTTTTGTGACTGGTTTATTTCACTTAGCATAATGTCCTCAAGGTTCATCCAGGCTGTAACATCTGACAGGATTTCCTTCCTTTTTTAAGGCTGAATAATAGTCCATTGTATGTATATACCACATTTTGTTTATCCATTCATCTGCTAATGAACATTTGGGTTATTTCCACCTCTTGGCTATTGTGAATAGTGCTGCTATGAACTCGGCTATGCAAATATCTCTTCAAGGGCCTGCTTTCAATTATTTTGAAAATATACCCAGAAGTGGGATTGCTGGATCATATGGTAGTTCTATTTTTAATTTTTTGAGGAAACTTCATACTGTTTTCCATAGCAGCTGCACCATTTTACGATCTATAAGCCATATTTTCACATCAGCTTTTATCAGAAATAAAGATTATAGCATGCATGTACCTCTGTGGCAGCTTCTATTTTCCAAAGATGGCCACAGTAATATCTCCCCTCCCATGTGCTCTTCTGCGGTGTGAATCTCTACTCCCCTTATCAAGAGGTGGAGCTTATTTCTCCATCCCCTTGAATCTGGATGGGCCCTGTAGCTGCTTTTATGACCAATAGAATATGACAGAAGTGATGCTATGCCAGTCCTAGGTGTAGCCCTTAACTGGCCTGGCAATTTCCTCCTCTGTCCCTTGAAATGCTTGCAATTGAAACTCCCTCTCAGAACCAGCCACCATACTGGGAGAAGCCCAAGCCACATGGAGAGGCCACATGTAGATGTTTGGGCTGACAACACCAGATGAGATTCCCAACTACAGCCAGCATACACTGACAGCTATATGAGTAGCTATCTTAGGTGTCCACTCCAGGTGAGCCTTCAGATGAATGGAGCGCCAGCCCCATCTGACTTGAACCACATGAAAGACTTTAAAGCAAGAACCACCCAGCTGAGCCTTATCTATCCATCACAGAATTATAAGAGATAATCATAACTCACTTCAAACCACAAATTTTGGGTTGTTTTTTTAATGCACCAGTAGGTAACTGTAATACCTTCTGCCTACACTTTTTTTTTTTCTTATCCTTCAGTTGATTCAGAAGCTGGGCAGGGAAGAGAGTTACTATCCATTAAGTTCCCCTCACATCTCAAACAACTCAATTTTCAAAAACAAAAAGGAAACACCTCCAGAGAAGAAGCAGTAGCAGGAAGTCAGTAGTGTAGGCCAGGCTTTGTTGTTAATGCCCCCAAGTGACAATAGGCCCAGGTGCATCAACCATACTCTTTCTAGTAAGAAAAGAGTTTATTTCTATTCACCAAGTGTGAGTGAGTCAGACCACAGCCCCCAGGGACGGGGAGGGTGACTAGCAATCGGAGGAGCCAGGTCCTCTTCCTCCACCACACTGGTCGCCTAAATTGGGTAGCATGGCCGTCAGTGGGAAAGGACTACTATAGTCCAAGAAAGGCTACAAGGAGGCCTTTTCCTCCACTTGATTGTGGTGATCAGAGGGACACATGTCAGAGGAGAGCAGTGGTATTTCCCAAAGCACCCAGAGTGTTTCAGTTTTCCAGCCCAGTGAGGCTGCAAAAATCTGCCTGAGGACATTTGCATGGAATCATATCCCAAAAGCCATTTCTGCTAATCTAACTAATTAGGTCACCCTGTATTTCAGAATTTATTTCATGGGGGAAAAAAATCTTATTTCATTGGGATTGAGGGTTGGCGCCTATTTTATAAAAATTGTTTCTAATTTATTTTATTTTTTAAGATGTACATCCAATTTAATAGCTAATGTATATAATCAGAATGTACACAATGGCAATAGAATTTGATTTTACCAGGATGGTTAGTGCTTATTTTTATATGAAACTGTGTAAACTGGCTTGAGCTTTTAGGACAAATGTAATACTGATGTAAAATAATGTCAATAATACATGAATTATGGCACACTGTCCCCTCTCTATGGAAAAATCTCCAATTTTTTTGGTGGTAAATAATAAAAACGGAAACAAAATCATACCTTGCAAAATTCTCCTTCTCTTCACGGTTAAGCTCTTTAAGACCTTCATTTATACGTTCCTGTTCCATAGCACGTTCTTCCTGTTCTTTTGCTCTTCGTTGCACTACAAAAGATAAGAGTAATTTTTTCTAAATGACTTTTTTTCAGACAAGACTTGCTGACATCTTTCTGGGCATCAATGCTATATTGTCTTTAGAAAGGCAGAGCTTAGAATCACTGGGCTGGATCTTAGATCAATAAGGTAGCAGTCATCTCCACTGAGGGAAGAATAGGGCTTAAGTTCATATGTGCTGTGATCTATACAGATTTTCCCTTAATCATTTTTCATTGAAAATCTATGATCAGCCCTTTTCATACCAGATTGCCACTGTTAGAACACTTCTCACCTTTCTCTTCGTGAGGAAAAACAGTTCTATTGCCGTTTATGTTAATAAGAGAGTTTATTTACTACAAAATAAACATTGGAAAAACAGTATATAAAGCTCTTATAAATTAAATAAGAAAAACTTAAGCATCCCAGTAGAAAAAAATGATAAAGAAAACAAACAGAGTTCACCAAAGAATAAATACAACCAAAATGTATATATCTTTGGTCCCAAAACCCATTTACAGGAATTTATCTTAAACAATCATATACAATCCAAAAAAATTATGTACCGAGATGGTAACCTGAAATGCTAAAATAGTAATAAAAAGATTCAAAACGATCTGAAGGTCTATTACTTGTGTTTAGGTAAAGTAAATTATGGTCCATTTTTATAATGGACCATAGGCAGCATTACAAATCCTATAATTGACCTGCAAAAATGTTTATGATAAGTGGAAAATGCAGGCTGTAAAACAATATATACAACATGATCCTAATTTTTGAGGGGAAATTATACACATAGTAAAAATACTGGAAGGAAATACATGAAGTTGTGAATAGTAGCTATTCTTGGGTGGTAGAATTATGGTTGATTTTGTTTCCTTATTTATAAACGTTCCAAATACTTAAATTTTCCATGTTTTCTTAATATATTCTAAAACATTCATCATGGGTGAAGATAGAAATCTTTTTAGTTTACAAGCTTTCTTCTCATTTTCTTAAACCTCTATCTAATACTGGCTTAACAATTTTCAACTGCTCGACTGGAGAATTAATCAAGGGAACCAAGATGAGCTTTCTCTTGCAAAGACAACTACGTGAAATCTAATGGTTCCCTAATAGTAAATCTGTCCATCTATTGCCTCCCCAGTTCATTGGGCTGGACACGGAATGGCGAAAACCTGGAGAAGGCAGTTCATTCTCTCAACAAATATTTCCTTTTGTGACCAAGCACTGTTGGAAGCTGAGGGAATACAATGGTATTCTAAGGCAGAATTGTGAGCAAGCCACAGTGAGAGCCCCCGAAAGAGGATTTATTATGAAGAGGGGAACACAGAGAGCCTCACAAGGAACGAGATATTTGAGCTGGGCTTGAAGGATGTCCAGGATTTCTCAAGATCAAAAGCATCATAGGCAGAGCAAACCACCCAAGCAAAGGTATGGAGGTGTGGAGATACCTGCAGAAAGAAAAGAGGGACAGATAAAAGAAAGTGTGTGTGTGTGTGTGTGTCTGTGTCCCATCTTCTCATTCTCCTTTATTGTCACTAAGGCACACAGAGCATTCAAGGACATACTGTTCCTTTAACCTTTAGAACATCTCCCCCATGACTGCTCAGAATCTGCTGGGATATAAAACTCTTCACGTGTTTATACTTTGTGTATTCAATTAGCTAAGTTCTGCAAAGCAGGGATCTTGCCTTAATCCTTCTTACATCCTCCATAGTATTTCACACATAATACCTACTTCATAAATATTTTGGTTGCTACTTAAATTGAATTAAGGCCCAACTATAATATAATTAGGATTCATTTCCTTACACTTTTCTTGAACTTGAAGCTTTCTTGTACACATGACTTCATTCACAAGTTGTTTCCTTGCCTCTTTTTCAAGTCTCAGCTCCTTGTCCTTCTCAGCCAACTTCTTCTCCTTCTCTTCCTCCAATACTCTGTCCAATTCTTTCTCCTGAGCTTTTTCTTCCTCACGCCGCTGTGCCACATATTGATGATATATCTTCTGTTCTCTTATCATCTCTTCCTTCATAACATAAAAATTACCTCATGTTAAAATGTTTAGGTATGATAATGATATTGAGGATAAGTTTAAAAACAATCTTTTAGAGCTACAATACCAATCTTTAAGAGCTACATACTGAAACATTTAAAAATGAAATATTATGTCCAGAGTTTATTTCAGAATATTCAGGGGTGGTGGTGGGGAATGGGTGAGTGTAGATGAACCAAGAAGGACCATTAGTTGATGTTTGTTGAAGCTAGGTGATGGACACATGGGGGTTCACTGTACTATTCTTTGTTGTCTGTTTGAAATGTTTTATAATACATTTTTGAATAAGTTAACTCAAACACTTTCCCACAATGTTTCTCAAGGCGAGTCCCAAATAATTTTCAATTATACAGCTTTATTTTCATCTGGATGGATGAAATCTTAACCTGATAAACAAAATAAGTCACTACTACTATTATAGCACTGTCTCTGACTAGACGATGAGTCACCTGATACTTTATAACAGCAATTCTCAATCTTAGCTACACTTTGGAATCACCTGGGGAACTTTAAAAAGTATTAAGGGCTGAGTCTCACCCTCAGAGATTCCTATCTAAGGGAAAGCCTTTAAGTTCCCCAGGTGATTTTAATGTGCAGCTATGGTTGCAAACTGAGCTTTATAATGCAGCCATTTTCAATTGGCTTTTCTGTCTTTCATGGTATTATTTGTGCTGGTTCATCCAATCTCTGATCTGATCTCTTTTGAGGATATCATAGATCGGAGGTAGGACTAGCAAGGTCTGCACCCTCAGAGAGGCTTGTATACATAGTCTCATACTTACTTAGGAAAAAAATTAACAAAAGAAGTGCAAAACTTATACTCTGAAAACTAAGAAACATTATTGAAAGAAATTAAAGAAGACCAAAATTAATGGAAAGACATCCTATGTTCACAGATCGGAAGACAAAATTATTAAAATGGCAATTGTCCCCAAACTGGTCTACAGATTCAAAACAATCTCTATCAAATTTCCAATTGGCTTCTTTACAAAAATTGACAAGCTGATCCTAAATTCATATGGAAATGCAGGGGAGCCAGAACAGTCAAAACAATTTGAAAAATAAGAACAAATTTGGAGGATTCACATTTCCTGATTTCAAACTTACTACAAATTTACAGTGATCAAGACATATAAATATGCGATATTGGCATAAGGATAGACATATAGATTAACAGACTAGAACTCAGAATCCAGAAATAAACCCACACATTTACTGTCAATTGATTTTTGACAAGAGTGCCAAGACAATTCAATAGGGGAGAATAGTCTCTTCAACAAATGGTGCTAGGACAACTGGATATCCACATGCAAAAGAATGAAGTTGGACCTCTACATCATACTATATACAAAATTTAACTCAAAATGGATCAAAGGCCTAAATGTAAGAGCTAAAACTATAAAACTCGAAGAAGAAAACATAGGACTACATCTTCATGACTTTGGAGTAGGAACAGTTTTTTTTAGATATGATATCAAAAGCACAAGCAACAAAAGAAAATACAGGTAAACTGCACTTCATTAAAATTAAAACCTTTTGTGCTTCAAGGGACACCATCAAGAAAGTAAAAAGACAACCCACAGAATGAGAAAAAATGTTTACAAATCACATAAGTGATAAGAGACTTGTATGTAGCACATATAAAGAACTCTTACAACTCAATAATAAAAAGACAAATAACCCAATCAAAAATTGGGCAAATGACTTGAATAAACTGCTAATAGATTTCTCCAAGGAAGATATATAAATGGCCAATAAGCACAGGAAAAGAGGCTCAACATCATTAGTCATTGGGAAAATGCAAATCAAAACCACAATGACATATCACTTCAGACACACTAGGATGGTTAAAATAAAAAAGACAAATAATTAAGTGTTAATAAGCATGTGGAGAAATCAGACCCCTCATACACTGCTAGTGGGAATGTAAAATGGTGAAGCCACTTTGGAAAACAATTTGGCAATTACTCAAAAGCCTAAACATAGAGTTATCCTAGTACTCAATAATTCCACTCCTAGGTACATGCCCAAGAAAAACAAAAACATATGTCCAAACAAAAATTTACATATGAATGTTCACAGCAGCATTATTCATACTAGCCCAAAAGTGCAAACAACTCAAACATCCATCAGCTGACAAATGGATAAACAAAATGTGGTATATCCATACAATGGAATATATTCAGCCATAGAAAGGAATGAAGTACTCATATATGCTACAACATGGATAAGCCTTGAAAACATTATGCTAAGTGAAAGAAGCCAGTCAAATGGTCACATAATATATGATTCCATTCACATGAAAGTCCAGAATAGGGAATCCATAGAGACAGAAAGTATATTAGTAGTTGCTTAGGACTAGGGGTTGGCGGGTGGGAAAGAGGGATAAGCAAGATAATGAAAAAGTTCTAAAATTGACTGTGGTGATGATTGCACATATCTGTGAATATACTAAAAACCACTGCAGTATATTTTAAATGGGTAAATTGTATATTATATGAATTATACCTTAATGAAGCTGTTAAAAAATAAACAAAATAAAATAATCCAATTGAGAAAAACTCAACAGCAGAAAGAAAGAAAGAAAGAAAGAAAGAAAAAATCAAACAATCCAACTAGAAAATGGGCAAAAGATATGAGGAAACATTTCACCGAAGAGGATATACAAATGGCAAATAAGCACATGAAAAACTGGTCAACATCAGGGGCCGGCCCCATGGTGTAGTGGTTAAGTCCAGCACGCCCTGCTTTGGCGGCCTGGTTTGGTCAGTTTGGGTCGTAGGTTTGGTGAGTTTGGGTTGTAGGCGTGGACCTGCACACCTGTCATCAAGCCACGCTGTGGCGGCGTCCCATATACAAAGTAGAGGAAGACTGGCACAGATGTTAGCTCAGGGCTAATCTTCCTCAAGCGACAAAAGAGGAAGATTGGAAATGGATGTTAGCTTAGAGTGAATCTTCCTCACTAAAAAAAAAAAAAAAAGGTCAACATCATTAGCTGTTACAGAAATGCAAATTAAAAACACAATGAGATAGCACTACACAGCTATCAGAAAGGCTAAAGCAAAAAATAGTGATACCACCAAATGCCGGTGAGGATGTGGAGAAACTGGATGACTCACACATTGTTGGTGGGAATGAACATTATTGGTGGGCTAGTATAGCTACTCTGAAAAACAGTTTGGCAGTTTCTTAAAAAAAACTAAACAGTCACCTAACAATTGCCCTTCTGGGCATTTTTCCCAGAGAAACAAAAATTTGTGTTCACACAAAAACCTGTACATGAACCTGTACATTATAGCAGCTTTACTTACAAGAGCCATAACCTGGACACAACCCAGATGACCTTTAAGAGGTAAATGGTAAAAACAGACTGTGGTGCAGTCGTACTATGAATACTCCTCAACAATTAAAAGAAATGAACTACTGACACATGCAACAATCTGCATATATCTCCAGAGAGTTATGCTGAATGAAAAATGTCATTCCTGAAGGTTATATACTATATGATTCCATTTATATAACATTTTGAAATGACAAAATTATATAAATGGAGAACAGATTAATGGTTGCCAAGTGTAGGGACAAGAGGAAAGTTGGTGTGGCTATAAAAGGGAAACATGAAGGATCCTAGTGGTGATGGAAATATTCTGTATCTGGCTGTGTCAATGTCAATATCCTGGCTGTGATATTGTACTATAGTTTTGCAAGATGTTACCATTGAGAGAAGCTGAGTAAAGGGTAAATGGGATCTTTCTGTATTATTTCTTACAACTGTATGTAAATCTATAATTATCTCAAAATAAAAAGTTTAATTAAAGAACATAGTAGCAGATTTCTGGTTTCCAGTTCGGCATGTAAGGAGCTTAGAAGTTGCCACTCTCTCCTAACGAGTAAAAAGCTCAACTGAAAAATCAACAACTAATCTTAGATCCACAAGAGAAGTGAGGGCACAGGGAAGACCACTGCCCCCCGAATTAGAGACAGACAGGTGAATACAGAGAATCACAACTTACCATAGCAGAAAGCCATGAGTAGAAACTTCTGTAGGAAGTTGGCTGGGTAGAAAGACCTGAACGGTAGTAGATGAATTGCTGGAGGCTCAGCGAGTTTAAGGGGACCCAGACTCTGAGAGATAAAAACTCTAAGAGGACCCAGTTATGGGGGCCCCCACACTTTTGTGAGTTTTACCTCCTGGAACTCCACCAGGTTCTCACAGTGAATATCAGAGAAAAATCCCCTCATGTTTACAGCAGAGGGAGGGAGAAAGGAACCATTTCGAAATACACCAGAGCCTTTTATTCTTCTTAACAAGGTTTGCCCTCAGGAGAAACTATTTAACCAGAGCCTAACCTGCTGGGCTTTTATCAGAACCTAAGTGACCTGGGAGAAGGGAAATACCCATCTCTGGACCACCTCTAGCCTTCCATGTGGGAAAAGGGAAACACCATAATCAAGGCTTCCAATGATGAGGGAGAGTCCAAACCCAAGGGCACTAGCACTAAAGATATAGAGGGAGAATCCCTTCCCCTGCTTACTTGGATTTTTATGGCTTGGTACTGAGCAGTTATTACCACAAAGGCTCAAACCCAATGCAAAACACTAGAGCAGGCCCCACTCCTCTATAAGATTGGTATGGTCCAATGAGTCTATCACTTCTTTGAACATAGCAACCCAGGTGACTCAGATTTCATCTCCAGTCCTAAAGAGGCCCCAAATGACCCTGAATCCAGATAATTCTTCTTACAGGGATCACCCCTCACATTACAGGGCCATGCTCCTCTACTTTGTGGGGACCTCCCAAACTATTCAGGAGGCCCTGGAAGGAGTAGACGTGGTGGCCTGCCGTGAAGGAGACGCTTACTCAGACTCCTAGATTTTACAGTACCAATGCGGCCCACAACCCCAAGCCCAGGCTTCATGTGCCAGGCCCTGCAGCCCACCTTGCAGAGCACCCTTCCCACCTCCTGGTCCTGGAGCTTCCACGCCAAACATGTCAGGAAGCAATGCCTGGGAGGGCCTTGTACTGGCAGCTCCACCAATTAGGGGTCAACAATGATCTTATATTTGGACAGCCCTGGAGTAAGCTCCTGTCTTTAAAACAAGTGATTACCTCACTGCAGAGCCCAGTGTTAATGTCCCAGAGACCTTCAGAGAGTCCCAAGGCTCCCGCTGCCCTGAACAGGCTTGGCAGCCCCCAGAGAATTACCCTGGGGACTTGGCAGCTCCTTGAGCGTGTCCCACCTCCACGGGAACAAAGGCAATAACTAGACATTCCCGGCTCTATTAGACACAGAAGCCCAAGTCATGGTGATTCCAGGTAACCCTTCTAAATTCCCCAAGATAACCTCATATAGCCTATAAGGCATAGTGGGTAAGTCTGTAAAGGGAGTGCAAATTAAGCTAGAACTGTCTATTAGCACTATATTTCTAAAACAGTTGCCAGTGGCGGTGGCCCTCCTGGGTCTCTCCTTTCCTATTATAGATATGGATGACCTCACCCACTGAAATGCTTAGTGGAATAAACCCAAATTCCTGGCAATTCTCGTGGGAATTGCCAAATGGGAACCTGTCCAATCGCCTCGTCAGTGAAAACGGTAAATACACCACAAAACTGGCTGATGCAAGGTACGAAGGGCCTTTGGCCCATCGTTAGAGCTGTGTTTGACACTGGGGTCATTAGGCCCACTATCTCACCCTTTAATAGACCTATCTGGCCAGTGTTAAAACCAGCCACCAATGAATGGAGATTAACAATTGACTATCAAAACTTAGATGAACAAGATCCTGCCGTTAAGGCTTCCATTCCCAATACTATAGAGATGGTAGATGATATCCAGTAGGCTCAGGGCCCCTACTTTGCTGTCCTAGACTTAGCCAACGTGTTTTATTTGGTCCTGATAATTGAAGACTCACAACCTCAATTTGCATTCACTTTCAAGGGTACCCAGTATACCTTTACTTGGTTGCCCATGGGTTATCTAAATATCCCTGCCATAGCACATAACCTATGGCAACAAGATATAAATTCACTCAAACTAACTCACTGCTGCCTTTGGCATTATATAGATAACATTCTACTATGGAAGCCCTCTGAGGATGCCATCTGGAAAGACTTATACCTAGTAACACATTTACAGCAGAGAGGATGGGCCATTGCCCTGTATAAGATCCAAGGATGAGCCACTTTTGTCAGGTCCCTGGGCATAGCGTGGTCAGCTAAGGGCCAAGAAATTCCTCTCGTTGTAAAACATCAACTCTTCACAATCAAGCCTCCCCCTACATATGGCAGGCACAATACATACTAGGTTACTTCACCTTTTGGAGGCAACATGTTCCATACTTATCCATTCTGCTTAGGCCTATTTATGCCATTACATGCAAACTGGCTTCTTTCCATTGGGGAGAACTTCAAAAAACTGCCTTATAGGTGGCCTAGCAAGGCATACAGCAGACCTTGTCCTTAGTCCCTCTGGGCTCAGACTTCCAAGTTGAATCACTGGCGATGCCTGATTATGCCTCATAGAGTCTCTGGACCAAGCATAGCTCTACCTGGCTGCCCACAGGGTTCTGAACCAAATGTCTGCCCCAGACAGCAGCCCGGTACATGCCACCAGAGCACTAAATCTTGGCAGCCTACTGGGCCCTTTCAGAGACAAAGGCATTAACAAGCTAGCGGCCTGTACTGCTTTGCACACAAGTCCCCATCTTGCCTTGGGTCAGGGATTCAACCCAGCAGCGGCTGGCAAGGCCACTGAGGCCTCACTGTTAGAATGGAAATGGTACCTTCAGGAAAGGAATAAATCTGATGTCAAGGGTCTTTCCAAATTACAGGAGGATGTGACTTCCTCCATGATAAGCCCCTTGCTCACTGACATTGAGGTGCAGCTAGTGGCACCCCCACTGCCGGCCCCTCTAGCAGTGTGGGGAGGCCCTTGAGACCAACTGTCTGATAGGGAAAGGGAGTTGGTGTTCTTCACCAACGGCAGCACCACCATTGTAGGCAATGCAGCCCACTGGAAGACCATGGCATATTCCTAGTTGAGGAGGGTTCTCCTGGCTCAGCCCAACTGGCAGAGTTGGTAGCAGTGCATCTGGATCTACAACAGGCCATAATAATGCAACTCCTATGGGCACACATTTTTACTCATTCCTGGGTGGTTGCCAACGGGCTCACAGTCTGGTCTGGACAATGGCAAAAGGATAAGTTTATGATTCAAAGAAAGCCTATATGGGGTGCCTCCATTTGGAAAGAAATTGCACGCCTGTTCCAAGGCTCCGCATGAGCCACCTCCTAGACTACCAAACAGAACCCTCAACGCAACTATTCTTCCAGTGCCATACTCACAAGCAGAGTGGGCCCATATTACATCAGGCCATATGGGAGTGACAGGACTCACTGCTTGGGCACACAGGCGTAGCATCCCCCTTACCATGGTTCTAGACAAAGAAGTGGTAGATAATTGCCCCCTTTGCTCCCAAACAAAACTCTGGAAGGCTCCCAGGTGAGGACATATGTCCTGGGCAACAGACTCTACTCCAGACGCATATTGATGTTATCAGGCAGCTGCCACCCTTCACAGAACCTAATAGGTATGCAACCACCATTGTGGATACCTTCAGTGGATGCCTGCTGGTTGCTTCCCATCATGTAATCTCCTTCTTAACCAGGTATGTGTGTGTTTATCCCCTTTGGCCCACCAGACATCATAGATTCAGATCAAGGTACCTATTTCAACTCCTAAATTGTTCTGTCATGAGCTCTAGAATATGGAATCTTGTGGAATTTCCACCTAGCTTAACAGCCCCAAGCAGCTGGATTTATAGAAAGGCACAGTGGCCTACTCAAAGACATGTTCCTCAAGCTTTTAAACAGTAAGTGGCTCCCCAAGCGGACAGAATTTTTGTCCCAGGCTCTAATACTACTTAACTCCCAGCCTTCAGATCTCCAAATCCCACACACCTACTATCCGTCTCCTCCAAAGACTCTCCTGCTAGTACTTAAAGAGAACCCCCACTCCTTTGACATTAGAGAGGACATCATTCACATCCGCTCACCAGATGAATCTCCCCTTCCCATTTGATGTTTTGATTGTCTCTCCATCTTCCACATGTTCAGCCATCCTATGGTGCAGTTGTTCACCTGGCTAATTTTGTTCCAGTATATCTCCTGAGACATGGTTAGGCCTGAGGGGTCTACCAGCAACCCTATTATCCAGGCTGTACACAATAAGAGTAATAGCCACAACCCAAAGCATTTGCATTTGGCTAGCTTGCGGGGGCCTCCTTTGGGACCAACAATCTGGATACTGACCAAAGGCAGGGTGTAGTTGCATTAGAGTAAGAGATTGTTTACCTCTTCTAAGGTTGGGTAGGGGCTGATAAAGGCCGCTAGATCCCAGAGTCGTTTTTGGATTTCATTTCCTAAGGTGGCTGACATCCACTAGGCAGAGGGCCTCTTTTCCTCTCTCTGAGATCCACACAGTTCCATTAGTGGGTCCTGGAGCTATAATTTCAAACTCTTGCAAAATTTGTGATGCATTTAGTTTAATTAACCAGCCTTTATAACACGAAAAGCAAGGCAAATCTGGTGGCCTTAGGTTTGTGGCTGGTACTGGGTTATCGTCTGGGCCAACAAAATCTGTATAATCATGATCTCTAAGCAATTGAGCAGGGGTTTGTCCACTCAGACTCTCTATTATAAGAGGATCATATTGCACAATCTCATCCTGTACAGTTATCACCTCTTACTGATGAATAATGCTTCATTTGTATTCTGTTGTGGATCAGACTCAAAGGGGCAGGAACAGGTACAGTTGACCAGTCTGCAAGCTGTCTGTGGAGATGACCCCTATTATCACAACACTGTTACCTTTAATATTCCACCCACTTTTACCTTCCCAGCATCCCTCTGCTAGAGACATCCCGTTCTCGTACCAAAAAATCTATTCTTATCCCTATCATGTTGGGACTATCACCACTGGACTAGCAGGCATAGGAGCTGCCACCCTAGTCCAGAAAGATCAAAATAAGCCACCCAGCAGTTATCAGTTACCCCAACCAACTACATACAGAAAACACACCATGATGCAACAAAAGTATGACTCACTAGCACAAATGGTGATGGATAATCAACTGGCATTAGATTTTCTATTGGCTAAACAGGGTGGAATCTGTTCTATACAGGGCATCTCTTGCTGCATGTACATTAGCAACTCAGAACAAGTACAGGCCAACCTCCAGAAGATGTCTCAAGAGATACAGGTCATGCATAATGTAACCAAAAATTTCAACAAATTCCCACACTCCAAGGTCCCTGATTTGTTCTCATGGCTCTCGCCATGCACCTGGGGGCAATGGCTAAGAACTGGATTCTAAACAATAACGAGTCTATTCATCACAGGCTTCACCATCATTGCCTCAGTTAAATTTGCTTTACAATGGCTTCAGAAAATAATATCTATGTCCTTTAACATATCTGCTATACAAGTGATTGCATTCCTGATGCCAAGGCATCACAGGATAGATTGTTGAGAGTTCAGCTCAGGTACTCTATGGTATTGCTCCTTCGGCATCTATTTCATTTGGTCAAGTGGCCTGCAGTGACCTTAAATTGACAGTAGCCTCTCATATAAGTGCATGCCCTAGATAGCAACCCACAGAGTCACAAGCAAATGTAAGTTCCTGATGTGACTTCCTCAACAGCCTCAGTGATCAATAGTTTCCCCTGCCTCCCAATGCCTTCCCCTTATGTGCTCCTTAGATAAAACACCCATGGGGCTTTCCAAAACCCTGATCTTTTGGTTTGAATTGTCCAATCCAGACTTAGCCTGGGAACCCTAAAGCACTCTACCCATGGGCCCCATTAAGGGCATGTGTGCCAGGTGCTGCCTCTCTCTATCTGTACTCTACCTTTACCTCCCTGTGTGGACCCAGGAGGCATGCTGTGTACTTTCTCCAGGACCTGTGAGTAATAAACTTCTCTGTTTCAATTTCTCTTGTGGCCTGTTGTTGAACTGTTTCTCACCATTCAGTACCTTGTACTACACTTAATAAGTGTTAACTTGACAAATTCATAACATATGCAACAAAAGCAATGCTTAGAGGGAAATTTGCAGCAGTTAATACATATATTAGGAAAGAAAAAAGAAATAAAATCAATAATCTAAGCTTCCACCTTAGGAAACTAGAAAAAGAAGAGCAAATTAAATCTAAAGTAAACAGAAAAAATGAAAAAAACTTGAGCAGAAATCAATGAAATTGAAAACAGGAAATCAAAAGAGAAAACCAGTGAAAGCAAAGGTAGTTCTGTGAAAAGATCAATAAGACTTTAGCCAGACTAAGAAAGAAGGAGAGAGGACAAAAATTACTAATATCAGAAATGAAAGAGAGGACACCACTGCAGATCCTACAGATGTTAAAAGGATAAGAAAGAAATACTATGAACAACTCTATTTCCACAAATTTGATAACCTAGAGAAAATGGACCAATTCTTTGAATGAAACAATCTGCCAACATTCACACAAGAAGAAAAGGACAATCTGAATAGGCCTATATCTATTAGTAAAAAAACTGAATTAATAGTTAATAACCTTCTTAAACAGAAATCACCAGGCCCAGATGAGTTCACTGCTGAATTCTACCGAATATTTAAGGAAGAAATTATGCCAATTCTCTACAATCTCTTTCACAAGATAGAAGCAGAAGGAATACTTCTTAACTCATTCTGCGAAGCTAGAATTATCTTAATACAAAAAGCAGATAAAAACATTACTGGAAAAGAGAACTATATATTAGTATCTCTCATGGACATAGATGTAAAAATCCTCAACAAAGTATTAGTAAATCAAATTCAATAATGTATAAAAAGAATTATAGGGTCCCGCCCCATGGTGCAGTGGTTAAGTGCGTGTGCTCCGCTGCTGGCAGCCTGGGTTTGGATCCTGGGCACGCACCGATGCACTGCTCGTTAGGCCATGCTGTGGCGGCGTCCCATATAAAGTGGAGGAAGATGGGCACAGATGTTAGTCCAGGGCCAGTCTTCCTCAGTAAAAAGAGGAGGATTGGAGTGGATGTTAGCTCAGGGCTGACCTTCTTCACACACACACAAAAAAGAATGATACACCACGACCAAGTAGGATTCATCCCAGGTATGTAAGGCTGGTTCAACATTCGAAAATCAATTAATGTAATCCATCACATCAACAGACCGAGAAAAATCATAGGATCATATCAATAGATACAAAAAAAAATTTGACAAAATCCGACACCAATTCATGTTAAAAAGTCTCATTAAACTAGGAATAGAGAGGAACATCCTCAACTTGATAAAGAAAATCTACAAAAACCTACAACTAATATCATACTTACTGGTGAGAAACTAGCAGCTTTCCCTCTAAACTCCGGTACAAGCAAGAATGTCCCCTTTCAGCACTCATTTTTAACATTGTACTAGAAGTTCTAGCTAATGCAATAAGACAAGAAAAGGAAACAAAAGGTATATTGATTGCGAAGAAAGAAATAAAACTGTCTTTGTTCACAGATAACATGATGGTCTACGTAGAAAATCTGAAAGAACCGATAAAAACCTCCTAGAACTAATAAGCAATTAAAGCAAGGTTACTGGATACACAGTTAATATACAAAAGTTAATTTCTTTCCTATATACCAGCAATGAAAAAGTAGAATTTGAAATTAAAAACACAATACCATTTACATTAGCACCCAGAAAAATGAAATACACAGGTATAAATCTAACAAAATATGTACATGATCTATATGAGGAAAAGTACAAACCTCTGATGAAAAAAATCAAAGAAGAACTAACTAAACAGAGAGATATTCCATGCTCATGAATAGGAAGACTCACTATTGTCAAGATGTCAGTTCTCTCCAACTTGATCTTTAGATTCAATACAATCTCAATCAAAATTCCACCAAGTTATTTCATGGTTATTGACAAACTTATTCTAAAGTTTATATGGAGAGGCAAAAGATCCAGAATAGCCAACTCAATATTGAAGGACAAGAACAAAGTCAGAGGACTGACACTACCCAACTTCAAGACTTACTATAAAGCTACAGTAATCAAGACCTTATGGCACTGGTGAAAGAACAGACAAATAGATCAACTGAAACATAGAGAGCCCAGAAATAGACCCATATAAATATAGTCAACTGATCTTTGACAAAGGAACAAAGGCAATACAATGAAGCTAAGAGAATCTCTTCAACAAATGGTGATGAAACAACTAGACACCCACATGCAAAAAAATAAATCTAGACACTGACCTTACACTCTTCACAAAAATTAACTCAAAATGGATCACAGACCTAAATGTAAAACACAAAACTATAAAACACCTAGAAGATAACATAGGAGAGAATCTAGATGACCTTGGGTTTGGCAATGAGTTTTTAGATACAACACCAAAGGTACAATTTGTGAAAGAAAGAACTGATAAACTGGACTTCATTAAAATAAAAAATTTTGCTCTGTGAAAGACACTCTCAGGAGAATAAGACAAGCCACAGATTAGGAGAAAATATTTGCAAAAGACATATCTGATAAAGGACCGTTATCTAAAACATACAAAGAATGCTTAAAACTCAAAAATAAGAAAACAAACAACCCAATTAAGGTTGGGGGCTGGTTGCCAGGAGAATCAACCATGTGATTAGAGGGTTAGAAGTTTCAGTCCCACCCCTCTGACCTCTGGGGAGGGGAGAGGGGCTGGAAGTTGAATCAATCACCAATGGCCAATGATTTAATCAATCATGCCTATGTAATGAAGCCTCCATAAAAAACCAAAAGGAGAGGGTTCAGAGAGCTTTCAGGCTGGGGAACCAGAACACTTCCATGTGCCACTTTGCCAGGCCCTAAACTTCATGAAGACAGAAGCTCCTTTATTTAGGACCTCACACTATGTATCTCATCATCTGGCTGTTAATTTGTATTCTTTAATACCCTTTGTAATAAACTGGTAACATAGTGAGTAAATGGGTTTCCTGAGTTCTGTGAGTTGCTTTAGCAAATTAATTGAACCCAAGGAGGGGGTCATAGGAACTTCTGATTTATAGCCAGTGGTTCAGAAGTACAGGTAACAACCTGGACTTGTTCTTAGTATCCTGAGTTGGACGGGGTTTTTGGAAGCTCCAATTTGTAGTGGGTCAGTCCAAAGCCCAGGTAACAACTTGGGCTTTTGACTGGCATCTGAAGTGGAGGGAGGTCTTGTGGGACTGACCCCTTTCCCTGTGGAATCTGATGCTATCTCCAGGTAAATAGTGTTAGAATTGAGTTGAATTGTAGGACACCCAGCTGGTGTCCTGAGCATTGCTTGGTGGCATAGGGGGAAAACCTTCCCTCTACACATTGGAATTGGGTTCAGAAGCCTTAATGCTCCACACTACACATCATTAGGGAAATGCAAATTAAAACAGCAATGAGATACCACTACACACCTATTAGAATGGCCAAAGTCCAGAACACTGACAACCCCAAATGCTGGCAAAGATGTGGAGCAAGAGGAACTCTCATTCATTGCTGGTGGGATTGCAAAATAGTACAGCCACTTTGGAAGACAGTTTGGCAGTTTCTTATAAAACTAAATATACTCTTACCATATGATCCAACGATCAGGATCCTTGGTATTTATCCAAATTTTTATGTCCACACAAAACCTGCACACAGATGTGTTCAGCAACTTTATTCATAATCACTAAAATTCGAAAGCAACCAAGGATGTCCTTCAGTAGGTAATGGATAAATAAACTGTGGTACATCCACACAATGGAATGTTACTCAGCGCTAAAAGGAAATGAGCTATTAAGCCATGAAAAGATATGGAGGAAACTTAAATGTATATTACTTAGTGAAAGAAGCCAATCTGAAAAGGCTACATACTACATGACTCCAACTATATGAAATTCTGGAAAAGGCAAAACTATGGAGACAGTAAAAATATCAATAGTTTCCAAGGATTTGGGGTGGGGGGAGGGATGAACGGGTGGAGCACAGAGGATTTTCAGGCCATCAAAATTACTCTGTATGATACTCTTTTGGTGGATACATGTCATTATACATTTGTCCAAACCCATAGAATGTACAACACTAACAGTAAACTGTAATGTAAACTATGAACTTTGGGTAATAATGAGATGTCAATGTAGGTTCAGCAATTGTAACAAATGTACCACTCTGATGGGGGGAATGTTGATAATGCAGGAGGCTATGCATGTGTTGGGGCAGGAGGCATATAGGAAATTTCTGCATCTTCTGCTCAACATTGCTGTCAACCTAAAACTGCTCTAAAAAATAAAGTCTACGAAAGAAAAATAGTACCTATAGGAAAAGCACAACAGCCTTAAGAGTTCAATACAAATTTCAAAGGAATAGACAGTTAAAAAAAATACTGGAATACTTTACTTTCTTTGCCTGACAAAACGTTACATATCCTTTAAGGTCCAACTCAAATACCACTTTCTCAGTGATGCCTTCCCCAACTGCAGGCATACTTAATCACTCCATTTCCTGCAATCCCGTCTTGCTATCACAATGGAGTTCTCAAAATTCAGTGAGCATCAGAATCACCTGGGGGAGTTTGTTAAAACATAGATTTCTTGCTCCTGCCAAGATTTGGATTTGGAGATTCTGATTCTGGAGCCTATGAATTTCTATTTCTAACACCATCTCAGCTGATGCTGATGCTGATGCTGTGGGTTTGTGGACCGGACTTACAGTAGCACTGTTATGGTTCATATTGCATGAGGCTGGCTCCCGTTAGACTGAGAGCTCAACAAGAAATCTCATTCAGCACATAGTAGGCACTGAATAAACATCTTACTCTTTTTTGCTTCTTTTTATCAGCCTCTTCCTCTAAGTCTTGAAGGGACATTTGCATGAGCTTCATGTTCAAGTCCCACTCCTCTCTGTATTCCTGCTGAATATGCTCTATCTTCTCTTGGAGGGCTTTTTGCAAAGCGGTCCTAATTTCCTGTTTTTTCTTCTGTTTCTTTAGCTTATCCTGTTCATTCTCAAGTTTCACCTGCGCTTTGTCGATTTCCTGAGGTAAAACAGTAATGAAGATCATGCATCAATATAGTTGGACAAAACAAATACATTTCATTTAAGAGATGAGAATAAAGGATTTCTTGGAAATACACACCTGGATTGCTGAGATAGCAACAAGGCTGTGAAATTATGAAATTGCTGTGCATATGTGTATGTGTGTGTGTGTGATTACAAAGTAATAGTTGTGGAGTTCAAAATGCAGAAAAGCATAAAGAGAAATCACCTTTAACCCTAGTACCCATCACCCACCACCACTCTCAACATTTCAGTGTATTGGCCTTCTAGACTTGACTCTTCTATGCACATCTGCACATCTAGATTTGGATATCCTATTAAGCAGCAATAAGAGTCTACAAATGGAAATGTGCACATCAGCTAAATATACAAAATTAAATTTTAAGCATTCTGTTCTTTAAAAGTATTCTCCCATTCCTCTCATTTTCTTATCTTTCTGACCCTCCCGGCTGGCTTAATTGCCTGGCCAACCAAGCAGTTTTAACAGGGGCACCAATGCAGTTGGGCATTGTAGGTTTGGTAAAAAATCTGGGAATGTTATAAACATTAGTCCTCCTACCAGAGACAGCTGAACTCTTCTGGAGGGATAAGTACTTGCCCAACTAGGACAGGAGATGACGTAGTGAGGATGGGACACAATTCCCAATTTCACTTGATTTAATCAAGACTCACAACAGCCATGATTACTATGATTAGTGGTTTGTGAGAGGGGAGTTATATGCTAGACTTTTCCATTAATGCCATGAGCAGTAAATCCACACTGAATGTGAAGGTCAAGCGAGATAATATAAGTGAAAATGCTCGGCTGTATCTAAGGAAAAGCAATGGGTATCAAACATGAAAGCCAGTGAAATGGCAGACAGCACTTTTTTAAAAGTAAAGTTGACTACACCAGGAGGAAGCAATCAGCCAAATCCAGACTATGAGATGATAGGGAGGGGATGGAGGAGAACTGTGCAAGATTAAGAGACCTAAAACCAGTTTACCATGTCTTGGTTTCACCAAGATAGTTCTGATTTTACACCTGTTGTGCTGATGTAATGAATTTATTCCACCCTTTCAATCTCAAATGTGTCCTGGTTTGAATGATAAAAAGTCACTCTTTCTAAAAGAGACTAATAACAACCATGTTTGGATTCTGATTTAAATGTCAAATAATTTAGACAATGATGGAAACTTGACGAGGATTTTAGGTGATAAAAAGGAATGATTATTAATTTTTTCAGGTCTGATATTGGCATTGTGTAAGAAAATGTCCTTAATTATGTTGTTGTTGAGATGCATACTTGAGAGGTAATTAGGGAGAAATGACATGTCTGGGATTTGTTGTAAAACATAAAAATGGAGTGAGCGGGGAGGACAGAGGAAACCAGTACGGCAAATGTAATGGCTACTGAATCTGGAAGATGGGGGTTCATTGTTGCAATACTGTGATTTATAAGAAACATGTGTTTGGTCATTCAGATGACCAGAACACATTTCTCAGATATATTTGGTCTTCATCCACAGCTCCTGGCTCATAGCTCCAAAAACCCTCAGAATTTCCTGGGTGGTAAGAGCAATGGGAGCTCTTGTCCTCAGTTTCTGACCCCCACCTCCCACAAGGTGAGGGCTGGTTGCCAAGAGACCCAGCCATGTGATCAGAGGATTGGAACTTTCAGTCCCACTCAATGGCCAATGACTTAGTCAATCACAACTACATAATGAAGCCTCCATAAAAACCCAAAAGGACAGCTCATTAGCCCTTTCTCGCAGAGCTTCCACGTTGGGGAACCAGAATGCTTCCACATGCCACCGTGCCGGGCCCCAAGCTCCACGAGGACAGAAGCTCCTTTGTTTGGGACCTCGCCCTATGTATCCCTTCATCCAGCTGTTGATTCATATCTTTTAATATCCTTTGTAATAAATTGGTAATCTAGTAAGTACATAGGTTTTCCTGAGTTCTGTGAGTTGTTCTAGCAAATTAATCTAACCCAAGGAGGGGACTGTGGGAACCTTTAATTTATAGCCAGTCAATCAGAAGTACAGCTAATAACCTGGACTTGAGATTGGCATCCTGAGTTGGAGAGGGTTGTTGGAACCTGCAGTTTGTAGTGGGTCAGTCAGAAGCACAGGTAACAACCTAGGCTTGCAGCCGGCATCTGAAGTGGAGAGCAGTCTTGTGGAAGTGAGCCCTTTATCTGTGGAATCTGATTCTATCTCCGGGTAGACAGCGTCAGAATTGAGCTGAATTCTCGGACACCCTGCTGGCATCTGAGAACTGCTTGTTGGTGTGGGGAAGCCTCCACACATGTGTTGGAACTGGGTCCAGGAATTCTCTGCAATTGTACTCTCCACTTCTGTGCATTTGAAAATGTTCATAATAAGACATTAAAAAGGGTGGAATTCATATTAATTCTCAAAAATTACAAAATATTAGTGATAAAGAACATATCAGTGGCTGCCAGGAGTTAGGGTTGAGGGAGGTTATAACTATAAAGGAGCAGCTGGAAGGAGTTTCTTTGGATGATAGAACAGTTCTGTATCCAGATTTTGCTAGTGGTTACATAAATCTACACATCTGATAAAATTTCATAGAACTATATACCCATTCACCCAAAGAGTGCATGTAAAAACTAGTGAAATCCAGGGCTGGCCCGGTGGTATAGTGGTTAAGTTCGTGCGCTCTGCTTCGGTGGTCCGGGGTTCACAGGTTTAGATCCTGGGCACAGACCTACACACCGCTCATCAAGCCATGCTGTGGCAGCGTCCCACATACAAAATAGAGGAAGCATGGCACAGATGTTAGCTCAGGGACAATCCTCCTCAAGCAAAAAGAGGACGATTAGCAATAGACATTAGCTCAGGGCAAATCTTCCTCACCAAAAAAAAAAAAAAAAAAAAAAAACTGGTGAAATCCAAAGAGGGTTTTAGTTTAGTTAAATAAGGAATAACTTTAGTTGAAAGTACTACAGCAATGTTAATTTCCTGCTTTTTATAGTTATATATACATAGACATACATATAATGTTTGGTTATATAAGGGTACACAGGAACTCGCTACTATTTTTTGCAACTTCTTGTGAGTCTAAAATTATTTCCAAAAAATTTTTCGACAAATTTTTTTAAAGGAAGGTAGAAATAGAGATAGCTAAGTATAGTATAATAAAAAATAAATATTTGGCCTTTGTCCCCTGTTCCTGGCACATATCCCCTAAAACCCTTGGAATCTCCAAAGTGGTAAGATTGTCTTTTGTAGCCTAATGAGATGACTAGTGGCTGGAGCCCCTAAATAGCTTCAGGATGGGGGCTGGTAACCAGAAAGACCAAACCATGTGATTAGAGGGTTGGAACTTTGAGCTCCACCCATCGACTTCCAGGGAGGGGAAAGGGGCTAGAGATTGAGTTCGGTCACCAATGGCCTAGGATTTAATCAATCATGCCTACATAATGAAACCTCCATAAAAACCCCGAATGACAGGGTTTGGAGAGCTAGGCTGGTGAACACACTGAGGTGTTGAGAATATGGTATGCTCAGAGAGGGCATGGAAGTTCTGCGTACCGCCTCCCATTCCTTGCCCTATGCATCTCTTCCATTTGGCTGTTCCTGAGCTGTATCCTTTAACAATAAACTGGTTGTAGTAAGTAAAGCACTTTCCTGAGTTCTGTGAGTTATTTCAGCGAATTATCAAAAGTGAGGGGCATTCATGAGAACCTCTGACTTTACAGCCAAGTTGAACAGAAGTGTAGGAAACCTGGGGACCCACTACTTGCGATTGGCATCTGAAGTGGAGGCAGTCTTGAGGGACTGCGCCCTTAACCCTGTGGAGTCGGATGCTATCTCCGTGTAGCATCAGAATTGAATTGAATTGTTGGACACTTGGTGTCCACAGAGAATCATAGAATTGTTTGGTGTGAGAAAAAACCCCACACATTTGATGTCAGAAGTGTTGTGAGTAAAAATGGCTCATGGTATCTTACACCGGAGGATGGGTATATATAAGGCAGTTTGGGGGCCAGCATTTTGATTTTCTTAGAGAAGCTAAAATATTTAGACATCTTCTACTAAACTCTTCAAAAGAAAAGTCTCAAACCCAGAGAAGGCTTCTAGGGCTCTGAAATACTTTACCTTTGACATTTATTATGATTCCAAATTTCAATATTTGGGATTTCCCAGGAAAATAATACCTTTTTTCCTAAATTTAGTGGTATTGAAGTAACAGTTGCTGAAAGCTTTTTTATATACATATAAAATTGCTACTTTTTCCAGTGCTTTCATACATTTCCAGTGACAGCTCTAATTTCTATACAGTAGGGGATGTGAACTTGCTGGAATGAAATTATTGATGCTGGTGGACAGGGGGTCACTGTAGCTGTTGTATAGCACTTTGCATAGGATTTGGAAACTGTCAATTATCCACATCAAAGAATGGGGGGATGTTGCCAAATTGGCACTAGCCTTCCATGGCACTGCCAAAGATTATCCTATTTCATCCTCACAACAAAGGCAAGTGCTTCTTGCTTTATTTTTCAGATAAAGGAACTGAGTCACAGTAGTGAAGTCACTTGCCCTATACAATAGGATGGCACTGTTAACTAGACCTTGAAATCCAAGGCTCCAACCACGGTCTGTTGCCCTGTGAACCAGCCTGGGCCATCAGGCAAACTGTACAGTAACAGGCCTGCAAATGGTGGCGTATACTCACTGAGCTGATCATCCCATGACAAGCATTTTACAAAACCCACCACAAGGCGCGCCTCCTCTTCCTTCAGCCGCTGTGCTGCCTGCCTTTGCGCCTTGATGCTGGTGATCTGGGCATTCAGCCCAAGGCGTGTGTTCTCCACCAGCTCTTTCTGTCTCCTTGCCTCTTCGGTTTCTCGCTTTTCCTTGGCTAATCGGTCTTCCTCCCAGAGCTTTGAGAACATCTGCTCCTCCACCAGCTTTTGCCTTTTCAGCTCCTCATTAAACGCTATCTGTGCTTTCCGCTCCTCGCACACTTTCTTCTGATGGATACAAAACAATTCAACACGGAGCTCCTCGCAGCGTTCCCTGAAAGGAGAAGTTTAGAGTTAAAACCCAGCCTTTCATGAGACACTGCTCTATTTAGGCACATGTCTGCACAGTCAGACTCTGAAGTAAGAAAAGTAAAAGACCTGGATGTAGGCCATCTGAGCAGAGGAAACATGTGAGGGAGCAGCAGGGAGGGAGGCCCCATAACATCACAGACAAAATACAGGCACTGGAGTCAGGCAGAGCAGGCTTTCAATCCTAGTTGTGACATTTTCTTTGTGACCTTGGATCAAAAACTTGCCCTGTCTGTTCATCTGCAAAAGAACTGTCTTTAAAGGTTCTGGTAAGGATCAGAGGTAATGGCTATAAATACCTGGTAGATAATATGCGCTCAACAAATGATAACTATTATTACTACCATAAAGGAAATAGAAAAGGGACGGGTTCCTGCCATACTACAAGTGGATTAAGGCTTTGGTAGGAAGACACCTCGCATGCACATCCAAGGAAAGATCCAAGGGTAGAGTCAGCATATCATGGTGAGGCTCCCCCATTGCCCTGATTCCTGGCAGGGCACATGTCCACTGAAGGAGTTTCTGCATGGGTTGCAAGAACAGCCCTATTGTTGCCTTTTCACACACAGGCTTATGTCACTATTCAAGAAGAAATGCCCTTTCAGCAAGTGTTTACACCTCATCCTTTCTTTCAGTCTTAGTAATTCAAATTTCTTCAAAAGTTCTTCATTGATCCCATTTTTAATTTAAGAGCTGTGATATTCAACACTGTCTGCATTACTTTAGAATTACATAGGGATATTTTCAAAATCCCATTTTCCCCTTTCTCCCTCCCAGACCAGACTTGTTAAATCAGAATAACCAGGGGTAGGATGCAGGCATCTGTACTTTTCCAGAGCGCTCAGGAGGTTTTGGCATACAGCCAAGTTTGAGAATCTCTGATTGAAGGCAATGTTTGTAAACATCAAGTCTTCCTGGTTTCTAAATCAAATTCTGCACCAGGAAGCTGAAGTTTGGAGAATGGGCTCAATAAAGAACTTCTTAAGAAATTTGAGTTGCTAAGATTGAAAGAAAGGATGAGGTCTAAAGTCTTATTGCAAGAGTGGCCAATACCACACAAATTGACATTTATCAAATACTGTTGAGTACTGTTCACCATTTGATGGGTATTAGTCTCATTTCCCTAATTAAACTGGAATCTCTTTGAGGGCTGGGACTCAGGAACATACTTCAGGAATATATGTGCCAAACTACCTACCCAATGCCCAATAAATAATTATTGATTTAACTGATATATAATCATACTGATTAGCAACATAAATGATAACCAGCAGTTATCCATATTCTGTGGAAGGCTCAAAAAGGTAACAAGCTGAAATTGCTAGGTTACCGAAAAAACAAAATACACTTTAACACTGAAAAATTAATTCATCTGGGGCTGGCCCCGTGGCTTAGCAGTTAAGTGCGCGCACTCTGCTACTGGCGGCCCGGGTTCGGATCCCGGGCGCACACCGACCCACCGCTTTTCCGGCCATGCTGAGGCCAAGTCCCACATACAGCAACTAGACGGATGTGCAGCTATGACATACAACTATCTACTGGGGCTTTGGGGGAAAAATAAATAAATAAATAAAATTAAAAAAAAAAAAAGAAAAATTAATTCATCTGCCTGAAATTCATCAGTGAAATTTTCAGAACTGGCCACGATAAATTTAATTCAAGTCCTTCCCAATCCTATGATTCATACTCTCACAAAGTTATTGAATTAATTAAAAATCTAAAGCCTGGGGCTGGCCTGGTGGCATAGCAGTTAAGTTCATGCACTCTTCATCGGCAGCCCGGGGTTTGCAGGTTCAGATCCCAGGCACGGACCTACGCACTGCTTATCAAGCCATGCTGTGGCAGGTGTCCCACATATAAAGTAGAGGAAGATGGGCATGGATATTAGCCCAGGGCCAATCTTCCTCAGCAAAAAGAGGAGGATTGGCAACAGATGTTAGCTCAGGGCTAATCTTCCTCACACACACACACAAAAATCTAAAGCCTAAGAATAACAAGTATGGCTTATGATATTTTTTCTTTTTAAAAAAATTCTTTCTTCCTAAGTACAAAACTGAGACATGTTCATTGCAGAAAAACTGGAAAATATAGAGAAATATGAAGAAACTAAAAATAACTTAATCCTACTACCAAGAGATAACCACTATTAGCATGTTAATGTATTTCTTTCAGGTCTTATGTATGTGTGTTTTTACTAGAATTGGGATCATTCTGCATATCTATATCTGTATCTCCTTGTATCTTAATTTTTCCACCCACCATTATATTGAGAATGTTTCCTCATGAAATATTCTTTAAAATAATTTCTCACTTTAAAACTTTATTATAGTTTACCAAGCTGTGTAATACAGGCTGGAACCTATAAATCACAGTTTATTTAAACATTTCCCTATTTGATGAACATATAGGTTACTTCTGACCAGGCTACTTCTGAACATAGAGGTTACTACTTGACCATTTTATTATAATGTTGCAATGAACATTCTTAAATGCAGCTCTTTCTGCTTCTCTCTGATGATTTCCTTAAGGTAATTTCCTTCCTTAAGAAAAAAATCAAAGAGTACAAAAACATTGGTAAGGCAGTTGATGCATGCTGCCAAGAAAGCCTGAATCAACAGCATATGAAAGAGCCCATATCAAGTATTTCTTTAGGTCAGTAGGTCTTCAAAATTTTTTGATTATGTATACCTTTCAGTAAAAAAATTCTAAGCACTCACAAACAAATATGACTATTTATAAATTGTATGCAGTTATTACTATGTAACTATATTACAAAATTATTAAATATATGCAAAGATAAAAATTAAAAAGAAATGAGATAAACATCAAATATTTTCTCCCTACTTCCTAATGATTCACCCATTCACTTGACCTTGGGAACTCTCGATTTAGGGATGCTCACTTTTATCTACAGATAGATAGAATATCTATTTTCATGATAATAATCATTGATAAGGGGAAAAACTTTTGTTTGTGAGTGCTTTACGTGGTACTTTCACACATAAAATCTTATTTCATCCTCACAATTGCCTTACAACTTAGATGGGGCAGCAAGCATCATTCTGATTTTAGAGTTAAAGCAATCGAAACTCAGGGAGCCTAAGTATCTTCCCAAGCCACACAGCCAGTAGTAGTAATATCATTACCAACAGCTATTGAGAGAGCTTATTATTTGCCAGGCACTGTTCTAAGCACTTTACATGTATGAACTCTTGTGATCTTCATAACAACCAATGTTGCAACAAACACTATTGCAAGTTCATTATTATTATTATCCCTGGTTTACAGATGAGGAAATGGAGGCCCAGAGCAGTTAAGCATCTTATGTAAGTTCAGACATTTAATACAGTATGTGGTAAAGCTAGGACTGAAGACCTGCAGTCTGGTCCTGGAGTTTAAGTTCTTTGGTGCTTCATTATATCATGTCTGCCAGTAACTGACTGAGGCAAGACTACCCTCAGGTGTTCTGACCACACATCCTAGGTTATTCACTTAATAAAAACACCCCAAAACAAAAAATGCCTACCTTAATCTGGGATCCAATCACTAATTGTGTATAAATATAGGACATTTAAAAAGAAATTTCATGACGTTTCAAAAGCATGATCCATAAAAGAAATATTGATAAATTGGATTTCATCAAAGTTAAAAACTTTTTATCTGTGAAAGACCCTGTTAAGAGGATAAAAAAAAACAAGCTATGGACTAGGAAAAAATATTGCCAAACCACATATCCTACAAAGGACTCATAGCTAGAATATGAACTCTCAAAACTTAACAGCTAATCCAATTAGAAAATGGACAAAAGACATAAAGAGACATTTCACCAAAGAGGATACACAGATGGCAAATAAGCATATGAAAAGTTGTTCAACATCACCAGCCATTAGAGAAATGCCAATTAAGATCACAACGAGATCTCACTACACACCTCCGTTCCAATAGTGACAATATCAAAAGCTGGTAAGGATATGGAAATACTTGATCTCGTATACATTAGTGCTGGGAATATAAAACGGCATAACCACACTACAAACGACTTTGGCAGTTTCTAAAAAAAACAAACATACATATAAGACCCAGCAATTATCCTAGAAAAATGAAAAACACAGAAACCTGTATACAAATGTTCAAATTAGATTCAACTACAATAGTTAAAAACTAGAAACAACCAAAATGTCCTTCAATAAGTGAATGGTTTACACAAACTTGAGTATATCCATACAATGGAATACTACTCAGCAATAAAAAGGACAAACTAGCGTTACATGCAGCAATTTGGATGGACTTTAAAGGCATTATATTGAGTGAAAAAGCTAATCTCAAAAGAGCACATATTGTATGATTCCATTTATATACCATTCTTGAAATGATGAAATCATGGAGATGGAGAAGAGATTAGTGGTTGCCAAAGGCTAGGAATGATGGGGGTCAAAGTGGTGGGTGCGACTATAAAGGAGGTAGCATGAGGGAAATCTTTGTGGTGACAGAATAGTTCTGTATCTTAATTGTGGTGGTGGGTTAGATGGATCTACACGTGATAAAACGGCACAGAACTATACATTCACTTTGTACCAATGTCAATTCCTTGTTTAATATTGTATTATAGTTACATAAGATATAAACATTGGAGGAAACCGGGGTAAGGGTACAGGGGACCTCTGTATTATCTTCGTAATTTTTGTGACTATATAATTATTTAAAAATAAATTTTTTTTTTTTTTGGTGAGGAAGATCAGCCCAGTGCTAACATCTGCCAATCCTCCTTCTTTTTTTGCTGAGGAAGACTGGCCCTGGGCTAACATCCATGCCCATATGCATCCACTTTATATGGGATGCCATCACAGCATGGCTTGCCAAGTGGTGCGTCGGTGCACGCCTGGGATCCGAACCGGCGAACCCCGGGCCGCTGCAGCGGAGCACGCGCACTTAACCAGTTGCACCACCGGGCCAGCCCCCAAAATAAAAATTTTTTAAAAATGAAATCACTGGTTATCTTGTCATTATTATTTGTTTCATTTCATTATTATCACTGAAAATAATTTCGCTGTTTAGAGGTCTTGGAGCACTAAAAATGACCCATTCGAGGTATCAAATATTCTAGGTATGCCACTGAATATACCCAACAGGAATGAATACATATGTCCACCAAAAGACATGTACAAGAATGTTCATAGCAGCTTTATTCACAAGAGTCTCAAACTGGAAATAAATGAAATGCCTATCACCTGGAGCATGAATAAATAAATTGTGGTATATTCATACAATGTAATACAAAAAGGAGGAAGAGGGAAAAGGGGAGGAGGAAGAATAATTTCATCTTGCTTTATATATATGTTAAAGCTTCAATTATATTTTCAGTAATGGGGCCTGATTTAGCAACCTTGGTCAAAATTTAACCCTGGCCCTTCACTCTCATAATTAATTAAAACTATGCTTGCTGTTCTATAATGACGAGTTGGCAGTATTGCATTAACAACACTGAAAACAATGTGTTTTCAGATGAATTATATTGATGTAGGATACAACTGTTTGTTCAAAAACCCTAACAATTCATCTAACTAGCAAGTTATACAACTTCTCTATGAAGTTGTATACTCAGTTATACAAGATTTATCTATGAAATTTATAAAATATTACCAAATTAATACGTATTTTAAGAGCACAACCACGTACGAAACTTCATTTTTCTTACTGTGCTGAGAAACATTTACTATGAAGTGGAAAATACATTAATGTTGCTGAAATTCACTTGCTAGTGTCCCCTTTGTCCCTCACAGCATCTTTTCTTCCAGCAGCCAGTAGGGAATGTCCAAATCCTACCAAGGAGAGAGGGTGAGGCTAGAAAATCCAAGTCTAATCCTGTCTTCGTCACTGCAAGCTTGACGACCTAGGCAAATTAATATCTGTGGAAACCAAGTTACCTATCTGCAAGACAAGGAGAGTGGCAAGTCCCTTCTGGCCATATGCATCACTAATTTGGTTTTCTTCACTGCCCTCCTTCAGCAGCTCCCCAAGCCCTGAAACTTCCCATTCCCTCCATTTTTAGCAGTTTAATTTACTCTGTTAGCAGCTGCATCTGCAATTTTGTAGGCACTATTCATTGCAATAGCTAACTTCTCCTTTGGCCTCTACCAGGATGGTTTCGGGCAGTCTATACGATTAATAGCAACTTCATGGCAGAGAGAGAGGAGATGGCAAAAGCTTTGTCTCTGAGCTGTGTCTTGATCCCTCCACATGCCTGGTTTTGCTGTTTTCTCACATGTGTTGACTTTCAGATTTCTCACCTCAAATGTTGAGCACTGTAAAAAATGAATTCTTATATTCCTTCTGTATTCTACTAGAATTTAACTCAGAGTTTACAATTACTTTATCTTGGACCATTCTGTTCCTGAATCCAGAGTGACATGATACACAACCTGCCCCACTCACACTTGGTGACCTGATAGCCTATGTGACCTTCAGTTTTTTTGTTAAGCTAATCAATCTATTATTCAATCAAAGAGCCTGGCAGAAAGTAGAGGCTCAAAAGTATTGATTGAATGAATGAATGAATGCTAATGGCTATGTTTTGAATATTTCCAGGTAGTAGTTGAATTTTAAAAATCCCCTCTGAAGATAGAAATCTTAGTCAGTTACTCTAAAATTAAGAGACTGATAAAGTGATAAAGATTTGGGGCATTCCATGGGTCACAGGATGTGATCATCACTACATTGAGAGACATGAATGAAAAAAGGGGGCAAAATGAACAAAACATCCTGAGATATATGATAACAATTCTTGATGTTCACACTCTTAGAAGGAAGTATCAGAGGCACTGAAAATATAACTGAGAAATTACATATATAATAAAATTATAAATATGTAAATATGTTCTTGCTCTAAGAGCTGTAGATCTAAGAAGGAATATAACACATTGAGACTTTTTAGTATATCTTTGCTTTACAGGTAAGGAATCTTTCACAGTTTGTGAAATTAAAAATATTTGTCAAGCTCTTGATGATACAACACTATAGATCATCTCAGAAGCACTTCCTTGGGTACTTCCATACAAATCTTCCTTCTATTTATTTATTTGTTTGTTTATTTGGAAGATCAGCCCTGAGCTAACATTCATGCCAATCCTCCTCTTTTTGCTGAGGAAGACTGGCCCTGAGCTAATAGCTACTGCCAATCTTCCTCCTTTTTTTTGTGTTTTTTCCCTTTTTTCTCCCCAAAGCCCCAGTAGATAGTTGTATGTCATAGCTGCACATCCTTCTAGTTGCTCTGTGTGGGATGCCGCCTCAGCATGGCCCGATGAGCGATGCGTCAGTGTGTGCCTGGGATCCAAACCCGGGCCGCCAGTAGCGGAGCCCCCAAAACAAATCTTCCTTCTGTAAGTGCAGAGTATTAGGCTGAAATGAGGGCACAGACTCAGGGTATCCCAAGATGGAAAAAGTAAAATGAAAAGGGCTGTTGAAGGCAACCACAGGATCGGACTGAGTACAGTGAAGACCAGGGATCTGAAACTGAGAGTCACGGTGGATCTGGGTCAGGAAGTGGATGAAAAGTTCAGGTGATCAGACTCAAAGGATCAGGATACCAGGCAAAGAAATGATAAAGAACATGGAAGCAAGCACACATTCAGCACAAGTGGAGCTTAATACTTACAATTCAATAACAGAATCTCCCTTGGTACTTCCATTCTAATTGGGAGGCAGGCACAGGACATTAGAGCCCAGCACTTAGACAAACTCAATACCTACATGGATGGATATCAGCAAGACAGCAGAGAGGAATTTTCCACCATTACCCCTCCACAGAACATTGATTTTGACAGTCACCCATAGATGAAAGCACCTTTATGGGAGTCCAAGAGTCCGATGGAGAAGCTATAGCACACCACTGGAGCAAAAAGATCCAAGAATAGATAAAATGAAGAGGGTAAGAATAGCTTCACTTTACCCATGTCACTCTCTCCCCAAGGTGGCAGAGCTCAGTGCCAAGAGAGACCCTTCAGCCTACAATTTTTCGCATGGGGGAAAGTGAAAACACATAAGTGAGCGCCTGGCTTCCCCAGCTGTCCAAGAGGCCCACTTCTTTCTCACTCCACCCAGAATAGTGAGGTGATCTGCATGGCCGAGGACTTGGAAGAGGCTGGGAGCATATCATCTAGGGCTTGGAACACATCAAAGGATATGGATCTTCTTAACTGCTGCATGGACTCCATGAGGAAGCCCATCCATGAGCCACTGGGGATGGCTTCCCTGCAGACCTGCCAAAGCGGCCCATGGACACCCCTAACACTCCATGACATGCCCCATGGCCAGCTTCCTATGTGCACTCCAGTGGATGGTGAGTATGAGCATTTGCAGATGGCTAGCAAGAGTGTGCAGAAAGTTGGTCTGACTCTGTGGGATTTGGAGAAGGCTACAAACTTGAGCATTTCAGGGAGCCACACTAGGGAAAACAAATTGGAGGCTCTCAGCCTCTGGCTTGGCTTTGAAAGATCAAGAGAAGGCATACAATCTTAAGAACTGCTGCCCAAGAGAGAACAAGAGGCTTGGAGCAGGCACACGCAGAGAAAAGGTTTCAGAAAGTCTCAGAATCCGGGGCTGGCCCCGTGGCTTAGCGGTTAAGTGCACGCGCTCCACTACTGGCGGCCCAGGTTCGGATCCCGGGCGCACACCGACGCACTGCTTGTCTGGCCATGCTGAGGTGCTGAGGCGGCGTCCCACATACAGCAACTAGAGGAATGTGCAACTATGACATACAACTATCTACTGGGGCTTTGGGGAGAAAAAGGGAAAAAAAGGAGGAGGATTGGCAATAGATGTTAGCTCAGGGCCAGTCTTCCTCAGCAAAAAGAGGAGGATTGGCATGGATGTTAGCTCAGGGCTGATCTTCCTCACAAAAAAATAAAATAAAATAAAAGCGGCAAAAAAAAAAAAAAAAAGAAAAGAAAAAGTCTCGGAATCTCTAGCTGGGCTGACTGGTGAAGGTATTTCTTTCCTGAAGTCAGCCAGTAAAGACTAGAGGAGGTAACTGCTTCTTCAAATATGAAGAAAGCAATGCTAGACTTCAAGGAACACAAAAAATCAAGGAAACATGACACCACCAAAGGAACACAATAACTTTCCAGTAAACAATCCTAAAGCAATGAAGTTCTCCCAATTACCTGACAAAGAATTCAAAATAATTGTTTTAAGGAAGCTAAGTAAGCTACAAGAGAACACACATAGACAACTAAACAAAATCAAGAAAACAATACATGAACAAAATGAGAGGTTCAACAGAGAGACAGAAATCATAAAAAAGAACCAAACAGAAATTCTGGAGCTGAAGAATACAATGAATGAAATGAAAAATGCAAGAGAAAACGTCAACATTAGATTTAATCAAGTATAGAAAAAAATCTGAGAACTCAGACAGGTAATTTGAAATTATCCAGTCAGAGTGGCTAAATGTTTGAAAAACAAGATCCAACTATATGCTGCTTGCAAGACACTTGCTTCATCTTTAAGGACACACAGGCTGAAAGTGAAGGGATGGAAAAACATTCCATGCAAGTGAAACCAAAAGAGAGGAGGGATAACTGTACTTCTATCACACAAAATGACTTTAACTCAAAAGCTATAACAAGAGACAAAGGTCATTATATAATGATAAAAAGGTTAATTCATCAAGAGGATACAACAATTGTTAATATATATGCACCCAACATCAGAGCACCTACATATATTAAGCAAATATTAACAGATTTGAAGGGAGAAATAGACAGCAATGCAGTAATAGTAGGATATCATACTCCACTTTCAACAGTGCATAGAGCATTCAGACAGAAAATCTATAAGGAAACACAAGACTTGAACTACACTTTAGATTGAATGGACCTAACAGATATATACAGAACATTTCACCCAATAGCAGCAGAATACACATTCTTCTCAAGCACACATGGAACATTCTCCAAGACAGATCATATGTTAGGTCACAAAAGTCTTAATAAATTTACGAGGATTGAAATAATATTAAGTATCTTTTCTGACCACAATGGTATAGAAACTAAAAATCAATAACAGGAAGACAGCTGGAAAATTAAAAAATATGTGGAAATTAAACAACACACTCCTGAACAACCAATGGGTCAAAGAATAAATCAAAAGGGAACTCAAAAAATATCTTGAAACAAACAAAATGGTAACACAACATACCCAAACTTATGGGATGCAGCAAAAGCAGATTTAAGAGGAAATCTTAAATCTGCTTTTGCTGCATCCCGGAAAGATGATAATGATTAACACCTCTACTAAGAAAAAAGAGACATCTCAAATAAACAACTGAACTTTACACTTCAAGGAACTAGAAAAAGAACAAACTAATCCCAAAGTTAGCAGAAGGAAGGAATAACAAAGAACAGAGCAGAAATAAATGAATTAGAGACTAGAAAAATGACAGAACAGATCAATCAAACCAAGAGCTGGTTTTTTGAAAAAATAAACAAAATTGACAAAACTTTAGCAGGACTAACTAAGGAAAAAAGAGAAAAAATTCAAATAAAGAAAATCAGAAAGGAAAGGGGAGACATTACAACTGATACTGCAGAAGTACAAAGGATCATAAGGGACTACTATGAACAACCACATACCAACAAATTAGATAACCTAGAAGACATGGATAACTTCTTAGACACACACAACCTACCAAGACTGAATCGTGAAGAAATAGAAAATCTTAAAAGACCAATAACGAGTAACGAGATTGAATCAGTAATAAAAAATCTCCCAATAAAGAAAAACCCAGGACCAGATGGCTTTTACTGGTGAATTCTACCAAATATTTAAAGAAGAACTAATACCACTCCTTCTCAAATGCTTCCCCAAAACTGGAGAGAACACTTCCAAACTCATTTTATCAAAGCCAGACAAGGACACTGCAAGAAAATAAAATTACAGGCCAATATCTCTGATGAACATAGACACAAATATCCTCAACAAAATACTAGCAAACCAAACATAACAGCATATTAAAAGGATCATACACCACAATCAAATGGGATTTATCCCTGGGACGCAAGGATTGTTCAATACATACAAATCAATAAATGTGATACACCACATTAACAGAAGGAAGGATAAAAATTATATGATCATCTCAATAGATGCAGAAAAAGCATTTGACAAAATTTAACATATTCTCATGACATAAACTCTCAACAAATTAGGTATAGAAGGAATGTAGCCCAACACAATGAAGGCCATATATGACAAGCCCAAAGCTAACATCATGCTCAACAGTGGAAAGCTGAAGGCTTTTCCTCTAAAATCAGGAACAAGACAAGGGTGCCCACTCTTACCACTTGTATTCAACATAGTACTGGAAGTCCTAGCCAGAGAAATTAGGCAAGAAAAAAAATAAATAAATAAAAGGCATCCAAAACAGAAAGGAAGAAGTAAAATTGTCTGTTTGCAGAGGACATGATCTTATATTTACAAAACCCTAAAGATTCCACCAAAAAAACTGTTAGAACCAATCAACAAATTCAGCAAAGTTGTATGATACAAAATCAACATACAAAAATCAGTTGGGTTTCTATATACTAAAAACAAACTATTTGAAAAAGAAATTAAGAAAACAATCCCATTTGCAATAGCACCGAAAACAACAAAATACTTAGGAATAAAATTAACCAAGGAGGTTAAAGACCCATATACTGAAAACTATAAAACACTGAAGAAAGAAGTTGAAGACACAAATAAATGGAAAGATATCCTTTGTCCTTGGATTGGAAGAATCAATATTGTTAAAATATCCATATTACTCAAAGTGATCTACATATTCAATGCAATCTCTATCAAAATTCCACTGGCATTTTTCACAGAAATAAAAAAAATCCTAAAATTTGTATGGAATCACAAAAGACCCTGAAAAGCCAAAGCAATCTTGAGAAAGAATAACAAAGCTGGAGGGATCACACACTTGATTTCAAACTACATTACAAAGCTATAGCAATCAAAACATTACAGTACTGGCATGAAAACACATACATAGAACAATGGAACAGGATAAAGGGCCCAGAAATAAACCCATGCATACATGGTCAACTAATCTTTCACGGGGAGGCTAAGAACACACAATGGGAAAAGGATAGTCTCTTCAATAAATCACCTAGGAAAAACTGGATATCCACATGCAAAAGAATAAAATTGGACCCTTATACATCATTCACAAAAATTACCTGGAAATGGATTAAAGACTTAAACATAAGACTTGAAACTGTAAAATTCATAGAAGAAAACAGAGAGAAAAAGCTCCTTGACATTGGTCTTGACAAAGATTTTTTTGGATATGACACCAAAAGCAAAGGCAACAAAAGCAAAAATAAACAAGTGGAACTATATTAAACTAAAAAGCTTCTGCACGGCAAGGAAACAATCAATAAAATGGAAAGGCAACCTATGGAATGGGAGAGAATAATTTCAAACCATATATCTTTTAAGGGGTTAATATCCAAACTATATAAGAAACTCATACAACTCAACAGCAAAAAAAAAACCAAAACAAATAATCTGATTAAAAATGGGCAAAGGACCTGAATAGACATTTTTCCAAAGAAGACATACAAATGGCCAACAAGTACATGAAAAGGTGCTCAACATCACTAATCACCAGGGAAATGCAAATCAAAACCACAATGAGATATCACTTCACAGCTGTTAGGATGGCTATTATCAAAAAGACAAGAGGTGACAAGTGTTGGCAAGGATGTAGGGAAAAGGAAACCCTTGTGTGCTGTTAGGGAGAATGTAAATTGGTACAGCCATTATGAAAAACAGTACAGAAGCTCCTCAAAAAATTAAAAATAGAACTACCATATGATCCAGCAATCCCACTTCTGGGTATATATCCAAAAGAAATGAAATCAGTATCTCAATATCTGTCGTCTCATGTTCACTGCAGCATTACTCACAATAGCCAAGATATGGAAACAACCTAAATGTCCACTGATGTATGAATGAACAAAGAAAATGTGTTTTATATATATACAATGGAATATTATTCAGCATAAAAAAGAAGAAAATCCCACCTTTGAGACAACATGGATGAACCTGGAGGACATTATATTAAGTGAAATAAGCCAGACAGAGAAAGATAAATACTGTATGATCTCACTCATACGTGGAACCTGAAAAAAAAAATTGAATATACAGAAAGAGAGAGTAGAATAGTGGTTCCCAGGGGTAGAGGGTGAGGAAAATGGGGAGATATCGGTTAAAGGATACAAATTTTCAGTTATAAGAAGAATGAATAAGTTCTGGGGATCTAACGTACAGTATGGTAACTACAGGCAATAACATGGTATTGTATATTTGAAATTTGCTAAGAAAGTAGATCTTAAGGGATCTCACCACAAACAAACAAAAAAACCCTCAGTGCTTGCATTATTCAATGATGTGTACATAATTACCAAGTTTTAAAGTACAACTACTGTGTATACCCTTTTAAGATTTTACTTTACTGCAAATTAGCATCCTTTAATGTTTTTTAATATGCTAAATTCAGATTCCGTGTGTGTGTTTTTCTGACATCGTTACCTGAATTGCTGGTCTAGCTTTTCAGCCACAAAATCCTGTCTCTCTTTTTCTTTCTTCTCTTTTAATAATCTGGTTTTATCTCTCATTCTATCTTTTTTCTCCTCAATTGTTTCTTCTTTCAATTGCATTTCAGTAAAATATTCATTTTCTTCTGATGCTAAAAGTTCACGAAGTCTGAAACAAAATGACAAAAAATTAAAACTGTCATGCCACACGCATCATTTTACTGACTTTTATTTCATTAATTTTGATTTCAGAAGTACGTTTAATCACAAATTTTGTAAGAAGGAAAAGATCATTGCATCTTCCGTAAAATAAGACTAGTTGCCATTTACAGCAATAAAGAGACTGATCTGTGCCATATTTTATTTGATCACATACAGACGAGATATGTAATGTATATCTTCAACAAAAGTAAAATGAATATTTTAGAGTAACAAAATATGAAACAATATATTCTTTTGCTTTCTATCAAACGTAGCTTATCACAAATGAAAATATAAATAAGCAATAGCTACTGATTTGGTAGGAATATGAATATGTCAGCCATGATCCTGACTATAAAAATTCACTTGATTTTTGATTGGTCTCAAGTTGTGGTTTTAGGAATGTTTCACAGTCTTGAGTCACCAGGTTTGTGAGCCTTACTTATTTCTTCTTTTTTCAGTGTTAATGATAAAGCCTTGCATGGCATCCTTGATTCTTGCTTTCACAAGACTGTCCACAAACTTGCGGTCATTGTGCTGGTCCCACTCAACTTTCAAGCGATCCCGCTCCTTTGACTTAATAGAAACCAAAATAGCATGATGTTTCTGATGGGTGCGTCGGATTCTTTCCAGATGTTGCTCAGCCCCTTGGCCTTTGGGAGGCTTGGCTCTCTGGAAACAAATAACAACTATCACTTATGATAGACCCAAAGTCAATTGCATATTTTCAATTAATCATGACCTCCTCATACTCACACTAAATAAAATTGGGTATGTAAAACTAATACATCCTGCTACAACTGCAGTTTATGTGCCTAAGGTGTAACTTGTTTGATTCTTTGAGCCTATAGCTAAGATATTATCAAAGCAGTCTAAAATATTTCTCCAGTGCCATCTGAGTAAAAGTTCATGGAATTACAAAGTTAAAAATGTGAATGGGACTCTATAGATTATCTAGTCAAACCAAGAGACATTAAGTGATTTGCCCAAGGTGCTTCAAAAAGGCAGACATAGATAGTACAAGAATTAGAGTTCTTCTAATTCCTGACCTTGATCTTGCCACCCCCTAGCCCACATTGCTTCTCAGGGTAGACAACACAGTTACCACCATCAAAATACTTTCAGTTAGGGCCAGCCTGGTGGCGCAAGCGGTTAAGTGCGCACGTTCCGCTGTGGCGGCCCGGGGTTCGCCGGTTCGGATCCCGGGTGCGCACCGACGCACCGCTTGTTAAGCCATGCTGTGGCGGCGTCCCATATAAAGTGGAGGAAGATGGGCATGGATGTTAGCCCAGGGCCAGTCTTCCTCAGCAAAAAAGAGGAGGATTGGCATTGGATGTTAGCTCAGGGCTGGTCTTCCTCACACACACAAAAAAATACTTTCAGTTAAAAGAGGCTACTATCTAACTATATGGGATATAGATAATGAGTTGTCACAATGAAAACCCTTTACTAAGAAGGAAGAAAGGGAAAGAGGGAGAGAGGAAGGAAAGAAGGAAAAGAGAAGAAAAAAGAAAACTGGTGGTAGAATTTGATTCCTATTTCTATTGTTCCCAGAAGTTTAATGTAAGGGCTGTGCTCCTGACATCCTGGGGTAACTTGAATTTCTGTAAATATATTCTTGTTACACAAACTTCCAACTTAAAAAGTTGGAAATGCATATACCATTTGAATACATATTGATACATTTAATAAAATCACATGGACTATATCTTTTTCATTTATGTATTCCTACCATTGAGCATAATGTCTACCAGTATCAGGTTCTCAATATGAACGAATGAATGAAGGAAAGAAATAATGTTTCTGGGTGGCCTGGATGCAATTTTTGCTCATCCTGGGGCCACCATGAAATCTGTGTTCTTGAGCTTTGAATTTTCAGCCAGTTTTACCAAGTCATCCTTAGGTGAATATTGCAACTCTGGGGTGCTGATTCAAAGCAACAAAACTCTTAACTCAGGTGGCAAAGAGTCAATCTGATCATTTAGATTTAGAACATCACTGTCAGGATTACCAGAATACTAGGGTTGGGGCTTGGTAAAGGAGTCTCCTGAGGATAGTAAATCAACACTTGAAGATCGTCTGATGAAAAGATTCAGGGTTCAGGACACACATATAGGTATCTAGATTTCGTTGAACAAGATAAAGCAGGGCTGAGGTGGACTGGAGAGAGATGATGATGTTGGATGTTATATCACAGGAAGGAGCTAATCCATACAGTAATCCCCCCTTATCCGTGGGGTATACGTTCCAAGATCCCCAGTGGATGCCTGAATAGTACTGAACCCCATATATACTATGTTTTTTCCTATACAAACACACCTAAGATAAATTTTAATTTACAAATTAGGTACAGTAAGAGATTAACAACGATAACTAATAATGAAATGCAACAATTATAACATACTATAATAAAAGTTATGTGAATATGATCTCTCTCTCAAAATATCTTATTGTACTGTACTCACCCTTCTTCTTGTGATGATATGAGATAATACCATGCCTACGTGATAAGGCGAAGTGAGGTGAGTGAGGTAGGCATTGTGACGTAGCATTATTTTCAGGCCGCGATTGATTGCGGGTAACTGAAACCATGCAAAGTGAAACCACAGATAAGGGGGAACTACTGTATCATAATTAGTTAGAGCTTAGAGCCAGTTAATTAACAAACTACTATTCTCTAATATGTATGGCATTTTATGAATGCAGATTCAGTGATAATGAAGCAAAGCAGGGTGAAGACTACACCTTGGTCATGATACACACAAGAACTCAGGCTCCCAGGAGACATATGGGCTGAGAACAGGAACCAAGCACCAAGGTCATCAAGAATCAACTGTCTTGAGTTGTCAGCACAGGAACCGGGCTCTAAGGTATATTTTGACTGAAGAGGGGAATGGAGGTGGAGGGTGGTGAGACACAGCCTGAGCAGTAGCCAGGGGGTCAGGAAGCCCTTTAAGGCTTGGGGCATCCTATGCAGGACTCTGTGGTCAGGAAGGACCCAGTCTCTCTCTGGATGAATAAGGTACAACCTGGAGTTTTCTAACAACAAGGTGATACCAATCCATGCACAGTCTTGGCATTACTCAAAATCCACATTTTTTAATAGAAATATAACGTAAAACAGATCTGAAATTTAACATTTTCTAGTAGCTGTATTTAAAAAAGTAAAAAGAAACAGGGGAAATTAATTTTAATAATATATTTTATTTAACCAGTATACACAAAATATTATCATTTCACCATGTGACTCTAGGCACATTTCAAGTACTCAAAAGTCATGTGTGGCTAGCGGCCACCAAACTGGACGTTGCAACTCTAAACCATGCTAAAGTCAGGAGAACAAAAGATTTAATAACTACCTTGTATTTTCAAGGTCACTGAAGGCTTTTGTTACTGTTAACATCTCAAATGATAGTTTCTAGCATTACAGTTTAAAGTTTTAAACAACAATGTCTTACAGTCTAGGTTTGAGTCTAGACTCTACCCATTACTAACAGTGATCTTGAGTAAGTTACTTCATCTTTAAGTTTTCTCATCTGTCAAAATGAGCAAATATCCTCCTAAAAAACTATTTTGAGAATTAAATAACTGGGTCCCTAGGCAGAACTTACCAAAGAGCTGCTCCTTTCGCTTCTCCATTACTGCAGACATTACGTCTTTTATCGCTTTCTCCCGGAGGAAATGTTTAGTGTCCAAGTCTCACCTCTGGTGACTTTAATTCTTCCCCCACCACAACTCTGCAACCTCTAATATCCACACTTCTTATCACACTCCGACATGTGAGATGCACCAACTCTGACTTTTTCCTTTTCCTCTTTATTCTTCTATAAGCTCAATGTATTATTCAATAGGCCTGCTTCTCTGGTTTGGTGACAATTTTTTTTTCCTGTTCCTTATTGGTTCCCAACACATGTAATGGCACATGAGCAACAGCTGAGCCCCTGAGCTCTGTGTTCAGATACAGAACCCCAAGTAAATAAGTTTCTGTCCCTCATGAAATCTGTCTGCAATTACCACCTTGAACTCTACAGTCTGCAGAACCCTCCAGTCTACTGATTTCCAGACCCAGATCCTACAGTCCTCGGACCTAGAAGAGGGAGCAGGTCTATAAGTTGACTAAGAATTGCCATGTGCACAGAGCATAATAAAACTGTATCCTACACTATCCCTGATCTTTCTTCCATAAAGTGCCATCACAGACAATATAGCACATTGCTATCTATTGTGTTAACCTTTAACGGTTTTACACAGGAGCAAATTGTTTCTGCAACTAGATGATAAGCAACCCGAAGGCAGAGATCAGACTTCTTATGAAGGGTAAACCTCCCATGGTCATTGTATTCACCCCTGTATCTCCCACAGTGTTGTACACACAGCAGGGGCTCAAGTAATATCTCTATCATTGTCTAATTACACATGGAGGTTTTCTAGCCTGTACAAATTTGTTTGTAGGAACATAGGAATCCAGGCGCACGGACCAAATGTCTGTGGTTTCTGAGCAGAACCTATCAAATTCTGCAGCATGCAGCATTCTCCTGGCCTCCTACTACCACCTTAGAGGTAACCAACTGTCCTATTTCCAGGCCTGCAGGGACACTTCTGTATGGTTGAGTCAGCACAGGAAGAGCTCTACAACCGCTCACAACCCCTCACAGCCCAATCTTCCTTCCACAGATGATTTTCCTAGAGGTGCAGGGCCAGCCCAAGATCATACAGCTGAATCACCGCCAGCCTAGACCCCAGATTTCCTGCTGCCTGGCATAGCGCCCTTTCCGTGACACACGGTCTCCTTCAGTCTTGGAGACTGAAAACCAAGATCCCAAGTGGTACTTCTCCAAATACAGAATCTAAATATTATAACCGACGCGGGGTGGACGGGAGAGACGAATACGAGAGCAGGTGAACGACCTTATTCTTCCTTCTTTCAAAATTCAACTCACTGCATCACGCACCTGCTCCCCTTGAGAGAGCCCCGGCTAGGGGTCAGGTTGGGCTCCGCTAGACCTGCAGTGCCGTGCCGGGAGAGGCAGAAAGCGGTAGGGTCTCGCACACACACCCGTTGCTTACCACGATCACCACTTTGGGAGTGGGGCCCTTAACCTCCCGCTGTACGATGCCAAACCGCTGGCTGTACATTTTCGAGTCCCCTCGGGATGGGGGCGGCGTCCACCGCGGTTCTCCAACCGTGGCGACCTACGGAACCAGTTTCCGCAACACAGAGATCTGGTTGCCATGGTGCACGTCTCGGAGTGAGGAGTAGGTGGGTGAGGCGGAAACTGGTGCCGTCACCATGGTGACCAGACGCCGGCACTCGCAACTTCCTCCCGGAGCCGAGGAGCTGAGTCGGCGCAGTCCTCACCCCGCCCTTGGCCAGGCCTCCGGCCAACCTTGCTCCCTTCCTTTAGGAATCGTGAGAACAGCAGAAAAAAGCCTCCTTTACCCGAAGTGAAAGCGAAGATATAATATACTCCAATTGACTTTGCTATTTATATCCTGTAATCGGTCTAAAAGCATGAGAAAGGTTAGTGGACATTTTGTGGGGAGGTTAAATTTTGTGGCCATCTCTATGATGATGGTAGTAATCATCACAGGACAACCTTATATTTGTTTAGTTCTTTACAGTAATTTGCAAGGTATTTTCACACATAAAACTTTTGAACCTCACAATATCTCTAACCAGTAATGATACGTCTGTTATTAATCATCCTACTACACTGGGCAGAAACCAGGGCTTAGACTCAGGGTACCCTGGGATGGGGGTGCTGATCAGATAGGCCAGTAGTGCAGTGACACAACCTGGCTGGGTAAAATAAGACCAAGAGTCTGAGTCAGGGGTCACAGTGGACCAGGATCAGGACATGGGATGAGAAGGGTAGGTAATCAGGCCCTGAGAATCCAGATTCCAGGCAGGGGAACAGGCAACACAGATCAGGGACCCTAGAAGGGGCCTCAGCACAGGTGGAGACCACAGCTGTACTTCCAGTTAAGAGCAAGGTGGTAGTTAATACCTAAAAGCCAATTAAGAATGACACTTTGGTACTCTCCTTCTCAAGCCGGGTTGAGCATACAGCACTAGAGCACAGGAAAAAAACAGTACCTAGTCAGTCACTGACGTGTAGTAATAACCAAAGTATAACTATGTATCCCGTCTGAAGGCCGCAATTTACTGTAAATTAGCATTCCTTAATCATTTGTGATCCACCCACTTCAGATTTTGTATGTGGTACGTTTCTAGATTTGGATTCCAATTCCTGAATTGCTGGTTCAGCTTTTCAGCCACAAAATAATGTCTCTCTTCTCTTTTAATAATCTCTTTTAATAATTATTTTGTCTTTTTTCTCCTATAATGCTTCTTCTTTCAATTGCAGTTCGGTAAAATACTCATTTTCATTTACTGCTAAGAGTTTACGTAGCCTGAAACAAACAAAAAAGACAGAAATTAGATGGTCAGCTCGGTTCCCTGGACAGAGTCCTGAGGGCCAGTTCCTTGATCTTCGCGTCCCACGGGGACCTCGCCCGCCGGCTGGCCTGGGAGGAACCGCCCCTCACACCACACCCCTGGGGAAGATGGGAGGCAGTGAAAACGCCCTAAGCCAGCCGCGCGGTTTGGGCGAAGCCGCTGAGATTCAGGGAACCGGCTCAGGAACCCCCAAGATCGTACTGCCCGGAAGGCCCCGTCGAAGTTTTCGGCGCGTGGGAAGCCGACTCTTGGTGACACCCGGCTGCCCTCGAACGTCCTATCGTCGGTCCCGAGCTCGTCGTGCCGCCACCTCACCCCGGGCGAGCCTGACATTTTAACTCTGGTTGGGTTTTGCCTGTTTTACCACTACGTGAGGGGGACTCGGCTTCCCTCTGGGCTGGCCCAAGGAAACGTCGGCGGGCGGAGGCCACGCCCCAGGGCCGCCGTCTCTGAGCTCCGGTGGGATGACCGCGGTCCCGGCGCCCCCTGGCGGGCCTATTCGAGCTGGGAGGGACCGACCCGCCGCCCGCCGCGGTAAGCCTTGGCCTTTAGCCAAATCCCTGCGGAGGCCTAGAGGAGAGATTCACCCAAGGCCCTTGGATGGAACCTGACCTTGATCTTGCCACCCACTATCCCAGTTTCTCAGAGGCCGTTAACACTGTTATCACCATCAAGACACTCCCAAAAGAAACACTAAGTATACGAATCAGTAAATAGGACAATATAAATCATTTAAAAATAACTTTAAAATACAACAGCTTAGACATAGAAACCATATTATTTCCAATTCCTATTGTGCCCCAACAAGGTTCAAGCAAGGGCTGTCCTCCTGATAGTTTCCTGAATTCTCTATTTTCACCACTAAATTCCATGATAAAGTTGGAAATCCATTCACCATTTGTAATACATATTGATGCATTTAATAAAATTGTATGGACTATATCTTTCTCATTCCTGTATCCTAGTATTAAGTGCAGTGCCTACCATGGGCTGGGTTCTCAATACTTGAATGACACAAAAATAGCCGAGACCAGCAAGTTTTTTCTGGGTGGGCTTGACAGAATTTCTGTACTTGCTGGGGTCACCATGAAATCCATGGTCTTCAGCTTTGCATTTTCAGCAACGTAGCTTTATCAAGTTATCCTCAGGTGAGCAGTGAGACCCTTGGGAGCTGATTCATGGCAGGGTGGCTTTGTAACGTGTCACCTTGACTAGGCTACGTTTCCCAGAACTCCCTTCCCTGTATGCTTCCAGTTAGGATGGGCCACCAGAGACATTCTGCGTGATAATTGGAGGGCAGAAGTGAAGCAGCAGCATACTGTTTTTACACTTGAAAGGCTGGTGCAGGGGCACCAGGCGCTGTTGCAGTTCACACATGTTGTCATATATCTGCTGGCTCACCTCGTTGGTGTGGGGCAGCAGGCAGGCCTGCAGCCAGGCCTGCAGCTGCTCCACCTTCCCCGGAATCTTCCTTCAGCTTCTCTAATTCCCGGGCCAGACGCATATTTAACTCTGTGATGAAGGGCACCAGCTTCTTCTGCAGGACACCCACATCATCGAAGTTGGAGGTGGTGAGAGACTGACATGGGTTCCAGGCCATCCTCGTGGGTTCCAGCTCGTGCTCGTGGGCGCCAATATGTCCTTGGTCTCCCACACTTTATGTCCATCTTCCCTTCCCGATTGCCTGCCCTGCAGACTTCAAGCTCCAGCATTAGATGCAAAGACAACAGCCTCACAGAGCCTGTTTAACCAGCTCCCACAACTGCCTAAGGTCAAATCCCTATAATAAATCCCTTAATATATATATGTGTGTGTGTGTGTGTGTATATATATATATAAAATCTTTATATTAGTAATGCTGCTTTTCTGACTGAAGCATGATAAACATGGTAACCAGACTCTCATCTCATGAGTCAGAATGCCAATCAAATAAATTTCACTTTTAGGACATCACTTTCAAAATTACCAGAATACTAGGGTTGGGTGTTTGGATCCTGGGGGGAGCAAAACAATACCAGAAAATGATCCAGTCTTGACTCTGGCTGAAGTAGGTCGAGGGAGGCAAAGGAAGGTGCAGAGGAGGGTGGCATAGGGCTGTATCATGAGTCACAGCAGGGAAATGGCTAATCTACATCTGAATTATCTAAAGCTGCAGGGCTGGGACTGGAGTAAGTCAAGAGAAGTACATAGGCTACAGAATTTAAGGAGGCAAGCACTCAGTCTCAGCCATGTAAGCTGGCTAAGCAAAGAATCACAATCTAATCTTTTTGGCACTTTACAAAAAACGGACAGTGAGACAGGGCTGAGCCAAGACTGGCCCTTAGGCAAGACTCGAAGCGGGAACTCAGACTCCTACTAGATGGGCTGAGAGAAGAAACCAGGCACAAAAGTTATCAAGGGGCAGGGGATGCAAGTTGTCAGTGAAGATGAGCCAGGCTGGCAGCTTTACTTCTGAAGACTGTTTTTCCTGAAGAGGGGGAGGGAGGGTAACAAGCAAAACGGACAGCAGCCAGTGGGGAAGGATGCCATTCAGGGTTTGAAGAATCCTACACAGCACCCAAGGCCTGGGAATAACCCAGTCTCTGGATGCATGGATGCTCTGACAAGGTGACCCCATCCATACAGCCATGGCACTCCCTAAACCTCACTAGAGGCAGCAGTGTAAGGGATTTGTTAAAAATGCTTAAAGTAATCCACCTTGTTTTCAAGGTCATGGGAAACTTGTTATTATTACATGTTATTGAATATAGGATTACAGTTTACAGTTTAGTGGCTTAAAAAACACGGCTTTTATAACCTGGGTTTGACTCTAGGCTCTATCAATACTAGCTGTTTTACACTAGACAAGTTATTTAATTTCTCTGAGTCTCAGTTTTCCCATCTGTAAAAATGGGCAAAATCAACGTCTTCATAAAAAGACTGTTTTGAGGATTAAATACATTAGGTCCATAGGAGGAACTCACCAAATAGCAGTTCCTTTCCTCATTTATTAACATTACATTTTCAATTGCTGTCTCCCTGAGAAAATGTTTAGAGATACTGCCAGGTCTCATCCAGAAGCCATTTAAAATCATTTATGAAGGTGGCTTGTTCACGCTGTTTTGTAGTGGCTTTAATTATATCCCATCCTCCACCCCAGCTCCCCCATCCTTAATATTCACACTTCTTGTCACACTCAGGGTCCTGGGATTTGCACCAGTTGGAGCAGATGCACCAACTTTCTAGTCTCTCTTCCTTTTCTGCTTACTTCCTCTATAAGCTCAAAGTACTGAACAGGCCTGCTCCTCTGGTTTGGTGGTAGGTTTTCCAGTTCCTAATGACTCCTACAAAAGCCCCCCGATCTATGGTCCAGCCTCTGAGTAGATCAGTGTTGTCTCTCATAAAGTCGGTCTGTAAATATCACCTTGAATCCTACAGTCTGCAGAAGCCTCCAGTCTACTGCTTTCTAGCTCCACGTTTTTTAAGGTCCTTGGACCTAGAGGAGAGGGAGCAGGTCTGTATGTTGAATGAAGTTCACTGTGTGCCAAATGGAGCATCACAAAACCATTGCCTACTATTCTGTGTCCACAATCTATTTCCCCTTAATTATCCCTTCTCTCTCTTCTAAAATCTTCCATTACAAACAACGTAGCACGTCATTACCTCCTCTGTTAGTATGTAATGATTTCATGCGTAGAGAGATTGTTTCCCCAGTTAGATTATAAGCTCCATGAAGGCAGGAATCCTTTGTGTCCCGAAGGATAAGCCTTCCAGGGTCATTGTATTCACTGCTGTTATCTCCCACACTGCAGTGTACCCAGCAGAGACTCAGTCAGCACCTCTGTAACTGCCCAAGTGCAGATGGAGGAGTTTCTGGCTTGCAGAAACTAGTTTGTAGGAATAAATGAATCCAGGTGCTTAGGCCAACAGTTTACGCTGCCTGTGTCTGTAGCTCTGTGCAGGGCCTGTCAACATTCTGCAGCAAACAGCATTTCCCTGTCCTCCTCCCACCATCCCAGTCCTTATAGGCACCTATCCTTTGTCCTATTGCCAGGCCTGCAGGGACAGTGCTGTACACCAGCTGAAACTGTTAATAACCTCAACAGGCTCAGGAAAGGCTCAAGAAACACAGTCTAACCCCCTCCACAGAGGATACTCCAGAAGGTGCAAGACTAGCCCAAGTTCACAGATCCAGATCTCCTACCCATCTACCACTGCCCAGCCCACCTTATCATCTCTTGGAGACTCCAAAGTCCTTCAAGACCCCAAATGATGATTCTCTGAATAAAAATTTATATATTAAGTCTGATCCCTGCTGGATTTTCTTAGGGAGATGGGGACCAGGCTTTCCTTATCTTCCTTTTTCTTTCAAATCTCATCACAGGGCACCAAGTCCTCTCCCCCACCATATCCCCAAGGAGAGCCCTGCCCTGGACCTCAGGAGAAATCTCTAGGGTCCTACACATATCCCCTCACTGATGATTGGTGCAGCGGTATGGGGCCTTTACTTCCCACTGCACCCTGCCAAATTGCTGGCTGTACTTTCAAAACTCAGGGCCCACATCTGACCGGCACCCACCCCATCCCCACCTCTCACTGTGCGGGGCACACCTTGGCAACCAGACTGCTGTGTCCCGAAGGCGGGTTCCACCCAGGCTGAAAATCTCCGTGATCTGGGAAAGAATTAATATCATGGGTCAACGTGGTCGGTGGAGCTAAAGCAGGGTCAGGGCAGGGTGAGGTGTCCCCCAGCACTGACCACGGGTGTGCCAGCCCCTCCTGCCTCCTCCTCTGGGGCTGAGTCAGAGGCGGAGTCATCCTTGCTCTCCTTTCCCTTGTCCTCCTCAGGGTCGGGTGGCTCTTGCTTCACAGATGGCAGGCCTGGGTCTACTGCCTGAGAGAGGTGGGAAACGGGCAGCAGTCAGAAGGACAGGGTTGGCCTGAGGAAAGAGTCTCTATCAGCCAATCTGGCACTGTGCTGACAAATCCCACTGTCACACTTCAGCACAGAAAAACTAGCTCTCTGCCTACAAACTTTTCTCATTCCTCACAGATTTCCATTTTTCTGTTAGCTGGGCAGCAAAGCAAGCAAAGCTGGTTGCCTGGGGAGGATGGGGCATCTGTCAGACAGGCGGGGTAATTCTGTGGAGAGGTTGCAATCAGCACACCTATTGCTCTCTTCAAAAACCACTGTCATGACCACTCATCACTGACCCCCACCTTGCTGGGGCAGCCAGGCAGCAATACAGGAGAAGTCAGGACGGCTGTGCCCGGTGTCCAGTCTTCCTGGGCATCCGCCTTCTCTTGCTTCACCTGGGGTAAGGCCACAACCCAACTCAGGCCAGGGCACTGGGCCTCCTGCGTGAAGGAGGATTGCAGCAGACTTGGTCCCAGCTTCCTGGCATGATGCTGGGTGGGGTTGGGAAAAGCAGGATAAGGTGGGGCCCTCACCTGCAATACGGCTTCTCTGGAAGCTGGGGCAGGGCCAGGCACCTGCACAGGACTGCTTGCACCCTCCCGTAAGAACACAAGGTCGGTGCCAGGTGGGGGCAGTACAAAGCCACTGCCTGCTTCCTGCTTCATTGGAGTCTTGGCACGGTCTGGTCGGGCTGTCGGCGTGGCCAAGGGGGGCTTCAGACGGGGCCGTCGTGTAGAGCTAGGCCTCTTTCGACGAGGGTAAGGTGGAGGCAACCCTGCCCCATCCTCAGACCCTGCCCGGACACTTGGCAGCAGCCGCTTCTGGGAGGAACGATGGAGTGTTATGGCCACCTGGTGCAATGACTGACCACACCACCCCGTCCTGATCAACGTGCCTGCTAATCCCTCATCAGTCGCAGCACAAAATCTGCTTACATATGAGCCCCTCATCACTGAGCCTGCTTGCCTCCTGCTAGCAATGCCAGAACCACCCAGATTCCTCATTTACCCCAGCACAATGTCTGCTCATCCTTGGCCAAACCCATTGCTTTTGCCCATCCCTCTGAAGTTGCAGGACCTATCTGACCTGCCCAACCCACCACCCCCAGGTACTGGGGGCCCTGGCCCAACTTACCCTGCCCACCTGACCCTGCCCCACTCACCATGGCAAACTGCAGGCACTGGCGCCAACGACACTTTTGGCGCTTCTGATTGCTGCCCCCAAATTTGGGCTTGTCACAGCAGAAGTCACAGTGGCCACAGTCCATCCGCCGCAGGCAGGCTGCACAGGCCCCACACTTGCGGTTTTGCCGGCGATTCGTGTAAGGCTGCTGGAGGACAGGAGAAATGCAGGTTACAGTCACTAGGACTATTACAGTGCTGTTCCTGTTGCTCCTCTACTAGCCCCATCACAGGGCACTGGGTTGCACACCGGTCTTAACCTGACTCCCCACTAGTCACACCTCAGTGTCTGCTAGTCCAACATCAGGCACTATCACTGTACCGGATGACCCTCGATACCACTAGGATTGTGGCTGCTCCAACACAGTATCTATCACTCTACCTACCAGTCCTCCAATAGCTACCAATACAATGTCTTTGATCCCCGCCTCCAGCAGGATTTTGCTGACCCTCTCTTAGCTCCCATCAGTGTGCCTATACGTCTGCACAGCCTACGTGAACTCTGGTCGCTGTGCCAGTTCTCCCTCTATTTGCCCCATGAGAGTGCTGGTCCATCTGACATCAGGTACTGTCACTGCACCTGGTGATCCCATATTAGTTGCTCCCCCATTGTCTGCTCATCCCATACTTGTACCCATTACTGTGCCTTGCTGGTCCCTTTTAGGCCCATTGCAAGATCTGCGTCTTTAGAGTTAACCAAGTGCCCTGGGAAAGTCTAGGCTTGTCCAGGTAGGGTGGGGCCACTCACTAGCTCGTCCTCGTCTACACAGTAATAGATGAACTCGGCAGGTGGCGAGGGGACCAGGGCTCTGGGGTGCTGCAGAGGCAAATGGGGTGGGGTCAGGGCAGGTACTGGGTGAAGCTAGGGTTGTGCCTTCCCCCTGCCCACCAGGGCCTCACCAGCTCTGGGGATTCTTGAGGCTGAGATGGGGGAGGTGGAGGCAGTGGCTGGGTTTGGGGACGCCGCTTGGCAGCCATCTTGGAGTCGCAGCCTCCCCTGCGGCGGCCATGTTTACCCTGGGAGAAAGCCAAAAGGGTAGTTTGGGCTTGGTGGCACTGGGCAGACACAGGACCCCGCCCTGTGCAAGAAGCATGCGTTGGACAGGCAGGCGGGGGTGGGGGGATGGGGCACTCACAGCAGGGGGAGCCACAGCTAGGGGAGGGCGTCGTTGACATCGCTGATGGTGGCAACGGAGGCGATGGGCAAGGTGCTGGCAGACAGGGGCAGGTAGATGGGGCCAGGGAGGTGAGCGTAGGGTGGGAAAGAAAGGAAGACATGAGGTGGCCAAGGCCAGGTTGGGAGGAAGCAGCAGCAGCAGCAATTTCAACAGCAGAATGAGCTCTGCCCCAGCCCTGGCCCCTCCAGCCTGTCTCACCCGTAGGCAGCGCCGCTGGATGCACTTCCACTGGCGCCTGAGACCAGGGCGGGGAGGGCGAAGGCAAACTCGGCAACGGCCACAGTCCTCTCGAGTTTGACAGCCCCGGCACACTCCACATCCTCGGCTCTGTAGGGGGACCAGAAGGGTGATGCATAGGGCCAGGGCTTTGAGGGCCAGGGGCTGGGGTGAGCCTTGGGCCCACCCCACCTGCCCGACTCACCCTTTCCACAATTCGGAGGCACCGTCTCCGCTCACACTTGCAGAACAGCCCCGAGGCCACGTCTTGGGGCAGCTGCAGAAGGCAGGTGGAGCAGGCCCCGCAGTCCTCGGTTACCTGGCAGGCTGCACACTCCCCACAGCCCACTCGCTGCCAGGAATGGGTGGGGCAAGGTCACAGGCCCAGGCAGAGTGGCTCTAGGAGCACTGCCCCTCATGTGTCTGCTGATCCCACATTAGCCTCCATCACCATGTCTCCTAGTCCTCTATTGGCCTCATCACTGTATCTGATAACTACTGATTAGCTGCATCATGGAGGACATCACAACGTCTACTGGTCCTGTTAACCTCATCGCTGTGTCTACTAATTCCCATTACTGTCTGCTGACCATGGCAGCTCCCTACAAAATGACTTTGATACCCTGTGGATCCATCACCATTCCTTCAGACCCTCCATCAACCCCCACCACATCCTGCTCCCACCACACACTTGTGAGGAGGCGGCAGGTAGTGCTTACCTTAAACATCCTCTGCTCCCGGTTGAAGGCAATTCTCTGCGCTGGGGGGAGGGGGAGGGAAGAAGAGAAGTGTAAAGGGAGCATCAGATATCTGACCTCATCCACTGCCTCTGCCCTGACATCCACATTCAACCTCCAGCCTGACACCGGGCTTGCTCCAGCTCCTATCTCCTAGTACCCTAGGGTCCACTCACCTCGGCAGTCCTTGCACAACGTCTTGAGCCGCTGCCTTCGGATACCATCCCCTGAGAAGCTAATTCCACAGTTCTCACAGCACCTGGGATGGGAAACATGGGTGTAGAGCTCTGAGTGCACACCCAACCACAACCTTCACCCACTTGGCTCACTTTGGGCCAACACTCACTCGGGTGCAGGGAGCGAAGCTGGAGCTGTGTCAGTGTCAGCCTTGGTCTCATCCCCTGGGGCCTCCTTCCTGACCTCACTCCTCTGAGGTCCAACCTGACGTTTCCGAGCCTTGGCTGGCCTTGAAGGCTTCTTCTGCTTCTTGCTGGGGACAGCCAAGGAATGGGCCTAGAGATGAGAGCAAAGGCAAGAAGATTGTAGGTCAGTGGGTGGGTGTTAGGTGGCTCAACCACTCCAGCCTGGGTACCCCGCATTGTGTAGTACCTTGGGAGTTGGATAGCACAGGACGCCTTGTTTGAAGTCGAAGAGGGTGAGGTCACACGCAGGACCCAGGTATCGGGTCAGCTCAACTTTGCTTCGGATCCTGTCTCCTGTAGGGCTGGGGGTGGGCCAGGATGAGTTGGTACCCAGCTGGAGCCACCACTACTCCACCCACATAATCCTCCCACTGGGCTGGTGAAGAGGCCTGCAGGCTGGTGGGATACAGGAGGCAGCCTGAGACCAGCCTGGAAGCCCTCATCAGGCCCTACTACAAATAACCCTGAACAGCAGGAATACAAAAGGTGTATAAATACCAGCATGTACACGAACACTAATAAATAATACAAATGCAAATATGCACATATTTATAACATATGCTACTAACGGTATTCTATATAGGTGAAAATAAACACAAATAGGAACACAAATATATCAAACAGCATGTAAATATGTTAGCATCACATACTAAATATATAAACAAGTAAACTTAAATAAACAAATGTTGAAAAATACACATGTAAATAAATGTACATACACAAATATATGTGTAAACAAATGAATGCAACTACATACAAAATAAAGTATAAATAACTGGTGTTGGGAGACGATACTCCACAGGTCTCCTGCATTTCTGCATGTCTTGCCAGAGTGGCACTGGTTGTCCTTTGTTATGAACTGTCTTTTCAAGGATGTTTGTAGAGCAAACAGCCTTGGAAGATAAGAGATAGGGTCTCCTTCCACAGTAAACGGAAGGCATCCTTACCGTCCTAACATTATAAAAAATTAGATTCCTTAAACTCAGGGTTCCTTTCCTACAACACAATCCAGTGTATGTGCAGGTGGTAGTTAGCCCTCTTCATGTTACCCTCTGGGAACTGGTGTTAGGGGAACTGGCACAAAACTGATATTCTGGATACTGCTATTGCTGTGAGTAGTAAACTGTCTTTCATCTCTGACCTAGGAGTCTCATATCTCCTACCAGCATCCACAAAACTGTGACATACCCACCTGTTACTTTGCCCTAATTAGGGTAAAATCTCTGATCTTTTACAGTTGTTGATAATTACACTTATATTTATAAACTTTGAAAGTTTTATCCAAGTTGCAAATATGAAAATAAATTTACAACTAAATATAAACAAATGTAATTGTATTTATAATTTTACTATATTCCTTCAGGAAAACAGCAACTTAGATATAAAAACAGTTCAGGAAGAGTGTAAAAAACTTAATAAGTACATCACTAATGTATCCTTAAACACCTTAAATCCTTAAGCATAAACTGTTGATAAACATGTACGTTTACATATTTATAGTCGATTCTCATTATTCATGGTAGTTACGTTCTATAAAGTCACCTTGAACACTACATTAGTAAATACAAAACAACTGCTCCTAGTGGAACTACAAGTTAGGTTCCTGCAAGCCTCTGGTCACAACACTTTTGTCAAGTGATCAATATGTAACCTTGTTTTATGTGTTTCTGTTTAAAGACACCCTATTTAATATACCCATCTTACAAATAATGAACTGCATGGCCTCTGAATGACTTAAAGCCAGGAGCTTTGGAGGCCATCTGTGTTACATAGGTTCCTTTGCCAACGTCCTTTGACATAAGAAATTTTATATATTGAAGTATATGGGGAAGCCATTCTGGTTTAAACTTGATCTGGCCTGAATTTTATTTGAACCAGAGAAGCCCCACTTACAGCCTGTCAAAGGCACATTGCACATCTGTTTTAATTATTACCCTAAGGAATGTACTCTTTGAAGATAATGAATAAATGCCTCCCTTCTTATGATGTCAGTATTCTCTGAAGATGAGTCTCCCTTCCCATGACACCAGAGTCATGTTGATCTGCTGTGTATGTGCTCCTTGAACCCTTGAAGGAATGTGTCCGTCATGCTTGATGTATGTATCTTTGTTTTGAAATGGTATATAACTGTGCCAAAAACCGCTCTTCTCCAGGGCACTTTCTTCACTTTTGAAGGTTGTGACTCCCGGGCTATAATCCTCAGTTTTGTCACGAATAAAGCTCTCGTCTTTACTTTACTATAGAATGATCATTGATTATCTGCACTGACACTTGGTAAAACAAGCCAGTCTTATCAGCATTGAAAACCTACTCTTCAACATAACTCTTTTCCCGAATAACACTTAGCAGGTATTTTTTAAAATTCTTCTGGAAACTTGATCTGCAGAACCTGCCTTGCACACAAATTTAACATTTTTCATGATGTATCTATCACCTTTTGAAATGTGTGAACCAGCCAGCACTAGCTCAGATAGGTTTAACATTTTCCTAACCCTGGGTAACACGACTGTCACTGTCCTTGGCTTTCAGCCTCACAACACTGTCCATTACACTTTATTTCACTGGACATCTCACAGATCCACAAATCTAGCCACTTTTTACCTTTTCCTTGGCTTCATCACATACTATAGATGTTACTTTAGCACTTTCTGGAGCAGCTTCATGTACAAATAGGCATATTTCCTCTTTTCTTTCTAGATATACAGTGTTTCTGATTCATTAACATTGAACTCCCAGCCAACACCACTGCAACTCACACCTGAACGAAGCTCATTTAACACATATTTTTCTCCTTATGGCACATCATGAACTTTTTGCACTTAGAACACTAGATAGCACTTCAGAACTATGCTTGGGGGCCATCACAAACAGCAAAATCACCAACAAAAAGTACAAAAATGAGAAAAACATGGTATTAAGCAGACTGTGAAAAGAACACTTGTTTACAGCATAAGAGCTGAAATGAGAAGGCCCTCGTTCAACGGCAGCTAGGAATGCATGCATCAGGTGACTTAGATTTTTTTGCTGCTCTGTGCACATCCACGAATGACCATGAAAGCACAGTGAGTATTGACTTTGGGGTACAAACAAATTTTAGGGAGTAGACGAATTTGCAAATACGGAATCTGCAAATAATGAAGATTGACTGTATATACCTAATTTTAACCCCACCCATAAATTTAACCACACCCCTTGATTTCACCCTGCCTAACCAGGCTCAGCCCTACCCCGACTCTGTCCACAACCCACCCAGTACCTCTGGTAATAGGTGTCTGAGCGTCCACAGGTGGCACCTGACTTGCGAAAGACCTCACGGCGCTTCCAGCCGGGGCCCAGGGCTGGGCAGTCCAGCCAGTCTTCAGCCATTGGGGCCACGGGAAGCAGCAGCACCCTGCAACGTGGAGGAGGCAATGGGAGAAACCAAGGCTCTAGGAGGGGACCTGTTGTGACCAAGACCACACAAACCACTAGTATCTATTAATGCTTGCCCAAGACCTAGGACCTGCCACAGGCAACTGGCCAATATAAGGAAGAGAAAACCCCCGTTCTTCCCTGTCCTGGGTCCAGGAGGTTGTCACTCCTCCCCCTTCCTGACTTGGTAGCCCCATTCTCAATTCAAGGGTCCTCATTCCTCAGTATCCTGATTCCTCAGTATCCCCTATTCCTCCCCATCCTCAGCCTGAGAGCCCATCGTTTCTCCCCACTGCCAACCTAGGAACCTTTCATCCTTCCCCCTCATTTCTCCCTGTCCTAGGCCCAGGAGACAATCTCTCTGTCTTCTGTCTGTGACCCACTGGTTGCTATTCCTCCCGTCTGTCACCCCGAAACCTCCATACTCGCCATCCTCAGCCTGAGAGGCCTCATTCGTCCCATCCTCAGCTCAAGAGGCCCCCATTCCGCTCGTCCTCAGACTGAGGTCCTAGTACTCTACCTCAGTGTTCTGACCTCCTATTCACTCCCTTCCTTGACCCAGGAGTCCCCAGCTGCTCTCTTTACGTCTTTTAACCCTCCCATTTCTTCCCTATCTGATGTCCTCTTATCCTGCTACCTCAGTGTCACTGCCCCAGTCTCCTCCATGTCCTCTGCCAGAGAGCCCCCAACTCCTCCATATCCTTGACCTGAACAGGCCTTCATTCCTTCTGTTCCTCAGCCTAAAAGCCTCCCCTTCCTTATTTCCCCTCTCTGTCAGTGTTCTGAACCACAACTACTCCCCAGTCTCAGCCCCCAAACCTCCCTATTCCTCTCCTCTGCAGCTGAAAAGTTCCCTCACTCCTTCCCTTCAGCGTTCTCCTCCTCCCTTCCTCTCCTCTGCCTGAGAGACCCTGGCTTCTCCCTCAGCATTCCGAAGCCTCCATTCTTCTCTGTTCCTGCGTCAGGATCATGCCATCCCTAACTGTCAGCGTTCTCACTCCCTATTTCTCCTCGTCTTCCATATGGGTCCCTCCTTCCTCCCTTTCAGCATCGCAACGCCCCCTTTTCTCCCCTTCACTGACCTGAGGGCCCCTCAATTCTCCCCCTCAGCGTCCCGAACCCTCACTTGTCTCTCCTTAACCTGAAAGGCCCCGATGTCTCCCCTCAGCGTTCGAATCCTCCTCCATTGCTCTCCGTCCTCGTCTAGGATCCCGACACTACCAACTGTCAGTGTTCCGAGCGCCATTCCTCCCCGCCCTCCGCCTAAATCTCCCCATTCCTCCCCTTCAATATTCCGACGCCGCCATTCCTCCCACTCATGGGCCTGAGGGCCCTTCATTCCTCTCCGTCAGCGTTCTGAGCCTCAATTCTTCCCCATCCTCCACCTCAGCGCTCTCCACTTCCACCCCCACGACTGTCTCACCAGTTCGGCACCGGGCCGGTAGCTCCCGCCGCTCTAGGTCCGCGGACCCATGACAACGGTCCCGCCTGTGACTCCCGCCTTGCCCTGCTCCTCTTCCTCCTCCGCAGCCTCTTCCTCAAGCGGTAGCTGTCGCCGCCGCGGCCGTTCGTTGCTCCCGGAACCGGAAATACACTGCCCGCTTCTTGGGCTCCGCCCCCGGCGGGACGCCTGCGCGCTAATACCGTGCCGGCACCAGCCCTTACTAGGGAGGACCCTGCGCCTG